>NC_058523.1:167965688-168590688 GCF_904849725.1 Hordeum vulgare subsp. vulgare
GCTCCTCTGCTCTTGCCTATAACTTATTAATCATATTTTGGATCTCAGTTTAGCAGAAGAAAACTTTTCTATGATGGATTAACTGTGCCCATTGTCTACATACAGAAAATTGTTGTATTCGTAGAAGAGAAAGAAAATATCATCAGTTTTTGCAACACTTACACAAACATTATATAGCACCATTTCAGCACCAATTTAATACTAAAAGTTACACACCCATATGTAATGTATGCCAAGATAGCAATCACAGAACAATATCATATAGATTGCTTTTGCCTCTCTGCTTCATCATGCTCACATAGGGCAATTGAGTTTTTTTTGCTTAAAGTAGGTTGAAAATTGGTTTTCTTGGTTCAACTCAGCATGTTTGTGATATGCGGGTATGTCAGCTATTCTCATTCCTCCTTTTTCATTTAGATCATTTTTCTCCACCAATTCACATTTTTATGTTCCCGTGTAGTATACACTCTATTTAATTGGTTTTATAGCACTGCCAGTACTTTGCACTAGACAAAAATATAAACCGCACACTGAACAAACAAGGGCTGAAGAAATATGTTGATAGCACAACTAGCACTTAGCACAACTAGCACTTAGCACAACTAGCACTGATCTTCGTCCAAAGAGATTAAATCGACGTATGCTCTTGCAATGCATTCCTTTATTTAAAGCTAACTTAAACAAATGAGAAATGTAAACTCTTGGTATGCCACTCCAAATAAATATCTAATGTTATAATACTCATGATATATAGATCATTGTTGTCTTTAAAGAATCTTCATAACAGATATAGGAGTAACAATGAAGTTATACTTTTCATCATTCATACATATTTACATTACAATGTGCTTTTTATAAATCTGATTCATGTTGTATGCATCGATGAGCTAATGTTGGTACCTTCTGGGTCATCATGGCGAGACAGAGTCACAATTTGTTGGACGTAAGAATAATTCTTTGGGTCACACCTGTTTTATTTTCCAGCTTAATTTATATAGTACAGTCAGGTATGCACATGACTTAGTTTTAATTGGACAATGGATTTACTACGCGGCCTGCTCGCGCGCCCTTAATACCACTGCCACCCCTTCTCCTACTTCAAAGAAAAAACAACACACAAATATGCATGGTCTCAACCACGGGCGCGGCGTATCGCCGCGCCTACTGCCTTCTAGTTGTTATTATGTACACCAAGTAGGGAGACCTTAGAATGACAAATAGTTTGGGTAATTCTTGATATTGTTTATTTTGACAAGGACACAATTCTATTTACAAATCACTTCTGTGGAGACTCTAACTATCACACTCACCGTAAGAATGTCATCAAGTGAGAAGAGATTGATGCAATACACCAGGTCTACAATAACTTGAACTAAAAGCACTTCTCCTGTGACAGAACTTGTAAAACTGTAGCCTTATTTTACTAGGATCAAGGGAAAACTATGGATTATGGTTGCACAACTGAAAACAGAACGCATACTTTAGTTTGTGCAGTTGTGGTGATCATATCCATGATTCAATGGTATAATTATACTTGTAGCTATAGTTGTTTAAGTCAAAAAGATTTCAAATAAGTAACATTTGTAAGCTAATTTTATAGTTGAGCATGTTTCTTTTACCAGTGCTGCATGGAAGTTTGGCACTACTGTAATTAAGAAACATGATATTACTTAAATGTTAGGTTCCGGATGTTACCTGAATCTCTGCAGTGTTGCTATAGCCCCCTTGCATGGAATCTGTGTTGCTATATGTTCTGGTCAGTCCTTCACCTTCTATCATCCTCTGATACTCGCCGATGTCATTCATATCTAACACCGCCATACCATTGCTATTACCACCACTACCATTGGAGAATCCTAATTTTGATGCCTCTGTGTTGTAACTCGGGATCATTGCTCCTGTTTGTGGATACAGGGCACTATCCAGGCTCATGTACCCTCTGGTTAGTGCCGTCGTGAGGCACTCTTGATCACACCCTGGAGCAAGAGGCATCGAGATAGGCGCAGTGCTGCTCATTTGCATTGCCAGCAAGGGTTCATCTATGCTCTGGGGAAGCCGTGGTTGGCCGAATTGCTCTATGCTAACCTCTCCATTAGCAGCTTGATAGTATCCTGGTGCTGCAAGTGTCTCATTGATTCGGGGAATGAGCTTGGTATCAGGACATACGTTTTGCTCTTCCTCAAGTAGGGCTGAGAGTGTAGAGTCAAATCAGGGTAACAGGGAGAAGGCCATTTTTAGGATGTCATATATGGATGCTATGGAATTTTGGATGTATGGATGCTATGGAACTATATGTATATATGGATGCTATGGAATTTTGGATGTATGGATGCTATGGAATTTTGATATATGGATCATGAAATTTGTTATGCAACTTTGCATATATGTTATGTGTTGTGGATCAATAAAACTATTAGGCACATATTATGTATTATATATATATGTTATGTGCTGTTGAATTTGTGGTTTTGAAACAAAACATATATATGCTAGAATACCAGATACTAATGGAGCACAATGGGCTATACTAATGGCACACCTGGGAGGCATACTAATGGCGCACCTGGGAGGCATACTAATGGCGCACCTCGGAGGCATACTAACGGCGCACCTCGGAGGCATACTAATGGCGCACCTGGGAGGAATACTAATGACGCACCTGAGAGGCATACTAATGGCGCACCTGGGAGGCATACTAATGGCGCACCTGGGAGGCATACTAATGGCGCACCTGGGAGGCATACTAATGGCACACCGTGAGCAATACTAATGGCGCACTGCCTGGTGCGCCATTAGTAAAAAAATCTAATGGCGTGATGCTAGTGGCGCACCTATAATGCGCCATTAGTAGCCAAAATAGGTGCGCCATTAGCAAGCCTTTTCCTAGTAGTGCTTTTGTCACTTGTTACCTTGCTGCCATTTTTATTACAGATTTGTATTACCTTGCTTTGCCACACCTATCACCCATATTTTACCATCTCTTCGCCGAACTAGTGCACCTATACAACTGATAAATGTATTAGGTGTGTTGGGACACAAGATACTTCTTGTATCTTAATTGCAGGGTCGGTTGAGAGAGACCATCTTCAACCTCTACTTCCCTGAGTTCAATAAACCTTAGGTCACCCACTTGAGGGAAATTGCTGTTGTCCTACAAACGTCTGCGCTTGGAGGCCCAACATAGTTTACAAGAATAGAAGCATGCATAGACATCAAGCTATTTCTGGCGACGTTGACGGGGAGGTGAGTAATCGAAGGTATATCTTTATATCTTGCAACTAAATCTTTTTGTTTATTGTTTTTATTTCACTAGTTAGGCTTAATGGAAAACAATAAAAATATGAGAGAGCTTTATAAACTTTATCTCGAACTAGGACATGAAGTGTTTGAGGAGAAAATTAAAAAACCTATGGAACTTCATTATTTGCATAACAATTATGACGGTGGCAATGTTATTAGTATGCTTCCTTTGAATACCAATATTGCTAATGACATGGAAAGCTCTAAGCTTGGGGATGATGGGTTTGATGAACTTGATATTTTTAGTCCCCCAACTTTCGAGGAGAAAATTTGCTATGATGATTATCATGATGATAACGATAGTCTTACTCCCACTATTACCAATGAGAAAGATTATGCTTATGTGGAGAGTAAGAGTACCTTTTTTGCATTTGGATCATGGTAACAATGCTTTATGTGATACTTATATTGTTGAGTTTATTCATGATCCCGTTGAAAATTATTATGAGAAGGGAACATATGCTTATAGATATTTCAATAATATCAAGTTCCCTCTCTTTATGTCGAAGGTTTTGAAGTTGCACTTGTTTTGCCTTCCTATGCTTATTGCTTTGTGCTTCAATGAATTATTCTATTACAATATTCCTATTCATAGGAATCATGTTAGACTTAAATGTGTTTGGTATTTGCTTCTTGATGCTCTCTTTTGTTCTACAACTCTTATTCCTATGAGAGCATCATTAAAATCTTAAGCCTATCTTTATGGTTATAAAGAAAGAGCTCTAGGGAGACAACCCTTGTTATCTTTACTTTGAGTTTTTCACTTTCAGTTTTTAGTGGTCCTGATGCTTGTTACTACTGTTGCAACATCATTGTATCTTTATTTTCAAGCTTTGTGCCAAGTTTTAGCCTTCGATTGCAAGAAAGTTCAAAAGTTGTGACATGCTGTCCAGAAACAGATTAGGTGTGCTTGACAGAAAAATTCGCCAAAAATCACCAGGTCATCTTTTTGATCTGAATTTTTTGATGATATGCTCTATATAATTGTCTTTCTGGCATCTATTCTGAGTGTTCTGATTTGAGTTGCAGAATTACCCCAAAAAAATTATTTACTACCTGTTGTTCTGATTTTCGCAGATTCTGCCATGTTTTGCGTTTTCATCATTTTGCAAATGTCAAGCTTGCTTTTACTTTGCAAAAACCTTTTGGCAATCATGAGAAACAATATCTTTTCATGAAAATCTTTATTTACAGTAGATAATGAATTATTTTATCATGGGTATTAACCACTCTAATCAGCTTATGATGAGTTTCGTATGAAGGGAGTTTTCAAGTTTGCGGTGGAAGATGATCAAAGAAGATCCAGGAGTGTCAAGCGCTCAAGCTTGGGGATGCCCCCATGCACCCCAAGAAATATTCAAGGATACTCAAGCGTCTAAGCTTGGGGATGCCCCCGTGCATCCCCTTCTCTATAACAATGATCAGTTCGTCCGTCTCCATGCTATATTTTGATCACTTCATATGTTATGTGCTATGCTTGGAGCGTCCCACTCTTTACTTTTTTAATTTGTTTTAGTTTTGCTTTCTGGTCATAAATAAGTTACATCCTATCATTCTTATTTGGGAGAGAGACACACTCCGTTTTAATTGCTTAGAACACTCTGGTTTTCCCTCTTATTGTTGTGTGAGTGTTCACTTTTTGCTAGTACTGCGTTTAGCTCTTGTTTTCCACTCATATTTTGTTTAGAGCTTGTTAGTTTGCTTCAGTTATATACGATTATCTCTCTCATATTTAATTAATATTATCTATGAGAGTTGTTCCAATAAAGTTGATTGGTGTTGGAGGAGAGTAAAATATTTCATGCTTATAATGGTGCAACAGGAAGCTTGTTTAGACCGTGGCTTAGATTTTAACATGTCATGTTAGATATTATCTTAATTATATGCTTAGTAGTTATGGATGTAGCATGACTTGTCTCAAATAGCTGAGAGTGCTTAATTTTCCATTGAAAGAATCGTGTGTTTTTTTATCATATCAAAGTATAATATTGTGGTATTCTCCTTTACTGCTTCATTTGGGTTGCTTGGCGCATGCTCACACCATGTTATGATTACAAACCAGTCACCTCTATACTCTATGATCATTTAGTTTTTGACTTGTAATATTATCTATGCTTTGATTAATAATGTTTTGTCGCTATGCATGATTATGGCCGTTATTGCTCTCTTAGTTGGTCGCTCCCAGTCTCTTGCTAGCCTCCACCTGTACTGAATATGAGCTCTACTTGTGCATCCAACTCCAAAAAAAAAAGTTTGCCAAATGTGTCCACCATACCTACCTACATGTGGTATTTAACCGCCATTCCAAGTAAATTTCTCATGTGCTACCTTTAAAACTTTCAAAAATATTCCTATTTTGTGCCTCTGTTTTAGCTCATGAGGAAGTAGTAGATAATTCATGATCTTCTCATACTTGACAAGCTTTATCTTTGGTTTGCATGTCTAATCTGTGAACCCCTAATACAAGGAGGGACTGGCATGAGTGCGCCCAACTCATAAAAGATAATAGCAACAAACAACACCGCCTTCATGCTTTTTTCATGAGAAATCAGAATAGTGATAAACAATGGAGACTAAGGGGATGTGATCGTCCCCTCTTTGGGAGACGTTCCTCAAAACATGTCCACCATGAGAAGTATTGGGCTATCTTATAGAATTCGTTGACAAATTATGCACCTCCCAAAAGCTTGTTTTACAATCTTATTGATTTCAAAAATCTCTAAAATCTCTAGCACATGAGTAAGCTCCGCTTCCCTCTGCGAAGGGTCTTTCTTTTACTTTTATGTTGAGTCTTCATCTTCTAACTTTATGGACCAATTAAGAGACCATAGTTTTCATTCTGAGTATAATGGGCATAGTCCCAAAATTTATTATTGATTCATTCATGATTATGTTATCACTTGTTCTCAAATTATTTGTATCTAGTCACCACCTGAACTTCGAAGGTGTCCTGGCATTTATGTTTTGCCCCACTCTTAAGGACAAGCGAAATACCACTTTGCTATGTTTTATTTATGCTCGAAACAAACATATAACTTCCAAGTGCATTATTATTCATGATGTTTTGTTTGTGTTACTTTTCATGTTGCAACATGGTTGCTAAGTTTCACTCTTAGAATTATATCTATCATGCCTATGTTTAGAATGCTATGATCTCAGCTTACAAATGCTTTTAAAATTATGATGATCAAGATTATGTTGGTAGCAGGTCGCCTCAAAAATTATTTTGTTTTTATTGTTTCACCTACTCGAGGACGAGTAGCAACTAAGCTTGGGGATGTTGATACGTCCAAAACGTATCTATATTATTTGATAGTTTCATGCTACTTTTATGCTTTTTATAATTGTTTTTATATTAAGTTTATGATTTATTTGGACTAACCTACTAATAGTTGCAGAAGTGGGCAATGTTCTTGTTTTACACTTTGATGTGTAGGAACTATCAAAAATAGAAGAGGAAACCTTGTTGGAGTGGGACTCTGACTTTCCTGAAATCTGTCCCCCCTATAGATTTTAGAGATCGTCTGTTTCCTCCTCGAAGGTGACGTCAAATGGAAAAATAATAGATGCGCAAGTTGTGGGTAATTTTACGCTAATAATTCTAGACATACAATTGCGCCCATTTGGAGTTCGGACACTCCAGGAAATCTCGTTTTACTGGCAGACAAATATTTGATTATAGGATTACGGGAATCGGTAACGTGGTTGAGTCCAACTCTTACCATATTAGATGGATTCGGCCAAGACACGACTTGGGTACCTCATTAGGTATGAGAGGGGTTCCTAGAAAGGTTCTAGAGGTGCCCAAGAGCCCTTGAATCAAAGGGGAATCCATCGGAGGGCCAAGGATGATCAACCTGACTCATATAAGGAGAGGAAAAACTTGATTCCTGGAGGGCACAAAGAACTATGATATTTCCTGCTCCCAGGTAGCCTCCTTAGGGTGGAGAACCACCTCCATACCAGCACCATGTCCAAGGAAGAAGGGGGCCAAGGGCCGCCACCCCCAAGGGCCGTGGCCGCCGTCTCCTCTCCGGGCTGCACCTCTCCATCAACCTCTTGCTCACCATGGCCATGTGTGAGTAGTCTCCCTCGGGCTGAGGTCTTCTACGTGTATCTATGTGGTCATCTCTCTCTCCCATGATGTGATCTTGATTGTGATCATAGGCTATGTTAATCTAGGGTGATCCCATGATGTTTCCCCTTCTTCTATGTATTGGATTGATGTACTTACTTGATCTTATCTAGTATAATCCCCGAGACCATGGTGACAGCGCTCTATTGGACATGGATTAGAAGAATATTTTCATGAGTGATTTCATCATTTGTAAATTGATTGAATATTGAGAGTCTCTTGGTGCTTGTCTTTGACTATCCTTGAGATATGTTGTGGTGATTCTGGTACTCTCTTTGGATGGCCACGGTGACATTGGGAAATCCATAGAAGAGAACTAAGAACTCTGGGGTGTGCTTTTGTAGCCCTACACAATTCTCGTCTTATCTTGATCACAAAGGAATGACCTCCGGGTACATCACCACTGCATCTTTTAGTGTTAATATCATGTGATTAGACTATGTTAATGTTGTTGGGAGTTGCCACTAGTGAAAGTATGAAGCCTAGGCCTTGTTTCTCACCATTGTTACACCGTTTATGCTCACTTTTTTCACTTGCTACCTTGCTGCCATTTTTATTACAGATTTATATTACCTTGCTTTGCCACACCTATCACCCATATTTTACCATCTCTTCGCCGAACTAGTGCACCTATACAACTAACAATTGTATTAGGTGTGTTGGGGAAATAAGAGACTTCTGGTATATTAATTGCAGGGTCGCTTGAGAGAGACCATCTTCAACCTCTACTTCCCTGAGTTCGATAAACCTTAGGTCATCCACTTGAGGGAAATTGCTGTTGTCCTACAAACTTTTACGCTTGGAGGCCCAACATAGTCTACAAGAATAGAAGCATGCGTAGACATCACTTGGTATTCAACCCAAAGGACACACAGTCCCGGGACAGATAGTCCCTACCGTAATCTTCTTGAGATAAGACACACAGTTCTCGCCCAACACTTGTGGTAAGTCTTCAGGGAAAACTTCCAAACCCTCAGAAACTCGGTCACTTGGCGATCCACAATTGACTACGTGATGTTCTAGACCATGACACCTAACCGTCTGGATGATGCACGGTTCTAAAAGGTAACAAGCGTCGGTTCCACACAGGAATAATCTCTTCAGTGATACTCAATATTTGGGTTTTGGGTTTTGGTTTGGGTGTTTGGGGTTTTTTTCTCACTTGATGATTTTTTTTCTCAAAGTCCTGGAGGAATTGGGTTGCTCAAAATGACAAGTTTCACTTTCTCTCGGAGGAGCCAACCAGCTAGTGGTTGTGGGGGCGGTTATTTATAGCCTGGGAGCATCCCGACATGATATGACATTATTGCCCCCAATGATATGACCGTTGTGCGGGTAGAATTGGGGATAGGTGGCGCACGGCGCGGAAACGGTCGGAACTTTGAACTTTGAAAGTCCTCAAGTCTCTCATGTACCTCACTTCGAGGATTTGGTATGTGCAGGTTTGAGTTGAGCATCATGAGGAAATCTTTCCTTAGTATTACCTCGACCCCTTTAACAGTATGGTGTTCCTATGATTCAAGAACGAAGAAAATGAAATAGAAAGATTAAATCT
This sequence comes from Hordeum vulgare subsp. vulgare, assembly GCF_904849725.1. Classification (NCBI taxonomy): domain Eukaryota; kingdom Viridiplantae; phylum Streptophyta; class Magnoliopsida; order Poales; family Poaceae; genus Hordeum; species Hordeum vulgare. Next base: position 167,974,679 of record NC_058523.1, read on the forward strand.
TCCAGCTTCAAAGTCTTTAGAGCATTTTCTTCGGGATACACTGAATCCCTCATCTTCAATGTCTTCATGAGGAATAACATTTTCTTCGCTATCAAAGTCTTCAAGGAAAGACCAAAGTCTTCACCTGAAGACATACATTTTTAGGGGTCGATATTCTTCGAGTAACTGAAACTCGTCACCGACTTATAGAGAATGTGTACACTCACAAACATATCAATGTCTTAACCTATAAGTCTTCAATCCACCAAAATCACTATGGGGCACTAGATGCACTTACAGAAAAGCATCAACAACTTCAGAGTCCTGAGAGGCAAAACACTTGAGGACTTTAACAACTTCTTCAATTGCTCCAATTGATGCAACTCCTCTCAATGTTGCACCTTCCTATATGATTGTACCCTTTGGTGAGGAGGATTTCATTCAAGAAACGGATGAAGAAATATAAGAAAATCGCTCTGCTGCTTGCACACCCATTGATGAGGAAACAAAAGCTGGTCAAATTCCTCAAGCCTCAACTCCTCCTCCTCAGAACACTGAGATGACTACTGAAGAAAATGAGGATGATGTGGGCATTGGCTGTAACAAACCTGTGACACATGATGAGTTTTGGTAAAATACTCATCCAAGTTCGCCAATGGTCCCTCCAATTCCTCAAGTACATGAGTCCACTACAGCCACCGAAGTTTTGAATGACTCTGACGAAAAGAACTCTCCCATGAAGTCTGCCCCAGAACAGGAATCAACTGATGAAACTGCAAATGTTGAAGAAACTGCTGTGCCAGAAACTGATACATTGGCTCAGCATATTCCTCACACTAAAGAACATGTGCTTGAAGAAACTGGTCCGGCACAAAATGAAGAATGTGCTAGTGAACCACATGTTGCAAATCCTAAGACAACAGTTGTTGTGGCTGAAATGCCTTAGACAGTAAATATTGGAAGACTTGGAAGCCAATTCAAGCCAAATGTACAACCAATGGGTATACGTCCCTACAAAGAAAAAAGGCCAAAGTTTGACAGGTTAAGAGACTTTCATGGTTGTGAGTGTACACATGCTCCATAAGTCGCTGAGGAGTTTGAGTTATTCAAAGAATATCGAACCCTAAAAATGTAGGTCTTTGGGTGAAGACTTTGGTCATTCCTTGAAGACTTTGATAGCGAAGAAATTGCTATTCCTCATGAAGACATTAAAGATGAGGAACTCGGTGTATCCCAAAGAAAATGCTCTGAAGACTTTGAAGCTTGAATATTTACTCTCTCTGTTTCATTTTCTTCTTTCTTGAGTCATAGGAACACCGTACTGTTAAAGGGGGTCAAGGTAATACTAAGGAAATATTTCCTCATGATGGTCAACTCAAACCTACACATACCAAATCCTTCAAGTGAAGAACATGAGATACATGAGGACTTTCAAAGTTGAAATATCCGGCCGTTGCCGCGCCGCGCACCGTCTGTCCCCAATCTTATCCACACAGCATCATATTATTGGGGGCATTAATCTTATATCATGTCGGGATGCTCCCAGGCTATAAATAGCCGCCCCCACAACCACTAGCAGGTTTGCTACTCCGAGAGAAACTCACACTTGTCATTTAGAGCAACCCCATCCTCGAGGACTTTGAGCAAAAATCATCAAGTGAGGAAAAAACCCAAACACCCAAACCAAAACCCAAAACCCAAAGTTATTGACCATCACTGAAGAGATTGTTCGTGTGCGGAACCGAGGCTTTCTACCTTGGAGGATTGTGCATCCTCCACACGGTTAAGCGTAATGGTCTAGAGCATCCAGCGGTGAATTGTGGATCGCTAGGTGACCAAGTTTGTGAGGGTTTGGAAGTCTGCCATAAAGACTTACCACAAGTGTTGGGCGAGGACTATGTGTCCTTATCTCAAGGATACTACAATAGAGACTGTGTGTCCCGAGACTGTGTGCCCTTTGGTTTGAATACCAAGCCGCTCCAAGCCAGACGTAGAACTGTCACAGCAGTTGGAACTGGGTCATCAACCATTGTCTTCATTGAGCTACGGGTTCTATTTCTTCAACTCTTTCATTTCCTCAATTGCATGTTGATGACTTTGATTTGTAGTGTTTGAAAATTTTGACTGAAGACTTTCTCTGAATTCCTCACCCCAAATTCTTCACCTGAGTTATTCATCACTTGCTTATCCTGTTCACGTGACCCGTGCAAACTGAACACTTCAACTCACTCGGAGTACTTGGCTATAGTCACTTTTGCATATCTGTTTAAGTATTATTTCCGCTGCAATCAGTTCATGACTGAGGACTTTCCACACTAGGAATTTCCTTAGTGATGAATTTGTAAAAATTTCCTATTCACCCCCCTCTAGTTGATAGAACGCACTTTCATGGGGCAATTTTGGAAATGCTATATGTTGTTTCTGACCTCATTTAAATGCTTGTATAGATAGTTTAATTATTCTTCACTACTTGCCATGTTTAACAACATTTAAACTTGCCGTGTAAATAAAAAGAGTGAAATAAATGATTCAGATGTGGAGTTTTGTCAATATGCAACCTGTTGCTTCACTTAATTTGTAGAAATTGATTGTTATGACTTTTCATGCCCTGCATAATCGTATGGACATGCATCATGTCATGCACATGTTCTGATATTTACGGTGTCATTTCTTTCTTTCCGGATTGGCTTATCCTCGATAGAGTTCCGAAAGTGTTCAGAGTGTGAGGATTTGTTCGACTATGTCCTGTTTGTCTACTTTACAGATTCATTCTTCTTCCAAGCGGGATCTCAAGCAAGATGATCATTTCCCTTGATACCACTACTATCATTGATATGCTAGTCGTCTCGTTTCTATTGCTATTTCTCGCTACCCACTACTTGTAGGTCAAGCCTCCCAACATTTCCATGATAATTTGGTGAGTCAGAGATGGGAAGAGTATTCGGATCTAGAGGGATAATTGGAGATCCACGAAGGAGGGGTGCAAGACAGCGGGGTTGATCAAAAGATCAAGACTCAGATGGGTAAACCAGGCGATGAAGGAGGACTCAAGGGAGTGGAACATGGAACTGCTAAACCAAATATTTAACAAGTTCGATGCTGAAGAGATTGAGAAAATAAGGATTCCACCTCGTGTGGTGGAGGATGTAATAGCCTGGCACTACGAGAGCACTGACACATTTACGGTCAAAAGTGCATATAACCTGGCTTATAGGATCGACAGAAAATCCACTACACGTGCCTCTTCTTCCGAAATGAGGTAGGAGTCAAATGCATTTGGGATACCATCTGGAAGGCAAATGTCCATCAAAAGATCAAAGTGTTCGGATGGCGTGTGGCCATGTAGTCACTCACCACTAAGAATAATGCCTTCGACGCACCATTGACACTGATAATATCTATGATCTTTGCGTAAATGGTATAGAAAATGAATTTTATGTTGTCATCGCTTGCACGAGAAGCAAAGCTCTAAGACATGAACTAAGGGAAGTCTGGGAATTACCAAAAGAAGAAGCTTTTAGGCATATGGGGGACATGTGGTTCCAATTGCTGCTGTGCAAGCAAAATGAGGCAAGCAAACGCATAATTCTGTTCATGTGTTGGCAGGCATGGACTCTCCGTAACGATGTGATTCACACAGTCGGGAAGCAGAGATGTCTGGATCAGTGCGTCTTCTACTCAAACATGAAGCTGATATAGTTGATGCCTGATAACCCACAAGTATATGGGATCGCAATAGTCTTTGAGGGTACAGTATTCAACCCAATTTGCAGATTCGACGAAAGGGGAGCCAAAGAATATTTGTAGGTATTAGCAGTTGAGTTGTCAATTCAACCACACTTGGAGATTTAGTATCTGGAGCACAGTGATCAGTAGCACAATAATATGATAGTTTTTTATAGTAGTGTTAACAATAGGAGAAATAATAGTAGTAGAAGGAACAGTGACAGTGATAGCAGTTTTGTAGCAGTAGCAACAATAGTAACTTAGCAAGCATAATACGTGGAAAACTTGTAGGCACTCGATTGGTGATATTGATGGATAATATTCATCATATATCAGTCATAACATAGGGCGACACAGAACTAGCTCCCGTTCATCGATATAATGTAGGCATGTATTTCGTAAATAGTCATACGTGCTTATGGAAAATAACTTGCATGCCATCTTTTGTTCTACCCTCCCAAGGCAGTGCGTCCATAAGGAAACTAAGGAATATTAAGGCCTCCTTTTAATAGAGAGTTGGAACAAAGCATTAACACATACTGAATAGATGAACTCCTCATACAACGATAATCACCAAAAAGATGTCACACCCTGTTTTCACTATTACTTTTTCTGTAATTCAAAAATCTGAGTTTATTAAAACTTTTTCAAAATTAATGTTGTGAATGCCATGATTGTCATTGTATGCTTGTATGCTTGATTATGTAATATCAAAAACCATATTTCTCATGACCTAATTATTTTCAAAACCCTTTTTATTATTTTTGGATAATTCAAAACCCTGCTTTGGGTTGCACTACAAGTCCTTGATGGCAAGGAGTGCCCTTACCCAAAGTTGGTGATATTGTTCTAGCACCATTTTTGTTCACCAAAACCATAAAATAATTATTTTATGAATTATTCTCCTATTTTATTTGCATGTCCATTTTTGAGGCCAGAAATGGTATTCCTATATGGAAAAAATACCTTTCTGCCTTAGACAAATATGAGAAAATTTGGAGATACTTAGAAGGACATATATTTTCCATACATAAGATTTTTCAACCCCTATTTATACTATTATTATTTGAGTAAAACCCTGAAAACCTTTTCTTTCTATTTTGACCATTTGAAATATTTCCAAAGGAAATATTATCAATAAATTCCTAGAAAATTCCAGTGGTATCCCTAAGCCATATTTGGTGCCCATATAAAAATTCACCTTGATCCAAGGTGGTTAAGGTCACCAAATAATTGTAAAACCCCTTTCTGTCCAGTATGAACTTAAATCAACTCTACATAGTAAAGTTTATCCAATGGAGGTGAAACTTTGCAGGAGTGCCTAATACCTCAAATGAGGACTACATGCCAAAAAAGGGATTAGTGGGATTTGATTTGCCCATGCTTCCTTTGGAAGGAACAGATCTGGTCATTTAGGGATGTTTTCAAGTTTACAAAGCTAAACGTGTCCAATGGAGCTCAAACTTGGTGAAGCCCCTTGTTTTAGCACCAAACCCAATCCCGTTAAGTTTCATAGCCCGTGGTGGGGTGCAACCACCCCAAACCACTATCGAGCACCTTTTGACAGTTGGGTAAAACACCTCCTAACCTTAGCTAAACCCAATCCCTTTCTCCCAAACTCATAAATTAGGTGGCTGACATCAATGCCTAACTCAAGTAAAGTGGCCCCTCTCTGGTTCAAAGTAGATAAACTAAAATCTCCAATTTGAGCTTCAGCCCAATGCTGACAAGACCTGTTTCCTTGTCTTTCTTTGACCAGCCGAGGCTCCCACGGGACTCCAACGGCTAGGCATCTCCCAGCCAGTGCCCAGGACACGCTAGACACGTCCAAGGCACCCCAGAGCGCGCCAGCATGCCGTGGCATGCCAAAGCTATGCTCTAGGCATGCTACAGAGAGTAACCGAGGTGGGAGCGGCTCCCTCGGCCAGTTCCAGCCTCCCCGCGGTGTCTCTCCTCTCCCCCAACAACCCTCTGCATCAGGCAGCCCTCAGGGCCCGTCCTTTCCCACGCTAAGAGCTAGTGCGACGCGTGCCTGCACGGACCATAAGCGCTAGAGGAGCGCCGCCAATATAGCTCGCCTCTCCTCTCTCCCTCTCTCTCGAAGTGTGTCCTGGAGGTCCAAAACCACGTCCTGAGACTGTGGTTTCGACCCCAGACTCTCTCTGCAGCCCCATGGGCGCCACGGTGGATCCCCGGCGCTCCCGAGTCGGCTCACTGTCGCGGGCCTATAAATAGGCACCCCTCGCTCCAGACCCCCTCACTCCACCTCACCGAGACCTCAATCACCTCCCTAGCCACCCCATTGAGCAAGCAGAGCCCCTGTACTCAAGATAGACAGAGGCCCCTCCGCCTCGGAGCTCCGGTCGATCTCCGGCTACACGTCGGTTCTCGCGTCACTCTGCCCACCAAAGCACTCCCCGTGACACCAGGAAGCTTTCCCCCCTCTTTCCCGAGCAAATCCGTGCCCGTAGCTGCCACCTCCACCTTCACCTGAAACCCCTCCGCCGCGGCTACCTCGTCGTCGGTGAACCAGAGCCCCTCCGCCGTTGACACGACCACCAGCAAGTAGGCAGCGGCGAGCTGGACCCATTCCTGTCGTCGTTAGGGCCCGAGGACGTCGGTAGCCATCCGGCGTGCTCCTCCTCCCCTCTGGCCAAAAGTAGGAGACGACCTTGACAGGTGTAACCCACCTGTCGGTGGTCCATCTCTCTCTCCCTCGCTGCTCGCAGCCACTGACCGCAGGGTCCCGCACGTCAGGTTCAAACATGACGGCGTGCGCGCCTTGGCAGGCTGGTTGGTTGGCCAGTGGGCCGGCCCAGTCCCAGGCCAAGCTATGCCAGGGGTTGTATCCCGTTTTCTTTTTGTTTAAACTTGATTTTAAATTATTTTTGTAAAAATATTTAACGAGTGAAATAATATGATTCTTCCACTGTTATTTTTCTAAAAATATGTAGTATTTAAGAGAACCATTGGATGAATTTTTGCAACAACTATTTTATTTTATAATAATAAATGGGTTAATTTGGAATAGTTTTGCTTGTGTTATATTGATTTAAAAAATATTATTTCACTAAAACCAGAGAAAAACATTTTTAAAATAACAATATGGATTTATCAGAATTAAACAACATTTTTAAAGTGACTTTGTGATCTATTTTGGAGTGAGCTACTTATTGCTTTTATTTATTACGACGATAGAAAACCCGTGTGACAAAGGAGTTGGACTTGAAGACCTCGAAGACCCCGGATGCAAGCATCCCTTGACCATGTCTGAGCATATGTTATATTGCATGCTAGTGTAGCAAATATTTCCGTTGCATATGATCCTAAGTGTCGGTAAATCATTGAAGTGATGTTACCGATGGCTCCTCAGGAGCACTTGCATTGAGCTTGATCGTGCCACCTATGAGGATCACGCTAATACCATGTTGACAAGTAGGGCTAAGCATAGTAGAAGCATGAGCATGATGTTGGTATGAAACAAACGATTATAAAAATCTCGTCGGGTGCCACTAATGCCCGAGGGTAATGATGAGTTAGGTGGCCACTTTTGGTGAAGTGGTGCACCGGGTATTTGTGTGAGTATTGTTTTGGAAATGGGAATAGATTTATGATGTGTCGACCGTCCCAACCTTACATTTACGACCACGTTATCCCTTTATGGGATGGGGCTTTGTTGATTACTCTGGTCGGTGCTAGCAAAGGGCCACATTACTAGTGGCGGGAATGATGTGTGGTCACTCTCGTGATGGGGTCGTGCCAGGTAGGGCGACTATGCCGTTTTTACGTGTTCCAGGCACACTGTAGGTCCCTCCATGGATGATACCGTCCAGAGTCGGTGCTCGTAAGACGTACATCATGTGGGCTGGGCACCAATCGAGTGGACCACTTTGTCTAGTATCATCACGGGAAAGGCATTGATCAGGTACTTACCTCGGGTATGTTATATACCGCGAGTCATGGATGACACGGAAGTTTCTCGGATCTCGTGGGTCCAGCGTGCTACCTCTGCAGAGTGTAAAACTATTCGAATAACCGTGTCCATGGTCAAGGACAGTTGGATAATCCTGCTTAAACTACGTCCAGTCGTTTTCGCACAAACCAAGTGTGTGTGAGTATGTGGTAAATGGTGTTTTATGAAACAGTTGATATGACCAAGTTTGGTGACTTGGCATATAGGGTGAACCCAGAATGTTCAACCCTTGACAGATATGTTGATATCTGTAACATGTTCTTCAAATCAACATTTAACTTGTTGCACATCCATGATCATGTTTATTTACAACCAAGATGTTATCCACCAAAGATGCATATTACTTGTTATCCTTTCAATTGCATTGTTCATATCATGGGTTGTTTGCGAGTACATTCAAAAGTAGTCATTGGCTTGCCACTGGTTATATTCTTGACCAGACCTAGAAGTACTGGAGTTTGGAGAAGAGTATGTCTTTGGAAATGGCCCTGTGAACTCGGACGCTTCCCAGTCAGAATGCCTGTTTGTTCTGGCTGATGGCATGGGCACCCGCTTAGACCTATGATTTCTGCTACTAGTTGTATCAGTGTGATTTGGCCTTATAGGCCTACCTTGTGAACTTGACCATTCGGTCACGTCATGTAATAATTCGGTACTTGGATGTAAGACTCTTATTATTCAGCATCTGTGTGTTCGGTGAGCATTGATCTTTGGGATCACTGAGCACGTTCATTCGACGATCTCGACTCGTAAGTCGGGGTCCCCACAGAGATGGTATCAGAGCCAGGTTGACTATAGGAAGCCTTAGGTAGCATGGACGATAGCCGAGATGATTAGTGCACCTAGTCTTTACCCTGAGATTTTTTGCAGCCACTAAAACTTTCTAACCCTCTCCCCTACATCTTGTATATGGCCGTCGTACCTGAGATCGTTTTGGAGACGGGCTTTCCCCTACTTTTAGGAGATAGCCTCGAGAAGTGTCAAGTACGCCGCACACCCATCTTCCTCTACCACGAGTACTGGGTCAACTCCGACACCAAGGAATATCACGTGGACGTTATAGTGAAGGCTAATGACTCCCCAACCAGTTGGTTCTTTGAAGGACAACAGATGGAGGATCTGATGTTGGCAGTGGAGACAGCCGCACGAGAGGCGCTCGTGCGTCTCCGCGACATCCTTCCTGAGATGGCTAACAAGCCAGCTACGCGTCACCTAACTTTTATTAAGGACGGGATTGACGGGAGTTGGACACTCAACCCATCTTCAGAGGGCGGGACGCCACTAAGGTTTCAGACCTACTTCACTCTCTCCTCTGACACTTTGACGCACCTTTTGATCAAGGAGCAACGAAGATTCGCCAAGAACTACACCAAGTCAAGGACCTACTTCGCCTAGAGAAGATGAAGACACACAAGGTTAAGAAGGAAGGAGAACCTGGAGGGCGGTCATCCATTGCCTTCCGAGGAGGAGTACCGCCGCTTTAGGCCACTCCTATTTAGAGTCGCCGCCTAACCGCGGATGAGTACACTGAGCTCCTCACTGCCTCGCCAACTAAAAGACGCCGTGATGGACCACTGCCTTCTCCTACCCCTCTGAAGGAGGAAAGCACCGATGAAGAAGAAGACTAAGACCCTGCAGAACCCACCTATGAGACCGAGCAGTCAACCGCTTAGGATTATGGCTTAGGCAATTAGAAGTCTCCCCAAGCGTAGTGAGTTCATGTATCGTTTCATGTGAACCATGAGTGTTGTGTAAGCATGTTTGATGCAAGCCGCATTTCTGCCTTAGGCAGCTTGTAAGCAACTAATCACTTGTTTTAATCTAATGCATTAGCTTTCCAAAAATCTTGGTTTAAAAATCTCACACTAGCACGACACCAAACCCCCTTAAATAGAGCATCATCCTTTATGATTTCGGCCAGTTTGGCATATTGACATGTCTACTCCCCTGACAGGATGGTGATTTCAACTCGCACCAGCACCTTCGGCAACGCCGGCTCTGGCTCTTCAGGTCAGCAGCAGGGAATCGGAGGGGACGCTCAAGCTGGAGATCACCACGAGCAGCAGCAAGGCGATATTCCACCGCCACCGCCTCCTCCAGAAAGCTTGACAATGGCTCAGTTCCTTCAAGCTCTCCGCAAGGAACGTCAAGCCAGTAATGCCACTATCCAGTAGCTGGCTCAAGTCTTGGTGAACAACCCGCCGCAGAATGGGAACGACAACGGTCGCTCTACTCTATCAGAGTTTATGGCGGACTACGCCACCCATATTCACGGAGATGACTAAACCATTTGATACCGATGACTGGATCCGTACTATCAAAGACCTCCTCGGACTGGTCAAACGGCACTGATGATCATGAGAAAGTCCTTTATGCTTCTCACTATCTCGGAGGCACGGCCAGAGCTTGATGGGATGGATTCCAGATCATGCGAGCAGGACAAGTCATGGCTTGGGAAATGTTCAAGGAAGGATTCCGCGCCGCTCACATTCCTCTCGGGGTGATGACCATTAAGAAGTGGGAATTCAGAGCATTAAGGCAAGGAAGTGGAACCGTCAAGGAGTATTTGTAGAAGTTTAACCTCCTGTCGAGGTATGCACCCGAGGACGTCAACACTGAGGCCGCAAAAGTGAAATGCTTTATGGAAGGACTGCTGCAACCACTACAGTATCAACTAGTTATTTGTGAATGCCGGACCTTCTGCGATCTGGTTAATAAGGCCCTTATGTTGGAAGATAAGCCTCGTGCAATGGACGACACCCGTAAGCGTAAGCTGATGGGAAGTGGAGGACCTAGTAATCCGAAGCCACGCCCATGGTAGTCAGCTCGAGCAAGACCCAGTTATCAGCAACAACAGTATAAGGCTCCAACATTTCGCCAGAACTACCAGCCTCAGCAGCAAGTCAACACCAAGCCAGCATTCAACCCACCGAACAACAGTGGAGTCAAGACCAACCTTCCAGGACAAGTTACCTGTTTTGGATGTGGACAGACTCGGCACTATTCCAGGCAGTGTCCCAACAAGAAGACCGACGCACCGCGCCCAATGCGCCAAATCAAGGTCAAGGAGCACCAGGCAGGAACCAAGTTCCCCACAATCAGCGGTATCACAGCAGGGGACGTATCAATCACATCTCCGCAGAAGAGACACATGAAGACCCGTACTACATTCTGGGTACGTTCCTCGTGAATTCCACCCCATCAATAATATTGTTTGATTGTGGTGCTTCACATTCTTTTGTTACTCAAAGGTTTGTGGAAAAGTGTGGTTTGAATCCTACCTTGCTTAACAGGAAAATGGCAGTACATACCCCGGGAGAAGTGTTAAGGACCAAACTAGGGTGTAGAGGAGTCGGGATTGTTATCAATGATATAAGCTTCTCACCAGATCTCATCGTCATTAAGTCGCAAGGCCTAGAAGTAATTCTCGGTATGGATTGGTTGGCCAAACACCAGAGCATCTTGGACTGTGACAACAAGGCTATTACCATGACAAGCGACCAAGGGGTCAAAGTCAAGTATGTCTCTGAGCCAGTATCCACTCGTGTACCGCAGGTTAATAGCATGTCGGGAGAAGAGCTGGACCGAGTGCCAATAGTCTATGAGTACACAGACGTCTTTCCTAATGAGCTACCAGGGATGCCTACCGACCGCGACATCGAGTTCATCATTGAGCTCATGCCCGGATCGAGGCCTATCTATAAGAAGCCTTATAGTGTGGGATCGAAAGAGCTTGCAAAGATGAAGAAGCAGTTTGATGAGCAACTCAGGAAAGGGTTCATTCGTCCGAGTGCATCACCTTGGGGACCTGTTCTGTTTGTGTCTAAGAAGGATGGAACTATCAGACTATGCATCGATTACCGTTCTCTCAATGAGGTCAGGATCAAGAACAAGTACCCACTCCCCAAGATTGAAGACTTGTTTGACTAGTTAAATGGAGCCAAGGTATTTTCCAAGATCGATCTCTGATCTGGATATTACCAGCTGAAGATCCGACCTGAAGACATACCCAAGACTGCGTTCGTGACCCAGTATGGTCTATACGAGTGCACTATCATTTCTTTTAGGTTGACAAATGCCCCAGCTTACTTCATGTACCTCATGAACAAGGTCTTCATGGAATACCTGGATAAGTTTGTCGTCGTATTTATTGATGACATATTAATCTTCTCCAAGTCCGAGGAAGAGAATGAGCAACACTTGAGGTTAGTGTTGGAGAAGCTTCGAGAGCACCAACTTCATGCCAAATTCAGCAAATGCCAATTCTGGCTGAACAAAGTTGGATTCTTGGGTCATACCATGACGCCAAGTGGATTGGCAGTCGATCCTTCCAAGATTACTACATTAACCAACTGGGAGTCGCAATCGATGTGAATGAAGTCAGGAGCTTCCTCGGACTCGCGGGATATTACTGCAAGTTCGTAGAAGGATTATCCCGCATCGCTCCACCCATGACTCATCTCTTGAAGAAAGGCAAGAAGTTCGAATAGACGCCGGAGTGTGAAGCAAGCTTCCGGGAGTTGAAGAAGAGATGAACTACCGCCCCGGTATTGGCTACTCCTGATATCAGCAAGGAGTGTGATGCCTCCAGAACCGGGCTCGGTGGAGTCCTAATGCAAGACAGAAGGGTCGTGGTGTACCTGTCACGGCAACTGCACCCGCATGAGGAGAATTACGCCACCCATGATCTCGAGTTGGCAACAGTACTGCATGCCCTGAAGACATGGCGACCTTACCTTATGGGGAAGCAATGTGAAATATACACTGACCACAAAAGTCTGAAGTATATCTTTACTCAAAGGGAATTGAATCTGAGGCAACGAAGATGGTTGGAGTTAATCAAAGACTACAACCTTTGCATTCAATACCACGCTGATAAGGCCAATGTCGTGGCTGATGCCTTAAGCAGGAAGGCCAGCACCTTGAATTTTATGCTCAAAGAAAGGCTACACGCCTTATATGAATAATTGGAAAGCTTCGGGTGGAGCTAGTTGAACCAGGATTCCTGGCTAACCTTGAAGTCAAACCAACGCTGGCTGATGACATCAAGGAGGCCCGAAAGGGGCACAAGAGCATTGAAGGCATCAAGAAGAAGATCCAGGAAGGCAAGGCCCCAGAATTCTCGGTGGATGAGCAAGGAGCAGTGTGGTTTGGGAAAAGTTTATACGTACCCAACAAGTCATAACTCAGGGACTTGATCCTACAGGAAGCTCATGACACACTCTACTCTATTCACCCCGGTGGTACCAAGATGTATCATGATCTCCGAGAAAGATTCTGGTGGCATGGCATGAAGAGGGAAATAGCGTCCTATGTTGCCGAGTGCGACGTGTGCCAGCGAGTCAAGGCTCAACATCAGCGACCTGCTGGACTTCTACAACCTCTCCAAGTGCCTGAATGGAAGTGGGACAAAGTAGGCATGGACTTCTTCACTGGCTTACCCAGGTATACCAGAGGCCATGACTCTATATGGGCCATCGTCGACCATCTGACCAAGGTGTCTCACTTCATCCTGGTCAGTACCACCTATGGGGGCGACAAGCTGGCTAGCCTCTACATTGAGCGTATTGTGAGCCTTCACGGAGTTTCCTAGGAGATTGTATACGACCGAGGCATGTAATTCACCTCAAGATTCTGGAAGAAGTTCCAAGAAGCCCTCGGAACCAAGCTCTCTTTCAGCACCGCCTTCCACCCGCTCACGGGTGGACAGATGGAGAGAGTAAACCAGATACTCAAGGATATGCTCCACGCATGTGTCTTGGCTCATGGTGCCAAATGGGAAGACTGTCTACCGTTTGCTGAGTTCTCCTACAAAAACAGCTACCAATCCAGTCTCCAGATGGCCCCATTTGAAGTGTTGTACGGACGAAAGTGCCGCACCCCACTCAACTGGTCCAAAACTGGTGAAGGGTTGATTTTCAAGCCAGAAGTTCTACAAGAGGCAGAAGATAAGGTGCAGCTTGTCCGAGAAAACTTGAAGGGAGCCAAGTCACGACAGAAGAGCTATGCGGATTCTCATCGTAGAGAATTGGAGTTAAACCTTGAAGACCAGGTGTACCTCCACGTCACACATCTCAAGGGAACCAAGCGTTTCCACGTCAAGGGGAAACTTGCTCCAAGGTTCATTGGACCTTTTAAGATTACAGCAAGGCGTGGAGAAGTTGCTTACCAGTTGGAGCTACCTCCGGAACTTTCGGGTATGCACAACGTCTTCCACGTGTCACAACTTCGGAAGTGTCTTCAAGCGCCAAATCGTCCCATTCTTCATAAGGACATTGACCATCAGGCCATCGACCTTCAGCTAGATCTCACTTATCGTGACAGGCCGATCCAAATCCTGGATGAAGCAGAGCGCTGCACCAGAAGCCGCACCATCAAGTATTTCAAGGTTCAGTGGAGCAGCCACACCGAAGTAGAAGCAACATGGGAGCGTGAAGGCTATCTCTGATCCGAGTTGCCGTACCTTTTAGCACCTAGCTTAGGAATCTCTTGGACGAGATTCTTGTAAGGGGGATAGGTCTGTCACACCCTGTTTTCACCATCATTTTTCTGTTATTCAAAAATATGAGTTTATTAAAAAAATTCAAAACTAATGTTGGGAATGCCATGATTGTCATTGTATGCTTGTATGCTTGATTATGTGATATCAAAAACCACATTTCACATGACCTAATTATTTTCAAACCCCTTTTTCTTATTTTTGGATAATTCAAAACCCTGCTTTGGGTTGCACTACAAGTCCTTGACCGCAAGGAGTGCCCTTACCCAAAGTTGGTGATATGGTTCTAGCACCATTTTTGTTCACCAAAACCCTAAAATACTTATTTTATGAATTATTTTTCTATTTTTATTTGCATGTCCATTTCTGAGGCCAGAAATGATATTCCTATATGGAAAAATACTTTTGTGCCTTAGAAAATTATGAGAAAATTTGGAGATACTCATAAGGACATATATTTTCCATACATAAGATTTTAAACCCCTATTTATATTATTATTATTTGAGTAAAACCCTGAAAACCTTTTTGTCTGTTTTGACCTTTTGAAATATTTCTAAAGGAAATATTCTCAATAAATTCCTAGAAAATTCCAGTGGTATCCCTAAGCCATATTTGGTGCCCATATAAAAATTCACCTTGATTCAAGGTGGTTAAGGTCACCACATAATTGCAAAACACCTTGTGACCATTATGAAGTTAGAGCAACTCCACATAGAAAAGTTTATCCAATGGAGGTGAAACTTTGCAGGACTGCCTAATACCTCAAATGAGGACTCCATGCCAGAAAATTGGGATTTGTGGGACTTGATTTGCCCACCATCCCTTTGGAAGGAATATATCTGGTCATTTAGGGATGTTTTCAAGTTTACAAAGCTAAACTTGTCCAATGGGGCTCAAACTTGGTGAAGCCCCTTGTTTTAGCACCAAACCCAATCTTGTTAAGTTGCATAGCCAGTGGTGGGGTGCAACCACCCCAAACCACTGTCGAGCACCTTCTGACAGTTGGGTAAAACCCCTCCTAACCTTAGCTAAACCAAATACTTTCTCCCAAACTCATAGATTAGGTGGCTGACATCAATGCCTAACTCGAGTCAAGTAGCCCCTCTCTCGATAAAAGTAGATAAACAAAAATCTCCAATTTGAGCTTCAGCCCAAGGCTGACATCACCTGTTTCCTTGTGTTTCTTTGACCAACCGATGGTCCCACGGGACTCCAACGGCTAGGCATCTCCTAGCCAGTGCCCAAGACAAGCTAGACACATACAAGGCACCCAAAGCGTGCCAGCATGCCATGGCATGCCAAAGCTGCAGTCTGGGCGCGCTACAGAGAGCAACCGAGGTGGGGGCGACTCCCTCGGCCAGTTCCAGCCTCCCCGCGGTGTCTCTTCTATCCCCCGACAGCCCCTCTGCATCAGGCAGCCCTCAGGGCCCCTACTTTCCCGCGCTAAGAGCCAGTGCGACGCATGCCCACGCGCACCAGAAGCGCCAGAGGAGCGCGGCCATGATAGCTCGCCTCTCCTCTCTCGCTCTCTCTCGAAGTGAGTCCTGGAGGTCCAAAACCACGTCTTGAGACCGTGGTTTCGACCCCAGCTTCTCTCTGCACCCCCATGCGCGCCACGGTGGATCACCGGTGCTCCCGAGTCGGCTCACCGTCGCGGGCCTATAAATAGCCCCTCCCCTCGCTCCAGAACCCCTCACTCCACGTCACCGAGACCTTGATATGTCTCCAACGTATCTATAGTTTTTTATGGTTCCATGCTATTATCTTGTCAACTTTGGATGTTTTATATGCATGAATATGCCATTTTATATCTTTTCTGGGACTAACCTATTAACTCAGTGCCAAGTGCCAGTTTATGTTTTTCCGTGTTTTTGGCCCATTTTCAGACGGAGTCCAAATGGAATGAAACTTTACGATGATTTTTTTGGACCAAAAGAGACCCCCGAAGCATTGGAAGAAGGCCAGAAGAGCCATGAGGGAGTCACAAGCCCTGACGCCGACACCACCCCCCCGGTGGTGGCAAGCAGGCTTGTGACCTCCTCGTGGGCCCAACCGACGTAATTCCACCGCCATAAATTCCTATAAATTCAGAAACTTCCAAAAAGAAACCTAGATCGGGAGTTCCACCGCCGCAAGCCTCTGTAGCCACCAAAAACCAATCTGGAGCCCGTTCTGGCACCCTGCCGGAGGGGGAATCCATCTCCGGTGGCCATCTTCATCATCCCGGTGGTCTCCATGACAAGGAGGGAGTAGTTCTCCCTCGGGGCTGAGGGTATGTGCTACAGCTATGTGTTTGATCTCTCTCTCTCTCTCTTGTGTTCTTGAGATGTCTTGATCTTGATGTACCATGGGCTTTGCTACTATAGTTGGATCTTATGATCTTCTTCCCCCTCTCCCTCTTGTAATGAATTGAGTTTCCCCTTTGGAGTTATCTTATCGGATTGAGTCTTTGAGAACACTTGATGTATGTCTTGCACGTGTCTATCTGCTGTGATCAACTTGCGGGTTTGAGACATTGGGAACCTATGCATATGGGTTGGCACACGTTTGATTCATGTGAGTACTTGATGTATGTTTTGGTGATCAACTTGCGGGTTCGTGACATTGGGAACCTATGCATAGGGGTTGGCACACGTTTTGACTCTCCGGTAGAAACTTTGGGGCACTCTTTGAAGTTCTATGTGTTGGTTGAATAAATGATTCTGAGATTGTGTGATGCATATCGTATAATCATGCCCACGATATTTGAGGTGACAATGGAGTATCTAGGTGACATTAGGGTCTTGGTTGATATGTATCTTAAGGTGTTATTCTAGTAAGAACTCTTGAATAGATCAATCAGAAAGAATAACTTTGTGGTGGTTTCGTACCCGACAATAATCTCTTCGTTTGTTCTCCGCTATTAGTGACTTTGGAGTGACTCTTTGTTGCATGTTGAGGGCTAGTTATATGATCCAATTATGTTATCATTGTTGAGAGAACTTCAGTAGTGAAAGTCTGAACCCTAGGCCTTGTTTCCACGCATTGCAATACCGTTCGTGCTTACTTTTACCATTTGTTACCTTGTTGTTTTTGTAATTTCAGATTACAAAAACCTACATCTACCATCCATATTGCACTAGTTTCACCATCTCTTCGCCAAACTAGTGAGCCAATACAACTTACCATTGTATTAGGTGTGTTGGGGACACAAGAGACTCTTTGTTATTTGGTTGTAGGGTTGCTTGAGAGAGACCATCTTCATCCTACGCCTCCCGCGGATTGATAAACCTTAGGTCACCCACTTGAGGGAAAATTGCTACTGTCCTACAACCCTCTGCACTTGGAGGCCCAACAACGTCTACAAGGAGAAGGTTGCGTAGTAGACATCAAGCTCTTTTCTGGCGTCATTGCCGGGGAGGCTAGGTAAGCGGCACTCACCTCCCGTCAACGAAGCACTTTTCTGGCGCCGTTGCCGGGGAGGTTAGCGCTTGACGGTATATCTTTATATCTTGTAATCAAATCTTTTTGTTTCTTGTTCTTTTGCTAGAAAACTAAAAAAATGGAATTGAGGATGCCTCATATGCTCCACCTTTTCAATGTCTTTCGTGAGCATGATGGGAAGGAAAATTGTGCTCAAGTGCTGAAAGAAGAATTACATAGATTGCTTGGCATAGAATATGTGAATGATGAGCATGATTGCAATGTTCTTAGCATGAATTCTTTGAATACCCATGATGCTAATGATATGTAAAGCCACAAGCTTGGGGATGCTATATTTGATGAAGATGATCTTTTCAGTTCTTCCACTTTGAATGATCAAAATTATTTTGATGAAAGCATGCCCCCTATCTATGATGATTATTGTGAGGACACTTATGATTTGAAGAAGAGGGATGATAAAACTTGTCATACTCTCGAGAACCCTTTTGCTAAACCTTGCTTTTTCATTGTGGACACAATTTGTAGTGCTCAAGTCTTTTACGATACTCCCACTACTATTCTTGAGAATAGATTTCCTTATGTGGAGAGTAGTAAAATTTCTATGCTTGTAGATCATGAAAAGAATGCTTTAGGTGCTGGTTATATTGTTGAATTTATTCATGATGCTACTGAAAATTACTATGAGAGAGGATCATATGCTTCTACTTATTGCAATAGTATCAAGCTTCCTCTCCGTATGTTCAAATTTTTGAAGCTATGCTTGTTTTGCCATCCTATGCTAGTTGATTCTTGCTCCAATAATTTTTTTGATCACAAAATCCCTATGCATAGGAAGTGGGTTAGACTTAAATGTGCTAGCCATTTGATCCATGATGCTCTCGTTGTGTTTCAATCCTTACCATTTATGTGAGCATCATTGAAATCAATGCCTAGCTAAGGGCGTTAAACGATAGCGCTTGTTGGGAGGCAACCCAATGAATAAATTTTTCTTTGCTTTTTTCTTCCTGTTTTGTTTTCTCCGCACCATCATAATTCTGTTATGATTGTGTCTTTTGTGTTTCTTTTTGTGTTTGTGCCAAGCAAAACCGTTATGATTAGTCTTGGTGATGATTGTTTGATCATACTGGAAAAAGACATAAACTTTCTGCTCACGAAAAGAATTTTCATTTTTAGTCTGTAAGATATTTTGAGTTGATTCATTTTACTTCTGATTTCTACGCAAATTCTCCAGACTGTCGTAATTTTTCAGAATTTGTGAAGTACCATAGGTATACAAAATATACAGAGTGCTACAGACTGGTCTGCTGTTAACAGATTCTGTTTTTGTTGTGTTGGTTGCTTATTTTGATGAAACTATGGATAGTATCGGGGGGGTATTAGCCATGGAAGATTGAAAATACAGTAACCCAACATCAGCATAAGTAGAATTTAAGTTTTCTACAGTACCTAAGGAAGTGGTGGTTTGCTTTCTCATACTAATCTTATCACGAGTTTCTGTTTAAGTTTCGTGTTGTGAAGTTTTCAAGTTTTGGGTGAAGTTCTTATGGACAAAGAGATAAAGAGTGGAAAGAGCTCAAGCTTGGGGATGCCCAAGGCACCCCAAGAGATTCAAGGATGTCGTAAAAGCCTAAGCTTGGGGATGCCCCGGGAAGGCATCCCCTCTTTCGTCTTCGATCCATCGGTAACGTTACTTGGGGCTATATTTTTATTCACCACATGTTATGTGTCTTGCTTGGAGCGTCTTGTATCGTAGGAGTATTTTTTTTTCTCACAATCATCCTTGCTTCACACCTAGAGAGAGATACATGCACTCACCGTGATTTTCTCGAGCTTCACTTATATCCTTTGGTAGACAATTCAGCTCACATGTGCTTCACTTATATGTTTTGAGCTAGATACTTTTGCTCTATGTGCTTCACTTATATCTTTTAGAGCGCAGCGGTGCGTGGCTTGGTAGTTAATCTATGCTTTGAAATTAGTCTCAAAAGGGGTAGTTATCCAAAGGGATACGAAAACTTCCACCTTGATGTACATTGATTAGTTAGGGAAGTTTGATTCATCTCAATTAGTTTTGAGTTGTGGTTTTCGTAATATTGAAGTCATGCTAGTAAGGTGTTGTGGATCTAGAAATACTTGTGTTGAAGTTAGTAATTCTCGTAGCATGCACGTATGGTGAACCGCTATGTGATGAAGTCTGAGCATGATTAGTCTATTGATTGTCATCCTTTGTGTGGCGGTCGGGATCGCGCGATGGTTTATACCTACCAATCCTTCCCCTAGGAGTATGCGTTGAATGCTTTGTTTCGATTACTGATAAAACTTTTGCAACAATTATATGAGTTCTTCATGACTAATGTTGAGTCCATGGTTTAGATGCACTTTCACCTTCCACCATCACTATCTTCTTAGTGCCGTGCAACTTTCGCCGGTGCACAAAACCCACCATTAGCCTCCCTGAAAACAGCCACCATACCTACCTACTATGGCTTTTTCAAAGTCATTCCGAGATATATTACCATGCACCTACCACCATGACATGTGCCACCACGTCTACATTACCATTGCATGATCGTAAGATAGCTAGCATGATGTTTCCATTAATTTCTATGCCAAGCTAGATCATTGTCACGGTACACTACCAAAGGCATTTCAGATAGAGTCATCATTGCTCTAAGTTTTGAGTTGAAAGTGTGATGATCATCATTGATGGAGCATTGTCCCATGTGTGGAAATAAAAGAGGCCAAAGATGCCCACCAAAAAAAGAGAGGCCAAAGAGCCCACCAAAAAATATATATAAAACAAATGAAAGAAAAAGAGAGAAGGGACAATGCTACCACTTTTCCACACTTGTGCATATTAAGCACCATGATCTTCATGATTGAGAGTCTCTCGTTTTGTCATCACCATATAGCTAGTGGGAAATTTTCATTATATAACTTGGCTTGTATATTCCAATGATAGGCTTCCTCAAAATTGCCTTAGGTCTTCGTGAGCAAGCAAGTTGGATGCACACCCACTAGTTTTCTTTAAGAGCTTTCACATACTCTTAGCTCTAGTGCATCATTTGTATGAAAATACCTACTCATTCACGTTGATATCTATGGATGAGCATCTCCATAGCTCATTGATATGCCTAGTCAATGTGACCATCTTCTCCTTGTTTGCCTTGCAACCTCCACCACACTCCACACCACTTATAGTGCTAAAACCATGGCTCACGCTCATGTATTGCGTGAGAGTTGAAAAGGTTTGAGAAAGTAAAGGTGTGAAACAATTACTTGGCCAATACCGGGGTTGTGCATGATTTAAATTTGTTGTGCAATGATGATAGAGCATAGCCAGACTATATGCTTTTGTAGTGTAACTTTCTTTTGGCCATGTTATTTTGAAAGTTCATGATTACCTTGCTAGTTTGCTTGAATTATTATTGTTTCCACGTCAATAGCAAACTATTGTTTTGAATCTAATGGATCCGAACATTCATGTCACGTGAGAGAATTTACAAAGGACAACTATGCTAGGTAGAATGCAACATCAAAAATTCATTCTTTATCACTTCCCTACTCGAGGACGAGCATGAGTTAAGCTTGGGGATGCTTAATACGTCTCCAACGTATCTATAATTTTTGATGGTTCCATGCTATTATCTTGTCAACTTTGGATGTTATATATGCATGAATATGCTATTTTATATATTTTTTGGGACTAAATTATTAACTCAGTGCCAAGTGGCACTTTCTGTTTTTTCTGTGTTTTTGGCCCATTTTCAGACGGAGTCCAAATGGAATGAAACTTTACGATGATTTTTTTTGGACCAAAAGAGACCCCCGAAGCATTGGAAGAAGGCCAGAAGAGCCACGAGGGAGTCACAAGCCCTGACGCCGCCACCACCCCCCCCCCAGTGGTGGCGAGCAGGCATATGACCTCCTCGTGAGCCCAATCAACATAATTCCACCGCCATAAATTCCTATAAATTGAGAAACCTCCAAAAAGAAACCTAGATCGGGAGTTCCGCCGCCGCAAGCCTCTATAGCCACCAAAAACCAATCTGGATCCCGTTCTGGCACCCTGCCGTAGGGACAATCCATCTCCGGTGGCCATCTTCATCATCCCGGCGATCTCCATGACGAGGAGGGAGTAGTTCTCCCTCGGGGCTAAGGGTACGCACTAGTAGCTATGTGTTTGATCTCTCTCTCTCGTGTTCTTGAGATGTCTTGATCTCGATGTACCATGGGCTTTGCTAATATAGTTGGATCTTATGATGTTCTTCCCCCTCTCCCTCTTGTAATGAACTGAGTTTCCCCTTTGGAGTTATCTTATCAGATTGAGTCTTTGAGAACACTTGATGTATGTCTTGCACGTGTCTATCTGCTGTGATCAACTTGCGGGTTTGTGACATTGGGAACCTATGCATATGGGTTGGCACACGTTTGATTCATGTGAGTACTCGATGTATGTTTTGGTGATCAACTTGCGGGTTCGTGACATTGGGAACCTATGCATAGGGGTTGGCACACGTTTTGACTCTCCGGTAGAAACTTTGGGGCACTCTTTGAAGTTCTATGTGTTGGTTGAATAAATGATTCTGAGATTGTGTGATGCATATCGTATAATCATGCCCACAATATTTGAGGTGACAATGGAGTATCTAGGTGACATTAGGGTCTTGGTTGATATGTATCTTAAGGTGTTATTCTATTAAGAACTCTTGAATAGATCGATCAGAAAGAATAACTTTGTGGTGGTTTCGTACCCGACAATAATCTCTTCGTTTGTTCTCCGCTATTAGTGACTTTGGAGTGACTCTTTGTTGCATGTTGAGGGCTAGTTATATGATCCAATTATGTTATCATTGTTGAGAGAACTTCAGTAGTGAAAGTATGAACCCTATGCTTTGTTTCCACGCATTGCAATACCGTTCGTGCTTACTTTTACCATTTGTTACCTTGCTGTTTTTGTAATTTCAGATTACAAAAACCTATATCTACCATCCATATTGCACTTGTTTCACCATCTCTTCACCGAACTAGTGCACCTATACAACTTACCATTGTATTAGGTGTGTTGGGGACACAAGAGACTCTTTGTTATTTGGTTGCAGGGTTGCTTGAGAGAGACCATCTTCATCCTACGCCTCCTGCGGATTGATAAACCTTAGGTCACCCACTTGAGGGAAAAATTGCTACTATCATACAACCCTCTGCACTTGGAGGCCCAACAACGTCTACAAGGAGAAGGTTGCGTAGTAGACATCAGACCTCAGTCACCTCCCTAGCCACCCCATTGAGCAAGCAGAGCCCCGATACTCGATATCGACCGAGACCCCTCCGCCTCAGAGCTACATGTCGTCTCTCGCATGCCTTTGCCCACCAGAGCACTCCCTATGACACCAGGAAGCTTTCTCCCTCTTCCCCGAGAAATCCGTGCCCGAAGCTGCCACCTCCACCTTCACCCGAAGCCCCTCCGCCGCGGCTACCTCGTCGCCAGTGAACCAGAGCCCCTCCATCATCTACTCGACCACCAACAGGTAGGCGGCGATGAGCCAGACCCATTTCTGTCGTCGTTAGGGCCCGAGGACGTCGGTAGTTACGCCGGCGTGCTCCTCCTCCTCTCTGGCCAGAGGTAGGAGACGACCCCAACAAGTGTGCCCCACCTGTCGGTGGCCCATCTCTCTCTCCCTCGCTGCCCGCAGCCACTGACCGCAGGGGCCTGCGCGTGAGGTTCAAACTTGACGGCGCGCGCGCGTGGGCTGGCTTGTTGGCTAACCAGTGGGCCGGCCCAGTCCCACGCCAAGCCAGGCCAGGGGCTGTAGCCCTTTTTCTTTTTGTTTAAACTTGATTTTAAATGATTTTTGTAAAAAGATTTAACTAGTGAAATGATATTATTCTTCCACTGTTATTTTTGAACCAATTATTCTGTTTATAATAATAAAAGGGTTAATTTGGAATAGTTTTGCTTGTGTTATATTGATTTTAAAATTATTCTTTCACTAAAACCAAAGACAAATATTTTGAAAATAAAAATATGGATTTATCAGAATTAAACAACATTTTTAAAGTGAATTTTTGATCTGTTTTGGAGTGAGCTACTAACTGCTTTTATTTAATACAGCGATAGAAAACCGTGTAAGGAGTTGGACTTGAAGACCTCAAAGACCCCGGATACCTAGCTGACCAAGGTAAGCAATCCTTGACCATGTCTGGACATATGTTATATTGCATGCTAGTGTAGAAAATATTTCCGTTGCATATGATCATAAGTGTCGGTAAATCATTGAAGTGATGTTACCGATGGCTCCTCCGGAGCACTTGCATTGAGCTTGATCCTGCCACCTATGAGGATCATGCTAATACCATGTTGACAAATAGAGCTAAGCATAGTAGAAGCATGAGCATGATGTTTGTATAAAACAAAGGTTTATAAAAATCCCGTCGGGTGCCACTAATGCCCGAGGGTGACGATGGCTTAGGTGGCCACTTTTGGTGCATTGGAATAGATCTATGATATGTCGACCGTCCCAACCTTACATTTACGACCATGTTACCCCTTTATGGGACGGGGCTTTGTTGATTACTCTAGTCGGGTCTAGCAAAGAGCCACATTACTAGTGGCAGGAGTGATGTGTGGTCACTCTCGGGATGGGGTCGTGCCAGGTAGGGCAACTATGCCATTTTTACGTGTTCCAGGCACACCGTTGGTCCCCGCATGGATGATATTGTCCAGAGTCGGTGCTCGTAAGACGTACATCATGTGGGCTGGGCATCAATCGAGTGGACCTCTTTGTCTAGTATCGTCAGGGGAAAGGCATTGATCGGGTACTTACCTCGGGTATGTTATATACCGCGAGTCGTGGATGACACGGAAGTTTCCTGGATCTCATGGGTCCAGCGTACTACCTGTGCAGAGTGTAAAACTATTCGAATAGTCATGTCCACGGTCAAGGACAGTTGGGTAATCCTGCTTAACCTACGTCCAGTCGCTTTCGCACAAACCAAGTGTGTGTGAGTATGTGGTAAATGGTGTTTTATGAAACAGTTGATACGACCAAGTTTGGTGACTTGGCATATAGGGTGAACTCGGTGTGTTCAACCCTTGACAGATATGTTGATATCTGTAGCCTGTTCTTCAAATCAACATTTAATTTCTTGCACATCCATGATCATGTTTATTTACAACCAACATGTTATCCACCAAAGATGCATATTACTTGTTATCCTTTCAATTGCATTGTTCATATCATGGGATGTTTGCGAGTACATTCAAAAGTACTCATTTGCTTGCCACTGGTTATATTATTGACCAGACATGGAAGGACCGTAGTTTGGAGAAGAGTACGTCTTCGGAGACGGCCCTGCGAACTAGGACGCTTCCCAGTTAGAATGCCTGTTGGTGTAGGCTGATGGCATGGGCAGCCTCTTAGCCCTAAGATTTCTGCTACTGGTTGTATCCGCGTGATTTGTACTTATAGGCCCTACCTTGTGAACTTAACCATTCGGTCACGTGATGTAATAATTCGGTACTTGGATGTAAGACTCTTATTATTCAGCATATGTGTGTTCGGTGAGCATTGATCTCTGGGATCACTGAGCACGTTCATTCGGCTAGCTCGACTCATAAGTCGGGGTCCGCACAAAAGAATCCCAATTATAGGTGCATATAAATTGCAAGATCATATCAGGAACATAGATATAATAGTGAAAACATAAACGGTTCAGATCTGAAATCATGGCACTCGGGCCCTAGTGACAAGCATTAAGCATGGCAAAGTCATAGCAACATCAATCTCCGAACATAGTGGGTGCTAGGGATCAAGCCCTAACAAAACTAACTAGATTACATGATGAATCTCATCCAGCTCTTCACCGACCAGCAAGCCTATGAAGGGATTACTCACTCCGAGTGGAGACCGTCATGGAATTGGCGATGAAGGAGGGTTAGTGATGACGAAGACCCAAGATTCCCCTCTCCGGAGCTCCAAACGGACTCTAGATTAGGCCTCCCGGTGAAGAACATGAGGTGGCAGCGTCTCCCTATCATGAAACACGATGAAAGTTCCTCTCTTATTTTTCTCTAAAAATAGGATTTTATAGCGCTTGATTAGGGTCAACGGAGCCCCGTGGGCCCCACTAGACACCAGGTCGCGCTAGGGGGGTGGCTCGCCCTCGCGCCTAGTGGGCGCGTGGGACCTCCCCTATGGTGGGTCTTGGTTCCAGTATTTTCCTTTTATTCCATAAAAAATGTCCAATAAGTTTGGTTCCATTCCGAGAACTTCTATTTCTGCACAAAAATAACACCATGGTAGTTCTGCTGAAAACAACGTCAGTCCGAGTTAGTTTCATTCAAATCATGCAAATTAGAGTCCAAAATAAGAGCAAAAGTGTTAAGAAAAGTAGATACGATGGAGACGTATAAACTCCCCAAAGCTTAACCCATTGCTTGTCCTCAAGAAATTTAGTTGACAAACTGAAAGTGATAAAGAAAAACGTTTAGGAACTCTTTTGTTGTTGTTTACATATACATGCTTAGAGGGCACCCAGGTTTTCAGCATAAATCATGACTAATCATATCGACAATAACCCTTAGAAACTATATTAGCTCATATCAATGCCACAATCAACTAGCGATCAATAATAAGATAACTTAAACGCCAACACTTGGTCAAAAAAATCATGACATAATATGACAACAAAGGTAACTCGCTAGCCCTTTCCGAGACCACAAAACATAAATGCAGAGCACCTCCAAAGTTCAAGCAGCGACTAGACATTGTAATGCATGGTAAAAGAGATCCAGTCATGCTGCAAACAATGACTAACTACACACAAAGCATGTGGATGACAACAGTGCTCTCAAGTCTGGTGCTGATTTGAGAAGGTGATGACTCAATGTGAAAATAAATTAACATGAAAGTAAATAGAAAGTCACATCGGAGACGGAAGCAAGGATTTGCAGTGGTGCCAGAGCTCAAAAGCGAACATTAGAGATAAATTATTTTGGGAGGTACACCGTTCCTGTCAATGTTACGACAAAGAGTTATCGGTATCTTCCATGCTAAAAAAATTAGCGGTAGTTCCCAAGTGGTAAAAGTAAAGGTTTACTCCCCCTACACGAACAACACACTCCACGGCTAGTCGAATCCACGGGTGCCATCCATACCAACAACAATCGTGGTGGAGTTTTATTTAACTATTTGCGATTTATGATTTCGGGATTGGGAGTCCCTTTTTACCAGCCCCTCTCGTGCAAGGATGAGTGAATAAACACTCATCATGAGAATAACCCACTTAGAATGAAAGATATTTACCGCCCTTGTCTCTCCATGAGCGGTCCAAGCACACAAAATAGAAGTTCATTTGAAATATTAGAGGTGTCACATGCAAATTTACTTGGAACGACAGGGTAATACCGCATATAGGTAGATATAGTGGACTCATCTGGAATCACTTTGTTTCAAGGATTTTGATGCACAAGCAGTATTCTCGCTTAATACAATCAAAGGCTAGAAAATAGGTTGGGAAGCGACCAGCTAGAGAGCGAAGACGGTCATGAACATGCTTTATGAATAATTATCGTTACATACTAGCATGAGTAGGATATAAACATCATGAACATAAATATCGTGGAGGCTATGTTGGTTTCGATTCAACTACATACGTGAACATGTGACAAGTCATCATACTACATCACAACCATTTTAGTGCATGTTGACATCAAAGATAAATCATTATCCACTCCTAGCTACTTAAGCATTACATGAACAACTATAATCTCTAATTGTTATTGCAAACATGTTTGGTCATAATATGCTGAATCATGGATACTAGTCTAAACATATTTACAAAAACAAAAACAAGTCGAGTTCATACCTGCTTCTTTCTGCCATAGTCACTTCATCAAATATTGTCATTCTTGGCTTTCAGTTGCATCACTGAACGATATGAAAATAGTAATAGTGCAGGAGTGTCATGGACTAAGCTGGAATATGCAACATTTTATTCAAAAAGGAAAAGAAAAGGTAATATGTTCTTTTTACTAGATCAATAAAAAAATGCATATAAGAGCCACTCAACATTTTCATTGTGGTCTTTCCCTTGTATATATCTGAAAGAAGAGAAAGGAAATTCACCGAAGGAAACTGGAGGCCAGTGGCAGTGGATTTTGACATGCCTCTTGTCTCAACGACTATTAAAGGGAGAAGGAAATCCTCAAACTCAGTCGGTTTGGGTTCTCGTAACTCCCCGTGAGAGGGAATTAAACATGTCTCACAGAATTCAGTAAGCGGCATTTGGTGGGTTTCAGCGTATAGATTAAACTCCACTGAAGGTGGATCATGCCTATATAGAAAATAGAAATTTTGAATAACGGAATTAGTGAAGGTATGGTATTGGTCGCACTCATCTACGATGAAGTTGGTCATCCCAGCATTTGCCATGAATTGCGCAAGCTCATGGTGGAATCATGTTTGTTCCATGAAAGGAATGTGTGTCCATTCGCACGACCGGACCTCCGTCAATCACGGGGTGGTGAGTCCAGCAGCAAATGATCCACCAACAACCCTCTTGGAATTCTTCTTGGATGAGTCCTCCTCAAGAGGTTAATGTTTCCAAGAACAAATTGCAGAAAAATGGGTCACAAACTAAAGTTAACAAAACTTCACAAGAATGATACCAACTACTCATAAGGTTGCCTATAGCCCAGAACGAGCATTCAAACAACTTGGAAATTCAAGAATTCAACATGCAAGCTCATCTACAGCAGCACCTAGAGTAGCTTATTACTTCTAAGATAAACCACTAAAGCAAAAACTAATTGGAGGAGTGAGGGAGTTACATACGAAGGAGCAATCCTCCAAAAATATTTTTAGAAACTGAATTTCAAGCAAATAGATCAAAATCCATGGGTTTGAGAGCAAGAACACAACAGAGAGAGAGCTACATAGATTTTTTCTAGAGGTAAGAGAGGCAGTGGTATGAAGGAATACATGAGGGGACCCCCCGAGGGGCCCACTAACCACCAGGGTGTGCTTGGTGGGGGTGGCGCACCCTGGTGCCTAGTGGGCACCTTGGACACCCCATGTGATGTTTTCAATTCTAGATATTCTCAAATATTTAGGAAAAAATCATGTGAAAATTTTAGGTCATTTGGAGAGCTTTTATTTTTGGGCACTTTCAATTGCACGGAGAAATTCAGAAAATAGGATAATCATGAAATTTATTGTATTCAAATAAAAATAACAAGAAAAGTAAAACAGGTACACAGAGTTGTGCCTATTGAATTCATTGACCTCATGCCTCTTGAAAATGATTCATTAACAAGGTTGATCAAGTCTTATTAACAAACACTTCAATTAGCATGATCCCGAAGAATTTTCAAAACACACCAAGTTAGCTCAATGGGGATGTGCATATCCCCAACAATACACATCTCATATTTATTTTCAGTAGTAGGTAAAGGTAGTTGAAACCTTCCATTGGTGGTAGTCGGAGATTTTTCAATAACATTAACACCATTCACATGAAATTGTTTCCTCGGAAAATGCACCATATGTTCTTTACCATTGACATGAAAAGTGACCTTGCTTTTGTTGCAATCAATAATAGCCCCTACAGTATTTAAGAAAGGTCTACCAAGGATAAACGACATGTTGTCATCCTCAGGCATATCAAGTATAAGAAAGTCTGTCAAGATAGTAACATTTGCAACAACAACGGGTACGTCCTCACAAATACCGATAGGTATGGCATTTGATTTGTGATCCATTTGCAACGAAATTTCAATACCGGTGAGTTTATTCAAGTCAGATCTTTTGTATAAGGATAAATGCATAACACTCACACCAGCTCCTAGATCACATAAAGAAGTTTTCACATAGTTACTTTTGATGGAACATGGTATAGTTGGTATTCCTCAATCTCCCAGCTTTTTAGGTACTCCATTCTCAAAATAATAATTAGCAAGAATGGTAGAGATTTTAGCTTCAGGTATTTTTCTTTTATTAGTGATGATATCTTTCATGTGCTTAGCATAAGGGGGCATCTTTCAAAGATTAGTTAAACGAGTATGCAAAAAGACTCGCCTAAGCATTTCAGCAAAGCGTTCAAATTCTTCATCATTCTTTTCTTAGTTGGTTTAGGTGGATAAGGCATGGGTTTTTGAACCAATGGCTCTCTTTATTTACCATGCTTTCTAGCAACAAAATCTCTTTTATCATAACATTTGTTCATAGGTTGTGGGTTATCAAGATCAACAAAAGGTTCTATCTCAACATAATTATCTCGTTCTTTATCATTGTTAGGTTAAGCATCTACATGAGCATCATCATTATCATTTTCATTATCACTAGGTGAATGCTCACTACCAGATTGACTTTCAGCATGAGAGATAGAGATATCATTAGCATTGGCAGCAGGTTTTTCTACTTTAGTTCACTAGAAATATGCAAGGTCCTATCATTTTTCTTTTTCTTTTCCTTCCTAGAAGGACTAGGTGCATCAATATTATTTTTTTGTGAATCTTGTTCAGTTCTTTTAGGATGACCTTCTAGATATTGTGGATCATGAGTCATTGTTCCTCCTCTAGTCAGTACTCTAACGGCATGATCATTCATATTATTATTCATTTCATGAAGTAACTCACTTTGAGATTTAGCAACTTGTTCTATTTGGGTTTGAACCATGGAAGCATGTTTTCTTGCACCTCTTACATCATTGATGATTCTAAATAACAAGTCACTTAAGCGATCAATCATATGGGAGTTTTATTTCAACTATTTCATGACATAGGAGTTGAAATGGTTTTGCTTTCTAATATAATTATTAAACTAATATAAGCATTGACTACAATGTTTATTGTAAGGGATGTCACCTCATAAAACTTTAAAAGAGAATTTACCTCCATCACTTGTGGTGGTGTTTTGTGACCATGCATTTCTTCGATAGGGGGTAAATTCTTAACATCTTTAGCTTTAATGCCTTTTTCCTTCATACATTTCTTTGCCTATTGCATAGTTTCAGGACTAAGGAATAATATACGACTCTTCTTTTGAGTGGGATTAGGCGGTGGTTCAGGAAGTTTTTATTCATCATGATTCTTCAATATATTAGTCAATAATTCTTCAACTTGTTCGATAGTTCGTTCCCTGAAAACACAATCAACACAATTATCTAGGTGGTCCCTAGAAGCATCGGTTAGTGCATTATAAATTATATCAAGTATTTCATTTTTCTCAATAGGATGATCAAGCAAAGCATTGAATAATTGGAGAAGCCTCCCCCAAGCTTGTGGGAGACTCTCTTCTTCAATTTGCACAAAGTTAAGTATTTCGTGCGAGGCACCTTGTTTCTGATGAGCAGTAAACTATTTTTCATGGAAGTAATAAATCATATCATGGTGACTAAGCACACAACCAGGAGCAAGGGTATTGTACCAAATCTTAGCATCATCCTTTAATGAGAACGGAAATAATTTGAGAATATAGTAGTAGCAATTTTTTTCATTATGAGTAAAAAGGGTGGATATATCATTTAGCTTAGTGAGATGTGCCACAATAGTTTCATTTTCATAGCCATGAAAAGGATCTGATTCAACCAAAGTAATTATCTCTGGGTCGACAAAGAATTCATAATCCTTATCGGTAACAAAGATAGGTGAATTTGCCAACTTAGGATCATATTCCATTCTAGCATTCAAGGATTTTTATTTTAACTTGCACAGTAGGTACTTTAGATCTTCTCTATCCTCACAAGCAATAAAGTCTCTAGCTATTTCTTGAACCATAACAAAACCTTGAGGTATTTGACGTATTTCAGTTCTAGGATAGCCATGTCTAAAAGGTATTTCAATATTTTCAGTTGAAAAGACTTCATCAGTTTCAGCATGCTCAATTCTTTAGCTCTAGCAAGTTGTTCATCAAGAAATTCACTTAGTGGCACAATATCATCAAGCAAGGTACTAACATCATCATAAGCATTATTCATAGCCAAGGTAGCATCATCAATAACTTGCGACATATCATGATTAATAGCATGTGGTGGTGGTGTTGCAAGTCTATTCAAAACAGAGGGTGAATCAAGTGCAGAGCTAGAAGGCAGTTCCTTACCCCCCTCGTCTTAGAGTGAACGATCTTGGTTCTAGGATCATTCAGATTCTTCATAGTGATTAATAAATATATATCCCAAGTGACTAAGCAAATATAGCTATGCTCCACAGCAACGACACCAGAAACATTCTTGATAACCCTCAAGTATATGGGATCGCAATAGTTTTCGAGGGTACAGTATTCAACCCAAATTTATAGATTCGACACAAGGGGAGCCAAAGAATATTTGCATGTATTAGCAGATGAGTTGTCTATTCAACCACACATGGAGATTTAGTATCTGCAAAGCAGTTATCAGTAGCACAGTAATATGATAGTTTTGATAGTAGTGGTGATAGTAGCAGCAGTAATGGTAACAGTAGAAGTAGTAACAATAACAATGGTAGTAGTTTCGTAGCAGTTGTAATAGCAGTAGAAACAGTAGTAACTTAGCAAGGCCAATACGTGGAAAACTTGTAGGCACTGGATCGGTGATAATGGTGGATAATATTCATCATATATCAGCCATAACATAGGGTGACACAGAACTAGCTGCCGTTCATCGATATAACGTAGGCATGTATTCCTTAAATAGTCATACGTGCTTATGGAAAAGAACTTGCATGACATCTTCTGTCCTACCCTCCTGTGGTAGCGGGGTCCATAAGGAAACTAAGGGATATTAAGGCCTCCTTTTAATAGAGTACCAGAACAAAGCATTAACACAAAGTAAATACATGAACTCGTCGTACTATGCTAATCATCGAAAGGAATCCCAATTATTGTCACTTTGGGTATGCAGATCCTAAGACGTAGTAGGTGCATATAACTTGCAATATCGGATCAAGAACATAGATATAATGGTGAAAACATAAACGGTTCAGATCTGAAATCATGGCACTCGTGTACTAGTGACAAGCATTAAGCATGGCAAAGTCATATCAACATCAATCTCCGAACATAGTGTATACTAGGCATCAAGCCCTAAGAAAACTAACTCGACGACATGATGAATCTCATCCAGCTCTTCACCGACCAGCAAGCCTACGAAGGGATTACTCACTCCCGGTGGAGAGCATCATGGAATTGGCGATGAAGGAGGGTTGGGGATGACGAAGACCAAAGATTCCCCTCTTCGGAGCCCCAAAAGGACTCCAGATTAGGCCTCCGGATGATGAACAGGAGGTGGTGGCGGCTCTGTATCGTGAAATGCATTGAAACTTCCTCTATTATTTTCCCCCCAAAATACGATTTTATAGCACTGGAATTTAGGTAAGTGGAGCCCCGTGGGCCCCACTAGACACCAGGCCGTGCTAGGGGGCTGGCGCATCTTGGTGCCTTGTAGGCGCCCGGGGCCACCCCTCTGGTGGGTCATGGTTCCAGTAGTTTTCTTTTATTTCATCAAAAATCTCCAAAAAGTTCCATTCCATTCCGAGAAATTCTATTTGTGGAAAAAACAACACCATGGTAACTCTGCTGAAAAGAGTGTCAGTCCGGGTTAGTGTCATTCAAATCATGCAAATTAGGGTCCAAAACAAGAGCAAAAGTGATAGGAAAAATAGATACGATGGAGACGTATCAATGCCCAGACCCTCGCTGAACCACAAGACGAGCGCATCGACAGTAATCTTGTCACCCCACCCACGCACTGGTCTACACCGGCTGCTGGTTGGGTAAACTAAATTCATATGTTGCCTTTCTAGTGGATACATGTGAGTGCTAGGTCGGAGCAATGGCTTGAGATTCCCAAGGGATCACTCTTATCTCGGTTTGCCAAAACGTGAAAATGCACGTCCATTGAGGAGACTGAGGTGGAAGCTGTCCTCTACGGTTTGAAGGAATTAGCAAGGTTATATCAAGGGAGAATCATCATGGAGACCAATACCGCTTCAGTTGGTAGAGAACTGCGGAATAGCATGAGATGCGTGTGAGAACGCTTCCCCATCGTGAATGACATTAAGAAAACACTGGAGCTTTGTACTGATTATCACATTAGTGTGATTGGGAGGAACCTAAATAAACTGGCCCACGAGCTGGCCTTCCGAGCAAGAACCTCAAGCAACCAGACACTAGTAGGCCTAGTCCTAGAGAATCCATATGTTTTGTTGTTAGGCGTGTGTAACACAAACCATTGAGTAGCGTGTTACTCACTAGATGTAAAAAACACTGTCATGGTAAGCCTCTAACCTCCACATCCTAGCGAACCGTTGTTTGGCTAAGTTACCGATTGCTCAACCCTTTTTGTAGTGTTTCTAAGTACACATGCAGGTTGTTCCATGTGATAACATGAATATCTTTGGGACATCATAATATTATCTCTATTTAATTTGATGCACCTATACATTTGGTAAAAGGTGGAATGCTTGGCCTTTTTCTCAGTGTTTTGTTCCACCTTTACCGCTCTAGTTACTTGTGTACCATTGTTATGTTCCGTATGGAGCGCTCCTAACAAGCTTGGGGTTGTTATGGGTACCCCCTTGATTTTTGTTTTGGGAAAAAACTCTTCCGGCTAGGCCAAACATTGGCACTGTATTTTTCTTAACAACCCAATAAAATTTGCATAGGGCATGATCACTTCGTGGATAATTTAATCAACAACCCGGGCCAGTGCTCATCAGGAGTGTTGGTCCAAACGGGAACACTATGGAGCACCACGGGGAAACTCGGGGTGTGATTTTAATCGCAGGCTTTGCCATCTGGTAGTGCCCTGAGAAAGATATACACACGACTTTGGGATGTGGCCTGTTGGGCTGTCTTGTTGGATTTATTTTACCTTTAGCGGATGTCTTGTGCAGCGGGATGCCGATGATACTTTGGGCTATCTTGAGGTTAAGGTTTCCCATGCACCTAGTGGCTAGTTTGTGATTGATGAGTTGGCGTTCCCCTGCAGTGTTAAATCTTTCTAAGAGTCGTGCATGTGGTTATGTGGCAACTTGGAAATTTGTTTAACTCTCTGTTATAGCAAACTTGAAGTAAACTCAATTAAAATACACCAACCGTGTGCGTAACCATGACCGTATCTTCTTGTTAGGATTGTACCAAGAAGGGAACAACGTGGGGTTATGTTTGACTCATAAGTAGGTGTTCAGGTTCACTTCTTGATCATTACTAGTTCACGTCTATTTATGTGTAGATCACTCTTCTAAGTCTTGTACTCGTAAGTTAGCCACTCAAATAAATGCTTAGTGCTTGTTGCAGCCTCACCACTTAACTATACCTCACCCATTAAGCTTTGCTACTCTTTATACCCTTGGTAATGAGATTGTTGAGTCCTATTGGCTCACATATTACTACAACAACAGTTGCAGGTACAGGTAGTGTGATGCTTTGACATGAGAGCGATGCTTGTTTGATTTTTAGTTCTTCTTGTTCTTCTTCATCGATCATAGGATGGGTTCCAGGATGGCAGCCTAAGATAGCAAGATGGATGTCGCTTTTATCATTTGATTTTGTGTGTAGTTGGACAATGCTTTTTATGTTTGATGATTTGTATGGATGCTTGTATCGAAATGATCATGATTTAGCTTGTGGCGAAGCCAATTCCATGTACTCATCTCCACTTTGAATGTACTTGTAACAACATCCATTCTTGCGAAATGACGAGATGCACTTCCATCCCTATCAAGGCCCTCAGCCCCGGATGAGGATAGTACCGCATCTTGGCCATTACAAGTTGTTACGAGAGCACTACCGACCTAGGAGCCTCGTTGATTGATCTATCTTGGCCGAGTCGAGTCTAGTGAAAAAAAATATTTTGAGTCTAGTTATATATCGGAGAGTAGGATTCTTTGTACTCCTCTTCCCTGCTCACGTGAGGAATCGTGCCATAGGAATTCTAATTCAACCCCTCTTCCGAGTCAATTCTTTTTAAATCGCGCAGGTATTTTGGAAACTATACGATGTTGTTTTGACAGATTTTGTTTCAGATGCCTCCTATCAATTTGGGATAGAAGTGTGTCGGGATACGACAATCTATGGGACCAACAAGGTCCCTTTGTGGTTCATACATCTCCATGATATATAATTTTTTATTGTTCCATGTTGATATATTATCATCCTAGGATACTTTTTCGGTCATAATTCACCAATTTATATTATTTTTGAGCACTAACCTATTAACCCAGTGCCTAGTGCCACTTGTTGTTTTCTACGTTTTTTTACTTTTTAGGTTTACTGTACCAAACGAAGTCCAATTGCCCTAATTTTTTTATAATTTTTTCTGGACCAAAAGAAGATCTCGAAGCTTCACGAGGAGGCCAGAAGCCCCACAAGGGAGGCATAAGCCAACAGGGCCTGGCCAAAGGGTGGACGTGCCCTGATGGCTTGTCCCTCCCTGGTGGCCCTACTTCCTCCAATCTCTGGCCTATAAATTCACATATATTCCAAAAACCCTAAATATTTGAGAGAAACACTTTTTTCGTTGTTGCAAGTCTGTGTTCCACGGTGATCCCATCTGGATCTTCGTTACGACACTCTATGCTACGGGGGATGTATCATGGAGGGCCTGTTCATAAACCTTGCTTCACTCGTGATGTTCTGTGAGTATTTCACCACACACCTATTGGTTAGTAGTTAGTATCTCGATGGTTATATTGCTCTCTTTTGATCTTCAATAGAATGATCAACGCACCTTCGATTTGATCTATCAGATGTAATTCTTTTGTATGGTGTGTTTTTTGGGATCCGATGAATTGTGCGTTTATGTTCAAATTATTCATGAAATGTATTTGAGTCTTCTCTGAAATTATTATGATTCTTATTTGCATGATCATCATAGCTTCATAATTCATTCCGATCTATTGAACTGCTTTGGCCAAGTAGTTTGGTATTTCTTGAGCGAGCGGGGTGCGTTGTAGTGGCTTCAACCTCACAAGTTTCTATATCCTAGTGATAGAAGGGGACAACTTGCATATTTGTGTTGCTGCCACTAAGGATAAAACATGGGGGTTATTCATATTAGCTGAGTTTACTTTGTCTACATCATGTCATCCTTCTCCAAGCATTACTCTATTTGTCATGAATTTAATACATAGAGAGGCAAGCATAGAAGCGCTCTTTAGGTGGAGTAATGGTAGTAGGTGGATGTAGGAGTCATCCTATTTTCTTATGGACGTGATGACTATATACACATGATCATTGCCGTGAAAATCGCATAACTATCCGTTGTTCTGTCAATTGCCCAACAGCAATTTGTTTACCCACCATATGTTGCTTTCATGAGAGATGCCACTAGAGAACACTATGGCTCCCGGGTCTATTCACTTATATATTCAGAAAACTTATAGTTTACTTTCTGTTATTATTTGTCCTTTATTTTATTTTTCAGTTAACAATTCTCTACAATTATCTACATACATCATTTTCTTGCAAATAACGTGATCAAGGGGATTGAAAACCCTCCTGCCCGCGTTGGGTGCAAGTTATTTGCTCTTTTGTGTGCAACCACTGAAGATGGTTGAGGATTGATATTCCTATTGGTTCGATGAACCTTGGTTTCATAACTGAGATAAATACTTACATGTATTGTGTTGCAGTTACCCGTTCCTCTTCACGTAAAACCCAACGCAGGTCACAAGTATGAGGAAGGATTTCTCGCATCGCCGGTGTGGAATATCATCACCAACTATCAAGTAACTTCACACAAATTATAATTCAGTTGTTCCTCTTTTTATTTTCTGTTATATTTTGCTAGCTTCATAAAAAAAATTCTAATTTGCTTGCTTGACTAGTTATGTTATCTTTATCTTTGTCACACCAAAACAGAAAGTAAATGCAAAACATAAGATAAAGGGATCCTAATCCACGAGCTAATCTTTTCGAAAGACCCGATTATGTTGAAACAATTGCCCATGGGAGTGCACTTGATTTATGAGGTCTTTCTTGAAAATCATGACTCTAAAAACTGTGGAATTTATAAAGTGATTCATGATAGTTCCTTGAATGAAAAGCATGATTGCCATGTTGTTAGCATAAATTCTATGAATATCAATTGTGCTAATGATCATGATTGGGTTTATAATAATGATATTTCTTATGATCTTGATGATTCTTCTCTTCTTGGTGAATCTATTATTGATAATGATATTTGCAATGCAAAAAGTGGGTTTGGAGAGGTCGTGACTTTAGTTGACATTAATCCCACTATCTTGTAAGATTACAAACTTTTATGCATGTGGATCGTGATGACAGTATTTTATATGATAGATATATTGCTAAATTTGATTATGATCATACATGTAATTATTATGAGTGAGGGAAATATAATTATAGTAATTTTCATGTTACTCACTTACCTCTCTTCATGTTGAAATTGTCAATGCTTCCTTCTTCCTATTTGCATATGCTTGATATTTGTTGTATTGATAATTTGTTTTCCCATAAAATTCCTATGCATAGGAATTATGTTAGACTTAAATGAGTTTTTCACATGTTATATGATGCTCCCTTGGTCCTTTAATACTTGTCTTTTACTTCAGCATCATTATTATCACAATCCTATCTTAATGTCTATAAAGAAAGAGCTTGTTGGGAAACAACCTAGTACTTACTGTTTTATTTTTTGTGCAATGATTGTGTTTTTATGTCTAAATTAGTGTTTGTGCCAAGTAAATCCTTTAGGATTACTTGTATGATAAGTATAATTGATACGGTGCAAAAACAGAAACTTTGACGTCTAGTGCAGAATTTCTCTGATTTTACTCGGAAGTCTTTGGAAGCTGAATATTTTACACGGTATTGCTGTCCAAATTACTCAGGTAATCCTTAGTGT
Source organism: Hordeum vulgare subsp. vulgare (assembly GCF_904849725.1). Lineage (NCBI taxonomy): Eukaryota > Viridiplantae > Streptophyta > Magnoliopsida > Poales > Poaceae > Hordeum > Hordeum vulgare. The sequence goes on from NC_058523.1 coordinate 168,013,127, forward strand.
TTTAGAATTTTTGGAGTTACAGAAGTATAGGTTCATTACAAATTATTGCACACTGTTGTGTTTTACATAGATTCTGTTTTTGGTTGCATAGTTTGCTTGTTTTGATGATGTTATGGATTGTATCGGGGGGTATAAGGCATGGAGAAGTTATAGTATAGTACCTATTACGCAATAATTAAATATCAATCAATTTACAACAGTACCTGAGTATTTGATATGTTCTTTATACTAATGGATCTCGGGAAGTTTTGTTGAGTTTTGTGTGATTCAAGTTTTCAAGTTTTGGGTGTTATCGTGATGGACAATGGAATAAGGAGCGGCAAGAGCCTAGGCTTGGGGATACCCAAGGCACCCCAAGGTAATATTCTAGGAAGACTCAAGCATATAAGCTTGGGGATGCCCCAGAAGGCATCCCCTCTTTCGTCTCAATCCATTGGTATGTCACTTGGAGCTAGATTTTTATTCGTCACATGATATGAATTTTGCTTGTTCGTCGGTTTCTTTAGTTTGATTTTTATTTTTAGTTTGGCACAATCATCATTTTTTGTACACCCCGACTTGAGATATACACACATTCCTCATGATTTGTTAGGATACTCTATGTGCTTCACTTATATCTATTGAGCTTAGAAGTTGCTCTAGTACTTCACTTATATCTGTTTGAGCACGGTGGCGTATAGATTTGATAGAAATATGGTCACTCTTGTTCTTCACTTATATTTGTTTGAGTGTTAATAATCAGTAACACTATTTTGTGTGGGTCATAAGGCTAGTCCGAAAATAATTTGTATGCAATGTATGATAATCAAAACCATCATGTAGCACATATAGAGACATTGTGGGTTAATGATATCGTTGTGGTAATATGAAAAATGTGTGAGTGCATAATTGTTGATTCTTAGAAGTACCGGTAACAAGGGGTATTAATTTATTGTTTCTTTGAATATTAGTAAGGAATGGAGGGGATGTGTGAGCATTTCTATTCCTCATTAAAATCCTAGTGTTGTTTCGAGTCGGAGTCGTGTGATGGTTAACTCCTCTCAACCTGTCCCTCGGGGCATGCGAGTAGTGCTTTCATTTTGTGATAAAACTAATAAAACTTTCAATAAGTATATGAGTTTTTCATGACTAATGTGAAACCAGCGACATCTGCAATCTCACCTCCTCATATTTTGCTAGCCTCTCTGGTACCGTGCATTGCCCATTCTCACCTTGAGGTTCGGTGCAAACTTCGCCGGTGCGTCCAAACCCAGTGGTATTATATGCTATGTCACACATAAGCCTTCCTATATCTTCCTCAAAACAGGCACCATACCTACCTATCATGGCATTTCTGCCACTATGAGATATATTGCCATGCAAATTCCATCATTCCATCAAATGACTAGTTCATTCATCATCATATTGCTTTGCATGATCATATAGAGCTGACTTAGCATTTGTGGAAAAGCCACCATTCATCATATTGTTAAAACATGTCATGCTAGATTATTGCACATCCTGGTACACTGCTAGAGGCATTCATATTTAGTCATAGTTCTTCATATTGAGCTTTCATGAGTTGTAAGTAAATAAAAGTTTGATGATCATCATTATTAGAGCATTGTCCTAGTGAGGAAAGGATGATGGCGACTATGATTGACCCACAAGTCGGAAAGAGACTCTGGATGATAAATAAAAATAGGGGAGGCCAAATGAGCCCACCATATAAAAAATGAAAACATTTATTAGATAAAAAAATAGAAGGGACTTTGCTACTATCCTTTACCACACTTATGCCTCAAAGTGGCACCATGTTCATCATATAGAGAGTCTCATGATATGTCATTTTCATATGCTAGCGGGAATCATATTTTCTTTATTATTATCTTGGCTTGCATACTTCGATGACGGGCTTCCTCAAATTTCCGAGGTCTTCATGAGCATTCCAAACCTCACTAAGCTTCATTTGAGCTATCATACAATTATAGCTATAGTGCATCTTTTACATGGCAATCCCTACTCCTTGCATTGACGTCTACTCATGGGCATCTCCATAGCCTGTTGGTATGCCTAGTTGATGTGAGTCTATCTTCTCCACTTTTTACCCCTTTGATATCTACCACCATATTCTATTCCACCCTTATGCTATGTCCATGGTTCACGCTCATGTATTGCGTGAAGAATAAAAAGTTGACTTACATTGAAAAAGTACGATGAAATTTCCTAACTTGGACACCGTGGTGCTTGACATTTGTATTAATGTGGTGAAGATGGAGCCATGTTTTGCTAATATGAAAGATGAATGGGGGTAAACATTCTTTTCGGATCGTATACTTTGAAAGATTGATGATTTTGCTGCTTATGCTTATAAATATTATTATGTTTATGTTTTTTAATTCATCTTTTTTGAGTGAGTATACATGCAAAATATTACTTATTGGGTAGCATATCAAATCAGAAATTATGTTTTTATCATTAACCTACTCGAGGACGAGCAGAAATTAAGCATGGGGATGGTTGATATGTCTGCAACGTACCTATAATTTTTTATTGTTCCATGTTGGTATATTATCATCCTAGGATACTTTTTAGGTCATAATTAACCAATTTATATTATTTTTGAGTACTAACCTATTAACGTAGTGCCCAGTGCCAGTTGTTGTTTTCTAGGTGTTTTTTACTTTTCAGGTTTACTATACCAAACGAAGTCCAATTGCCCTGAATTTTTTTAATAATTTTTTGGGACCAAAAGAAGACTTGGAAGCTTTGGGAGGAGCCCAGAAGCCCCACGAGGGAGGCACAAGCCAACAGGGCACGACCAAGGGGGTGGGCATGCCCTGATGGCTTGTCCCTCCTTAGTGTCGCCACTTCCTCCAATCCGTGGCAGAAGGGGACAACTTGCGTCTTTGTGTTGCTGCCAATAAGGATAAAATGACGGGGTTTATTCATATTGGTTGAGTTTACTTTGTGTACATCATGTCATCGTTCTCCAAGAATTACTCTCTTTGTCATGAACTTAATACGTAGAGAGGGAAGCATACAACCGCTCTTGAAGTGGAGTAATAGTAGTAGGTGGAGGCATGTGATGTATACTATGCAACTTTATTCTTGTAGACTTTGTTGGGCCTCCAAGTGTAGAGTATTGTTGGACAACAACAAATTTCCCTCAAGTGGATGACCTAAGGTTTATCAATCCATGGGTGGTGTATCATGAATATGGTTTCTCTCAAACAATCCTGATATCAAATACAAGAAATCTCTTGTGGCCCCAAAACACCCAATACAATGGCAAATTGTATAGGTGCACTTTTTAGGCGAAGAGACGGTGGTACAAGTGTAGTATGGATAGTAGATATAGGTTTTTGTAATCTGAAAATATAAAAATAACAAGGTAGAAAGTGTGAAACAATCAGCAAAACGTTGTATAAATACTTGGAAACAAGGCCTAGGGTTCATACTTTAACTAGTGCAATCTCTCAACAATGCCAACATAGTAGAATCATATGATGACCCCTCAGTGTGCAACAAAGAATCACTCCAAAGTTCCTATTAGCCGAGAACAAAAGAAGAAGTTTTTGTATGTAGCGAACCACCTCAAAGTTATTCTTTCTGATCAATACTTTGAGCTATTCCTATAAGTGTCACAAATAGACCTAGTGTTTGTACTAGAATAACACCCATGAGACAAATCAATCAACCCTAATGTCACCAAGATACTCCAATGTCACCTCATGTATCCGTGTGTTGATTATACAACATGCATCAAACAGTTTCAGATTCACCATATTCAATCGAACACAAAGAACTTCAAAGAGTACCCCAAGATTTTTATCGGAGAACATAGTATGAAAACATGCAATCAACCCCTATTCATTGATCTCCAAGGTCACCGGAATCCCCAAGTACATGCCATAACATATATCAAGTGAATCAATAGAATACCCCAATTTCACTACGGCTATGCGCATGCAAGACATACATCAAGTATTCTCAAATCCAATATTCAATCCAACATAACAAGATCTCAAAGTGAAAGATTCAATTCATCACAACAAGATAGCAAGGGAGAACACCCTATGATGCAAATATATTAACAAAGCCAGCGATACATCACGATCATGCCATCTCAAGAACACGAGAGAGAGAGAGAGATTGGACACAGCTACTGGTACATAACCCTCTCTAGCAGGGTAGTTGAAAGGGTCCACATGGATTTTACATCAATAAAGAGACCTACAGAGGCGGAGCAGAGATTCTCTATTTATTTCTGAGGGTTTTGATATATATGGGATTTTTTGGCGTTGGAATCATGCTAAACGGAGCCACATGGGACCCACAAGGCATCAAGGCACGACCAGGGGGCTCGCCGCGCCCTGTTGGCTTGTGGACTACACGCGACTCCTCTATAGTGGTTCTTTGGTCCAATACTGCTCATATGTTCTAGAAAAAATTGTCAAAAAGTTTCACACGATTCTGAGAACTTCCATTTTTTGCACAAAAAACAACACCACGGTAATTCTGCAGAAAACCGCGTCAGTCCGGGTTAGTTCTAAATGAATCACATGAAGTGCATCAGAACCATATAAATGTATTGTAAACATAGTTGAAGATGACATGAACAATTCCTAAATTAGCATACGTTGGAGACGTATCAGCATCCCAAGCTTAATTCCTACTCGTCCTCGAGTAGGTAAATGATAAAAGAATTAATTTATGAAGTGTGAATGCTAGCATAGTATATAAGTTTGATCAATGATAATTCCAATCACTTTTTCTAGCATCATGACGAGCAACGTTTTCTCATAAAACTCACTATGATAGAGTAGTAATTAATTTACATGTCATGATTCAAACAATGCATTCTGTTGAAACTTAACAACCCATGTTCTTAGTCATCAAACAACTTCAATGCATCATCATGTCGAAGTAAGAGCTCCACATACTCAATTATCATGTAGTCTTCTATGATTGCTAATATTCAAGGCATATTTTAGAACAAACAACATCCATCGAACACACAGAAAGATAGGGGCTTAAAGTTTTTCCTCCCAACATACTTATCATAAAGATAATTGCCAACAATAATCAATCATGATCAAATATATTTGAGTGGATAGGTCTGTTTTTATCTTTCCCTACCACTTGGTGTTTGCCAACTAATTGATTGAGGTTGGGATAAGAAGTTGACTCAACATCAAAAGTAAGTAACATGAAAGTAAATAGATTGTCCCTTTGCAGAGGGAAGTAGGGATTTACAGAGGTGCCAGAGCTCATTGTTTTAAAATAGAGATGAATATGTAATTTTGGGTGGTGTGCCTTTCATGTCAACGTCACAATAGAGTTTTCAATATCTTCCATGCTTATCACATTATTGGTGGTTCCCAAACAGAATTGAAATTTTTACCCCACCTAACCATTCAATCACATTCCATGGCTAACCATTTCCACGGGTGCCTTCCAAACAATCAACTTTTTAGGGGGACTTCTTGTTTAATTATAATTGTATTATGCAAGGATGGGAATCCTTTTTACCAGCCTCTCTCATGCAATGACAAGTGAATAAACACTCATTATGAGAATAAGTTGCTTATCATGGAAGATACTGATCGCCCCGTCACTCCATGAGCCGTACGAGCACACAAAGCGGATGTTTATTTGAAGGTTTAGATGTGGCACATGCAAATTTACTTGGAATGGAAGTGAAATACCATATATAAGTAGGTATGGTAGACTCTCATGGAAGAAACTTGAAATGGCAGTGAAATACCATATATAAGTACAAATTTTGGCTAGCAGAAGGTTCTAAACAAGCACCATACCTTGGAGGATCCATAACAATATAACTTCTATGCAAATATACCCAAACATAACCATTATATTGTTGGAAATATGCCCTAGAGGAAATAATAAATTGGTTATTATTATATTTCCTTGTTCATGGTAATCGTTTATTATCCATGCTAGAATTGTATTGATTGGAAACTCAAATACATGTGTGGATACATAGACAACACACTCTCCCTAGTGAGCCTCTAGTTGACTAGCTCGTTGATCAAAGATGGTCAAAGTTTCCTGTCCATAGACAAGTGTTGTCACTTGATAATGGGATCACATCATTAGGAGAATGATGTGATGGACAAGACCCAAACTATAGATGTAGCATATGATCGTGTCCGTTTATTGCTACTGTTTTCTGCATGTCAATGTATCTGTTCCTATGACCATGAGATCATGTAACTCCCGGACACCGGAGGAATACCTTGTGTTTATCAAATGTCACAACTTAACAGGGAGTCTATAAAGGTGCTCTACTGGTATCTTCGAAAGTGTCTGTTGGGTTGGCATGGATCAAGACTGTGATTTGTCACTCCGTGTGACGGAGAGGTATCTCGGGGCCCACTCGGTAATACAACATCACTATAAGCCTTGCAAGCAATGTGACTAAGGAGTTAGTTACGGGATCTTGTATTATGGAACAAGTAAAGAGACTTGCCGGTAACGAGATTGAACTAGGTATGGAGATACCGACGATCGAATCTCGGGCAAGTAACATACCGATGGACAAAGGGAACTGCATACGGGATTGATTGAATCCTTGACATCGTGGTTCGACCAATAAATATCTTCTTAGAATATGTAGGAACCAATATGGTCATCTAGGTCCCGCTATTGGTTATTGACCGTAGAGGTGTCTCGATCATGTCTGCGTAATTCTCGAACCCACGGGGTCTGCACACTTAACGTTCGGTGACACTAGAGTAGAATTGGGATACGTATGTTGGTGATAGAATGTTGTTCAGAGTCCCGGATGATGTCCCGGACATCACGAGGAGCTCCGGAATGATCCGGTGGTATGGATTTATATATGGGAAGTCCTATTTTGGCTACCGAAAATGTTTTGGCTTTTATCTGTATTGTACCGGGAAGCTTCTGGAAGGTTCCAGAGGGTTCCGGAGGAGTCTCGAAGGGTCCCTCCAGCCCCTAGGAAGTGCATGGGCTTTAAGGGGGCGTCCAAGTCTTGTTGGGCCAGCCCCAAGGGGCCATGCGGTTGGGAGGGAAGGGGGAAGGCACCTCCTAGGTGCCTTGGGGAGGGAGGAAACCTCCCTAGGCCCACGCCCCCTCCTTGGAGGAGGGGCTAGGGGCTGTGATGACCCACAAGTATAGGGGATCAATCGTAGTCCTTTTGATAAGTATGAGTGTTGAATCCAACGGGGAGCAGAAGGCTCTGATAAACGGTTTTCAGCAAGGTAATAACTGCAAGCACTGAAAGTAGCGGTAACAAGTGATGGTGTAGTGAGGTGAAACGTAGCAGGTGAAAAGTAACAAGTAACAAGTAGTAGCAATGGTGCACCAAAGTGGCCCAATCCCTTTTGTAGCAAGTGACAATCCTGAACAAAGTCTTATAAGAGGAAAAGCGCTCCCGAGGACACACGGGAATTTCTGTCATGCTAGTTTCATCATGTTCATATGATTTGCGTTCGTTACTTTGATAGTTTGATATGTGGGTGGACCGGCGCTTGGGTACTGCCCTTACTTGGACAAGCATCCCACTTATGATTAACCCCTCTCGCAAGCATCCGCAACTACGAAAGAAGAATTAAGACAACGTCTAACCATAGCATTAAACTAGTGGATCCAAATCAGCCCCTTACGAAGCAACACATATACTGGGGTTTAAGCTTCTGTCACTCTAGCAACCCATCATCTACTTACTACTCCCCAATTCCTTCCTCTAGGCCCAAATAATGGTGAAGTTTTATGTAGTCGACGTTCACATAACACCACTAGAGGAAAAGACAACATACAACATATCAAAATACCGAACGAATACCAAATTCACATGACTATTAATAGCATGACTTATCCCATCTCCTCAGGAACAAAAGTAACTACTCACAAAGCATAATCATAATCATGACCAGAGGTGTAATGAGTAGCATCAAGGATCTGAACATAAACACTTCCACCAAGTAATCCAACTAGCATCAACTACAAAGAGTAATCAACACTACTAGCAACCTTACAAGTACCAATAGGAGTCGCGAGACGGAGATTGGTTACAAGAGATGAACTAGAGTTTGGAGAGGAGATGGTGCTGATGAAGATGTTGATGGAGATTAATCCCCTCCGACGAGAGGAGTGTTGGTGATGACGATGGCGGCGATTTCCCCCTCCGGGATCGTCGTGCCGGAGCTCTAGATTGGTTCTGCTCAAGTTCCGCCTTGTCGTGGCGGAGAATCCACGAAAAAGCTCCACCCTGATTTTTTTCCAGACGAAACCCTTCATATAGAAAAAGAGGGGGGCAGTGGGCCACCAGGGTACCCACAAGCCATGTTGCCGCGGCCAGGGGGGTAGGCCGCGGCCACCAGGCTTGTGGGCCCCTGACAGCTCCCCTCTGGCACTTCTTTCGCCCAATATTTTTTATATATTCCCAAAAAATTCCATGTTGATTTTCAGGGCATTTGGAGTTGCGCAGAATAGAGGACTCAGACTTGCTCCTTTTCCAGTCCAGAATTCCAGCTACCGGTATTCTCCCTCTTCAAATAAACCTTGCAAAATAAGAGAGAAAAGGCATAAGTATGGCACCACAAAGTATAATAACAAACCATAAAGCGATAAATATCAACATGAAAGCATGATGAAAAATGGACGTATCAACTCCCCCAAGCTTAGACCTCGCTTGTCCTCAAGCGAAAACCAAGATCCATAAACATGTCCACGTGTTTAGGGATGAAGGTGTTGATAAAACATAATCTGGACATGAGGGGATCATGATCACACATAGAACAACAATACATCATAAAGATTCTTATGGCAAAGTAACAATTCCTTCACAAAGCAAAGTATGAATCAAAAACCTTACCGAGAAGTAGCCAACAACAGTCCATAGTCATTGAAGCAATTGCAATTTATCATATCATCAGAAAGAGTCAAATAAGAGCTTGTAAAGCAAATCCACATACTCAATCATCTCTTTTGTTTTCCACAATTGTTACAACTCACGTGGTACTCATGGTATCAAAGTTTCAGTTGGACACAGAGAAAGATAGGGGCTTATGGTTTTGCCTCCCAACCATTTACCTCAAGGGTAAGGTCAACAATAATAAAGCATAAGTACTCATCTCCAAGTTGATATATGAATATAGATCTTTCCCAAGCATATGATGTTCACCAAGATGAAGACGGAATAGGGAGTTTGTGTTGATCAACAAGACTTTCACCAGGACAAAAGTAATTGTACAAGATAGGCCCTTTGCATAGGGAAGCAGAGGTTATCATGCGCTTTTGAGGTTTGGATGTGTGTCCTCTTAGTGCGGAGGAACGTCACTTTATATTGCCTCGTGTGATAAAGAACTTTATTACGCAGTCTGTCGCTTTTATGTCTTCCTCATCACAGGTTCGTATAAAGCTTATTTTCCACACACTAATAGATCATACATATTAGAGAGCAATTTTTATTGCTTGCACCGATGAAAACTTACTTGAGGGATCTTATTCAATCCATAGGTAGGTATGGTGGACTCTCAATCCATAGGTTTATGGATGCACAAGTAGTATTTCTACTTAGTACGAAAGTTTTGGCTAATATGAGGTGGAAGCAATTGTCACATGCTAAGGGATCTCTATTCATATTGCATTGTTTGGAATGAAGCAAACATAATTCATTATGTTGTCTTTCTTGTCCAACATCTACTTCTAAGCATGTAATAGTTTGGTGAGTGCTCACAATTGTAAAAAGTGTCTAAGATGGTATATTTTTATGTGAACCTCTCTTTCCTAATTACTTCTTATTAATTGCAACAATGACTGGGGTCTAAGTTGGTCTATTCTCAACAAGTTTCAATCATCATACTTGTTATATGTGAAGCTATCACTTTCCATAAGATCATCTCATGATCCTTCATGCTATCGTTCTTTTCATACTTTTGATCACGGCACAAAGCAAAGCCCTTGACTAAGATACTCTTTATTATATAGCTCGCAAGCTCGAATACATTGGGGGAGACACAAGGCAAAATACTCAAACTAAACACTAAAGACTTATTCCAAGCAAAAGATATAAAGGTGATACGATACCAGGGCAACTCCCCCAAGCTTGGAAAATGCGAAGGGGATTGCCCATACCAATGCTTAGTTGTCTTCCTTTGGTGGTGATGGTGGTGGAGTCTTTGCCTTTGATTCCAAGAGAGCTATCAATCTTTGATTTATACCTTGGAGATCTGCGACATGATTTTCCAGCAAAACAACTTCACGAGAAAGGGAAATATTGAGAGCACGAGTTGTTTCACAAAACCTCAAGAGTTCAATCAAGGATGGAGACAGAACGTGGAGGAAGGGATGGAGAAAATCCACTCCTTCAACGTCTTCAATGTTGAACATAGGTTGAACTTCCTCCCTAGCTTGGGTTTTCTCCTTAGCTATGTCCCTAGCTTCCATGACTTCTACTCTTTTCAGATCAGCATCTACTTCTTCATGAACTTGAGGGAGATTATTCTCCCCAACAGATTCCTGAGACATCTTTGCTCTAAATCTGCGGCGGACAACAGGCTCGAAACGAAAACGGAGGAAAACTGCGCGATACGGAGATCAAAACTCTCGGGCGAATATATAATGATTTTTCTAGACCAGAAGGAGTGCTTCGCAAGAAAAGGGAGTCCGGGAGGCACACGAGGTGCCCACAAGCCTTGTTGCCGTGGCCAGGGGGGAGGCCGTGGCGACCAAGCTTGTGGCCGCCTCGTGCGCTCTCCGGACTACTTTTTATTTTTCTATTTTTCCATAAATTCCAAAATGGAGAAAATTTCCAACTGGAAAAGTTTCGGAGTCCAATTACTTACCGAAACACATACCTCTTTGTTTTCAGGGTCTGAAACAGGCTGATAAACATCCCTTATGTACTCTTCTGGAGTTATGATATTGATGATATTGGTGTCAACATTTATGGGAGTACCAGAGATATAATGCTTGATTCTTTGCCCATTTACCACTCTAGGAAAATTACCTTCCGTGTTATTGATTTTGATGGCACCGGAACGATATACTTCCTCGACAACGTAGGGACCTTCCCATTTAGAGAGAAGCTTGCGTGCGAAGAATCTTAATCGAGAATTGTATAGCAGGACATGATCACCTACATTGAACTCTCGTTTTTGTATTCTTTTATCGTGTCATCTCTTAACCTTTTCCTTGAACAACTTGGCATTCTCATATGCATGGGCCCTCCATTCATCTAATGAGCTAATATCAAACAAGCGCTTCTCACCGGCAAGTTTGAAATTGAAGTTGAGCTCTTTGATTGCCCAATAATCTTTGTGTTCCAGCTCAAGAGGTAAATGACAGGCCTTACTGTAAACCATTTTATACGGCGACATGCCCATGGGATTCTTATAAGCAGTCCAATAAACCCATAGTGCATTGTCAAGTTTGCTAGACCAATTCTTTCAAGATCTATTGACAGTCTTTTGTAAGATCAATTTGATCTCCCTATTACTCAACTCCACTTGACCACTAGACTGAGGATGATAAGGAGATGCAACTCTATGGTTGACATCACACTTAGTGAGCATCTTGCGGAAAACACCATGAATGCAGTGTGAACCGCCATCAGTCATCTGATATCTAGGGACTCCAAATCTTGGGAAAATGACTTCTTTAAGCATCTTAATAGAGGTGTGGTGATAAGCATTTCTAGTGGGGATAGCTTCTACCCACTTAGTGACGTAATCCACAGCAAATAAGATGTGAGTGTACCCATTGGAAGTCGGGAAAGGTCCCATATAATCAAAGCCCCAGACATCAAATGGTTCAATGACAAGTGAATAGTTCAGAGGCATTTCCTGACACTTACTGATGTTCCCTATTCTTTGGCATTTGTCACAAGACAAGACAAACTTACGGGCATCCTTAAAGAGAGTGGGCCAATATAAACCTGATTGCAATACCTTATGAGTAGTTCTGTCTCCAGCATGGTGTCCTCCGTAGGCCTTTGAATGACACTTCTGCAGGATCCGTCCCTGTTCATGTTTAGGCACACAACATCTGATAACACCATATACTCCTTCCTTATAAAGGTGAGGATCATCCCAAAAGTAGTGTCTCGAATCAAAGAAGAATTTCTTCTTTTGCTGGTAGGTGAAACTGGGTGGTATGTATTTGGCTATGATATAGTTTGCGTAATCAGCATACCAAGGTGCACTATGTGAAGTAGGGATGACGTTAAATTGCTCATCAGAAAAGCTGTCATCAATAGGTCGTGGGTCATCAAGGACATTCTCTAGCCTAGACAAGTTATCTGCTACAGGGTTATCAGCACCCTTTCGGTCAACAACGTGCAAATCAAATTCCTGTAGCAGGAGATCCCATCTAATTAGCCTAGGTTTAGCGTCCTTCTTCTCCATAAGGTACTTAATAGCAGCGTGATCAGAGTGAATAATGACTTTGGAGTCAACTATATAAGATCTGAACTTTTCACATGCAAACACGACTGCTAAAAATTCCTTCTTCATAGTGGCATAGTTTCTTTGGGCACTGTCTAGAGTTTTACTAGCGTAGTGAATGACATGCAACTTCTTGTCAACTCTTTGTCCTAGAACAGTACCAACAACATAATCACTAGCATCGCACATGATTTCAAAGGGAAAGTTCCAATCACGTGGTTGAACAATAGGTGCGGTTATCAAGGACTTCTTAACTATTTCGAAAGCTTCCTCACAATCCTCATCAAAAACAAAAGGAATGTCCTTCTGCAAGAGGTTGGTAAGAGGCCTAGAAATCTTAGAGAAGTCTTTAATGAACCTCCTATAGAAACCAGCATGACCTAGGAAACTTCGTATACCTCTGATATCTGTGGGGCAAGGCATTTTCTCAATTGCATCAACCTTAGCCTTATGAACTTCATTGCCTTTCTCAGAGATTTTGTGTCCTAATACGATGCCTTCATTAACCATGAAGTGGCACTTCACCCAGTTCAAAACGAGGTTGGTATCTTTGCATCTCTGTAAGACTCGATCAAATTTGCTGAGGCAATCGTCAAAGGAAGAACCGTAAACGGAGAAATCATCCATGAAAACCTCAACAATTTTTTCACAAAAATCAGAGAATATTGCCATCATACATCTTTTAAAGGTGGCAGGTGCATTGTATAAGCCAGAAGGCATACGACTATAAGCAAAGGTACCGAAGTGGTAGGTGAAAGTGGTTTTCTCCTGATCAGATTGTGCAACAGGTATTTGCGAGAAACCTGAATAACCGTCTAGAAAGCAGAAGTGTGTGTGTGTTTAGATAGCCTTTCTAGCATTTGGTCGATAAACGGCAAAGGATAATGGTCTTTCCTTGTTGCCTTGTTCAGTTTCTGGAAGTCTATCACCATTCTATAGCCAGTAATAATCCTCTGTGGGATTAGTTCATTCTTATCATTAGGAACGACGGTGATACCTCCCTTCTTAGGTACGCAATGTACTGGACTTACCCAATCACTATGAGCAACATGATAAATGATTCCTGCTTCCAGAAGCTTTAATATTCCTTTTCTCACGACCTCTTTCATCCTCGGATTTAATCTCCGTTTATGATCAGCAACTGGCTTAGAATCAGGATCGGTTTTAATCTTGTGCTGACATAGAGTGGGACTAATACCCTTAATATCATCAAGAGTATATCCAATAGCAGCACGGTGCTTCCTCAAAGTTTTTGATAACTTTTTCTCTTCGTGATTCGAGAGGTGAGCACTAATAATAACAAGATATATCTCCTTCTCATCAAGATAGGCATACTTAAGAGTATCAGGCAACTGTTTAAGCTCGAACACAGGATCACCCTTTGGTGGGGGGATCCCCAAGCAGTTCAACAGGCAGATTATTCTTGAGAATAGGATATTGTTCTAAGACAATTCTATCTATCTCATCTCTCTCCTCCATATGCATATCATTTTCATGCTCAAGCAGATATTGCTCTAAAGAATCCGTAGGAGGTACGACAATAGAGGCAAGAGCAATGATTTCATCCCTACCAGACGACTCTCTTTCATGGGGTTGTCTTCCAAACTTGGAGAAGTTAAATTCATGAGACACACCCTCGAAACTAACAGTGAGAGTGTGTTTAACGCAATCAATGTGAGATTGACAGTGTTGAGAAAGGGTCTACCAAATATGATGGGACAAAAGCTATCTTGTGCAGTAGCAAGGACGAGGAAATCAGTAGGATACTTCGTCTTACCACACAGGACTTCTACGTCTCTCACAATTCCCACAGGGCAGATAGTGTCTCTATTAGCTAGTGTAATAGTGACATCAATGGGTTCTAACTCAGCAGGTGCAATCTCATCTTTGATTTCATCATATAGGGACCGGGGTATTGCACTAACACTAGCACCCATATCACATAAACCATGATAACGTGATCTCCTATCTTGACAGAAACAATGGGAAGGCCAACTTCAGGTCTGTATTTGTCTTTCGCGTGAGGTTTAGCAATTCTAGCGGAGTCCTCACAGAATTTGATAGCATGCCCGTCTATGTCTTCGGTTAAGAGATCTTTGATAATAGCAACACTAGGTTCAACTCTAATTTCCTCAGGGGGTGCAAGTGGTCTAATGTAACCCCTACGTATAACAGTTGGAGCTTTAGAATAATCCTTTTTCCTAGCAGGGTAAGGTGGTTTCTCAGTGTAGGCACAAGGAACAATAGGATCATTATAGGCAATGACTTTCTCTTCGACTAGATTGGGTTTAACTATGTTGACTTCTACAGGGGGGTGATACTTAAACCACTTCTCTTTGGGAAGATCAACGTGAGCAGCAAAAGATTCACATAAAGAAGCTACTATCTCAGTGTCAAGTCCATACTTAGCGCTAATATCTCTAGAAGTGTTTGTTTCAACAAAAGATTTAACGCAATCAAATTGGAAATTCATACCTGACTCCTTACCTTCTTCAAGCTCCCAATCTTCAGAGTTACGTTTGATTCTTTCCAATAAATTCCACTTGTGGTCAATATCCTTCTTCATAAAAGAACCGGTACAAGAAGTGTCAAGCATGGTACGATCTTCATGAGAAAGCCGAGCATAAAAGTTTTGAGTGATAATTTCTCTCGAGAGCTCATGATTGGGGCATGAATATAGCATTGATTTAAGCCTCCCCCATGCTTGAGCTATGCTTTCCCTCTCACGAGGCCAAAAGTTATAAATATAATTCCGATCACGATGTAATAGGATAAAACTTTTGATGAAATTCCAATTTCAACCGATTGTAGTCCCATGATCCAGTATCATCACATAGCCTATACCATGTCAACGCCTTATCCTTCAAAGATGAAGGAAAGAATTTCTTTTTTACCTCATCCTCGGGCAAACATGCAAGCTTAAATAAACCACAAACTGCATCTACATAGATTAGATGCAAGTCTGGATGTGACGATCCATCTCCTGTAAAAGGATTAGCCAGCAGTTTCTCAAGCATACCCGAAGGAATTTCATAAAAGATATTTTCAGTACATACCTCAGGTTGAGGAGCAACCCCTCGTGCTTCCGTTCATGGTGAAGATACCCCGAACAAATTCCTCAAAGAAACAGTTTCCAAAGTGACAAGTGACAATAAATTTCAGCACAGTATATAAATGTTTCCTTACCAAATTCCACTTACCAAAGGCGCTTCACTCCCCGGCAACAGCGCCAGAAAAGAGTCTTGATGACGCACAAGTATAGGGGATGAATCATAGTCCTTTCGACAAATAAGAGTGTTGAACCCAACGAGGAGCAGAAGGCTCTGATAAACGGTTTTTAGCAAGGTAATAACTGCAAGCACTGAAAGTAGCGGTAACAAGTGATGGTGTAGTGAGGTGAAACGTAGCAGGTGAAAAGTAACAAGTAACAAGTAGTAGCAACGGTGCAGCGAAGTGGCCCAATCCCTTTTTTTAGCAAGGGACAAGCCTGAACAAAGTCTTATAAGAGGAAAAATGCTCCCGAGGACACACGGGAATTTCTGTCATGCTAGTTTCATCATGTTCATATGATTCACGTTCGTTACTTTGATAGTTTGATATGTGGGTGGACCGGCGCTTGGGTATTGCCCTTACTTGGACAAGCATCCCACTTATGATTAACCCCTCTCGCAAGCATCCGCAACTACGAAAGAAGAATTAAGACAACGTCTAACCATAGCATTAAACTAGTGAATCCAAATCAGCCCCTTACGAAACAACGCATAGACTGGGGTTTCAGCTTCTGTCACTCTAGCAACCCATCATCTACTTACTACTCCCCAATGCCTTCCTCTAGTCCCAAATAATGGTGAAGTGTTATGTAGTCGACGTTCACATAACACCACTAGAGGAAAAGACAACATACAACATATCAAAATACCGAACGAATACCAAATTCACATGACTATTAATAGCATGACTTATCCCATGTCCTCAGGAACAAAAGTAACTACTCACAAAGCATAATCATAATCATGATCAGAGGTGTAATGAGTAGCATCAAGGATCTGAACATAAAATCTTCCACCAAGTAATCCAACTAGCATCGACTACAAAGAGTAATCAACACTACTAGAAACATTACAAGTACCAATCGGAGTCGCGAGACGGAGATTGGTTACAAGAGATGAACTAGGGTTTGGAGAGGAGATGGTGTTGATGAAGATGTTGATGGAGATGAGTCCCCTCCGACGAGAGGAGTGTTGGTGATGACGATGGCGACGATTTCCCCCTCCGGGAGGGAAGTTTCCCCGGCAGGATCGTCCTGCCGGAGCTCTAGATTGGTTCTGCTCAAGTTCCGCCTCGTGGTGGTGGAGAATCCACGAAAAAGCTCCACCCTAATTTTTTTCCGGACGAAACCCTTCATATAGCAAAAGAGGGGGGCTAGTGGGCCAACAGGGTGCCCACAAGCCCTGTTGCCGCGGCGAGGGGGGTAGGTCGCGGCCACCAGGCTTGTGGGCCCCTGGCAGCTCCCCTCTGGCACTTCTTTCGCCCAATATTTTTTATATATTCCCAAACAATTCCACATTGATTTTTAGGGCATTTGGAGTAGCGCAGAATAGAGGACTCAGACTTGCTCCTTTTCCAGTCCAGAATTCCAGCTGCCGGTATTCTCCCTCTTCAAATAAACCTTGCAAAATAAGAGAGAAAAGGCATAAGTATGGCACCACAAAGTATAATAACAGTCAATAAAGCGATAAATATCAACATGAAAGCATGATGCAAAATGGACGTATCAGGCTGCAACCCAACCCTCCTCCTAGGCTCCTATATATAGTGGGGGATAGGGAGGGGCTGAACACATCAATTACCACGCCCTGGTGGCAGCCCTACCTCTCCCATAACTCTGTTTTCTCCTCATATCAGTTCCGGCAGCGCTTGGCGAAGCCCTGCTGGCACTGCTCCACCATCATCTCCACCATGTCGTCATGCTGGTTCAGATCCCATCTACTTCTCCTTCCTCTCTTGCTGGATCAAGAAGAAGGAGACGTCATCGATCTGTACGTGTGCTAAATGCGGAGGTGTCGTCCGTTCGGTGCTAGATCGGGAAGGATCATGATGAGATTGTGGGACGGATCATGATGAGATCGCGGGACAAGCTGTGATTTGGACCGCGAAGATGTTCCACTACATCAACCGCGTTATATACGCTTCCGCTTAGCGATCTACAAGGGTATGCAGATTCACTCTTGTGACATCCTCGGATTATGCTATAGTGATCATTCCAATTAAGCACAGTGATGACTATGATGAGTACCTAATCAAATTCATTTCTCTTTCCAAATTCCATTAAAAGGGGGCATTAAATTTTATTGTGATAAAACAAATCCTAAAACATCATGGGAAAAATGTTGCACCTATTATGAAGATTTCAAAACATTTAATGTTGGGGGAAAACAACATCACCTTGATGTTGGTGTGGCCGCCACCTTTAATAACAGCATCCATTTGCAATTTAAATTGCTACTAAAATCAAATATAAAATGCAAACAGTTCCCAAAAATACCCAAGGTGTATGTGGCCATGTGGAATATTGCAACATATTTTATGGACCAAGTGGCATATTTTTGCGAAAGAAAATTATTGCAAAAATAATAATAATAGTAAAAAATTGAAAATATAAAAAAAGAAAAGAAAAAAGAAAGAAAAACACTATCCCCACCCCACACGGTCGGCCAGCCCAACCCAACCCCCAAAACCGGCCCAGCCCCCGTGTGTATATAACCCCCACTACTAACCCTAGCCCACTCCCCACAACCTCACTCCTCCGTCCAGCCGCCGCCACCCATGCTCCCACCCATGACCGAGGCCTCCCTAGTCTCCCTCGCCTCACCCCACGATCCCACCAGCGCCTCGAGCCCCCCACTCCTCCCTATCTCCCTCGTACCCCCATGAGGCCAAGCCTCCTTCGTACCACCAAATGCCCCCAGGCCACCTGCGCCCCCCCCCCCGCCTGGCCAGTAGCCGGCCCTCCAACGACCCCGAGCCTCCTCCACTCCGGCCACCTCTGGCCTTCGCACGGACCGCCCCCACTACGCCTCCCGCACCGGCGCACCTCGCATCTCCCCCTCCCCACCGCACCCCCGCCGGCCATCCCTCGGTGCCTCTCCTCGCCTTGCCCTCCGGCGCACACCACCAGCACCCATGCCCAACTTCACTCCCTCCCCTCGCCCACTACCATCCCCAGCAGTGCCTCTCCATCGAGGCTCCCTCAACGCGCCGGCCACCGTCGCCCCGTCGTCGCGGGGCCCCTCCCCCAGCCACCGGCGCCCGCGCCCCGTGGCGTCACCACCCCGTCCCTGCCGGCCCTCCTCGTCGGAACGAGGCCGGGTCCAGTCGCCCCCACCTTCGGCCTCCGCCCCGGCCTCCTCCAATGCGTCACCCCAACGCCGACCGTCACCGGACAACCACCAACACGCCTCCTCACCGCTGGTGCATCCCCGGCCCCCTCCCCGTCAGTCTACCACCTCGTCGGGCCCTCTCCTACCACCGCACCGGATCCGTCATCCGCCGCCGCCCTCCACTGAGCCCATTGCCTCCTATTTACATGAGATGTGAGCCCCTCTCCTCCTTCTCAATTTGATCCGGCGCCCCCCGTGTGATTTGTGCATTATGTATGTAAAGAACAAAAACGAAAAGGAAGTATTTAGATATATGTATGTGTATAGGCATGTATATGTATATATGATATGTGTATGTATGTATATTAAACATATGTACGTATGTTAACAGGATGTGTGTATGTTGGTATGTATAAAAAAATGGGGTTTAAAGAACTGTGTGCGTTTAGTGAATGTGGTGCTCTCTGTCCCAATGACATGCGGGGCCACGTCCCAAAAAAAAAATTAAAATAAATAAATAAATAAATATTTAATATTTAATAAATATTTTAATTAATTCGATAATCATTAGTGAATTAATTAATTAATGAATTTATTAGTTAATATGACGATTAAAATTAATAGGTTAATTACTAAAACGGTTAATTAATCTGGTTAATTATTTGTTATAGATAGTATGACACGTGGGTCCCCCACTAAATTAATCTGATTAGTTAATAATTAACCATAATTAAAATGTGTGTCTATACACATGGGACCCATTGGTCAGAGTTGACCAATCAATTGCTGATGTCAGCATGGCATCATGCTGATGTCATAAAAGCATTTAATTGAATTTATTAAATCTGTTTTTAATTCCTAAATAATAATAAAACTTTAAAAATTAATATAAAATAACTCGTAGCTCCGATCAAAATATTTTAAACATGAAAGTTGATCAGCAGAACGAGACGAACCCGGATACACGGTCCATTCGTTTGTCACACGTCCCTAGCATAACAAACGTGGAACTTTTCTACCGTTTTTCGTCTGACCGGTAGTAGCTAGAGACCCGGGAAATATCATTTGATATTCTCCTGACCCGTCTATGACGGATAGCACTGCGTTAGCTCATGCCTAGCCTGCATTTTGCCTGTCATGCTTAGTGTTGCATCTGTGCTTCGTATTTATTGTTTCTTCCCCTTCTTCTTACAGGTAGATCCTGAGACTTACGCTGCTCGCGGGTACATCTACCCCTCCTAAAGACCAACCCTTTTTCGCAGAGCAAAAAGGCAAGCAAACCCCCCTTGATCATTCCTATATCGCCCATTTCTTTCTCCCTCATGTTTGCATTAGTATTTTGCTACTATTGTAGTTAGCTCCTATATCTGATGCGTAGTCTAGTTTTTATGAACTGCTACTTTCAGTACCGCACTTTTAATCTGCTTAGTATAGGTGGACCAGTCTTCCCCTCTGACCCCTTAGTCCAATTGCCCCGCTTTGTCATCAAGTCTCGATCCCTGATCGACGAGCCAGAACCGACACAACACTCACACCCCCCTTAGTTGTACGACGCTGCACATCTACTATTGCGTACCGAGGGTGACACCTCACGAAGTACTCATCATGATACCTCTGTAGTGTAGCTTGTCGGTCATGGTTATCGAGGGTGATTCCTCCTTCACCACTCCCGACGGCGACTCTGTCGTGCAACCCCTCAAGTGTGGGACCCTCGAGGGTGATTCCTCTAAGTCCACCTTGACGGATACATCATTCAAAATCCAACGAGGGTGATACCTCGGATTCCCCCCGATGATTACAACCACAGAGTTACTTGACCATGTTACTAGGATCATTGGTGAATAGATGTTAGGCGGGTGCATTCCCGCGTGGATGTGTCGATGACTTAATTAAAATGATAATGGATTTGGGTATTTGATCTGGGTTGGTCGGAAGGCCTTATTATACACTAACCTTCTGTGTGGGAAGAATTATGGGTACTCGACGTCGTGGTATCAGCCGAAGCTTTTCACACGTCAGCAGTGGAGCGGCGCGCGACCGAGTGGTCCCGAGATGCATCACGCTTGTATTAAGGGGTGCTAGGACTGACATCGGCCGACCACGCATCTTGCAGGAGCGTAGAGGACAAGTGGGGCCATGAACTGTAGCGACCCGACTCAAGACGAGTCAAGCCTCTGTGTTTCTGTGCCATCCCTGGATCAGTATGCTGGCACACAGTACATCAATGTATATATATCAAAGTGCAATCACATGTAAATAGCGTAAAACTGATACATACCTTAAATATCTCAGCGGAAGCAGTCAAGGGACTGGAGTCCCAATAAACACCAACGGCAAGTTGAGTGTAGACCGTAACCCTGAATCGTACTCTTACTCGTCGAAGAAAAATATCTGCAACATGAGACGTTGCAGCCGTGTAGGTCAGCATATTGAATATGCCGGCAAGTCACATAAGAGAGGGGTAAAGTCATAATCAACTATCTCTACATGCATATTTGGTCGGTGGAGCTAAGTTTTGCATAAAGCCAGTTTTATCCTACAACAAGAGGGGTTGAAAGCAAAATGTTGCTATAATGTTTGTTGTTAACGAGATGGTTCCGCCAACCAGTTCTTGTACCCGAGTTGTCAATAATTACCCTCATCAAATATATTTAATTGTGTTGAGAAATCCAGATAACTTCAGTCCCTTTGGCTCAAGTCGTCCATGACCGTGGACACGGCTAATCGATTAGGTTTGAGTACTCTGCAGAGTTTTGCACACGTTCCCCACAAGATTTGATCGCCTCCGTGTATGTCCTCGCACTTCAGGGTGTTTGAAGACCGGATGATCAAAACATGGTCTTTCAACGGGTCCCTCTGAATCCCTGTCGGTGCCCATCCATTCCTACCGTTCGTCTACATCTGCTAGCACCGCCTGTCCAGAGTCGCCGCGTTGTCCAACCAAGCCAGAGCCCATAACGACTTGTGGTTGTGCAGGTAAGCCTTGGGTCTTGAAAATATCCATCCGTCTCTTCGAGCCTGGGTGAAGCTTTCCGCACGATGACATGGCCTCTCCAGCATCCCGGGCATCCACTGGGTTTTCCAGGGAGTCGATCAACCGTCCTTCACCCAGTGATGCATTGCGTCCGAGGTCTTGAAAATCTTGTCTTAGTCCGGTCTTGATTATTATATCAATCTCGCATCACTCGTGGTATACACTCAATCGATAACCCGTCTACTTAAGCATAGCAAATATAACATTGTCGTCCCGGGCCCAAGTATCGGGGTGTTGTGTTCCTACCACATGATACTGGAACTTAAGCTACAGTTTCCAAGTACCTAGGCAGCATGCAATTGGGCATAGGATGGTAGAACTACAATGCGTAAAACATAGGTGAAAGTATGATCAAAGTGACTTGCATGTGATGTTGACGAAGAAGAATTCCTCGAGAAAATAACTTGATAGACTACTCGTCACTCTCCGATGAAATCTATATAGCAAACATAGCATTCACATAAGCACTCATACTAGCAATCATTCTAGCAATCAAAACAAAAGAGAGAGCGAATAGGAAATCTGAGAGAAACTTCAAATAAGACTAGGGAGCCTTCTTCTACATCAAACACTAACTAGTTTTGTCTAATAGAAAAAATAATAACAAGGAACTAAGATATAACTCTAACTAAGATAAAATAAAGTCTTTTTCACAAAACTTTTGAAAGCATTCCCAAACGGGATTTGAAACAAAGGTGAAAACAATTGCACGTTACTACGGAGCTAGAATTGATTTCGTGAAAACAAATAAAACTAAAATAAAAACTTGTTGCAAAACTACTGTTAACTAACATAAAAAAAACAATAATAATCTTTCTGAAATAATAAAGAAACTATTTTAAAACAAAAATAGAAAAAGAATTAGCCGAAATCCAAAAAGAGGTGAAACAGAAATTGTTTCACATGAAACAGTGAGCTAAAAGACTCAAACAAATCTGAAATTTTTACCACTGATAAATGAGATCACTAGTGATCAGTACCAAAAGGAATCAAATTAAAAGCTATTTTTAAACTCCTGGAATAGGCAAAACAAAGTTTAAACCAAATCTGATCTAACTTATATTTGAAAAATTCGAACATAGGCAAATTATATGTTTTTAAAAACTACAGGAAATTTGTGAGCTACTGTATGAAGAATCAATGTCATTGGAATTCGGGATCAAAAGTTGTGGCCAAAACAAGATTGAAACTTGCTGTTTTTGCAATTTAGACGGAAAAAAACTGAAGCTAACTATCTACAAATAGGGGGTACATGTGGCATGTTGCTATTGGTTGCGGGAGGTGTTTGCTGCTAACTTAGGAGCAAACGGCCTAGGCTTAACAAAATTTGCTGGTTAAAGGAATAAGTGAAATAAAAACCATTGGTTTTCTAAACTAAACCGAAGGGTTACCTAAGATGTAATCTAAGCCATCTACTAGAGATCTAAGGGCTAAAACTAAAACAAAACAAGACAAGTAAAAAAAAGGGAGGAGAGTTACCTCGCTGGGAGAGCTGCTCCCGTGGCTGATGGGGGCCGATGGGGGGAGGAGGTGCTCCGGTGGGGGGTCGCCGGTGGGGAGGGGAGGGGCCGACGGGAGTGGGGAAGGGGGGGGCGAGGGTGGGGGTACTCCTGGGAGGGGAGGGGTGCGAGGTGGAGGGGTGGGCTGTAGGGGCGAGGTGGGAGAAGCTGCTGCTCCTGGCAATGGGGAAGCAGGGGCAATGGGGAGGGGTTATGGCGAGGGAGGAGCGGGGGGCGAGGTGGAGGGGTGGCGGTGGTGGAGGAGGGGGTGCCGCGAGGGAGGAGAGGTGGAGGGGCCGGCGAGGTGGAGAGGGAAGCTCCTGTTGGTGCTCTCCGGTGAGTTTCCGGTGACGACTCCGGCGAGGTGGGGCACGAGCTAGGGGCGAGGAGAGGTGAACTTTTCGACGGGAATGGAACGAGGAGAGGTAGGGGCTTCTTATAGAGGCGACGGGAGGCGCGGGGAAGGTATGTGCGTCGCGAATCCCGGAGGAGGGGATCTCCTCTCCATGGAGGGAAAGCTTCTCTGTCACGTGAAGAAGAAAGGAGGAAGAAGATGATCTCCTGGGCCAAATTTGGAAAGTGCTTAATGGGCCACCTAGAGTTTTCCTAATAAAAGTGATCTCCTTCCTATTTTCAAAACTAGGAAACTAAAACGTTAAAAAGGAAATCAAATCAATTCGGAATAAAGAGTTTTTATATACTAAAATTATGAGAAAAATAAAATATAAATGATGGGCATTTTTCCAAAGAAAAAGTAAAAACTTCAGAAAAAAATGTTTTTCCAAAAATCCCTAAAAGCATTATTTCTTTTTGCAAATAATTTTCAAACGATCCTCTAAGTTTGAGGGTTCAAATAACTTTCAAAATGCCCGTGGGTTCGAGGGTCATGTTCCTCCTCTCTGGAAATGTATTTCCCGGCATTTTGTTGCACGAAGAAAACGAATGGAAATGCAATGAAATTCAAATGCAAACACCTCCGTTCAAATTCTTTATAGTTGAAGAAGTCATGTCATCTTCTCTCATTGCTTAAAAACAATTGAATTTGAATTCACCGGAGAAGGGAAAAGTCATTTTATTCCCTCTCGTTCAAAAGTTTCGAAAGGTTTCAAATTTCACAAAAGTTTCAATCACTCAGGCAAACAACCAAACAATCAATCTAATAATTGTATTAACATTCCAAAATTTATAATTTTGGGATGTTACATGAACCCTTTGTGCTTAGGAGTTAGACCGACAGGCTGGCATCTCTATTAAGCTTAGGTGGGGATGCGACGTGTCGATATTCCGAGGCCGGGCATGACCCAGAAAAGTGTGTCCGGCCAGAGTGTTATCGAGAGTGATGGAGAATATGTTGTGCACCCGTGTAGGGAAGAAATGAACTACTCGGATAGCTGTGTCCACGGTTACAGGACAAATTGGAGTTGTGCCCTCATCTTATACAACTACAACTGTTACTTAGCTAGAATTAGTTGCCCTGGGATTGCTTCCTCATAGGGAGTCGAGGGAGGATCTCTGGGCATGACCTCGTATTAATATTGCTTCAACAATATGACTATTATTTGTGTTTCCTGTTCTACTCTCGTCTTTTGCTGCAAGATCCGTGAAGATGCTAGTCTTCGATAGGACTAGGCCTTTTTCCCTCTTTCTCGCATTGCTGCAGCCAGTCCACATATAAACCCCTCCTTTGATACTGTTGCATACTTAGTATAGTTCTGATATAAGTCTTGCGAGTACTTTGGATGAGTACTCACCGTTGCTTTACTCCCCCTTTGTCCCCTTGATCCGTTGCTGCAACCAGATGTTGGAGCCAAGGAGATGGAGTATCCCGCCGACGACGACTGCTATCCCGATTGAGCCAATTGCTGCGCGGAGGCCGCTGATGACCAGGAGTAGTTAGGAGGTTCCGAGGCAGGAGGCCTTGCCTCGTTCGATCGTGTATCTTTTGTGCTAGCCTTCTCTAAGGCGCCCCATGTTTAATGTATGTACTCAGATATTGTTGCTTCCGCTGACTCGTGTGTTTATCGAGCTTCTGTATTCTAGCCCTCGAGGCCCCTGGCTTCAAATATGATGCTTGTTTATTTTAGTTGTGTCTAGAGTTGTGTTGTGATATCTCCCCGTGAGTCCTTGAGTTTGATCGTACGCATTTGCGTGTATGATTAGCGTATGATTAAATCAAGGACATTACAAGTTGGTATCAGAGCCGACTACCTGTAGGTAGCCACATTTCCAACTCCTTGGCGGAAGTTGAGTCTAGTGTTTGAAAAACTTTACTAACACTAATGTTGTGGCTTACGGGCCCACGTGTCAGTTGGGTGGTATTAGTGTCTTTTACTCCATTTCTATACTCTGGGTTCTACTCTCTCTTCTATTTCGGGTTAAAGATTTTGCTAACTCTAACATTAGGCTCTCTTAAATATTTCCTCCCGGAGAGCCCCGAATTCCAAATGATGACTTGATCCGTCAGAAGACTGTGAAGATACTCTCGGATGTTATCCCGATAACTTGTGCTCATCTCCTTTTGTGATTCCCTTCTTCTGTCAATCCCTATGGTTGGCTACATACAAATGTCGTTCATATTTTCTTTTCGAATTGCTCTTGTTTTACGAGATGCAATGAATGATCTTATCGGGGATTCGTCCATCATCATTTGTTATGGGTTTTGAAAGTTCTTTGAATTGCTATTCGATCTTTCAAAATCCACAGTAGCCTATCGCTCTTGACCGTCTCACGTGCTTGCATTATGGTTAAATCCATATGTCTAGCCGCATTCATTAAAATACTTTGTGATTTTCCGGTGATCTTATTGATTCTACCTTTGTGTGAATGCACACAATCATGTGTTGATACTCATAAATTATTATTTCGGCTCAGACGACCTTCCAGACAGAGCTAGTTCTCGACAAATCAACTTTGGTTGGTTGTCCGTCTAAGTCAATTAAACTTACTTTTATTTGATCGGAGCATCTGATTATGATACACCAACGTGGAAATCCTAATTCCTTTGGTAATTAAGTATCATTATTTTTTAGATGTTCTATAACGCGATGCATTGCATCCTGTCTTCCTCTGATTGAGTACCAATACTCACATCAGGTCCTTTGTGAACCATCACACCCATTGTTGGGTTATTATCCAATGACATCCTTTACATTCAAAAAATTCTTGTGATATGCTTCCCCTGACACATGACGCCATTGGTAAATCGTGTTTTCTCCCTCTGATAGATTGTGTCCTATGCTTCTGTCGGCCATGCTCTATTGTCAAGCATGTGTTAATTACTCTTAAAGTTCGCGGTATATGTTCCTAAGATGTCCCGACGGGTTGAACCTATGCCTTCATAAAACAATATGATCCGACGAGTTTTCACGAGTGTTGCTCTTCTATTGTTTTGCCAGATAATCTTCGCAAGCTACAACCTCATGCAAGGCGAGGAGTAAATGGCAGGTGATGCATTGATGAAGTGGGAGTCGACCTTGTACTTTGTGTTCATGCCCATGGAAACGACGTTGATCCTATCAGAGAAACTTCTCGTATCAATAATCATTCCTTGTATGATTGTATCTTCTATCCGTGATTTGGTACTTTGCAATCGTGGTTTTGACCATGTTGTCCTGCCTTGATTTCATTCTCACGCAAGTTAAAACACTTGTCTTCTTCAGATCAATACATCGGTCCAGGCTTTAATGTTGATCTACCTCCGAGTACTGTTCCTGGTATGTTGAAAATATCATGGGGCTATATAACTTCTTATGAGCTCCTCACCAACTATGACATTTCACCGATTCCAGTTTTCCTCGTGTTTTGAGTCATTGGACACTCAAGGATCAATAACTGAATCGAGTATGCATGGCGATCCAACAACTCTTAGTAATCTTCTTTGCTTACGAGTTTGTACTCGATCATGTCATTCCAAGCTGTGAAGCTACATCATCATCGTCATGTTGGAGCTTGACCATGCTATCTATGCCCTCCATGCCCGGAACACATTTCCAACTGTGCAATAAGCTTACATCGAGTTTTCAACGTCATGTTGGTTGTTTTGAAAGGCAATTTTGATTCTGAGCTAGTAGTCTTAAGTGTGTTTCTGACAACCTTTAGCTTCACCATTCCTTTGCTTGATGTCGTCGCTGATCGATTACATCTTCATGAATCTTCTCGACAAATGTGTCGTGATCATCATCAGCATTATGAGCTCTTATAGGGTATCAATCGAACGCATGTTGAGAAATATCATCCCTTCCCCTCGATGAATTGTATTATCATCGACATCCTTGTTGCCTTCCCTCCAACACCAAAGTGTTCATGTTTTGTGTTGTCCTTTGAGTTCCTTGCCAATTCAGCTTATGTTATGTGCTACCTTGGAGTATTACCATCTTTATGTCACGAATGTTGTGAGCATCATTGGACCTCTTAAGATACTTGATATAGTGATACTTCTCGCCATCACCGATCATTCTTGGTCCCCGTGTTGTTTCTAACTGGAATACTGACAAGTGGACTCTGATGTGTGATTCCAATACTTCTGGCAATCCTATTGCCTTGAGGTTAACGACTGGTAGTTTCATTCTTGGTGTGTCGGATGTCGACTCGCCATTCTAGCAATGGTCATGCTACTCATTCAGTATTCCTGAGTGCACCCTTCAACCAAAGCTAAATTGTTGATGTTTTCCTCGAACATACGACATTATACCATTTGACTTGACAAATGCTATCTCCTTGACCATGTAATTTTTGGAAATTCATCCCCATCAAGATCTTTAGGGATTGTTGCTGAGCTCATTGACCACACCATCTACTTCTCCATGGTTCGTAATGAAGCTTTTGAAAGAACTATCTTTGTGCCTAGCTCATGAAGAATATAGTTGATAAGGAGAAGTGTTTTCCCAAGGTCCACGAGCATTCTTGCCGCCGTGAATATGTGAAAGTTTTGTTTTGCTTCCTCTAGGATCATCCCAAATCATTCACACGTGTGCAAAGTCTTATATGTTTTGAAGATTTGCTATCTTCACTTCATATATATTTCTCTTAGCACCCCAAGCCTTTGACTGATTTGATCAAGGAAATTAAGTTCCGTCATAAGAACTAATCGAGGCTTGCACGAGGGCCTTGATATCCTTGATGGTAGTTCTCAAATCATAACTAAGTTGCATTGTGTTGTAAGAATTCCACGTGGGCACGAATGTCTTGACATTGTGTTCATGTGTCTTCCAATCTAACTCATGATCCAAAACTTGCTTTCGTAGATCATATCCCGAGAATCTTGCAGTATCATCTTGTATGTTTTTTATGGTCCCCTTTTCTTCTCAGGCATCTTGAGACTGAGGTATCCTGACGCCAACCAGATCTGAATCTCGGGAAGATATGATGGTTGGGACATTCTGAATAATTGTTACTTTGGTCTTTATGTAACCTGGTATGGTGATGTCTTGTCTGGCACACCAGACCGAAGAACCTATTGTTATAAATTCTTCCATATGTAAGATTCCCCCTTCTTCCATGCCTAAACTATATGACTTACTTTATAAGTTAATTTTGATGAATCCTTTGTGTACTCAAAGTCCAACCTTTATCTAATGACCATATCGATGCTACCTCGAAGGACGAATATGGTACTTCAATTGTCAACACGAACATTGGAAGCGCAATGCTAGATTGTTCTTGATCTATTATCCAAACCACATGGTATGGGTAAACATCATGATTCTTCTTCCTCATTATCTAAATGGTTATGTACTTGATGACCTATCATGTATACCATACTCTATGTTTTCCTCGGGAATGGTATACTTTAATACTTGTGTGTGTGAACACATTTTCCATTCCATTGGTCTATTTGACCTTTCTTGAATCTGAACTCATCTAAGCAGTGTTAATTCCCTGCTTAGGTAAAAACTTTGGTATACAACTCTGTCAGTAAGATCGTGTTACTATTGTGGATAACATTCCGGTAGCCGTCGGTGGACGAGAACTTTGCCTATTGGTCCGCCTCATTTCAGCAAGCAGGAAAATGGTTCTATTCGTCCCCCGCCCTTGGTACCGACGTTGTTACCAACATAACTGACAGGTTATCCTCTGACATGTCTTGCTATCAAGACCGTATAAGATGTCCCCATTTTGCCTACTCGTAACCCACATGGTGGACCCATAACCCATGGTTCCATAGGATCGAAATCTGACTCTCCTGTACATCTTTGGCTCCAAAGTATCCTTTACATTTGGCTTCGTATGTAATTCCCGAGCAACCATTCAATGGACCGATCATTCTTCGGTCCATATGTTATCCAACATGCTAAAGATGAAGTTCGCATTATTCATGAGAATCTGAAGGCTCCTCAGACTCGTCAGAAAAGTCAGTACGACCATCATCATCAGGATATGGTGTATCGACCCTGGTGAAAAGGCTTATCTTTGCATCACACCAATGAAAGGTGCACACCATTTTGGGATCAAGGGCAAGTTAGATCCTCGCTATATTGGTCCTTTTACTATTCTCGAAAGACATGGAAGAGTGGCTTATCAATTGGAACTATCGGCGAACCTTTCTCAGCTTCACGATGTCTTCCATGTGTCTCAGCTCCGTCGCTACTTAAGGATCCTATTCGAGCAGTGGATCATGATATGCTTGAGCTGCAACAAGACCTCTCTTATAAAGAGCATCCGGTCAGCATTGTCGATCAGGCTGAACGTCAGACTCGTCGCATAGTTACAAAGTTCCTTAAAGTGCAGTGGTCAAATCATTCTGAAGATGAAGCCACTTCGGAATGCGAGGATCATATCGTGATAAATACCCCGAGCTCTTTCCTTCTACCTCTTAATTCTCGGGATGAGAATTCTTGTTAGTAGGGGAGAGTTGTGACATCCCCGGATTATGCTACAGTGATTATTGCAATTAAGCATAGTGATGACAGTGATCAAATTCATTTCTCTCTCCAAACACCATTATAGGGGGCATTAAATTTTATTGTGATGAAATAAATCCTCAAACATCATGGGAAAAATGTTGCACCTATTATGAAGATTTCAAAACATTTAATGTTGGGGGAAAACAACATCACCTAGATGTTGATGTGGACCCCACCTTCAATAACATCATCCATTCGCAATTCAAATTGCTATTAAATCCAAATATAAAATGCAAACAGCTCTCAAAAATACCCAAGGTGTATGTGGCCATGTGGAATATTGTAATGTATTTTATGGACCAAGTGGCACATTTTTGCTGAAGAAAATTATTGCAAAAATAATAATATTAGTAAATAAAATTGAAAATATAAAAAGAAAGAAAAAAAAAGAAATAAAAACACTATCCCCACACCACTTGGCCGGCCAACCCAACCCAACCCTCCAAACCGGCCCAGCCCCCGTGGGTATATAACCCCCCTACTAACCCTAGCCCACTCCGCACACCCTCACTCCTCCCTCCAACCGCCGCCACCCACGCTCCCACCCACGACCAAGGCCTCCCTCGTCTCCCTCGCCTCACCCCTCGATCCAACCAGCGCCCCGAGCCCCCCACTCCTCCCTGGCTCCCTCGTACCCCCACAAGGCCAAGCCACGTTCCTACCACCGAACCCGGCCACCTGCGCTCCCCCCCCCGACGACCCCGAGCCTCCTCTGCTCCGTCCACCTCTGGCCCTCGAACGGACAGCCCCCACTCCGCCTCCCGCGCCGGTGCCCACTCCCCCCCCCGCACCCCCGTCGGCCATCCCTCGGTGCCTCTCCTCGCCTTGCCCTCCGGCGCACACCACCAGCACCCACCCCCAACATCGCTCCCTCCCCTCACCCACTCCAATCCCGAGTAGTGCCTCTCCATCGAGGCTCCCTCACCGCGCCGGCCACCATCGCCCCACCGCCGCGCGGCCCCTCCCCCAGCCACCGGCGCCCGCGCCCCGCGGCGCCACCACCCCGTCCCCGCCGGCCCTCCTCGCTGAAACGAGGCCCGGTCCAGCCACCCCCACCTTCGGCCTCCGCCCCGGCCTCCTCCAACGCGTCACCCCGACGCCGGCCGTCACCGGACCACTACCACCACGCCTCCTCACCGCCGTTGCATCCCCGACCCCTCCCTGTCAGTCTACCACCTCGTCGGTCCCTATCCTACCACTGCACCGGATCCGTCGTCGGTCGCCGCCCTCCACCGAGCCCATTGCCCCCTCTTTACAGGAGCTCTGATCCCCTCTCCTCCTTCTCTATTTCATCTGCCCCTGTGTGATTTGTGCATTATGTATGTAAAGAACAAAAACGAAAAAGAAGTATTTAGATATATGTATGTGTATAGGCATGTATATGTATATATGTAGATGCGTATCTATGTATATGCAAAATATGTATGTATATTAACAGGATGTGTGTATGTTGGTAAGTATTAAAAAAATGGGGTTTAAAGATGTGTGTGCGTTTAGTGAATGTGGTGCTCACTCTCCCAATGACATGCGGGGCCACGCCCCTAAAAACATAAATTAAAATAAATAAATAAATAAATATATAATATTTAATAAATAGTTTAATTAATTTGATAATTATTTAGTGAATTAATTAATGAATGAATCTTTTAGTTAATATGACCATTAAGATTAATAGGTTAATTAGTGAAACATTTAATTAATCTGGTTAATTATTTGTGTTAGTTAGTATGACACGTGGGTCCCCCACTAAATTAATCTGATTAATTAATAATTAACCCTAATTAAAATTTGTGTCCATGCACATCGGATCCACTGGTCAAAGTTGACCAGTCAACTGCTCATGTGAGCAGGGCATCATGCTGATGTCATAAAAGCATTTAATTGAATTAATTAAATCTAATTTTAATTCCTAAATAATTATAAAACTTAAAAAATTAATATAAAATAATTCTTAGCTCCGACGAAAAATATTTTGAACATGAAAGTTGATCAGGAGAACGAGACAAACCTGGATACGCGGTCCATTCGTCTCTCACACGTCCCTAGCATAGCAAACGTGGAACTTTTCCACCGTTTTTCCTCTGACCAGTAGTAGCTAGAGACCCGAGAAATATCATCTGATATTCTCTGGACCCGTCTATGACGGATAGCACTACGTTAGCTCAAGCCTAGCCTGCATTTTGCCATGTCATGCTTAGTGTTGCATCTATGCTTTGTGTTTATTGTTTCTTCCCCCTCTTCTTACCAGTAGACCCCTAGACTGACGCTGCTGTTGGGCACATCTACCCCTTCCTGACGACCAGCCCTTTGCCGCAGAGCAACAAGGCAAGAAAACCACCCTTGATCATTCTTGTATCGCCCATTTCTTTCTCCCTCATGCTTGCATTAGTATTTTGCTATTGTTGTAGTTAGCTCCTATATCTGATGCATAGCCTAATTTTGATGAACTGCTACTTTCAGTACCGCACTTTTAATTTGCTTAGTATTGGTGGACCAGTCTTCCCCTCTGACCCCTTAGTACAGTTGCCCCACTTTGTCATCAAGTCTCGATCCCTGACCGACGAGCCAGAACCGACACAGCACTCACACCCCCCTTAGTTGTACGATGTTGCAGAGCTACTATAGGGTACCGAGGGTGACACCTCGCGGAGTACTCATGATGATACCTCTGTAGTGTAGCTAGTCGGTCGTGGTTATCGAGGGTGATTCCTGCTTCACCACGATGCAACCCCTCAAGTGTGGGAACCTCAAGGGTGATTCCTCTAAGTCCACCTTGACGGATACATCGTTCGGAATCCAACGAGGGTGATACATCGGATTCCCCCGATGATTAAAACCACACAGTTACTTGACCATGTGCTACCTCTTGATCTTGCGTTGGTTTTTCCCTTGAAGAGGAAAGGGTGATGCAGCACAGTAGCAATAAGTATTTCCCTCAGTTTGAGAATCAAGGTATCAATCCAGTAGGAGTATCAAGATGGAGCACCAATGTACCTGCGCAACGCTATAAAGGGGTTGTCAATCCCTTCACAATTATTTGCAAGGTGAGATCTGAAGGTGAAAAGTGCAACAAAGTAATTTTGTAGATCTGAAAATATGATGTGAAGTAGACCCGGGGGCCATAGTGTTCACTAAAGGTTTCTCTCATGATAGCAAGTATTATGGTGGGTGAACGAATTACTGTCGAGCAATTGATAGAATCGCACAAAGTCATGATGATATCCAAGGAAATGATCATACATATAGGCATCACGTCCGAGATAAGTAGACCGATACTTTCTACATCTACTACTATTACTCCACACATCTACCGCTATCCAGCATGCATCTAGTGTATTGAGTTCATGATAAACAGAGTAACTCCTTAAGCAAGATGACATGATGTAGAGGGATAAATTCATGCAATATGATATAAACCCCATATTTTTACCCTTGATGGCAGAGATCAGAGGAGACTCAAATAATATTCATAGATAATCTGATCATAAATCCACAATTCATCGGAGCTCGACAAACACACCGCAAAAGAAAGTTACATCGGATAGATCTCCATGAAGATCATGGAGAACTTTGTATTGAAGATCCAAGAGAGAGAAGAAGCCATCTAGCTACTAGCTATGGACCCAAAGGTCTGTGGTGAACTACTTACGCATCATCGCAGAGGCAATGGTGTTGATGAAGAAGCCCTCCGTGTCCGAATACCCCTGCGGCAGGGCACCAGAACGGTCCCTAGATCGGATCTTGCGGAGACAGAAGCTTGCGGCGGCGGAAAAGTATTTTCGTGGCTCTCCCTGGTGGTTTTGGATTTTTAGAGAATTTATAGGCGAAAGAGGTAGGGCAAAGGAGCCACGTGGAGCCCACAAGCCTGCCAGGCGCGCCCCCTAGGCCTCGGGTAGGGGGCTTGTGACCTCCCCCGAGGTCTCTTGCCTTGGTTCTCAAGTCCCCTGCGTATCTTCTGTTAGGGAAAAAATCATCCCGCAGGTTTTATTCCGTTTGGATTCTGTTTAATATTCTTCTCTGGAAAAGGTCAAAATACGAAAAAAAACAAAAACTGGCACTTGGCACTGAGTTAATAGGTTAGTCCCAAAAAAGATATAAAATAGCATATTCATGCATACAAAACATCCAAAGTTGACAAGATAATAGCATGGAACCATCAAAAATTATAGATACGTTGGAGACGTATCAAGCATCCCCAAGCTTAACTCCTGCTCGTCCTCGAGTAGGGATGTGATAATGACTGAATTTTTGATGTGGAATGCTACCTTACATATTTGTCCTTTGTAACTTCTTTCTTGTGGCATGAGTGTTCAGATCCGTAAGATTCAAAACAATAGTTTACTATTGACATGAAAACAATAGTACTTCAAGCATACTAGCAAAGTGATGATGAACTTTCGAAATAACAAGGCCAAAGAAAGTTATCCCTACAAAATCATATAGTCTGGCTATGCTCCATTATCCCCACACAACCAATTTAAATCATGCACAACCCCGGTGTTGGCCAAGTAATTGTTTTCGCACTCTTACTTTCTCAAACTCTTTCAACTCTCACGCAATACATGAGCGTGAGTCATGGATATAGCACTGTAGGTGGAATAGAGTGTAGTGGAGGTTGCGAGGCAAAAAGGAGGAGATGGTCAGATTTACTTGGCGTATCAATGGGCTACGAAGATGCCCATCAATATATATCAATGTGAATGAGTAGGGATTGCCATGCAACGAATGCACTAGAGCTATAAGTGTGTGAAAGCTCAAAAGGAAAACTAGTGGGTGTGCACCCAACTTGCTTGCTCACGAAGACCTAGGGCAATTTTGAGGAAGCCATCATTGGAATATACAAGCCAAGTTATATAATGAAAATTCCCACTAGTATACGAAGTGTCAAAACAAGAGACTCTCTATCATGGAGAGCATGGTGCTATTTTGAAGCACAAGTGTTGAAAAAGATAGTACATTGTCCCTTCTCTCTCTTTCTCTCATTTTGCTTTTGGGCTCTTTGGCCTCTTTTTTTAATTATTTTTGGTGGGCATATTTGGCCTTTTTTTTATTTCCTCAGATGGGACAATGCTCTAATAATGATGATCATCACACTTTTATTTAGTTACAACTCGATACTTAGAACAATGATGACTCTATAGGAAATGCCTCCGGCAGTGTACCGGGATATGCAACGATCTAGCTTAGCGTATGACGTTGAAACATCTTGCCAGCTATCTTACGGTCATGCAATGGAAAAATGAAAGTGACGACACATGTGATGATACGGAACGGTGGGAGTTGCATGGCAATATATCTCGGAATGGCTATGAAAATGCCATAATAGGTAGGTATGGTGGCTGTTTTGAGGAAGGTATACGGCGGGTTTGTGCACCGGTGAAAGTTGCGCGGCACTAGAGAGGCTAGAAATGGTGGAAGGTGAAAGTGCATCTATACCATGGACTCACATTAGTCATGAAGAACTCATATATACTTATTGCGAAAGTTTTATTAGTAATCGAAACAAAGTGCTAAACACATACTCCTAGGGGATGGGTTGGTAGGTGTTAACCATCGTGCGATACTGACCGCCACACAAAGGATGACAATCAATAAATCAATTATGCTCTGACTTCCTAACATAGCGGTTCACCATACGTGCATGCTACGGGAATCACTAACTTCAACACAAGTATTTCTAGATTCACAACACCCTACTAACATAACTCTAATATTACTATATCCATATCTCAAAACTAATTGTGAGGAATCAAACTTCTCTTACTAATCAATGCACTTGAATATGGAAGTTTTTATTATATCCTCTTTGGATGCCTATCATCTTTTGGACTACTTTCATAGCACACGCCAACTACCAAGTTACTTAGAGAGAGCACTCTCAAAATGATATAAATGAAGATCGAGAGTTCTTATTTCTTCAAAATATGACACTGCCATGCTCTAAAAAGATTTAAGTGAAGCACTAGAGCACCGTTATCTAGCTCAAAATATATAAGTGAAGCACATGCGAGCTAAATTGCCTAGCTCAAAAGATATAAGTGAAGCTCATTGAGTATTCTAGCAAATTCACGATGAGTGTATGTCCCTCTCAAAAAGGTGTGCAACAAGTATGATTGTGACAAAACAAAAAGAAAAGGCTCCTATAATACACGACGCTCCAAGCCAAACACATATCATGTGGTGAATAAAAATATAGCTCCAAGTAACGTTACCGATGGATTGAAGACGAAAGAGGGGATGCCTTCCCGGGGCATCCCCAAGCTTAGGCTTTTTTATGTCCTTGAATTTTTCTTGGGATACCTTGAGCATACCCAAGCTTAAGCTCTTTCCACTCTTTATCCTATTGTCCATGAGAACATCACCCAAAACATGAAAACTTCACAACACAAAACTTAAACAGAAACTCGTGATATCATTAGCCTAAGAAAACAAACCACCACTCTTTAGGTACTGTAGTAAACTTGATTTCTATTTAGATTGATGTTATATTACTGTATTCTCACTTTTCCATGGCTAGTACCCCCTGACACTATCCATAGTTTCATCAAAATAAGCAATCAACACAACAAAAACAAAATCTGTCAAAAACAGACTAGTCTGTAGCAATCTGTATACTTCGTATACCTCTGGTATCCCAAAAATTATGAAATATTATGACAATTAGGTAAATTTGCATATCAACCAGCAGCAAAAAGAATCAACTCAAAATATATTTCTAGATAGGAATTAAAAATAATTTCGTAAGTAAAAAGTTTCTGTCTTTTTCAGCATGATTAAACAACTATCACCAAAACTAATCATAAAGGTTCTACTTACCACAAACACTAATTAAAACATAAAAAACAAAACCATAACAGAATCATGATGGTGTGGACTCAACTAAACAGAAAGTGAAAAGAAAAAATAAATTTATTCACTGGGTTGCCTCCCAACAAGCGTTTTTCTTTAAAGCCTTTTAGCTAGGCATTGATAATTCAATGATGCTCACACAAAAGACAAGAATTGAAGCACAACGAGAGCATCATAAAGCACGTGAAAATAACATATAAGTCTAACTTACTTCCTATGCATAGGAATTTTATAGGAAAACAAAATTTCAAGACAACCAATAGTTACCATATGCAAGGAAGAAGAAAGAGACAATAGGGATCTCAACATAACGAGAGGTGATTTAGTGATATGAAAATTTCTACAACCATATTTTCCTCTCTCATAATAATTACATGTGGGATCATATTCAATTTCAACAATATAACTATCAAATATGGTATTCTTTTCATGATCCACATGCATGCAAAGTTGACGCTCTTCAAAAATAGTGGGATTATCATCAACTAAAGTCGTGACTTCTCCAAACCCACTTTCAATATTATTGAAAATATCATATTCATCATGAGGCTTA
This sequence comes from Hordeum vulgare subsp. vulgare, assembly GCF_904849725.1. Taxonomy (NCBI): domain Eukaryota; kingdom Viridiplantae; phylum Streptophyta; class Magnoliopsida; order Poales; family Poaceae; genus Hordeum; species Hordeum vulgare. Next base: position 168,050,760 of record NC_058523.1, read on the forward strand.
AACAAATTTTCAAGATCATAAGAAAAATCATCGCCCCAATTACGATCATTGCAACAAGTAGTGGACATAGAAAAACTAGCATCCCCAAGCTTAGGGTTTTGCATATTTTTAGCATGATTGACATTAATAGAATTCATAGTGAAACCATTGCAATCATGCTTTTCATTCAAGGAGCCCTCGTGAATCACTTCATATATTTCTTCTTCACAATTTTCATATTTACGCATCTCAAGAAAAACTTCATAAAGATAATCTAGTGCACAAAACTCACTAGCAATTGGTTCAACATAATTGGATCTCTTAAAGAGATTATCAAGTGGGTGAGGATCCATATCAATAGATACTTAGCAAGCAAAGATGAAAGCATATTGAAGGCACATAGCACACAAGCAAAGGAAAGGCAAACGAAAAAGGCAAATATTTTTGTAAATTTTTTTTTTCTTCAGAAGTGGGGGTGAGGAAAACGAGAGGCAAAAGGAAAATAATGTAGATGTAAGAGATGAGTTTGCGATAGGTACTTGGTAGATATGCTTCACTTGAATACTCCCCAGCAACGGCGCTAGAAATTCTTCTTGCTACCTCTTGAGCTTGCGTTGGTTTTTCCCTAGAAGAGGAAAGGGTGATGCAGCACAGTAGCAATAAGTATTTCCCTTAGTTTGAGAACCAAGGTATTAATCCAGTAGGAGTATCAAGATGAGGCACCAATGTACCTGCGCAAAAACAAACAAACTTGCACCCAACGCTATAAAGGGGTTGTCAATCCCTTCATGACTATTTGCAAGGTGAGTCTGATGGTGAAAAGTGCAACAAAGTAATTTTGTAGATCTGAAAATATGATGTGAAGTAGACCCGAGGGCCATAGTGTTCACTAGAGGCTTCTCTCATGATAGCAAGTATTATGGTGGGTGAACGAATTACCGTCGAGCAATTGATAGAATCGCGCAAAGTCATGATGATATCCAAGGCAATGATCATACATATAGTCATCACGTCCGAGACAAGTAGACCGATACTTTCTGCATCTACTACTATTACTCCACACATCGACCGCTATCCAGCATGCATCTAGTGTATTGAGTTCATGACGAACAAAGTAACGCCTTAAGCAAGATGACATGATGTAGAGGGATAAATTCATGCAATATGATATAAACCCCATACTTTTACCCTTGATGGCAACAACATGATGCGTGCCTCGCTACCCCTTCTGTCACTAGGTGAGGACACCACACGGCATGAACCCAAAACCAAGCACGTCTCCCATTGCAAGAATTATAGATCAAGTTGGCCAAACGAAACTCATAACTCGAGGAGAATTACAAGGATACGAAATCATGCATATAAGAGATCTGAGGAGACTCAAATAATATTCATAGATAATCTGATCATAAATCCACAATTCATCGGATCTCGACAAACACACCGCAAAAGAAAGTTACATTGGATAGATCTCCATGAAGATCATGGAGAAGTTTGTATTGAAGATCCAAGAGAGAGAAGAAGCCATCTAGCTACTAGCTATGGACCCGAAGGTCTGTGGTGAACTACTCACGCATCATCGGAGAGGCAATGGTGTTGACGAAGAAGCCCTCCGTGTCCGAATCCCCCTCCGACAGGGCACCAGAACGATCCCCGGATGGGATCTTACGGAGATAGAACCTTGCAGCGGCGGAAAAGTATTTTCGTGGCTCTCCCTGATGGTTTTGGATTTTTAGAGAATTTATAGGCGAAAGAGGTAGGGCAAAAGAGCCACGTGGGGCCCACAAGCCTGCATGGCGCGCCCCCCCAGGCCGCGGGTAGGAGGCTGGTGACCTCCCCCAAGGTCTCCTGCCTTGGTTCTCAAGTCCCCTGCGTATCTTCTGTTCTGGAAAAAATCATCCCCCGGGTTTTATTCCGTTTGGACTCCGTTTAATATTCTTCTGTGGAAAAGGTCAAAAACACGAAAAAACAGAAACTGGCACTTGGCACTGATTTAATAGGTTAGTCCCAAAAAAGATATAAAATAGCATATTCATGCATACAAAACATCCAAAGTTGGCAAGATAATAGCATGGAACCATCAAAAATTATAGATACGTTGGAGAAGTATCATCATGTTACTCAGATCATTTGTGAATAGATGTTAGGCGGGTGGATTCCTGGGTGGATGTGTCGTTGACTTAATTAAAATGATAATGGATTTGGGTATTTGATCTAGGTTGGTCGGAAGGCCTTATTACGCACTAACCGTCTGCGTGGGAAGAATTAAGGGTACTCGACGTCGTGGTATCAGTCAAAGCTTTTCAGACGTGAGCAATGGAGCAGCGCGCGCCCGAGTGGTCCCGAGATGCATCGCGCTTGTATTAAGGGGTGCTAGGACTGACATCGGCTACCCATGCATCATGTAGGAGCGCAGAGGGCAAGTGAGCCCACGAACCCTTTGTGCTTAGCAGTTAGGCTGGTGGGCTGGCCTCTTTGTTGAGCTTAGGTGGGCCTGCGACGTGTTGATATTCCGAGGCCGGGCATGACCCATAAAAGTGTGTCCGACCAGAGTGTTATGAGCATGACGGGGAATATGTTGTGCACCCATGCAAGGAAGAAATGAACTATTCGGATAGCCATGTCCACGGTTACAGGACGACTTGGAGTTGTGCCCTGATCTTATACAACTACAATTGTTACTTAACTAGAATTAGTTGCCCCGGGATTACTTCCTCACTGGGAGTCCACGGAGGATCTCCGGGCGTGACCTCATATTCATATTGCTGCAATAATATGACTATTATTTGTGTTTCATGTTCTACTCTCATCTCTTGCTGCAAGACCCGTGAAGATGCTAGTCTTCGGTAGGACTAGCCTTTTTCCCTCTTTCTCGCATTGCTGCAGTCATTCCACATATAAATCCCTCCTTTGATATTGTTGCATACTTAGTATAGTTCTGATATAAGTCTTGCGAGTACTTTGGATGAGTACTCACCGTTGCTTTGCTCCCCCTTTGTCCCCTTGATCCGTTGATGTGACCAAATGTTGGAGCCCAAGAGGTGGAGTATCCCGCCGACAACGACTGCTATCCCGACGGAGCTTGTTGCTGCGTGGAGGCCGCTGAAGACAAGGAGTAGTTAGGAGGTTACCAGGCAGGAGACCTTGCCTCGTTCGATCGTGTATCTTTTGTTCTAGCCTTCTCTAAGGCACCCCATGTTTAATGTCTGTACTCAGATATTGTTGCTTCCGCTCACTCGTGTGTGTATCGATCTTTTGTATTCTAGCCCTCGAGGCCCCTGGTTTGTAATATGAAGCTTGTTAATTTTAGTTGTGTCTAGAGTTGTGTTGTGATATCTTCCCGTGAGTCCTTGAGTTTGATCGTACGCTCTTGCGTGTATGATTAAATCGAGGACGTCACAACTCTCCCCTCTCGTAGATGATCATCACCATGGATAGGTCTTGCGTGTGTGTAGGAAATTTTTTGTTTCCCACGCAACGTTCCCCAACATACATTCTCTTCCTTGTCCAACTTCAAATATTTGATAAATGTTGAAAATAATTAATGCATAATCACAATCATAAATATGTCCAAGATAATATATTTATATGTGAAAGTTCTCTTTCTTATACTAATCATTCAAGAATTTCTTGTATGACTAATATTGTAGTTGCCAAACTTCAATAGATTTTAATTTTTGAGCCAAATGTGAAACTACTAATAAGTGTTGTGGAACTTCGCATGGGCAACAAAAATTTCCTACACTCACAAAGATCAAGCTATGGAGATCAATAGCTCCAAGAGGGGGACTGTATCTACATACCCTTGTAGATCGCTAAGCGGGAGCGTTAAGAAACGCGGTTGATGTAGTCCAACGTCTTCGCGATCCAATCACGATCTGTCCCACGATCCAACCATGAACATTGCGATCAAGTGACGAATGGACGACACCTCTGCGTTCAACACACGTACGGCTCAATGATGCCTTCACCTCCTCGATCCAGCGAGCGATGGTGAGGAAGTAGCTTTAGTTCTCGGGTAGCACGCCAGCGTGGTGGCGGTGGTGGTGGAGCTGTCCCGGCAGGGCTTCGCCAAGCGGTGCCGGAACAGAATGAGAGAGAGGAACTACGAGAGAGAGAGAGAGAGAGAGGAGGGAAGCATCGTGGTTGTTTTCAGGTGCAGCTGCCCTCCCTCTCCTCTAGTATATATAGGAGGGAGAGAGGATGGGTGGCACCCTATGGTTTCCCCCTACGGTGGGGCAGCAACCACCTAGGTGGCTTGGCCACTAAACTAGGTCGGGTGGCGGCCACATCTGGGCCAGCCCACCTCCATGGCCGCATGGGGCTTAGGTGGGAGGGGTGGACAGCCTAGCAGGGACTGGTGCGCCACCTCTCATAGGCCATGGGGCCCTCCGAGACAGGTGGAACCTCTCCGTGGACCCCCGAAACTCTTCCATAACCTCCGTCACAAAACTGGTAATCATCCAAAACTCTTCTGGAACTCGAATACAAACTTCCCATATATCAATATTTACCCGTGGACCATTCCAAAGCTCATCATCATGTCTGGGATCTCATCCGGGAATCCGAACAATCTTCGATCACCAACACAATAACTCAACTGTACTAGATCATCACCGAACATTGAGTGTGCAACCCTTGTGGGTTTGAGAACTATGCAGACATTACTGAGACACATCTATGGTCAATAACGAACAGCGGGACCTGGCTGCCCATATTGGTTCCTACATATTCTATGAAGATCTTTATCGGTCGAACCACGAGGTCAATGATTCATCTACTCCTGTATGCAGTTCCCTTTATCCATCGGTATGTTACTTTCCTGAGATTTGATCAACTGTATCTCCATACCTAATTCAATATCATTACTGGCAATATCTTTACTCGTTCCGTAATACAAGATCCTGTGACTAACTCCTTAGTCACATTGATTGAAAGCTTATTGTGATGTTGTATTACCGAGTGGGCCCCAAGATATCTCTTTGTCATACGGAGTGACAAATCCCAGTCCTTATCCATGCCAACTCAACAGACACCCTCGGAGATACATGTAGAGCATCTTTATAATCAACCAGTTACATTGTGATGTGTGATACGCACAAGGAATTCCTCCGGTGTCAGGGAGTTGCATGATCTCATGGTCATAGGAACAAATACATTGATATGGAGAAAGCAATAGCAGTAAACTTGATACGATCAAACGCTATGCTTACAGTTTGGGTCTTGTCCATCACATCATTCTCCTAATGATGTGATCCCGTTATCAAACGAAAACTCATGTCTATGGCCAGGAAACCTTAACCATCTTTGATCAACGAGCTAGTCCAGTAGAGGCTTACTAGGGACACTTTGTTGTCTATGTATCCACACATGTATTTGAGTTTCCAATCAATACAATTATAGCATGGATAATAAACGATTATCATGAACTAGGAAATATAATAATAACCACTTTATTATTTCTTCTAGGGCATATTTCCTACAATAAGCATATAGCAGATTGATAATTTCATATTTATGATATTCAATTCATTCACAATAAACTCTTTGGATATAAGTGAAGCATAAGAGTAAACATCAAACTACTCTCAAAAGATATATGTAGAGAACAATTAGTAATCAAATAATTAGTTAGCTATGTGAGGACTCTCTCTCAATAAATAATTCCATATGTGAGATTTATTTCAAAATAACAAATAAAAAATTACACTCCAAGAATAACACATATCATGTGAATGAATAAAAACTCACGCTCAACATAGGCTAAGCGATATTTGTTAACGAAGAGAGGTGGGATGCGTAGCATCCCCAAGCTTAGCTGCTTGATACTTCTTATAATATTTACTTGGGGTGCCTTGGGCATCCCCAAGGTTGAGCTTTTGTATCTTGTTCAATCCTCTGATATCCCGGTTTTACCCAAATCTCAAAAAGTTTATCCACACAAAACTTGAAAAGAACTCGTGTTATAGGTTAGTACACATAAGACCAAACCAACACTTCATGTACTGCCAAGAGAAGTTGCATAATATATTTCAAACATTACGTACTGTATACTACCATTTCCATAATTTATATCTACAAATATAAGCAATGAAAACTCTAGGATAAGTAACAAAACTACAACAACAATTTGTCCAAACAGAATAGTGTGTAGCAATCTATTTAAACAGTGTACTTCTATAACTCCAAAAATTCTAAAAATTTAGGACATGCTAAATAATTTGTATGCACCACTGTGTAAATATCTCAGAAAATTTCCACGTTCCAATAAAAGTTTTTGTTTTGTACTACACACATCACACATGCAATTCAAGCATTCTAAAGGCAATTATTGGAACTTTTTATTCAAAAACAAGATTATAAATAACATCTTCGATAATGTTGCTCCAAATAAAACACATATCATGAGACAAATAAAAATATTTCTCCAGCAAAAAATGACACTCCAAGAACAACACATATCATCTGACGAATAAAAATATTGCTTCAAGTAAGATATATCGATAATGTTAGAGACGAAAGAGGGGATGTCTTTCGGGGCATCCCCAAGATTAGACGCTTGACTCTTCCTTGGATATTATCTTGGGGATTACTTTGGCATCCCCAAGCTTAGGTTCTTTCTACTCCTTATTCACCTCATATCGGTATCTCACCCAAAACTTCAAAACTTCAATCACACAAAACTTAACGGAACTTCATGAGATGGGTTAGTGTAATAAAGATAGATCATTCACTTAAGTACTATCAAGACAAGATTCATAATTGTTCTCACATAATACCAACTATATTCTATCATTCCCATAATTTATATCACTAAAAATTGAGCTATGGAACACTAAAATAAGCAAACTATGCATGCAAAACATAATCTATGAAAAATAGAACACTGTGTGAAGATCTGAATGAACACCATACTTCCCTTATTCTAAATATTCTGAAAAATTAGGAAAATTCATATAATTTACATACAAAACTGTGTAATAATTTCGAATTGTCTAACGCTCAAGTAAAATCAGAGAAAGTCTCCACTAGATGTAAAAGTTTATGTTTTTGCACATAATCAAACAAACAAGTATCCACACTATCCCAGAGGAATTACATGGCACTTTGTTGAAACAAAAGACACAAAACATGATTAATACAATATCTTAATCATGTTAATACACAAAAACAGAAAAGATAAGTATTGGTTTCTCTCGCAACAAGCGCTTTTCTTTAATGCCTTTTAGCTAGGCATGATGATTTCAATGATGCTCGTACATAAGGAACTTATTGAAACATGCTAGAGATCATCATCATGAATCTCATAGAAAGCACATTTAAGTCTAAACCACTTCCTATGGATGGGGATTTTGCAAGAAAACAATTTATTGTAGCAAGAATCAACTTGCATAGGAAGGCAAAACAAGCATGACTTCAAAACATTGAACATGAGGAAACTTGATATTACTGAAACACCTACAAGCATATGTTCCTCCATCATAATAATTTTTAGTATCATCATGAAGGAATTCAATAATATAACTATCAAATAAAGCATTCTTTTCATGATCCACAAGCATACAATTTTTATTACTCTCCACATAAGGAAAATCCTTTTCATTCATAGTGGTGGGAGAAAACTGAACAAAATAACTATCATGAGATAGTTGATTGATATAATCCAAATGAAAATTGAAATCATGATGAAAAGTTTCATGTTTATAAATATTATTCTATAGCATACACGTCATCACAATAATTATCATAGATAGCAACTTTGATGTCATAGTCAATTGAAACCTCTTCAAAAATAGTACACTCATCACTAAATAAAGTCATGACCTCTCAAAATCCACTTTTATCATTATGAAAAGATTCAAAACTCTCCAAAATAGTGGGCTCATTAATACCTAGAGTTGCCACGCTTCAAAACCCAATTTCATCGATATAATCGTCATAAAAAGGAGGCGTTCTTTCATCATAATAAATTTTCTTATCAAAACTTTGGGGACTAAAAATATCATCTTCATCAAATATAGCATCCCCAAGCTTGTGGCTTGTCATATCATTAGCATCATGGATATTCAAGGAACTCATACTAACAATATTTCTGTAAGGCTCATCATTCAAGGAATTCACATTAAGCATTTTTATAAATTCTTCCTCTAACAATTAAGCACAATTTTTTGAACCATCATTTTCAGGAAAGAAATTATAAAGACAAAGCAAATGAGGCAACCTAAATTGCATTTTTTGTAGTTTTCTTTTATAAAACCAAAATAGTGAAAAACAATAAGCTAAAATATTTAACTGCAAGATCAAAAGATATACCTTCAAGCAGTCACATCCCCGGCAATGGCGAGAGAAAAGAGCTTGATATCTACTATGCAACTTTTTAATTGTAGACGTTGTTGGGCCTCCAATTGCAGAGTTTTGTAGGACATCAGCAAATTTCCCTCAAGTGGATGACCTAAGGTTTTTCAATCTATGGGAGGTGTAAGAACAATATGGTCTCTCTCAAACAACCGTGCAATCAAATACAAGAAATCTCTTGTGTCCCCAACACACCCAATACAATGGAAAATCATATACGTGTACTAGTTCGGCAAGGAGATGGTGATACAAGTGTAGTATGGATAGTACATATAGGTTTTTGTAATCAAAAAATATAAAAACAGAAAGGTAGCAAGTGTAAAACAGCAAGCAAAATGTTCTATAAATGCTTGGAAACAAGGCCTAGGGTTCATACTTTCACTAGTGCAATACCTCAAAAATGCCAACATACAACGTGCAACAAATAATCACTAATAAGTTCCTATTAGCGGAGAGCATAAGAAGAAATTGTTGTAGGCCGCAAACCACGTCAAAGTTATTCTTTTCGATCAATCTTTTGAGCTATTCCTATAACTGTCACAAACAGACCTAGAGTTCGTACTAGAATAACACCGATGATACATATCAATCAACTCTAATGTCACCTACATACTCCAGTGTCGCGTCAACTATCTGTGGGTTAATTATACGACATGCATAAAACAATTTCACGTTCATCATATTCAATTTAACACAGAGAACTTCAAAGAGTACCCCAAGATTTATACTAAAGAATGTAGTATGAAAACATGCAATCAACCCCTATGCATAGATTGCCAAGGTCACCGGAATCTGCAAGTTGATGCCATAACATATATCAAGTGAATCAATAGAATACCGCAATGTCACTACGAGTATACGCATGCAACACATACATCAAGTGTTCTCAAATGCAATATTCAATCACACCACAATAGAAACGGAAGAACACCATATGATCTGAAGATTCAATTCATCACACCAAGATAGAAAGGGAAGAACACCATATGATCTAAGTATATTAACAAAGCCCGCGCTGCACCAAGATCATGCCATCTCAAAAACATGAGAGAGAGAGACTGGACACATAGCTATTGGTACATACCCTCAGCCCCGAGGGTGAACTACACCCTCCTCCTCACGTCCTCCGTTGGGATGATGAAGATTTCCACCTCAGATGATTTCCCCTCTACGGCAGGGTATTGGAAAGGCTCCAGATGGGTTTTTTGCTGATATAGAGAGTTCGACGGTGGAGCGGAGGTTCTCTATTTATTTCTCAGAATATTTCATCGACAGGTGGCTCCCCACTGGTGGTTCTTTGCTCCAATATTGCTCATATGTTCTAGAAAAAATCATCAAAAAGTTTCAGGTGATTCCGCGAACTTTCATTTTTGGCATAAAAAACAACACCACAGTAATTCTGCTGAAAACGTCGTAAGTCCGGGTTAGTTCTATATAAATCACATGAAGTGCATCAGAACCATACAAAAGTATTGTAAACATAGGTGAATATGGCATGAATAATTCATAAATGTTCGATACGTTGGAGACGTATCAACAGGAGTCGGCCTATTTGCTTATGGACGTCATGCCTATATACACATGATGATTTGCCGTCAAAATCGCATAAGTATCCGTTGTTTTGCTAATTGCCCAAGAGTAATTTGTTTACCCACCATATGTTGCTTCCATAAGATATGCCACTATAGAACACTATGGCCCCCGGTCTATTCACTTATATATTCGGAAAACTTATAACTTCCTCACCATTATTATTTGTCTTTTATTTTAATTTGCAATTCACAATTCTCTAAAATTAGCAGCACACCTCATTTGCTTGCAAATAACAAGATCAAGGGGATTGACAAACCTCTTGCCCACGTTTGGTGCAAGTGGTTTGCTCTTTTGTGTGCAGCCGCTAAAGGCGGTTGAGGATTGATATTCCTATTGGTTTGATAAACCTTGGTTTCATAAGTGAGATAAATAATTACCTGTATTGTGCTAGAATTACTTGTTCCTCTCCATGGAATCCCAACGTAGATCATAAGTATCAGCGGTTCAGTTGTGGGAGCACGCGGGCACACAAAGCATCACCGATCTCATACGTGCTCGGGGTTTAGATAGGTTCGGGCCGCTCGGAAGCGTAAACCCTTCATACTATGTGTGGTGGATTGTATTGGTCCAAAGTATAAGAGTGCAGCGATATTGCTAGAATGATCGATGAGTGCGGCTACGCACACAAATGGACAGGGTGTCAACCTTTGTAAAGGTAGCCATGGACCTCCTTTATAGGTCAAGGGGTGACCATAATGGCTAAAATGGTTATCACATGGGGTGAAAAGTAGGTGCTATAGGTGCCAAAACTACTCACAGGACGTACAGTGCAAAATACCTAACCCTGACAGATTGGAACAAGTGCAATAAATGCGCCATGAGGTGTGATGCTGGCAACGTCTCCCGGCAAGGATCGCCTCTCCTTCTGTGTCGTTCATTCAGCTACCTCTTATTATCTTGGCACGTCATGGGACGGGTGTCATTAAAGTTGTTGTAAATATATGGGGCTGCCACATGCCTTTGACTAGGTTCACCTAACCGTCTGTCCACTCGACACCTCGTTGATGTTGACAATCAACACGATGAGGTGGAGAGATGAAGTGGTAGCGGATCCTTGTTGGGCACGGTGGCTGCGGGGTCTTCTTCACCAGCAAGGTAGCTTGCTGGTGGGTTGTCCTTGATGCATGGTGTTGTGTTGGACGCATCGTCTCCATATAGGGCTTGCAGGAAAGGAGGTCGCTGTCGTTCGTGCACAAGTGAGGGTACTTAGGGACCCATTCTTTAGTACACCGACTGTATCCCACGGGCCTAGGCCATACTCAAGTTTGTGACGCTGTTGGGCTAGGACCAAAGAAGTGCACATGTATATGACTGATGTTTACTGTGGTTGTGATGATTGCTTTTACTATTTTCCCACAATGTGTGTTGAGCAAAACAGGGCTTGAGGGCACTTCTTGTGAAGCACGGGCACGTTGAACAAGGAGAGGCGGCCTCTGCGTATCCTGCCCTTGAATGATAAAAATTAAGGGTGCGCATTTGCATGGGCGCTGCTCGTCCCGGTCCAACTTCCTATGCTCGCCACCCCGTCCATTACGGTGTTCTTTATGATGTGTGTTGCATGGAGGGCATGGTATTAGTGGAGGTGGGCGGCCGCTGTGCTGGTGTGCTTGGCTATGCGCACTCACTTATAGGAATAGTAGAGAGCCAACCTCCACTTTCTCCCGATAAAAGGAAGGCCATGGGGGTGTTTCTTATTCACCTCTTTTTCTACCAGACTGCCAGCCACCATCGACCTTCTCATTTGTCTTCTTCTTTCCCTTCGAAAGTACACCGTCGTGATGGCGAGGGGCAGGGGTCATGGTCAAGCCCGAGCATCTGCGGCCACTTCGAGGGCCTCCCCCGACACTCACATCATGGTTATGGCTATGGCATCTGGCTCCGGATCCTGTGCTGGGAGTACGGCTCTGGGGCTCAGAGGGCGAGGCGCCCCAAGTCGAGACGGTCATGGTGGCGCACTCTCCCTGTCGACCCGAGTTGAGGCCCCTGTGTCGTAGGTGGTGCACGAGTTCGTGGTGGCGTTGCACCATCATCCTCGCAATTGGCTGCGACTTTCTAACCCTGTTGTAAGAGTCATGGAAAGTAGTAGACCCTTAGGCCTGTGGCTTCCGGCAGGCGGCTGCTGCAATGGATCTGCCTGGGTGGCGGTTGATCTCTCGCCCAGCAACACCATATTCCTAACGCGGTGGTGGAAGTCATTCGCTCGCTCCGATGGCTTGGGTCCTAGGCATCTCCTCTGATTCAAGTTTTATGGATCCACCACGTTCTCGGTGAAGTTCTTTGTGAGCTCCGGCGGACGGCTGGAGTGCTGCACGGAAAGCTCGAGCGGCACCGACCTCGAATACTCTAGCGCGAGCGACGATGGCGATAGTTCCACCAACATCAAGCTCAAGCGTGATGACTGATACGTCCATTTTGCATCATGCGTTCATGTTGATATTTATCGCTTTATGGGCTGTTATTACACTTCTCGGTACTATACTTATGCCTTTTCACTCTTATTTTGCAAGGTTTACATGAAGAGGGAGAATGCCAACAGCTGGAATTCTCCCCTGAAAAAGGAGCAAGTTTGAGATGCCTATTCCGCGCAACTCCAAAAGCCGTGAAAATCAACGAGGAATTATTCTGGAATTTATAAAAAATACTGGGCCGAAGAAGTACCAGAGGGGAGCCAGCATGAGGCCACAAGCCTGCTAAGCGCGGCCCCCCTGGCCGCGCCTAGGGGGCTTGTGGGCTCCCAGCTGGCCCTCTGGCCCCCCTCTTTTCCTACAAGAAGGGTTTCGTTCCAGAAAAAATCAGGAGGAGACTTTCGGGAGGAATCGCCGCTGCCACGAGGAGAAACTTGAGCAGAACCAATCTAGAGCTCCGGCACGGTCGTCCTGCCATGGAAACTTCCCTCCTGGAGGGGGAAATCGTCGCCATCGTCTTCGCAAACGCTCCCCGTATCGGAGGGGACTCATCACCATCAACATCTTCATCAGCACCATCTCATCTCCAAACCCTAGTTCATCTCTTGTAGCCAATCTCCGTCTCGCTACTCCAATTGGTACTTGTAAGGTTGCTAGTAGTGTTAATTACTCTTTGTAGTTGATGCTAGTTGGATTACTTGGTGGAAGATTATATGTTGAGATCTTTGATGCTACTCATTACCTCTCTGGTCATGAATATGATTATGCTTTGTGAGTCGTCACTTTTGTTCCCGAGGACATGGGATAAGTCATGCTACAAGTAGTCATGTGAACTTGGTTCCGAACAATGTTATATGACTAGAGATCCCTTAGCATGTGACGATTTCTTCCACCTCATATTAGCCAAAACTCCCGCACCAAGTAGAGATACTACTTGTGCATCCATAAACCTTCAACCCAGTTTTGCCATGAGAGTCCATCATACCTACCTATGGATTGAATAAGGTCCCTCAAGTAAGCTGTCATCGGTGCAAGCAATAAAAGTTGCTCCCTAATATGTATGATCTATTAGTGTGTGGAAAATAAGCTTTGCACGAACCTTTGATGAGGAAGACATAAAAGCGACAGACTGCATAATAAAGTTCTTTATAACAGGAGGCAATATAATGTGACGTTCCTCCACACTATCAACATCTTCATGAGCACCATCAACATCTTCATCAGCACCATCTCATCTCCAAACCCTAGTTCATCTCATGTAACCAATCTCCGTCTCGCTACTCCGATTGGTACTTATAAGGTTGCTAGTAGTATTAATTACTCTTTGTAGTTGATGCTAGTTGGATTACTTGGTGGAAGATTATATGTCCAGATCTTTGATGCTACTCATTATCTCTCTGGTCATGAATATGATTATGCTTTGTGAGTAGTCACTTTTGTTCCTGAGGACATGGGATAAGTCATCCTACAAGTAGTCATGTGAACTTGGTATTCATTCGATATTTTGATGTGTTGTATGTTGTCTCTCCTCTAGTGGTGTTATGTGAACGTCGACTACATAACACTTCATCATTATTTGGGCCTAGAGGAAGGCATTGGGAAGTAATAAGTACATGATGGGTTGCTAGAGCGACAGAAGCTTAAACCCTAGTTTATGTGTTGCTTCGTAAGGGGCTGATTTGGATCCACTAGTTTAATGCTATGGTTAAACTTTGTCTTAATTCTTCTTTCGTAGTTGCGGATGCTTGAGAGAGGGGTTAATTATAAGTGGGATGCTTGTCCAAGTAAGGGCAGTACCCAAGCGCCGGTCCACCCACACATCAAACTATCAAAGTAGCGAACGCAGATCATATGAACTTGATGAAAACTAGCTTGACAGAAATTCCTATGTGTCCTCGGGAGCGCTTTACCTCCTATAAGAGTTTGTCCAGGCTTGTCCCTTGCAACAAAAGTGATTGTGCCACTTTGCTGCACCGTTGTTACTATTGTTACTTGCTACTTGCTACGAATCATCTTGTCACACTACTACTTGTTACCGATAATTCCAGTGCTTGCAGAGATTACCTTGCTGAAAACCACTTGTCAGATCCTTCTGCTCCTCGTTGGGTTCGACACTCTTACTTATCGAAAGGACTACAATAGATCCCCTATAATTGTGGGTCATCAAGACTCTTTTTTGGCGCCGTTGCCGGGGAGTGAAGCGCCCTTGGTAAGTGGAATTTGGTAAGGGAACATTTATATAGTGTGATGAAATTTATTGTCACTTGTCACTATGGAAACTAATCCTTTGAGGAGCTTGTTCGGGGTATCTTCACCTCAAACGGAAGTACAAGGAGTTGCTCCTCAACTTGCTGCACCTACTGAAAATATTTGCTATGAATTTCCTTCGGGTATGCTTGAGAAACTGCTGGCTAATCCTTTTACAGGAGATGGAACATCACATCCAGACTTGCATCTAATATATGTAGATGAAGTTTGTGGTTTATTTAAGCTTGTAGGTTTGCCCGAGGATGAGGTGAAGAAGAAGGCCTTTCCCTTATCTCTGAGGGATAAGGTGTTGACATGGTATAGGCTATGTGATGATACTGGATCATGGAACTACAACCGGTTGAAATTGGAATTTCATCAAAAGTTTTATCCTATGCATCTAGTACATCGTGATCGGGATTATATTTATAATTTTTGGCCTCGTGACAGAGAAAGCATCGCCCAAGCTTGGGGAGGCTTAAATCAATGTTATATTCATGCCCCAACCATGAGCTCTCGAGAGAAATTATCATTCAAAACTTATATGCTCGGGTTTCTCATGATGATCGCACCATGCTTGACACTTCTTGTACCGGTTCTTTTATGAAGAGAGATATTGACTTCAAATGGAATTTATTGGAAAGAATTAAACGCAACTCTGAAGATTGGGAGTTTGATGAAGGTAAGGATTCAGGTATGAATTTCAAGTTTGATTGTATTAAATCCTTTGCCGAAACAAATATTTTTTGTGATTTTAGCGCTAAATATGGACTTGACTCTGAGATAGTAGCTTCATTGTGTGAATCATTTGCTGCTCATATTGACCTCCCCAAAGAGAAGTGGTTTAAATATCATCCTCCCTTAGAAGTCAATGTAGTTAAACCCAATCCAGTTGAAGAGAAAGTCATTGCCTATAATGATACTATTGTTCCTAGTGCTTACATTGAGAAACCACCTTTTCGTGTTAGGATAAAGGATCATTGTAAAGCTTCAACTGTGATACGTAGGGGCCACATTAGAACACCTACACCCCCTAAGAAAATTAGAGTTGAACCTAGCATTGCTATTATCATAGATCTCCTGTCCGACAATGTTGATGGCCATGATATTCACTTCTGTGAAGATGCTGCTAGAATTGCTAAACCACATGCTTGAGACAAACATAGGCCTGTTGTTGGCATGCCTGTTGTTTCTGTTAAGATAGGAGATCATTGTTATCATGGTTTATGTGACATGGGTGCTAGTGTTAGTGCAATACCTCAATCCTTATATGATGAAATTAAAGACGAGATTGCACCTGTTGAGATGGAACCTATTGATGTCACTATTCATCTTGCCAATAGAGATACTATCTGCCCTGTGGGAATTGTTAGAGATGTTGAAGTCTTGTGTGGTAAAACAAAGTATCCTTTTGATTTCCTCGTTCTTGCTACCACACAAGATTTCTTTTGTCCCATCATATTTGGCATACCCTTCCTCAATACCGTCAATGCTCATATTGACTCTGAGAAGCAAACTGTCACTATTGGCTTTGAAGGT
Organism: Hordeum vulgare subsp. vulgare; assembly: GCF_904849725.1. NCBI lineage: Eukaryota > Viridiplantae > Streptophyta > Magnoliopsida > Poales > Poaceae > Hordeum > Hordeum vulgare. The sequence goes on from NC_058523.1 coordinate 168,066,878, forward strand.
GTGTCACATGAGTTCAGTTTCTCCAAGTTTGGTAGACAACCTCATATAAAAGAGTTGAAGGATGACACTATTGACCTAGCTTCTATTGTCGTGCCTTCTACTGACCCGTTAGAGCAATACTTGCTTGAGCATGAAAATGATATGCATATGGATGAAAGGAATGAGATAGATAGAGTTATCTTTGAACAATATCCTATCCTTAAGAAGAACTTGCCTATTGAACTGCTTGGAGATCCACCCCCACCAAAGGGTGATCCTGTGTTCGAGCTTAAACAGTTGCCTGATACTCTTAAGTGCTAGTATCTCAGAGCATGAAAAAAACAAGTTACTAAAAACTCTGAGGAAGCGTCGTGCTGCCATTGGATATACTCTTGATGATCTTTAGGGCATTAGTCCCACTCTATGCCAGCACAAGATTAAAACCGATCCTGATTCCAAACCAGTTGTTGATCATCAAAGGAGATTAAATCCTAAGATGAAAGAGGTAGTAAGAAAAGAAATACTAAAGCTCCTTGAAGCAGGTATTATCTATCCTGTTGCTCATAGTGATTGGGTGAGTCCGGTGCATTGCGTCCCTAAGAAAGGAGGTATTACCGATGTCCCTAATGATAATGATGAATTGATCCCGCAGAGGATTATTACTGGCTATAGGATGGTGATCGATTTTAGGAAATTGAATAAAGCCACTAGGAAAGATCATTATCCTTTGCCTCTAATCGACCAAATGCTAGAAAGACTGTCTAAACACATGCACTTCTGCTTTCTAGACGGTTATTCTGGTTTCTCCCAAATACCAGCTGCACAAGCTGATCAGGAGAAAACCACTTTCACCTGCTCTTTCGGTACCTTTGCTTACAGACGTATGACTTTTGTCTTATGTAATGCATCTGCTACCTTTCAAAGATGTATGATGGCTATATTCTCTGACTTTTGTGAAAAGATTGTTGAGGTTTTCATGGATGACTTCTCCGCTTACGGGTCTTCTTTTGATGACTGCATCAGCAACCTTGATTGAGTCTTGCAGAGATGTAAAGACACCAACCTTGTCTTGAATTGGGAGAAGTGACACTTTATGGTGAATGCAGGCATAGTCTTAGGACATAAAATTTCTGAAAGAGGTATTGAAGCCGATAAGGCTAAGGTTGATGCAATCGAGAAATAGCCATGCCCCACAGATATAAAAGGTATAAGAAGTTTCCTTGGTCATGCTGGTTTCTATAGAAGGTTCATTAAAGACTTCTCTAAGATTTCTAGGCCTCTTACCAATCTCTTGCAAAAGGATATTCCTTTTGTTTTTGACGATGATTGTGAGGAAGCCTTCAAAATACTTAAGATTGCTTTGATAACTGACCTATTGTTCAACCACTTGATTGGAACTTACCTTTTGAAATCATGTGTGATGCTAGTGATTATGTTGTTGGTGTTGTCCTAGGACAAAGGGTTGATAAGAAGTTGAATGTTATTCACTATGCTAGTAAAACTCTAGACAGTGCCCAAAGAAACTATGCTACTACTGAAAAGGAATTTTTAGCAGTCGTGTTTGCATGTGAAAAGTTCAGATCTTACATAATTGATTCCAAAGTCACTATTCACACTAATCACGCTGGTATTACGTACCTCATGGAAAAGAAAGACGCTAAACCTAGACTTATCAGATGGGTTCTCTTGCTACAAGAATTTGATTTGCATGTTGTCGACAGGAAGGGTGTTGATAACCCAGTAGCAGATAACTTGTCTAGGTTGGAGAATGTTCTTGATGACCCACAACCTATTGATGATAGCTTTCTTGATGAGCAATTGAATGTCATCAATACTTCACGTAGTACACCGTGGTATGCTGATTATGCAAACTATATCGTTGCCAAATTTATACCACCTAGTTTCACATACCAGCAAAAGAAGAAATTCTTCTTTGACTTGAGACATTACTTTTCGGATGATCCTTGCCTTTATAAGGAAGGATTAGATGGTGTTATTATACGTTGTGTACCTGAACATGAATAGGGGCAGATTCTACAGAAGTGTCACTCCGAGGCCTACGGAGGACACCATGCGGGAGATAGAACTTCACACAAGATATTGCAATCAGGTTTCTATTGGCCCACTCTCTTCAAGGATGCCCATAAGTTTGTCTTGTCTTGTGACGAATGTCAAAGAATAGGTAATATCGGTAAACGTCAGGAAATGCCTATGAATTATTCACTTGTCATTGAACCATTTGATGTTTGGGGCTTTGATTAGATGGGACCTTTTCCAAAATCCAACGGGTATACTCATATCCTAGTTGATGTTGATTACATTACTAAGTGGGTAGAAGCTATCCCAACTAGTAGTGCTGATCACAACACTTCTATCAGGATGCTTAAAGAAGTTATTTTCCCTAGATTTGGAGTCCCTAGATATCTAATGACCGACGGTGGTTCACATTTAATTCATGGTGCTTTCCGTAAAACGCTTGCTAAGTACGATGTCAATCATAGAATTGCATCTCCCTATCACCCTCATTCCAGTGGTCAAGTAGAGCTAAGCAATAGAGAGATTAAACTAATTCTGCAAAAGACTGTCAATAGGTCTAGCAAGAATTGGTCTAATAAGCTCGATGATGCACTGTGGCCTTATAGAACTGCCTATAAGAATCCCATGGGCATGTCTCCGTACAAAATGGTTTAGGGCAAAGCATGGCATTTACCTCTTGAGCTAGAGCATAAGGCTTACTGGGCAATCAAAGAGCTCAACTTTGATTTCAAACCTGCTGGTGAGAAGAGGTTATTTGATATTAGCTCACTTGATGAATGGAGAACTCAGGCATATGAGAATGCCAAGTTGTTCAAAGAAAAGGTTAAGAGGTGGCATGATACAAGGATACAAAAGCATGAGTTCAATGTAGGTGATTATGTCTGAAGATTGGGAGTTTGATGAAGGTAAGGATTCATGTATGAATTTCAAATTTGATCGCGTTAAATCCTTTGCAGAAACAAATACTTTTTGTGATTTTAGAGCTAAATATGGACTTGACTCTGAGATAGTAGCTTCATTGTGTGAATCATTTGCTGCTCATTTTGACCTCCCCAAAGAGAAGTGGTTTAAATATCATCCTCCCTTAGAAGTCAATGTAGTTGCGGATTTGGATCCACTAGTTTAATGCTATGGTTAGACATTGTCTTAATTCTTCTTTCGTAGTTGCGGATGCTTGCGAGAGGGGTTAATCATAAGTGGGATGCTTGTCCAAGTAAGGGCAGTACCCAAGCGCCGATCCACCCACATATTAAACTATCAAAGTAGCGAAAGCGAATCATATGAACTTGATGAAAACTAGCTTGACAGAAATTCCTATGTGTCCTCGGGAGCGCTTTACCTCCTATAAGAGTTTGTCCAGGCTTGTCTCTTGCTACAAAAGGGATTGGGCCACTTTGCTGCACCGTTGTTACTATTGTTACTTGCTACTTGCTACGAATCATCTTGTCACACTACTACTTGTTACCGATAATTTCAGTGCTTGCAGAGATTACCTTGTTGAAAAACAGTTGTCAGATCCTTCTGCTCCTCGTTGGGTTCGACACTCTTACTTATTGAAAGGACTACGATAGATCCCCTATACTTGTGGGTCATCAATGACTGCGAGTAGGCACGAAGACGTCGGAGTCTGGTTTTGAAGAAGGGTCGTTCCTTGGCTTGGCTGGTCCGGACTTGGCGCTCCATCCGCAAGGCCTTGTTTCTGGACCAATCGCCACATCACAGTGGCAGAACTCCTTTTGCATTTAGATTGTACCCAATGTAACCCTGCGGAAATAGAAAGAAAAGTTCTTGGGTACTTTCTGCTAAATATTTAAGTGTTTATTATGCTTGTTGGTAAAACATTTAGCTCATGTATGATTTCACACTCGTATGTTTTTGGCTTTCTCCACTGAGGTACTTGACTAGTAAAATCGGAAGTACAATAAGAATGGTTCTCCCTTTGCCCACCTAGACGATCAAAGAAAAATGTAGGAGGCAATCATAAGAGTGGGGCAACCCAACAATTGATTGAACACACAATTTGAAACTGATGCATATAACGCAATATCCGAGAACGTTTTGCCAAGAGCTCTATGTTGGAATTATGCCCTAGAGGCAATAATAAATATAGTTATTATTATAATTCCTGTATCAAGACAATCGTTTCTTATCCATGCTATAATTGTATTGAATGAAGACTCATTTACATGTGTGGATACATAGACAAAACACCATCCCTAGCAAGCCTCTAGTTGGCTAGCCAGTTGATCAAAGATAGTCAGTGTCTTCTGATTATGAACAAGGTGTTGTTGCTTGATAACTGGATCACGTCATTAGGAGAATCACGTGATGGACTAGACCCAAACTAATAGACGTAGCATGTTGATCGTGTCATTTTGTTGCTACTGTTGTCTGCGTGTCAAGTATTTATTCCTATGACCATGAGATCATATAACTCACTGACACCGGAGGAATGCTTTGTGTGTATCAAACGTCGCAACGTAACTAGGTGACTATAAAGATGCTCTACAGGTATCTCCGAAGGTGTTAGTTGAGTTAGTATGGATCAAGACTGGGATTTGTCACTCCGTGTGAACGGAGAGGTATCTCGGGGCCCACTCGGTAATACAACATCACACACAAGCCTTGCAAGCAATGTAACTTAGTGTAAGTTGCGGGATCTTGTATTACGGAACGAGTAAAGAGACTTGCCAGTAAACGAGGTTGAAATAGGTATACGGATACCGACGATCGAATCTCGGGCAAGTAACATACCGAAGGACAAAGGGAATGACATACGGGATTATATGAATCCTTGGCACTGAGGTTCAAACAATAAGATCTTCGTAGAATATGTAGGATCCAATATGGGCATCCACGTCCCGCTATTGGATATTGACCGAGGAGTCTCTCGGGTCATGTCTACATAGTTCTCGAACCCGCAGGGTCTGCACACTTAAGGTTCGACGTTGTTTTATGCGTATTTGAGTTATATGGTTGGTTACCGAATGTTGTTCGGAGTCCCGGATGAGATCACGGACGTCACGAGGGTTTCCGAAATAGTCCAGAAACGAAGATTGATATATAGGATGACCTCATTTGATTACCGGAAGGTTTTCGGAGTTACCGGGAATGTACCGGGAATGACGAATGGGTTCCGGGAGTTCACGGGGGGGGGGGGGGGGGGGAACCCACCCCGGGGAAGCCCATAGGCCTTGAGGGTGGCACACCAGCCTTTAGTGGGCTGGTGGGACAGCCCAAAAGGGCTCTATGCGTCAAGAAGAGAAAATCAAGAGAAAAAAAAGGAAGGAGGGGGGAAGGAAGGGGGACTCCCTCCCACCAAACCAAGTCCAACTCGGTTTGGGGGGGGAGTCCTCCCCCTTGGACTCGGCCGACCCCCTTGGGGCTCCTTGAGCCCCAAGGCAAGGTCCCCTCCCTCCCACCTATATATACGCAGGTTTTAGGGCTGATTTGATACGACTTTTCCACGGTAGCCCGACCACATACCTCCACGGTTTTTCCTCTAGATCGCGTTTGTGCGGAGCTCGGGCGGAGCCCTGCTGAGACAAGGTCATCACCAACCTCCGGAGCGCCGTCACGCTGCCGGAGAACTCTTCTACCTCTCCGTCTCTCTTGCTGGATCAAGAAGGCCGAGATCATCGTCGAGCTGTACGTGTGCTGAACGCGGAGGTGCCGTTCGTTCGGTACTAGATCGTGGGACTGATCGCGGGATTGTTCGCGGGGCGGATCGAGGGACGTGAGGATGGTTCACTACATCAACCGCGTTCACTAACGCTTCTGCTGTACGATCTACAAGGGTACGTAGATCACTCATCCCCTCTCGTAGATGGACATCACCATGATAGGTCTTCGTGCGCGTAGGAAATTTTTTGTTTCCCTTGCGACGTTCCCCAACAGTGGTATCAGAGCTAGGTTCATGCGTAGATGTCTTCTCGAGTAGAACACAAAAGTTTTTGTGGGCGGTGATGTGCATTTTGCTGCCCTCCTTAGTCTTTTCTTGATTCCGCGGTATTGTTGGATTGAAGCGGCTTGGACCGACATTACTCGTACGCTTACGAGAGACTGGTTTCATCGTTACGAGTAACTCCGTTGCTCAAAGATGACTGGCAAGTATCGGTTTCTCCAACTTTAGTTGAATCGGATTTGACCGAGGAGGTCCTTGGATGAGGTTAAGTAGCAACTCATATATCTCCGTTGTGGTGTTTGCGTAAGTAAGATGCGATCCTACTAGATACCCATGGTCACCATGTAAAACATGCAACAACAAAATTAGAGGACATCTAACTTGTTTTTGCAGGGTATGCTTGTGATGTGATATGGCCAATGATGTGATGTGATATATTGGATGTATGAGATGATCATGTTGTAATAGAAATATCGACTTGCACGTCGATGGTACGGCAACCGGCAGGAGCCATAGGGTTGTCTTTATACTAACGTGTGTGCTTGCAGATGCGTTTACTATTTTGCTAGGATGTAGCTTTAGTAGTAATAGCATGAGTAGCACGACAACCCTGATGGCAACACGTTGATGGAGATCATGGTGTGGCGCCGGTGACAAGAAGATCGTGCCGGTGCTTTGGTGATGGAGATCAAGAAGCACGTGATGATGGCCATATCATGTCACTTATGAATTGCATGTGATGTTAATCCTTTTATGCACCTTATTTTGCTTAGAACGACGGTAGCATTATGAGGTGATCTCTCACTAAAATTTCAAGACGAAATTGTGTTCTCCCCGACTGTGCACCGTTGCTACAGTTCGTCGTTTCGAGACACCACGTGATGATCGGGTGTGATAGACTCAACGTTCACATAGTTTAAGTCCACTTTGAATATATTTGTGTTGTAGATCATGGCTCACGCGACAGTCATCCTGAATTTTAATACGTTCCTAGAGAAAGCTAAGTTGAAAGATGATGGAAGCAACTTTGTAGACTGGGCTCGTAATCTTAAGCTAATCTTACAAGCTGGGAAGAAGGATTATGTCCTTAATGCTGCGTTAGGAGATGAACCACCCGCTACGGCTGATCAGGATGTTAAGAATGCTTGGTTAGCACGTAAGGAGGACTACTCAATAGTTCAATGTGCAGTCTTGTATGGCTTAGAACCGGGACTTCAACGTCGCTTTGAGCGTCATGGAGCATTTGAGATGTTCCAGGAGTTGGAGTTTATCTTTCAGAAGAACGCCCGGATCGAGAGGTATGAGACCTCCGATAAATTCTATGCTTGCAAGATGGAGGAAAACTCATCTGTCAGTGAACATGTGCTCAAAATGTCTGGGTACTCAAACCGTCTAGCTGAGCTGGGGATTGAACTCCCGCAAGAAGCTATCACTGACAGAATCCTTCAATCACTGCCGCCAAGCTATAAAGGCTTTGTGTTGAACTACAACATGCAAGGGATGAACAAGTCTCCTAGCGAGTTGTTTGCGATGCTGAAAGTCGCAGAGTCTGAACTCCGTAAAGAACATCAAGTGTTGATGGTGAATAAGACCACTAGTTTCAAGAGAAACGGCAAAGGCAAGAAGGGAAATTCGAAGAAGAGCGGCAACCCTGTTGCCAATCCGACGAAGAAACCCAAAGCTGGACCTAAGCCTGAAACGGAGTGTTACTATTGCAAGGGTATGGGTCACTGGAAGCGCAATTGCCCCAAGTATCTGGCAGATAAGAAGGCGGCCAAAGGAAAATCAGGTATATTTGATATACATGTTATTGATGTGTACTTAACCGGCTCTCGTAGTAGTGCCTGGGTATTCGATACCGGTTATGTTGCTCATATTTGCAACTCGAAACAGGAACTACGGAATAGACGAAGGCTGGCAAAAGATGAAGTGACGATGCGCGTAGGAAATGGTTCCAAGGTTGATGCAATCGCCGTCGGCACAGTGTCACTTCAGTTACCGTCAGGATTAGTGATGAACTTAAATCATTGTTATTTAGTGCCTGCGTTGAGCATGAACATTATATCTGGATCTTGTTTATTGCGAGACGGTTACTCTTTTAAGTCAGAGAATAATGGTTGCTCTATTTCTATGAGTAACATCTTTTATGGTCATGCACCGAATGTGAGAGGATTGTTCATATTGAATCTTGATAGCGATACACATATACATAACATTCAGACCAAAAGAGTTAGAGTTAACAATGATAGCGCCATATTTTTGTGGCACTGCCGCTTAGGTCATATTGGTGTAAAGCGCATGAAGAAACTCCATGCTGATGGACTTTTGGAGTCACTTGACTTTGATTCACTTGACACGTGCGAACCATGCCTCATGGGCAAGATGATTAAGACTCCGTTCTCAGGAACAATGGAGCGTGCAAGTGACTTGTTGGAAATCATACATACCGATGTGTGTGGTCCGATGAGCGTGGAGGCACGCGGCGGATATCGTTATTTTCTCACCTTCGCTGACGATTTAAGTAGATATGGTTATGTCTACTTGATGAAGCACAGGTCTGAAACATTTGAAAAGTTCAAGCAATTTCAGAGTGAAGTGGAAAATCATCGTAACAAGAAGATCAAGTTCCTACGGTCTGATCGTGGGGGTGAATCTGAGTTTGGGGTTTGGTACTCACTTAAGACAATGTGGAATTGTTTCACAGTTAATACCGCCTGGAACACCACAGCGTAATGGTGTGTCCGAACGTCGTAATCGTACTTTATTAGAGATGGTGCGATCTATGATGTCTCTTACCGATTTGCCGTTATCGTTTTGGGGTTATGCATTAGAAACAGCTGCATTCACTTTAAATAGGGCACCATCAAAATCCGTTGAGACGACACCATACGAACTGTGGTATGGCAAAAGGCCAAAGTTGTCGTTTCTTAAAGTTTGTGGATGTGATGCTTATGTCAAAAAGCTTCAGCCTGAAAAGCTGGAACCCAAAGCGGAAAAGTGCGTCTTCATAGGTTACCCAAAAGAGACAGTTGGGTACACCTTCTATCTCAAATCCGAGGGCAAAGTGTTTGTTGCTAAAAACGGAGCTTTTCTCGAGAAGGAGTTTCTCTCGAGAGAATTGAGTGGGAGGAAGATAGAACTTGACGAGGTTGTCGAACCTCTCATCCCTCTGGATGGTGGCGCAGGGCAAGGGGAAACCTCTGTCATTGCGACGCCGGTTGAGGAGGAAGTTAATGATGATGATCATAAAACTCCAGTTCAAGTTTCTGTCGAACCACGCAGGTCGACGAGACCACGTGCTGCTCCAGAGTGGTACGGTAATCCTGTCTTATCAATCATGTTGTTAGGCAACAATGAACCTGCGAATTATGAAGAAGCAATGGTGGGCCCAGATTCCAACAAATGGCTAGAGGCCATGAAATCCGAGATAGGATCCATGTATGAGAACAAAGTGTGGACTTTGGAGGTACTTCCTGAGGGCCGCAAGGCTATTCAGAACAAATGGATCTTTAAGAGGAAGACGGACGCTGACGGCAATGTGACCATTTATAAAGCTCGACTTGTGGCAAAGGGTTTTTCAAAAGTTCAAGGAGTTGACTACGATGAGACACTCTCACCCGTAGCGATGCTTAAGTCCGTCAGAATCATGTTAGCAATAGCTGCGTTTTTCGATTATGAAATCTGGCAGATGGATGTCAAAACAGCGTTCCTTAACGGTTTCCTTAAGGACGAATTGTATATGATACAACCCGAAGGTTTTGTTGATCCTAAGAATGCTAACAAGGTGTGCAAGCTCCAGCGATCCATTTATGGACTGGTGCAAGCATCTTGGAGTTGGAACAAACGCTTTGATGAGGTGATCAAAGCATTTGGGTTTATACAAGTGGTTGGAGAATCTTGTATTTACAAGAAAGTGAGTGGGAGCTCTGTGGCGTTTCTAATATTATATGTGGATGACATATTACTGATTGGAAACAACGTAGAGTTTTTAGAGAGCATAAAGGATTACTTGAATAAAAGTTTCTCTATGAAGGACCTAGGAGAAGCTGCTTACATTCTAGGCATTAAGATCTATAGGGATAGATCAAAACGCCTGATAGGACTTTCACAAAGCACATACCTTGATAAAGTTTTGAAGAGGTTCAAAATGGAACAGTCCAAGAAAGGTTTCTTGCCAGTTCTACAAGGTACGAGATTGAGTAAGACTCAGTGCCCAGCAACTGATGAAGATAGAGAGCATATGCGCTCCGTCCCCTATGCTTCAGCCATAGGTTCTATTATGTATGTGATGCTGTGCACTAGACCAGATGTTAGCCTGGCCATAAGTATGGCAGGTAGGTTCCAGAGTAATCCAGGAGTGGATCACTGGACAGGGGTCAAGAATATCCTGAAGTACCTGAAAAGACTAAGGAGATGTTTCTCGTGTATGGAGGTGACGAAGAGCTCGCCGTAAAAGGTTACGTCGATGCAAGCTTTGACACAGATCCGGACGACTCTAAGTCGCAAACCGGATACGTATTTATTCTTAATGGGGGTGCAGTAAGCTGGTGCAGTTCCAAGCAAAGCGTCGTAGCAGATTCTACATGTGAAGCGGAGTACATGGCTGCCTCGGAGGCGACTAAGGAGGGTGTCTGGATGAAGCAGTTCATGACGGATCTTGGAGTGGTGCCAAGCGCACTGAATCCAATAACCTTGTTCTGTGACAACACTGGTGCCATTGCCTTAGCAAAGGAACCGCGGTTTCACAAGAAGACCAGACACATCAAACGACGCTTCAACCTCATCCGCGACTACGTTGAGGGAGAGGACGTGAATATATGCAAAGTGCACACGAATCTGAATGTAGCAGACCCGCTGACTAAACCTCTTCCACGGCCAAAACATGATCAACACCAGAACTGTATGGGTGTTAGATTTATTACAATGTAATTCACATGGTGATGTGAGGGCTAGATTATTGACTCTAGTGCAAGTGGGAGACTATTGGAATTATGCCCTAGAGGCAATAATAAATATAGTTATTATTATAATTCCTGTATCAAGATAATCGTTTATTATCCATGCTATAATTGTATTGAATGAAGACTCATTTACATGTGTGGATACATAGACAAAACACCGTCCCTAGCAAGCCTCTAGTTGGCTAGCCAGTTGATCAAAGATAGTCAGTGTCTTCTGATTATGAACAAGGTGTTGTTGCTTGATAACTGGATCACGTCATTAGGAGAATCACGTGATGGACTAGACCCAAACTAATAGACGTAGCATGTTGATTGTGTCATTTTGTTGCTACTGTTTTCTGCGTGTCAAGTATTTATTCCTATGACCATGAGATCATATAACTCACTGACACCGGAGGAATGCTTTGTGTGTATCAAACGTCGCAACGTAACTGGGTGACTATAAAGATGCTCTACAGGTATCTCCGAAGGTGTTAGTTGAGTTAGTATGGATCAAGACTGGGATTTGTCACTCCGTATGAACGGAGAGGTATCTCGGGGCCCACTCGGTAATACAATATCACACACAAGCCTTGCAAGCAATGTAACTTAGTGTAAGTTGCGGGATCTTGTATTACAGAACGAGTAAAGAGACTTGCCGGTAAACGAGGTTGAAATAGGTATACGGATACTGACGATCGAATCTCGGGCAAGTAACATAACGAAGGAGAAAGGGAATGACATACGGGATTATATGAATCCTTGGCACTGAGGTTGAAACGATAAGATCTTCGTAGAATATGTAGGATCCAATATGGGCATCCAGGTCCCGCTATTGGATATTGACCAAGGAGTCTCTCGGGTCATGTCTACATAGTTCTCGAACCCGCAGGGTCTGCACACTTAAGGTTCGACGTTGTTTTATGCGTATTTGAGTTATATGGTTGGTTATCTAATGTTGTTCGGAGTCCCGGATGAGATCACAGACGTCATGAGGGTTTCCGGAATAGTCCGGAAACGAAGATTGATATATAGGATGACCTCATTTGATTACCGGAAGGTTTTCGGAGTTACCGGGAATGTACCGGGAATGACGAATGGGTTCCGGGAGTTCACCGGGGGGGCAACCCACGCCGAGGAAGCCCATAGGCCTTGAGGGTGGCACACCAGCCCTTAGTGGGCTGGTGGGACAGCCCCAAAGGGCTCTATGCGCCAAGAAGAGAAAATCAAGAGAAAACAAAAAAAAGGGAGGAGGTGGGAAGGGGGACTCCCTCCCACCAAACCAAGTCCAACTCGGTTTGGGGGGGGAGTCCTCCCCCCTTGGACTCGGCCGACCCCCTTGGGGCTCCTTGAGCCCCTAGGCAAGGTCCCCTCCCTCCCACCTATATATACGGAGGTTTTAGGGCTGATTTGAGACGACTTTTCCACGGCAGCCCGACCACATACCTCCACGGTTTTTCCTCTAGATCGCGTTTGTGCGGAGCTCGGGCGGAGCCCTGCTGAGACAAGGTCATCACCAACCTCCGGAGCGCCGTCACGCTGCCGGAGAACTCTTCTACCTCTCCGTCTATCTTGCTGGATCAAGAAGGCCGAGATCATCGTCGAGCTGTACGTGTGCTGAACGCGGAGGTGCCGTCCGTTCGGTACTAGACCGTGGGACTGATCGCGGGATTGTTCGCGGGGCGGATCGAGGGACGTGAGGACGTTCCACTACATCAACCGCGTTGACTAACGCTTGTGCTGTATGATCTACAAGGGTACGTAGATCACTCATCCCCTCTCGTAGATGGACATCACCATGATAGGTCTTCGTGCGCGTAGGAAATTTTTTGTTTCCCTTGCGACGTTCCCCAACACTCTAGTTGCAGACCCGCGTTGATATAGTCGAGACTTTAAAGGCTGCCAATGTTGTACTACGAGAGTTATGTTGTAGACACATTGTATCCCTCTGAGACTCAAGTTCGGTGCAGCGGACCAACCTCAGGATCTAATCTGCTCGAAAACTAGTCTAGATGTGAAGTGCGTTTCGCCAACGTTGGCAGAAAAGTTGCCAAGTTTTGGGTTGGAAAAAAACTCCCGAGCTGAATTATTACGGAGGGCACCTCGGTCATGAGGATGCCCCGCCTCTTAAAAGAAAAACATAAAAGTAGATTAATGGTGTCTAAAGGACGGAAAACCAAAAAACTTTAGCAAAACCTTAAGTTCGAATTAAATCAAGTTTCTTGGTGCCAATCCAAAAATTAGTCTTAAAATTAGTTTGTGCTTCCATCGTGCTTTAACATGACACATCCAATCTATAGATTTCAAGCGGGTCATCCTTCGGCTTCAACCTCCATATCCCGAAGGCGGAGTGTATCTCCGTGGCCAGTTTAGCGAACTAAACTCGAGCGACTTTAAAAAGTAACCAGGCAATCCTGCTATTGACCACACACTCGAGTGGGGCAAGGAGTGGTAAAAAAGACTTTGCAATGACCGAGAAGAAAACATTTATTATAAAATGGCTCATATAAAGTGGCAAGGCTAAGCCCTCATTCCAACCGAGATGATGAAGTTATTCGGCCGATGACGCCGAAGTCCATGGAGCAAGTTGATAAAGAGATGGCGGAGCCCCAGGTTTAGCCGAGGTGACGTAGTAGTTTGGTAAGGTGGATCTAGAGCCGCCATACCAGCTAACTGTTGATGCTTGTCGGTGTGTTGAACGTTGGCTTGAAGAAGCGATGACACGTCGATGCCGACACAGGTCAAAATTTGTGACGCGATCAATGCTGGCTTGAAGAAGCAACGACACGCCCGACCGAAGCAACGACGCGCCTGATCCGTGCAACCCGTGGGCAATGCGATTCTCTTGAGATTATTCGGACCTAGCGATGACAAAATCTTGGTCAGATCATCGAGGTGTTGATCCGATGAGATTGACCTTGGCTCGACAAAGCAATGATTTGTCCAGTGCAGGCCGGCAGCCATGGAGCAACGTTGCCGGGCTGGTTTGACACCACCGTAATGGTGAAGATTGTCTTGGAAAAGGCTCGAAATTTATGGGCATGTGTTTTGGAACAACACATAATACCATAAAATAATTCCTTCAAAAAGGATGTCCAAAACGCCATTCATGAAGAAAGATGAACTCGGGTCGGATTCGTTTTCGCGAAGAAAACACATCCAAAATTTGTTTTACTCATCGGATGTTTTCCTCAGTTCTAATGGTCAGATTGGGCTGAAATTTTGAGGGGTGGTCGATATAGGAATTCCTCAGCTGATGAATGGTGGGATTTTCCAATGAATGTCCGATCCGGATACCGGACCCCTCGCCCTAAACTCATCCAGATTCCCGTCCAGATTCGATACGGTTCTGGTATATAGGAGATCACCGGTGATTCACCCATCAGAACGTGAATGGGCATGTGTTTGCATGGTTGTTGTACATACAATTCTACACTATTTCACGGAATCAATCGTCAAAGCGACGCTCAAGGAAACGGGAACATCGGACACAAATTCATTGTCTAGAAAAAACTGCAATTAATTTCTAGACAAGGCATCAATCTTTTTACCGACCCCACAACGGAACTCTCAATGAAAGCACCAATGTCGATGCGAAAACCCACGGATTTTGGGTAGAGGGTCCCTAGTTGTGGACCTTGGATCGGTGGGTTACAGAGGACGAAGGAGACGATGTTTTACCCAGGTTTGGGCCTCGCCTCAGTTATATAATGCACAGTACGCCTATGATAACAAGTGTCCTAGTCGGCTACGTCGGTGTAGAGGAGTCCTTGCCGTGATCACCAATTCTTGTGGAATTTTCCTCATCTATGTCATCGGTTGCCCGAAGTAGCCTAGGAGTCCAGCCCATAGAGATAGGTCGGTAGCCCGAGGACCCCTTAGTCCTGGACTCCCTCAACTAGGGAGGTGGAAACGCCGCGTTGGCTTGTGCCTCCCTCGTGGGTCTCCTAACTCTTTATTTTTGGAATTTTTGGAGTTGGTTTTCTTACTGTTTCACATACCTACTCTTTTTTCAGATTTTTGGAGCGTTCTAATAGGTCTCTCTTATGTGCTCCTTCGGTGTTATCATTTGAATAATTTTAATTTCAACATTAATTGGCGTACCTGAGATGTAATGCTTAATTATTATCCCATTTACCACTCTCGGATTTTTGCCTTCGAAGTTATTGATCTTTAGAGCACCGTAACGTTAGACCTCCTCAAGAACATATGGGTCTTCCAATTTGGAGAGGAGTTTACCTACGAAGTATTTGAATCGAGAATTATACAAAAGCACTAGATCTCCTACATTGAATTCTTGTTTTTGGATTCTCTTATCATATCATCTTTTAACTTTTTCTTTAAATAACTTGGCATTTCCGTAGGCTTGTGTCCTTCATTCATCTAATAAGATAATATCTAATAACCACTTTTTACCTGCAAGTTTAAAGTCATAATTAAGTTGTTTGATTTCCTAATAAGCTTTATGTTCTAATTCAGAGGTAAATGACAAGCTTTTCCATATACCATTTTATATGGGGACATCCACATGGGATTTTTATAAGCAGTTCTATAATCCCATAAAGCATCATCAAGTTTTTTCGAGCAATTCTTTCTAGACCTATTGATAGTCCTTTGCAAGATTAATTTTATTTCTCGGTTACTCAATTCAATATGCCCACTAGACTGAGGGTGAACCACCATCAGTCATTAACATATTTAGCTAGAATTTTATGGAAAGCACCATGAATAAAATGTGAACCACCATTGGTCATTAAATATCTAGGAACTCCAAACCTCGGGAAAATGATGTATTTAAGCATTTTAACAGAGATGTTATGATCAACACTACTAGTTGGAATAGCCTCTACCCACTTAGTAATGCAATCAACGACAACTAAAATATGAGTATACCCATTAGAGGAAGGAACAGGTCCCATAAAATCAAAGCCCCAAACAGCAAATGGTTCAATAGCAAGTGAATAATTCATAGGAATTTCCTGAAGTTTGCCAATGTTACCAACCTTTTGGCATTCATCACATGAAAGGACATACTTATGAGCATCTTTGAAAAGAGTAGGTGAGGGAGTCCGGGATCAAGGGGTCCTCCAACAGTCGGGCCGTTGCTCATAGGCCGACCTAATGGGCCGCACTATTGAAGACGGACTGCATGACAAACTCGTGGACAAGGAGGAAGGCTCCAAAGACTGGCATGCCGTCCAAGTTGAGTAGGCTAGATCGGCGCACCTGCCCCCGGCTGAAGTCCGTTGTATGTAACCCTAGGGACCCCTTGTATCTATATAAACCAGAGGGTTTCATCCGCGTAGCCAAGTTGACTCATCTAGGGTTTAGCTCATACAATCTCGAGGTAGATCAACTTTGTAATCCTCATACACCATCAATATAATCAAGCAGGATGTAGGGTTTTACCTCCACAAGAGGGACCGAGCCAGGGTAAATATCGTCTCATTCGTCCCGTGCAACCCATCGATCCAAGGTCCACAGCTCGGGACCCCCTACCCGAGATCCATCGATTTTAACACCGACATTGGTGCCTTCATTTTGAGTTCTGATGTGGGATTGCCAAAAGGATTGATGGCTAGCTTAATCATAAGCGATCGAATCACCAACGAGGGCATCTTCGTCCCCGGGCAGGTTCTCACGTTCGTCACCTTCATGCTACGCACCAACCCGACCGGCCGCCTTGGCCAGATTGAAGGTCTCGTCCCCGATCAGGAGATAAGGTTCGGGAACCTCGAGTTCTCTGCCGACTCCCGGAGTGATCTTTTCCCCACTAAAATCATGGTTTCGTCCGGTGAGCTCCAAAATCCCGAAGTCAAGTCTTCTCTGGCCATCACCTCGGTTCCCTCTTCATCAAAGAGTTGGCTCTGACCCCGGATCCAACTTCAGTGCCCTGGCAGCTGCAAACGACCATTGCCCAACATGCATCCCTCAAAAAAGCTATGGAGGTCAACTCCGAAAACCATCAAGAAATCGATCAGGACAGCCTCTTGATGTTAAACGAGACGCTCGACCAGAGCCAATCGCTGAAAATCACGGACGGCTTGAAGCCGACGTGTATTCGAGCGGTCCAGAGGAGGATTATGGGGACTTTTACGGCCCACCCACCACCCGCTTGGTAGCCACTGTCGAGGACTTAACCTACATGTTGGATTACGCCTCTAAGGAGGTTGAAGACATTGATTATGAGGCTGATGACCCCGCCCCTTTAAATACCGGGCGATGGACAGCCACCTCCACCTACGACGTCTACATGGTGGACACACCCAAAGGCAACGGTGATCATACCCCCATACAAAATGACGATAAGTCCAAGGAGAAGCCATCAAGGACACGAAGGAAGCGCAAACAATCCAAGGCAAACAAAGGAAGGGGGACCATATAGGGCACCGGGGAGAACACAACCCAACAAGACACTCGTAACCTCGGAGTTCCCAAGCAACCACCGGAGGACCCGAACAAGCCCGAAGGCCAGTCCGATCATGACGACCCCGACGATTCAAATGACGACAACTACCTCCCTCCTGACGATGCGGACGATAGCTTGGAGGCCGAAGACTTCACAGTTCCTGAGGACCCTCAGAGTTAGGAACGGTTGAGGCAGTAGCTCATAGCTACCGCCCACAGTCTTCAGGCGAAGCAACAGTGGCTCCAAGCCGAAGAAGACACCATCAAGAATAGATGGACAAAAGTATTGACAGCCGAAGAAGGATATGGCACCAAGTGGCTGGCACAAAACAAAAGCTACCCACATCGGCACATGCTACCTCAGTACGACGACGAGGTCCCAGAGCCCGTGTTCCCCAGGCGTACACAGTACGACAAGCCTGATCGACCACCTCAAGGGCGTGACAGAGCGGCCGGAGAAGCCGAGTATAGACCCAAGCCTCCCCGCAGGAAACGAAAGGAACATCTGCAGCCGAGGGGCAGACACGACCTACATCACGACTTGGAAAACACAGCAGGTCGCAACAGATCCATCTACGGATCCAGAAGGTACTCTCCCACTCGATGGGATGGAGACTGACCTCGGCTTACCCACATCAACACAGATCGGGAATCGTACCGAGCAGAACCAAAAGCCGACCTCTAGCATAGTATAGGCCAAGTTAGAGGCGCTGCCCACCCATTGTGCTTCACAAATGAGGTTATGCAGCACCAATTCCCGGAAGGGTTCAAACCCGTAAACATAGAAAAATACGACAAGACTACGAACCCCGCCGTGTGGATAGAAGATTTCCTTCTCCACATTCATATGGCCAAGGGAGATGACCTCCACGCCATAAAGTACTTGACCCTAAAGCTAAATGGGTTAGCATGACACTGGCTTAACATCTTACTTGAAGATTCTATTGGAAGTTGGGAAGAGCTTGAAGAAGCCTTCCTGACTAATTTTCAGGGAACCTACGTCCAACCACCAGACTCCTCCGACCTGAGCAACATCGTCCAAACAGAGGCGAGTCTGCCACAGAATTCTGGAATAGGTTCCTAACCAAGAAGAACCAGATAGTCGACTGTTCGGATTCCGAGGAAATAGGCTCCTTCAGGCACAATATCCGAGGCGAATGGGTGGCTCGCCAGCTGGGCGAGGATAAGCTGAGAACAATGTCCGCTCTCACTTCCCTCATGACCCGCTTTTGTGCGGGCGAGGACAATTGGCTAGCTCGGCGTGGCCATAATGCGAACGACCCGGGTACCTCTGAAGTTCGAGATGCGAACGGCAAGCCAAGGCGAAACAAGAGGAAGCGTCGACACCGTAATGGTGACACCGATGCCACAACCATAAACGCTCGCTTCCGCAGCTCAAAATCGAGACAGTGACAGAAACCCTTTAAAGGGAACCGGGACGGACCTACTCCATTAGATAAAATTATGTAATGGCCCTGCCAGATCCATGGCACCCAAGACAAGCCCGCCACCGACACCAACCGTAACTGTTGGGTGTTTCAACATGCCGGCAAACTAGCAGCCGAGGAACAAGGCAAGGGCCCATGAAGCGAGGACGATGAAGAGCCTCGCGGTCCGAACACTGGGGCTAGAAAGAGTCCCCCCCAGAGGTTAAATCCGTGAATATGTGTACATTACTCACATACCAAAGAAGGAGATGAAGCAAGCCCTTTAGGGGGTCTACGACGTAGAGCCCATAGCCCCAAAGTGCAACCCATGGTCGGCCTGCCCAATCCCCTTTGATCGTCGGGATCATCCGACCAGTATCCGTCACGGAGGGTCAGCCGTTGTCGGTGATATACCCCTCGCTATAACCCGACTTGAAGTATAACCCGGCTTGAAGTACGACCCAGCTGGTACTTGGTGACTCACTAGTAACCCTGCCGAGTTTGGCGACTCATTAGTGACTCGGCAAGCTGCTCGTACATGACCCGACAGGCAAGTCATACAAATGACAAGACCCAATGGTCCAGAAGGCGGGTCATGGGAGGGCAGGCTCAAAGAGAAGTCCCAAGGAAAGGAAGGACACCCTCACAAGTCCGGATTAGGATTCAAGACAGACTAGTCCTACTCCTACTCCTAGTAGGACTCTACATGTAAAACCTACCTATTCCACCTATATAAGGAGGGTAAGACACCCCAAGAGGGAGAAGTTCAAATCATTAGATAGAGACAGATTAGAGGCTCTCGAGACTAGAGGCAGCCAAACAACACCCTTGTAATCAAGATCATCCTCCTCATCAATACACACAAAGCAGGACATAGACTTTTACCTCCATCAGAGGGGCCGAACCTGGGTAAAACTTTTGTCTCTCGATTCTGACCAACCCCTCTCAAGCTGCCACGTAGTTGCGATGGCCTCACACCTAAGTTATGTCACAAGGACATCTGCCGTGACAAAACCACGATAATTGGTGCCCACCATGGGGCTGATCGCACGGTGGTATTGTGTTCTTGGAGGAAGCCCTTCAAGGACTGAGAAACTCGCGATTGTTCGGATGAAGGAGAATCATCATGAAGGGATCTACATCAACTTTGAGTTCATCAATCGAGACATCGCAGTCCTCGTAATTCTTGTGCTGTCATCAAGTCACCACAGTCTTTCTTAATCCTGTGTCACCATAAAAATTGTTGCATCCCTCGTTTTCCTTCGGTCAACCAACCAAAGTAAACGCACATGCAATGGTTTGGATCAGTGGGTGTGTCCTCGTCAGAAAGATCATCCAAGAAGAAGAAGAATAAAAAGGGCCACGACCCGAAGGCGAAAACAGACCCGGATTCGTCAAAACCGACCCCGACCCGGAAACATAGGTGGCCACCGTAGCTCGTCAGCACTATCCTCGTCACGACCTCGTCTACGGGTCACCCTTGCCTCAACCAACAAGCCACCGGGTACACTAGTAGAAATAAGGGCTTTCGTCCCAGCTCGAAAAACACATTAGTCCCGATTCCTTTACGAACCGGGACTAATGTTAGTATTAGTCCCGGTTCGAGCAGCAAAGGCGCCGGTCGGGCGTTAGTCCCGGTTCAAATGGGACCTTTAGTCCCGGTTCGTGTCTCGAACCGGGACTAAAGGGTTTGGAGGATTTAGTCTCGGTTCGTGTCTTGGACCTTTAGTCCCGGTTCGTGTCTCGAACCGGGACTAAAGGGTTTGGAGGCTTTAGTCCCGGTTCGTGTCTTGAACCGAGACTAAAGGGTAGACCTTTAGTCCCGGTTCGTGACACGAACCGGGACTAAAGGTGTTCAGATTTTTTTTCTGTTTTTAAATTCTTGTTTGTAGTTTCTGTTTTAAATTGCTTATATCTTTTAGGATATTTGATGTTTTTGATTGATTCTTTTTGCATTAGATTCAAAATTTTATCTAGTTTCTGTTTGTGCCATTAGTTTTCAAATTTGAATGGTTTAAATTTGAATTTGTTTAAATTTGCTTCAAACCCAGTTTTTGAATAACTTGAGTTTACAAATAGTTTTTAATTTAATTCTTTTTGCTCCCACTCATGTGTTAGATTGTTGTCACAGTAAGATTTATTTGGTTATTTTTAGAATAATTTAAATTAGTATTTTAATTAAAGAAATATTGTTTTGCTTATATAGTTGTTTTAGTCATTTAATTGTTGTTTTTTATTATTTTCAGTTAGTTCTTTCTGTAGATTTTAACATGTTGTAGTATGGTGCATATTTAATGCACAAAAAAATCTACGGTTCAATTAATTTTAAAAAATGCCTTTGTAGCAGATGGGTTTTCGTTTGAAACCTTCATACTTTGAGTTTTGTAGAAAATAAACAAAAATGATAAAATCTTCAAAAAATAAACAAAAATGATAAAATCTTCAAAAAATAAAATCCTTTGAGATGTTGTTAGGTTTTAGTGTCTAGTCGGTATAGAAATTTTGAGATATGAATTTTGACCGTTTTTACAAAAAAAGGAAAAAAATAAACGGCCATAACTTTTGTATACGACGTCCAAAAAAAATTAATATATCAAAAAAAACTAGAACAAATTGGTACTCGATTTCACCCGGGCTTGCCCGGTGAAGTTTTCTCACATGCTCAAAATTTCAAATGGAAAAAAGTTATTTCAAAAAGAAGTTTTTTCCAAAAAAAAAAAGAAAAATAATTTTACTTAAAAATATTAGGTTGTTTTCATTGAAATTCACTATTATTGTTACTTATTAAGTTTATTTTAATAATTGTTTGTAATTCAAAAAATTAAATCATGTGACATGACATCAAGACCCAAGTTGTTTAGGATTGATAGCTTACTATTGTCAGGAAAACAACAAGTGCACACTTGGTAACTAGGGGCGATAGAACCAGAAAGTTAAGCGTGCTCGGGCTGAAGCAAGCAGTGAAAGGATGGGTGATCGGTCGGGAAGTTAGACGATTTGAAATGAGTGATCCACGCTAGAGCAGTGAGGATGGGTGATTAGAGATTAAATTGTCATATAATTCAAAGATTAGAAAAGTGGAATAAAACATAAAAAAATATTCAAAAATAAAATTTGAAAAAAATTAAAAAAATCTACCTTTTCGGATCAAACAAACAAAAAAACAGACGGATTCTTTAGTCCCGGTTCGTAAGTAGAACCGGGACTGAAGGTACTCCCTCCGAGTCAGCCACGTGGAGCACCTTTGGTCCCGGCTTGAAACAGGGTCGGGACTAAAGGTTAGGCCTTTATTCCCACCCCTTTAGTCCCGGTTGGTGAACCGGGACTAAAGCCCCTTACGGACCGGGACTATAGGCCCTGTCCCCACTAGTGGTAGCTGCGCTGGCCCCGCCTCGCAGCTCCAACTTTGCCTGCCACCAGCCACCACCATGGCCTCACTTCCGCATGCCTTGTGCCCTGCAGCGGCCGCCTCATCTGTCGGCTGCCTCGCCGACCAGCCGAGCCCCTGCTTTGGTTCGCCGTGGCCGCCCTCGGCCTGCTCGCTCGCCTCTGGCCGGCTGCCCTTGGTGCCACCCCGCATGTCGTTACGTTCCTACTTCGGCACCCTTCAAAACGTGTCTCCACCACTCTAGTTCCACTACACCGACCATGCCTCGTCTGTTGGCCGACACCTTCCCTCCAGCCCTCTCTGTCGTGCCCGTGGGTCGGCCTTGCTCCGCTATCGATGTGGCTCGAGTCGTCCCCTCGCCAGGAGCCGCTCGCTGGCCCCACATGCATCACCTTCGCGCATCCGTCCTCTGCACGCTCTCCGTTGAGCCACCCTGCTCCCACGCTGCGCAGCTTCGCTGATCCCGTTTATCCTCGTGCGAAGGTGATGCATGTTGGAATTATGTGTCCTACAACTATATTCAAACATTCACCAGCTGCTCCTGTGCCTCGGCCACCGAATCGCACCGCCCGTCCGCCCCGTGCGAACGCATACTAGCTAAAAGAAAGAGAGAACTAGGGGGGTTGGACAGAGTAGGAAGGAGCGGAACTGGTCAAGCCTGCCAGGTAAATAATTAATCGCGTTGTGGTTGCTTGTGCACGCGCATGTCAATTTCGAGATGATTTATACACTAGGACAGATGGAGTACTCCCTCCGTTCTGGTGTGTTAGGCCCACTACTACCAATTTCTATTTGTTCTGAAATCCCTTAAAAATAAGGCCCGTAAGAATTTAATTGGCCTAATTAATTTATTGAGCTGGTCCTCTCTCTCCTCTGAAAAGAACACCTAGCCGAAGCCCACTTCCTCTGTATATTCGGTGCCATTAAAGGAAAACGCTTCTAATTGTAGTCTGAAGACGCGCCCGTGCGAGACTACTCGAAGCCCGTCGATACGATTGGAAAGTTGACGCTCCAGATTTCATCTTGTATTAATAAAAAAACAAAAACTGATTCCTTCATTTCCTCTGCGCAATCCCCTCCCCTAATCTCTCGCTACGAATCGGCCATTAATCACCGGATCTGCTGAGCCCTGCTTCCCACGTCTCTTGCCTCGCCGCCAACTCGCGCTCACCAGATCCAGTGCGCCGCCGTTGTCTAATCCAAACTCCACCAGCCAACGACGACAGTTCCACCTCACCAGCCAGCTCCATCCGACCCGCACCTCCAACCCAATCCCCCTCGCATCGGTGGACCGCACCACCCAGCTTCGTCCTTCGCTTCTCCCCGCCGAGCAGCACGGCTACGCCCCAGTCCACTCCACCGATGCTGCCCCCGTGCGATTCTGTGATGTTTTCTTAGTCGCTAGGCTCCCCCATCTATTGAATCAGATGCATCCCCATCGATTGATTCGGCCGGCTGGAGTACATTATTACTGGATTGCATAATTGCGCCCCTATTTGAAGGAAGGAATCTCCAAAGCAAAAGGTATGCACACTTCGTGGACTGCCCCACATTTGGAGATTTGCAATTTTTGCAACGGATTGTGTGTGTGTGTGTGTGTCTTTTCCCCCAAAAGAGAATTGTTGTTGTGTAATTCATCTGTTTTTTATTTCATGTTTCTGTAAAATTTTAGTTGATGGAAGCTCATAAAACCTCCAATTAGGGTAGATGAGATCCACTTGTAGATAATAAATTTCTGCACCCGGTTGTTAGGGGCGAGCAGGCTATTTTGCATTCTCAAATTTATGTGTTTCCAATGTATCTTCCTTATGCACCGATTTCAGAGAATTAGTGCTTCCTATGTACAGAAGGAATTTTTCCATACTGCTTCTTATATATGTACTGATGAATCTTAGCATCTACCATGCTTTGTATGTATGAATTGCATTTCAATCTTGCTATACTTCTTAGGTGTAAAAAATATTTATTCATAGAATTAACAAAAATGCACCATAGGTGATTCATACGTACATAAGCTTATTTCATGCTATGGAACTTCAGGCTCTTGCCATGTTTCTAGTTGTATAGATGTGAAGTTCATTGCCTTAGAGCATCCTTGCTTTTTACGGGTACATAACTACATATAGAACAACAATCTTGCTTCATGATTGGTATATATGTTCTATATATCTATAATACAACAGTATGTCGTGCTTGCATATTTATATTTCATTCTATATATCCCCTCGCTCTCTCGTCTTTTGAAAGTCTATGCTTTCATGCATGACAAAATTAAGAGGATGGAATTGACGGGCCATTTGCTAGCGTATGCAACTGTATGTCTGTGCTTCCATCTTACAGTAATTGTTATTGCTTCAAAATGCTAAATTCTATGTTTTGGCCATACATGTGTTCTTCCACACTTTTTCACCATACATACCTTACTTACATGTTTCCACTCATATTTTTCATTGCTTCAAAGAATTATGTTTTGCTTTAAGCAATTCGTTTGCGTTTTGGACAGCATTGGAAGAACTATCTGAAGCACCGTTGCGCTCACAGGTTACTTTCTAAAGCCAGCGGAAACAAAGCGATGTGTTGTTGCTATCCATCACTGGTGCCAAGATAATGCTTATAGAAGCAAGTAGGAGGCACCAAAGGACAACTTGATAGGCCGCGTTGTCACATCCCATACAGAAGCAAGTAGGGTGCTTCGATTTAAATTGATTGTCTGAAATCAGAATTATTTGTCCAATGAATTATGGAAGCATAATCTTTTGTCTATGGAAACAAACTAGGCATATTTGTATTTCTTCGAAGGAAACACATTTCTAATGTGTTTAAAGCATGTGTACTCGTGACAATGTGTCCTTTTCCGTGGAAATTTCTTATTTTGTTAGAAGCAATTGTTTAGTCGATCGAAACAATATTTTCATGTTTTCAAAATACCTTACTTTGTATCCAACATCTGTGGTTCAATGCCTTACTTTGTATCCAACATTGTTTTCTCTTGCTTCCGGTGCACAAAATGAAGCTTAGTCACACAATAACCAAATTTACAGTTTTCTCAAAACATGTGTGCATGCTTCCTACATGCTCGAACAAAGTTTACGTTAGTCACTAATCATGCTTTCAAAATTAGCGCACTATATTTTCAAGCTACGCATCTGAATATATTCATGTGTTTTAGATCGAAGCAAACTCAGTTATGTCGGAAGCAAAACCAAGTCACTTCCAAAGCAGGATTAGTCACTCAATTATGGGAACCCACGTCAGTTCCCGGGTAAAAGCGTGCTATTTTTCCTCGATCTGGGTTTGACCCTCCAATACATGCATGCACTTATTCAGAGGAGGATCCACGGACAAAGATAACTGGGACGTGAAGTTTGGAAGCAGTTACGAGCAACCACCCAATTAATAAGAAAGCAAAGGAGCAAACCACGTGCGGGGGCCTCTGACTAGCTACTAGATCGGACGACCTTCATTAGCCTGATCGGACGACCAATGACTAGTCTGATAAGAAGCAATCTTCTGTAGTCTGATGCTTAGCAGTGCCCGCCATTAAAACTCTTCTTTGCATGCGATGTGAACAGACCACTGGATGGTCGCTAATCTCGCGGGAAAGAAAATTTCTCTCACGCACGCATGTGAAACGAAACTTTTGGTGTGGGCCTGGATGTCGTTTCACTTGCCCACCTTATTAGGGAAATTAATTAGAAGAATCCTAGCTGTGGGCTGATTGGAGGAAACACGTCAGAAGGGGTGATCGCCCCCAGTAAAATTTCACCTTGGTCACGATGCCACTCCTAGCGAGCCTAATACACCGGACTGGAGGGAGTACTAGTAATGATCATATAAAATAAGAAACAACGGATAAAATACCACGTGCTATCCTCTTTATCTATTTTTTCCCATACATATTAATTCATTCAAGAACGGTTACTTTGGCCTGTAATATTTTACTACACAGGACAACTACTTATTACAAAAGCGGCTTCAAAATACAACTACGAAGCTCGTGTCAATCAACTCCACGGGTGACTCACTATCCACGTCGGCCTACAATGTCATGGGTGACTCACCGTCCGCGCTGGTCTACAACTACACACTCAACTCACAATCGAAGCCGGCTTACAATGACGCGGCCAACTCTCACATCCGCGTGACTAATATGACTTACAATGATGCGGCTAACTCTCACATCCGCACGACCAAGATGACTTACAATGACATGGCCAACTCTCACGTCTGCATGACCAAGACGGCTTACAATGACCTGGCCAACTCTTACGTCTGCGCAAGCAAGACAACTAACAATGATGCGGCGAACTCTCACGTGCACACGACCAAGGTGGCTTATAACACCGTGACCCATTCTTGCGTCCGTGCCAAATCGCCGAACAACTTTCACGTTCAACTCAACATACTAGTGCAGTGCTCGCCTATACGAGCCACCCAACACACACGCGCAATATGCCGCCCCTGTGGTCCGGTTTACATCAACATATCGGTGCAGTGCTCGCCTATGCGAGCCGTCCAACAGACGCGCGCAAGACGCTGCCCCCGCGGTCCGGTCCACATCAACATGCCAGTGCCGCGCTCGCCTATACGAGCTGTCCAACGGACGCACGCAAACAGCTCCCGCGGCCCGTCTCCTTCAACACCATTGGAGCAAAGGAAAAAAATGGCATTCGTGTCTTACACAACATCGTCAAAACATGCACCAACTCTCATTAACGCTGGGTTGCTCAATTTATAGACGCATTGGCAAATACTATCCACTTCAACATATCAAAATAAACAGGAGAGCTTTTCATGAAGGAAACATCCCTGGTGAAGCTACAATTTGAGCCGGCCATCATTGAGCCGAAAATTCAGAGCAAGCGGCAAAGTAAAAGAAAAATGGACCTAGAGGAGAGAGGAGAGCTGGACTACATGGGAATGAAGCATGGGCCAAGGGGAATATGCACTCAATTTGGCAACAATATTTGCCAAAGACATATGATGAGCGTGAAAAAGATCATCACCTCACTACATCGTATCTGTTAGGATAAAATCCATCGTTCAGCCGTCATCCTTATGCCGGCTTATGCCACAGTCAAGTATGGAGATTCTCAAGATGCCTTCTTGAGTCGACTTAAGACTTGGGGTCTACACACACATGGCTCGGTAGATTCAACCGGGCTGAATAATTCAAGAACCCCGGGTCATTATAGGAAAGATAACCCGGTCCCGGGGGCTGCTACCTCATTGGTGGAAGATTTAAAGTCGCCCAAGATTACGAGCCACCATGATGCGACCGTTCAAACATGGGTGCCCAACTTTATTGACGGGCAATTTAAAGTCGCCCAAGAGGACGATGCGACCGTTCAAACATGGACACCATTGATGCCAAATAGGACAAGACGGCGCGATGCGACCATTCAAACATAGGTGGTATAATGCCAAAGAGGACCAGTCGCCATGATGCACGGTTCAAACATAGGTACCAATTGTGATCAGTGGAATCAAGCCCGCTTTATCTGATCCCTGGATGTTTTGAAGTAGTAGCATTATCTCATGTAATCCTAGGCTGAGCTTTTTCCTGATCATGGGGTCACTTGGGGGCTTTCAACTCACTCAGTTTTGCTTTCTCACCCTCTTGGTTCACGAAAAACTAACGCCATATGATGGTTAGACCTGACTGCATATTTGTGGGACTCACATTTATTGACCCCATGTACTCTTGACAAGTCAATCCATTGTGGACCCAGAAATTGTCAAGGTTAAAACATCGCGCTGCATCATGTGAGAGCCGGCTTACGGGAAAAGGATAAACCATGGGTTAACGTACCCGCTTCACTGAAGCAAGACTTGAGCCTGATTAGCCAGTCTCCTCATCGAGTCTCAGTGAGCCCTCTTATTAAAAGTTTCTATGCTCATGAGTTATTACACTCGCTTCATTGAAGGAAGACTCGAGCCTCGAAAGCTGGTCTTTATGTCATGCCTCAAAACTAGCACTTTATATTCCGTTATCATATACATACATCATCCTGCATTGCATCATGCATCATACATACATATCATGCCGGTCTTCAAACCGGGTCAAAGCATAAACTTCTGCAGGATCAAATAGATCTTCGATAGCCAACATTGATGTATCTTCATCATGGTTTATCATAACGAGTGTTAAATGATTTGGGTTTTTAAGCCTGCTCGGAAGAATTGACTATTTTTAAAGAGCCGCCCTATGACACATAATGGCGAACCATCTAATTGACCAGCTCTTGAACTTTTTCAACTTGTGCTCTGTAGTAAACTATAACACTTATGGATTTCTCAAACATATATTTTTCGGGTAACATTGCAACCACGGTCAAGGATTTATTTCATCACAAAGGCATCATCAGTTCATAGAGTGGATGTGATTTTATTCTACAATAGAAGGAATAGTCCCTAGTTGCTGCAGGCACACGACCGACACTTGGGAGCTGCATTATTCAAATCAAGATTACATCAAAGTATGAAAGTTCCATGTCGCTGCAAGCATGCACCATGACACTTGGGGGCTAATGCAAACCGCCCTTTCAAATCATCACATCATCAATAGACCACGCTATCTCAAGGAGATAAGCCGACCCTGGGGGGCTACAGGTCGCTCTTTATTCAAGTATGGATACAAGGAAGATCCGGCTCATCATTTTTATAATGACCCGGTCCTTGGGGTCTCCACATTGCTGCTCAAGTGTATATAATCAGATCTGCAAAGCCCCTTCTCATTATTGCATAATGACCCAGCTCTTGGGGGCTACACTGGCTGAAGTTTTATGAACATGAGATAAATACAAAGTCCCAAGTTGCTGCACGCGTGTGACCCGGCACTTGGGGCTACAGTTTGAGCTGTCCAAACACATTGTAAGGTCCAAATTGAAGACCCGTCCCATCACATAACTGATGAGCCAACCCTTGGGGGCTACACATGTGAAATGCAAGGCATTGTGTCCATATCGGGCGACTCAGATGACAACCCGAATTTCTCCAAAGCTATTTATCTACAACATTCAAAACCAAGTTTAAAGTCCCAGGTTGTTGGAGGCAAAACAACCTAGCCCTTGGGGGCTAAAGCAGCTGAAACTTTATAAGGTATAAAATAGTTACAAGTCCTAGGCTGCTGCAGGCAAGATAACCCGACACTTGGGGGCTACACAATCAAAGATATGATTGCAAAGCACCAAGTCATCATGGATAAACTCGGAGCTTGGGGGCTAAAGGTAATATGGATATAAAAAAATAGAAGAACACTTTCAAGTTGTCATTTGTGAAGCGAGAACTGGTCTCATTTCTCGATGGAAGGTTGCAAAGATCATCTTCTTCAAATTATTCATAGAAAGGCCCAAAAGACCGGCTCAACATCAGATGGATTTTCATTCCAATAATTTTATTTAGCCGAAGAATTGGAAGTCGGCTTAACATCATATGGATTGGCTTAGTCCCAATAATGTTATCAGGTCAAACTGGAGTTTAGTTGTTTGACGTAACAGCATCAACGATCATGACACACGGTTATCAAACATCATGACCCGACAGAGTCAATATAAACAACCCGGCTTCACAAGTTGGCATGTTTCACATCCATAATTCAGCAATGTTTTTATCTTAAATTAGAATCCACTATGTCTGTTGACCCCGCAAGATCCCCGCGACCTATGAACTAGTTTAACAACGAACAAATTTCTCCAATATTTTCATCAAAGCCCAAGCAACGGAAACCGGTTCAACATCATGTGGATTTATTATTCCCAAAATTTTCATCGAGCCAAAGCATTGGAGGCCGACTCAATGGAAAATATATTTTATTGCAAAGCACACGTACCTGCAACATGATTGTGAAGACAACTCGTTAATATAAAGAAGAAACTTGGATTTTCAAGGAGCTATTTCATTAAATCAAGCCGGCCAGTGGAGCAAGTCGGTCCCTTAACATTTTTGTTATTCTTATTTTAGGAGCTTACCATGTAAAAATTCAAGCTAACCTGGGGGCTAATGTCGGGGATATACCCCTTGGTATAACCCGGCTTGAAGTATAACCCGGTTTGAAGTATAATCTAGCTTGAAGTATGACTCAGATGGGACTTGGCGACTCACTGGTGACCCAGTCGAGTTTGGCGACTGATTAGTGATCCGGCAGGCAGCTCGTACATGACCCGGGAGACGAGTCAGACAAACGACAAGACCCAACGGCCCAGAAGGTAGGTCATGGGAGGGCCGGATCACATAGAAGGCCCAAGGAAAGGAAGGACTCCCTCACAAAGGAAACAAGACCTGGATTAGGATTCAAGAGATACTAGTCCTAGTCCTACTCCTAGTAGGACTCTACATGTAAAACCTACCTCTTCCACCTATATAAGGAGGGATAAGACGCCCCAAGAGGGGGAAGTTCAAATCATTGGAGATAGACAGATTAGAGGCTCTCGAGACTAGAGGCAGCCAAACAGCACCCTTGTAATCGGGATCATCTTCCTCATCAATACACACAAAGCAAGACATAGGCTTTTACCTCCATTGGAGGGGCCGGGCCTGGGTAAAACTCGCGTCTCTCGATTCTGACCAACACCTCTGAAGCCGCCACCTAGTTGTGATGGCCTCACACCTAAGTTCCCTCATGAGGACATCTGCCGGGACAAAACCACGACAACCGCCCTTGTCCTAGACCCCATTATAGATGGGTATCAGATCACTAGAGTCCTCATGGAGAGAGGAAGTAGCCTTAGCCTGAATTACTCAGATACGGTGAAAAAATGGGCATAGACCCATCAAGGATGAAACCTAGAAACACTACCTTTATAGGAGTGATCCCAGGCGTCGAAGCCCGCTACTTCGGCATGGTAACACTGGAGGTTGTGTTTAGATCATTCAACAACTTCCACAGCGAAGACTTGATCTTCAACATTGTCCCCTCCCACAACGGGTATCACGCACTACTTGGCCGCACGACATTCGCCCGCTTCAACATTGTGCCTTATTACGCCTAACTAAATCTTAAGATTCCCGGACCCAGAGGTGTTATCACCATCAACGACAATACAGAACGCTCGCTCCGTACCGAGAAGCACACATCTCGCCATCGAGGCGTGGCAGACGGGCAAGCCAGCCCGAGCTCAATAGGGTCCCTCAGAGACGTCTCTGGCTCAAAACAAATAGGGATACACTCCCCACGGCATAGCCTAGTCACCCATAAGGTATGTCCCTCATAGACACAATTTCATTCTCAAAATACCATGGGCAGCTATGGGGATCCACCACCAAGGACCATATGTTCGGTTCGACCAAACTACGTTTCAAATGTCTTCACAGACAAGAACGAGATCTCATTAAGGATCTCTCAAGCGTCAAGCTCACCTATAGCATGACATCTTCTCAAGACCCTTTATTCAAGATCCTCGTGCCGAAAACAACCACCTTTAAAGGATATTACCCCTCCCTTCTAAGAAGTATAGGAGAAGTTGTGCAGCTGGAAGCAGGGCGCACGTCAAGTCACCCATGATAATTCATGGAGAAAAAGTCGCTTAGAAACATGTTGTTCAAAACAATAGTTCCCTCTAACAGCTGCCTTGGCGCCATGAATTATTGTAAATATTATTCACATACTCTTTTACACTACCTTTACATATATATGTGTCGTGCTCATTGGCATCAAAGGGTAAATTTGTTTAATAAATATTAAGTGCGATCGGCTAATAGACTAGGGTCTTGGATAAATACTGCCCCGAGCACGACCCCGACACTACCTTTTTTAAATGTTTGGTTTCTTGGATGTTGCTTTATATGCATCAGTTCCGAATTATGTGTTGGGTCAATAGTTGGGTTGTCCCGCTCCTACGATTATCCGCTTACTTTCCACTAGATCGGCTAAAGGGGTAAAGGGTGAACCACTGCGATTGTATTTGTAGCTGGCATGGCTAAAAATACCTCGGTGGAGAAAGACGAAAATTGACTGTTATAATAAGAGGGAACTTTTTTGCAATCCTAGCTTAAGTACTAAAGACCGATGGAGGTTTTATTCCGTGTCATACGAAGGGGCTTGTTCCTTTACAAACCTTGTGGTAATTATTTCCAAATCCGGTTTATCCGACTACCACAAAAAACTGGGGGCTAGCCCCCGAATTCAAGCTCCTAAGGCTAAGTGAAAGCACAAAAGCCGAATAGTTTTATTTCCTCATTTCCTTCACACACACTACCACCTCAGGGAACTGATATATC
Source organism: Hordeum vulgare subsp. vulgare (assembly GCF_904849725.1). Lineage (NCBI taxonomy): Eukaryota > Viridiplantae > Streptophyta > Magnoliopsida > Poales > Poaceae > Hordeum > Hordeum vulgare. Next base: position 168,099,179 of record NC_058523.1, read on the forward strand.
GACTAAGGGTCATACTGCAGATGTCGAAACACCCCTTGTAGTCTCTACATGGGAGTTGAAGCCGACGACTAGAAACTTTTTGATTAAAGCGACCGAGCATGAGTCAAAAATAACACAAAGTGCATTACATTGGGACAAGCTTCATAATAATAAATTGTTCCAAGGCGGACTACAATGTCTCTACTCATAAATTACATCTTTGGAACACTGGACTTCAATCGCCCGAGCACCCTCCGTCGCGGCAAATAACTAAAGCTCTTGACGCGTGTGCTCATTTCCAGGATGCGGGGGTGTGGTTGCCATAGTAAGGGACTTCACCCCTGGCCAGTCCATCATGGTACTCGTAAAAGCCATCGGAGCTCCCTCTATGCAAATGGAGCACTTTAGAACCTCGAGTTGAGGCACGACATTGCACAATTTATGCACTAAGCCGAAGTAACTACTTGGTAGAGGCTCGGTGGGCCATGACCGGATGGAGAGGTCCTTCATGGTCGGCTCCGCCATCCTATGCAACTCGATGAGCTCTTTCATATGATTGACAAGAAGGGGGTTGGGCCCGGGAGTCTTAAACTGCGCCCAGAAAAGCCTCTGCTAGGCGTCCCTGTCGTGCACTGCGTAGTGCTTGGCCACGTGTGCTACACTCCGCGGGAGGTCCATAAAGGAGCCTAGGGAACTCCACAGCCATGTAAGAAAGGCAAACCTATTTCCACCAAAGGCACTTTGCAGTAAGTATGGCTTACCATCCGCAATCTTCTTGGTCTGGTGCACTTCTTCTTCGAAGAAGAGCCTATCTACCCGCTCTGATTTGATCTCGGAGGACAGCTTGGAGAGCTCGGTCGCTTGTTCCACTAACTTTTTTTCCAAGGCCTCGCTTTTAGCACTGGCATCCTAAAGCTCGTGCTGGACCTTGGCAACTCTAGCCTTGTGCCCACCACTCTCAACCTCCAGCGAGCTTAGCTCGGCGGTGGTCTGCTCGGCCACCATCTTATGAGCGACGGCCTCCTGCTTGGCCTCTCCAGTTCGGCCCTGAGTTTCTCCAACTCCATGTCCATAGCTTCAAACATAATAGAAATCATAATGTCATACACAAAATCAAGACAATACTAAACTACTAAAGTATAACAAGAGTCTTAGCGGCCTGCATTAAGCTTACCCTGCTTCTCGTCTAGCCGACTATTAGGTCGGCTGAGTTCCTCACCGGAAACCTGGAGTTTCTCGTTCAGCTCAGCAAGTTCAAGGGTGTTGGCAGCCACAACCAAGGACGAGGCCTGCGAGACAAGATTGGATTTGATAAGCATTCGCGCTAACATGATTAGGATATTTGGTCGAAGTATCCTACTGAGTTGTTACAGTTCATGGGTCCCTGAACTGATTTTTTTCAAAGACCATGAGTTCTTTTGAGCCACGTGTAAGTTTTTCAACTCACCCATGGCTCGGGGGCTATCATACCTATAAGGCATATAAAAATCTTATAAACAAATTTAACACTACATGGTTTACCTTGAAACCTGCCAGCAAATCGTTGAAGGCTCCCTTTAGTCCGCTATCAATGGACACGATGCTTTGAAGAATCGCACACATACGGATGTGATGTTCATCGGTGATGAAGGAGCCGGATAGAGCCTCCTCCATTATTGACGGCCACTCGGTCGTAGCCCGTTCTATCACAGGTGGCGGCGGAGGCAACGATGAATATGTCGGAGGATCGGAGCTCCTTGGAGTTGTCTCTGGAGGAAGCTCAAACGCATCATGGCCCTCCTGTCCCCTCATTGGGAGGGGATTGACCTCTTGGGTTCGAGTGACCAAGGCATGAACCTTGGCCCAAATGTATTGGTCTTCAGTTCCCGAGGTGTTTATCTTGTCCATCACCACCTCGTCCTAGTGTTCGGAGGGTGCTGGTGGGATATCACATCCACAGCCTCGTCCGATGGTTGAGGGAGAGTAGTGCGGGATGCATTCCCGCTCTCCACTAGTTTGTCCGGTGGTGACCCCCCCTCTCAGACCTGATCGATCGGGAGGCCTCAGGCAGGACTGCGTCAGACAAAGGAGTGTGTATGTTTATCAACAGAAGCTCAGTATAAGTCCATGAAATATAATTTAGATATGTACCTTTGGGTCGGGGGCTTGATCTTGGGGGTCCTTTGGGGAACCCTCTCGAAGGTCGTGGAGTCCCTATCGGAATCCGGCCTATCGTCGGGTAGGACGACCTTGCTTCATAGGGTCTCTTCGAGGCCTGGGGAGGCACGCCCTCCTTGGCCTCCTTCGGCGTCGTCCTCTTTCTCGTATGGAGGGGATCTTTTTCCTCTTCATCCTCCGCATACTCTTCCTCATAGACGGACGAAGCATGGGTGTCTCCGTACTTGTGTCCGGAGGACCCCTTGAGTAGAGACCCCTTTGGGTCTCCCTTTTCTTCTTCCCTTTTTTAATGGCATCGTGTATGGCTCCACCACTAGCATTGTGGTAAGCAATTGCGTCCTGGGGTTCTCGAGCAGGGGGCTGGGCCGTTTATTTTCTTGGCCTTTTCCAGCCAGCCCTGCAGGAACGGTGGGTGAAAGAATAAGATCCCTGATAAATATTAAAAGCTTTAAACAAAGAATAAAGGCTTGGTCATACCTCCAAGGGAGGGTGATTGGCATCCAAGCCGACGTCTTCCTCCTCGGTCGACCATTCTTGTTGAGGTTCGAACAACACTTTCCACAATTTCTCGAGGGTAGTGTTGTACAATTGGCTCATGATGCCGGTGTCGTCGAGCTTGTAGGACCACATTGGAGTGTCCCAATGGTAGCAGGGAAGGATGCAGCGGCAAAGCATGACCTGTACCACGTCGGTCAGCTCGATATTCGCCTCGACCATTTGCTTGATGCGGTTCTGCAACGCCTTTCACCTCCGAGGATGATCCCCAGTCGAGACCCCTTCTCTCCCACGAGGTTAGCCTCTCGGGAGTCCGGATCTAAACTCGGCAAGCACCGACCAGCTTGCTTCCTGAGGCACAGTGATGTATAACCACACCTTTTTTCCATGCCTTGATGGTATCGATGAAAGTGCCCTCCATCCATTCAACCCCGGGGAGCTTGCTAATCACGGCTCCACCACAGTTGGCATGTTGGCCGCTGACTGACTTTGGCTTGACGTTGAAAGTCTTGAGCCATAAACCGAAGTGTGGATGAAACCACAGGAAGGACTCTCAAAGGGTGATGAAGGAAGAGATGTGCATGCATGAGTTCGGGGGAAGATCATGAAAATCTAACCCGTAGTAGAACATCAGGCCCCTAACGAACGGGTGGAGCGGGAAGCTTAGTCCCCATATGAAGTGGAGGATGAACACCACTCTTTCATGTGGCCTTGGAGTAGGGATCACCTGGCCTTCCTCCAACGCACGATGGGCAATATCTAGCGAAAGATAGTCGATGTCCTTCAGCTCCCGGATGTCCTGGTCGGAGATGCATGACAGCTCCCACTTGTCGTGAGAGCCTGAGCCATCCATGGCCGAGTTTGGGGGAGGATGGCTGGGAAAGGACGGAAAGCGAAATGGATCTGGGCTCTTGGAAGGTAGAATGGGAGGGGATCGAGGAGTGCATGTGGCGGCTTTGTGGATCTTTCCCCTTTTATGGAGGGGCCGCAAGGCCAAGGGTTCCCGTTTATTGTGTTGTAGGCCCTGCCACTTCTCGAAACGACCGCGTCGGTGAATGCATATGTGATTACCCAGACCATTACTCATATCCCCTTAAATGTTGGCCACGATCTCCACACTTACAAGACATGCCCGTGAGAAAGCGGCCTCACACCACGAATCGACTTTTTGTCATAACTCGCAATCGCGGCCTTTCGTCACAAGTGCTGTTAGATGAGGAACTATTCACACCCAGGCCTTTTTGGCCTTCTAATCAAGGAGTGTCTGTTTTAAAGGCATGACATCGCCAAATGACCAAGTTCAAGCCAGCCGAATACGACGGAAACTCGCCTCACAAGCCACTTACTTTGGATACAAGGAGTTGTCGAAGACCATATACATCAGTGTTGGATGCTAGTTCGGGGGCTACTGAGGGACTCCGGTATTAAGGGGTCCTCGGACGGTCGGGTTGTTGCTCACATGCCGACCTAATGGGCCGCATCATTGAAGACCGAACTGCATGACGACCTCGGTGCACCTGCCCCCTGCTGAAGTCGGTTGTATGGAACCCTAGGGATCCCTAGTATCTATATAAACGAGAGGGATTCAGCCCCGTAGCCAAGTTGACTCATCTAGGGTTTGGATCATACGATCTTGAGGTACATCAACTCTGTAATCCTCATACACCATCAATATAAGTAAGAAGGACGTAGGGTTTTACCTCCTCAAGAGGGGCAGAACCTAGGTAAATACTGTCTCCTTCGTCCCGTGCAACCCATCGATCCAAGGTCCACCGCTCGAGACCCCTTACCCGAGATCCACCGGTTTTGACACCGACAGTAGGCCAATAGAAAACGGATTGTAATACCTTGTGTGCAGTTCAGCTACCAGCACGGTATCCTCCGTAGAACTCGGAGTGACACTTCCTTAGGATCTGTTCCTCTTCATAATCAGGTATACAACATCTAATAACACCATCTACCGCTTCTCTATAAAGATGTGGGTCATCCCAAAAGTAATGTCACAAATCATAAAAGATTTTTCTTTCATTGATAGGTGAAGCTAGGCGGAATATATTTAGCACCAATGTAACTAGCATAATCCGCATCCCAAGGAGTACTACGTGAAGTATTTATAACAACAAGTTGCTCATCAGAAAAATTATCATCAATAGGCAGTGGGTCATCAAGAACTTTTTCCATTCTAGACAAGTTATTAGCTACATTGTTTTCAGCTCCCTTCCTATCAACGATATGCAAGTCAAATTTTTGGAGTAAAAGCACCCACCTAATAAGCCTAGGTTTATCATCTTTCCTTTCCATAAGGTATTTAATAGTAGCATGATCAGTGTGAATAGTTACTTTAGAATCAACGATGCAAGGTCTAAACTTATCACATGCAAACACAACTACTAAAAAATATTTTTCAGTAGTAGCATAATTTCTTTGGGCACTATTTAGGGTGTTACTAGCATAATGAATAACATTCAATTTCTTGTCTACTCTTTGCCCTAGAACAGCACCAGTAGCATAATCACTAGCATCACACATGATTTCAAATGGTAAGTATCAATCAGGTGGTTGAACAATAGTTGCAGAAATTAAGGCTTTCTTAAGTATTTCAAAGGCTTCTACACAATCATCGTAAAAAAGGAATATATTTTTGAAGGAGATTAGTTAATGAGCTATAAATCTTTGATGAAATGCTTATAGAAACCAACATGATCGAGGAGATGCATTGGATAGACCGAAAGGCATACGCCTATAAGCATAAGTTCCAAATGGGCAAGTAAAGATAATTTTCCCTTGGTCCTCTTTTGACAGATGTATTTGAGAGAAACGAGAATATCTATCAAGAAAACAAAAGTGTGTGTGCTTGGATAATCTTTCTAACATTTGATCAATAAAAGGAAAGGGCTAATGATCTTTTCTAGTAGCTTTATTCAATTTCCGGAAATCAATTATCATCCTATAGCCAGTTACTATTCTTTGTGGAATAAGTTCATTTTTATCATTAGGAACAACGGGGATACCTCGTTTCTTAGGAACACAATGAACATGGCTTACAAATCAACTATCAGCAATAGGATATACCCACTTCCAGAAGTTTTAGTATCTCACTCCTTACCAATTGCTTCATCTTAGGATTGAGAAGGTGTTGACGATCAAAGAAAGGTTTAGCATTCAATTCCATATTAATCGTGTGCGGAGAGGAAATGGGGCTTATGCCCTTAAGATCATTAAGAGTATATACACTAGCAGCCCTGTGCTTCTTCAGAGTTTTAAGTAATCTCCTTTCTTCATGCTCGGAAAGGTTAGCACTTCTAATAAAAGGATATATATTCTTTTCATCAAGATAAGCATATTTCAAAGTATGAGGTAATCTCTTAAGCTCAAACACAGGAATCCTTAGGTGGAGGAACGTCAGTGCACTACTAATTGAGTACCCAGTGCCCCTGAATTGTGCACTAGTGTTAAGAGCATAACCCCTCGAAGGCACCCGCCAACCCAAGCAAGTATCCGAAACCAGATGCCAGCAAGCCCTACACAATAGCCCAGGACGGGCCCAAGATGCGCCAAGAACCCCCGACACCTGCTGGGGACCAAGGCACAGGCATCCTCAAGAAGACCCGAAAAGTCACCCCTCCCGCAAGCGCGAGCCAATCTGCCACCGCTCCACCTCATCGCCACTCCAGCCACTTATCGATGAGGTGTTAAGCTCCCAGATGGCTAAGTGGCTATCGCTGGGCACATGTCGACATGCTGGAAGATAGATCATACCCATTGACACCCGTCCATAGGCGTGTCAAGCTATGCTGCAATAGTTAGCTAGAGCGGTGGAAGGAGCTTGCCAGGGAAGCACCTTCGCACGCCACCTAAGGCTGCATTTATGGCATTTTATCTTGAGTGCGAGAGTTAGGTATGATAGTATAATTAGCTATCTAATCATGTCTGTTTGCCACTATAGACGCCCCTTGAGCTATAAAAGGACGCACAAGGCAACCTAGAGGATTCAGACCCAAGAACATTTTGTACGCACATAGTAGATCTCCACGACAACCCTTGCCTGGGCACAATGTTGTGTGAGCTCTGTCTTCCCCTAATTAATCGACCAAAGAAGGAGTAGGCTTTTACGCTTCTCAGCGGTCCGAACCTAGGTAAACGCCTTGAGTCCCATCATCATGCTGCCTTGTAGTTTCCGCTCTTTGTGCAACGCGATCTCCCTGCTGAACCACGAAGGGGTCAATGGTCCCATAGGTGATCGAGTGCAACCTGCCCCGACATCTTTGGCACGCCAGGCAGGGGGAATTGTTCGTGCAAACCTGAGATTACGAGCAACATGCTAATCTTTGTTGTTGTTCTTTTTCCTCATGGCTCCCAAGAAGAAGACCAGTGCGTCCGATCATCCTTCTACTTCGAAGGCCATGACGCTGGTGGCTGTGGACAGTGCTGGCACCGCGGCAACATCAAGCGATGCGGTCGATGCAAGAGGCACCGTCGTCGTGTCCCCTGCGGTCGAAGCGGGAACAAAGAGCACCGGAGGCAAGCAACAATTACGTCCTCGCGATATTGGCACTAGTGCTGCGGGCGGAAGGGACATCCAGACTCCTCCCTTCTCCCGCACTAGTGGCCACAGTCACAATAGTGGCGCCCAATCTGAAGCAAGCCGTGATCCACCAGCTGCGCCTGTCATGGGCGCGGATACTGAGCGCGTGTCTCGTCGAGAGCAAGGCGAACTGCTAAACTGAGCCGCGGATCCACGAGCTCAGCCTCCCCCACATCAAACAGCAACGGTGCCGCTCCACAATGACAAGGGTGTGACGACAGTCCTCTTGGTTCCACCAGGAGTCAAGCAACGTCGTGGTCCACATCTCTACCCATGTCGGACACAGCCGCGGAAGCAATGGCACGGGCTCAGTTGCTGTTAACTTTTCCACCAGTGGCTGATAAAATGGACGAGTGGAGGGCCACCATCCAGAGTTTGATTGGCTTCGCTGGAGCCAGGAAATAGCAACTTGCAGGAACGTCCCGTCGTCCACGGACGACGACGACGGCCCGGACTGACGGTCGTGTTGAGGGGGCCACACTAATGATGCAGTACCCTCCTCAATAGAAAACCCAAGGGCAGTCGCAACAAGCTCCATTGCTGACGGGCCCGATGATCCATCCATGGCCTCGTATGGCCTGCGTGACCAGCGAGACCAGCGACGTGTCCTAGAAGACCAATGGAATGAGGATGCGTGTATCACCATTGAACGACGTCGGGAAGCACACCGTCAATCTGACAGGTGCAACTACATAGACGCTAGCAACCCCATGCCTAGTGCTGGCGGATACCTACCTTACAAGGTCGGGTGTCCTTCCTTCACTCGCGAACTGCGACAGGTCCGCTGGCCGTCGAGCCGAGCTTTCAGGCCTGAACTAATGGGGAAGTATGACGGAAAGCTCAACCCGGCAGAATTCCTGGGCATCAACATGATAGCGTCCAACCTACCGGAGGAAGAGATGAGAAGGTGCTCGTCAACTATTTCCCTTTTTCCACTCAAGCCAAATGTGAGGTCGTGGCTGATGTACCTGCTGGAGAATTCCATTTTGTTATAGGCTGACTTGTGCAACGAGTTTGTTAGCACCTTCATAGGTGGCCACCACGAGCCACGACAACCCAGTGACTTGCAGGTCCTCCCGCGGAAGGAGGGGGAAACCCTGCGGAAGTACATCCACAGATTAAGTAGAGTGCACCACAACATTCCTGAGATACACCCAGCAACCATGATTGTCGCGTTCCATTCGAGCATGCACAATAGGAGGATGTGGCCCAAGATGAATGTCAAACTCCCAGAGACAGTCGACGAGCTATACATGTTGGCGGACAAGTCTGCTCGAGCTGAAGAAGGAAGGTGACTCCCTAGAGAGGAGTGGGCGTCGAAGTCGACTCTAATGACAAAGATGATACCCCTAGACCGAAGGGGAGGAACCGAAAGTGCAACAAGTAGCGCAAGGGAAAGGCAGTATTGTCCGTCAAAGGCTCTGGTGATCTTAGCACCGACAAGAAGGCAAAAGCCAAGACCCCCCGCAAGGGAGCTACCTCGTGCGATGATTGCCGGGAGGCCGCTACAGCAGAGAAAACTGGAAAGTTCGATAGGCCATATTGCGAGATCCATCGCGCCAAGGGCCATGATCTCCAAGAATGCCGCCTAGTTGAGCAGCTTGCTGAAAAGAAAAAAGCAGAGTACGAGGAGCGTGACAAGGAGAAGGGCCAAGATGGTGTTACCGGGAAGGGCCGTGGTGGTAGAGGAGCCCGCCACAGCAAGGGCCCGCGGCAAAAGGAAAATCCTACCAAAGGCCAGGAGAAGAAAGAAGAATATGACATGAGTGGTGATCAAGACGATGGAGAGGATTCGAGTGATAAAGAATTCCAAAGGGCAACCGATGCCATGTGTGTTGATGGGGGCGCATCCTTGCACTCCTCTCGCGGCCAGCTCAAACAATGGGCGCACGAAGTTAACTCCATGGAGCCAATGGTAGAGTCTAGGAGACCGTTCGAATGTTCTCGCACGCCTATCATCATTGACGGGGAGGATCACCCTGATCGCAATACTGTGGTCGGGTGTTTACCGCTATTCGTTTCTCCGAGAGTCCACAACCTCAAAGTTAGTAAGATGTTAGTTGAAGGCAGGGTAGGGTTGAACCTGATTTTCCCCGTGGTGGTTAAGTGACTGCAAATCCTTGACGATGAGCTCAAGCCTACGGGTTCATTCCAAGGAATCAACCCCGGCAGAGGCCAGCCCAAGGGGAAGAAAACTTTGCCTATTATGTTTGGCGGAGAGTTCAATAACCGGTCCGAGAAGGTCGTATTTGACGTGGTCGAACTCTCCTTGCCATACAATGGAATTCTTGTTTGTCCAGCCTTTTCAAAATCCATGGCAGCATCCCACTATGCTTACAGCATTCTGAAGATGCGAGGTCCCACGGGAGTAATTGCTATGGCAACAAAAGACCTTCCCTGGAAACGGCGCCAGGAATCCTTCTGCTACGGGCTACGCCTAGAGGGACTTCCTTGGCAAATATGCAAAGGATTCCCCCGCGGCCTTGGAGCCTTGCGTTGGTGTTCCCTTGAAGAGGAAAGGGTGATGTAGCACAGCGGCGGTAAGTATTTCCCTCAGTTTGAGAACCAAGGTATCAATCCAGTAGGAGGATCGCGTCAAGTCACAAGTACCTGCACAAACACAAAGAGCTTGCACCCAACGCTATAAAGGGGTTGTCAATCCCTTATAGATTGTTTACAAAGTGAGAAATGAAAGCAAAAAGGTAAAAAAAGCAAAGTAAAAGTAAAGGTGGAGACGATAGTTGTGAATAGACCCGGGGGCCGTAGTGTTCACTAGTGGCTTCTCTCATGAAAGCAAGTAGACGGTAGGTGAACGAATTACTGTTGAGCAATTGATAGAACCGCGCAAAGTCATGACGTTATCTATGGCAATGATCATATCTATAGGCATCACGTCCAAAACAAGTAGACCGATACTTTTTGCATCTACTACTATTACTCCACACGTCGACCGCTATCCAGCATGCATCTAGTGTATTGACTTCATAAGAACAGAGTAACACCTTAAGCAAGATGACATGATGTAGATGGACAATCTCAAATCTATGATGAAAGCCCATCTTGTTACCCTTGATGGAAACAACACGATGCGTGCCTTGCTGCCCCTTCTGTCACTGGAAAAGGTCACTGCACGGTATGAACCCAAAACCAAGCACTTCTCCCATTGCAAGAATCATAGATCTAGTTGTCCAAACAAAACCCAAGACTCGGAGAGACTTACAAGGATATCAAATCATGCATATAAGAAATCAACAAAGACTCAAATATAATTCATAGATAATCTGATCACAAATCCACAATTCATTGAATCTCGACAAACACACCGCCAAAGAGGATTACATCTGATAGATCTCCATGAAGATCATGGAGAACTTTGTATTGAAGATCCAAGAGAGAGAAGAAGCCATCTAGCTACTAACTACGGACCCGTAGGTCTGAAGTAGACTACTCACGAGTCATTGGAGAGGCTATGATGTTGATGTAGAAGCCCTCCAACTCCAAAGTCCCCTCCGGCAGGGCACCGGGAAGGGTCTCCAGATGAGATCTCGCGGAAACGGAAGCTTGCGGCGGCAGAAAAGTGTTTCCGTGGATGCCCTGATTTTTTCTGCGATTTTAGGGAATTTATAGGCCAAAGAGCTAGGGCAAGGGAGCGCCAGGGAGGCCACAAGCCTGGTCGCCGCGGGCCCCCCTGGCCGTGGCGTCAGGGCTTGTGGGCTCCCTGTGGGCCTCCTGCCTTGGCCCTCAAGTCCCCCGATCTTCTTCTGTTCTGGAAAAATTTATTTCAGGGATTTTATTCCGTTTGGACTCCGTTCCAAAATCAGATCTGAAAAGATTCAAAAACACAGAAAAAACAGGAACTGGCACTTGACACTAAATTAATAAGTTAGTCCCAAAAAAGATACAGAAGGTATATAAAACATCCAAAGTTGACAAGATAATAGCATGAAACCATCAAAAATTATAGATATATTTGAGACGTATCAAGCATCCCTAAGCTTAACTCCTGCTCGTCCTCGAGTAGGGAAGTGATAAAGAATGAATTTTTGATGCTTTGATGCTACCTAGCATAGATGTCCTTTGTAACTCCTCTTATGTGACGTGAATGTTCAGATCCATTAGATTGAAAACAATAGTTTGCTATTGATGTGGAGACAATAATACTTCAAGCAAACTAGCAAGGTAATCATGAACTTTCAAAATAACTAGGCCAAAAGAAATTTATCCCTACAAAATCATATAGTCTGGCTATGCTCTATCATCCTTGCACAACGAATTTAAATCATGCACAACCTCGGTATTGGCCAAGTAATTGTTTTCACACCTTTACTTTCTCAAACTTTTTCAACTCTCACGCAATACATGAGCGGGAGCCATGGTCTTAGCACTATAAGTGGAGTGGGGTGTGGTGGAGGTTGCAAGGAAAACAAGGAGAAGATGGTCACATTGACTAGGCATATCAATGAGCTATGGAGATGCTCATCAATAGATATCAACGTGAATGAGTAGGGATTGCCATACAAATGATGCACTAGAGCTAGGAGTATTGAAAGCTCTTAAAGAAAACTAGTGGGTGTGCATCCAACTTGCTTGCTCACGAAGACCTAAGGCAATTTTGAGGAAGCCTATCATTGGAATATACAAGCCAAGTTATATAGTAAAAATTTCCCACTAGCTATATGGTGGTGACAAAACGAGAGACTCTCAATCATGAAGATCATGGTGCTTAATAAGCACAAGTGTGGAAAGGAGATAGTAGCATTGTCCCTTCTCTCTTTTTCTCTCATATTTTTTTGGTGGACTCTTTGGCCTCTTTTTTATTTTTATTTTCATTTTTGTGGGCATCTTTGGCCTCTTTTTGTAAATGGGCTTCGCTGGCCTCTTTTATTTCCTCACATGGGACAATGCTCCATCAATGATGATCATCACACTTACAACTCAAAACTTAGAGCAATGATGACTCTATAAGGAATGCCTTCGGTAGAGTACCGTGACAATGATCTAGCAAGGCATAGACATCAACGGAAACATCATGCTAGCTATCTTATGATCATGCAATGGCAATGTAGAAGCTGTGGCACATGTCATGGTGGTAGTTGCATGGCAATATATCTCGGAATGGCTTTGAAAAAGCCATAGTAGGTAGGTATGGTGGCTGTTTTGAGGGAGGCTATATGGTGGGTTTTGTGCACCGGCAAAAGTTGCACGACACTCAAGAAGATAGTGATGGTGGACGGTGAAAGTGCATCTAAAGGATGGACTCAACATTAGTCATGAAGAACTCGTATACTTGTTGCCAAATTTTTAGTAGTAATCGAAACAAAGCATTCAACGCATACTCCTAGGGGAAGGGTTGGTAGGTATAAACCATCGCGCGATCCCGACCGCCACACAAAGGATGACAATCAATAAACTAATCATGCTCAGACTTCATCACGTAGCGGTTCACCATACGTGCATGCTACGGGAATCACTAACATCAACACAAGTATTTCTAGATCCACAACACCTTACTAATATAACTTCAATATTACCACAACCACAACTCAAAACTAATTGAGATGAATCAAACTTCTCTAACTATTAAATGCACATGAAGGTGGAAGTTTTCATATCCCTTTGGATAACTACCCCTTTTGGGACTACTTTCATAGCATAAGCCAACTACCACGCCACGCGCTTCCGTGCTCTAAAAGATAGAAGTGAAACACACAGAGCAAAATCAACTAGACCAAAAGATATAAGTGAAGCACATGTGAGCTGAATTGTCTAACCAAAGGATATAAGTGAAGCTCGACAAAATCATGGTGAGTGCATGTCTCTCTCTCTAGGTGTGCAGCAAGGAAGATTGTGACACAACAAAAATAAAAGACTCCTACGATACAAGACACTCCAAGCAAAACACATAACATGTGGTGAATAAAACTATAGCCCCAAGTAACGTTACCGATGGATTGAAGATGAAAGAGGGGATGCCTTCCCGGGGCATCTCCAAGCTTAGGCTTTTACGACATCCTTGAATCAACTTGGGGTGCCTTGGGCATCCCCAAGCTTGAGCTCTTGCCACTCTTTATCTCTTTGTCCATAAGAACTTCACCCAAAACTTGAAAACTTCACAACACGAAGCTTAAACAGAAACTCGTGATAACATTAGTATAAGAAAGCAAACCACCACTTCCTTAGGTACTATAGCAAACTTAAATTCTACTTATGTTGATGTTGGGTTACTGTATTTTCAATCTTCCATGGCTAATACCCCCCAATACTATCCATAGTTTCATCAAAATAAGCAACCAACTCAACAAAAACAGAATCTGTTAACAGCTGACCAGTCTGTAGGAATCTGTATACTTCGTATACTTCTGGTACTTCAAAAATTCTGAAAACTTACGACAGTGTAAAGAATTGGGTAGCAATCAGCAGAAAAAAGAATCAACTCAAAAGCTCTTATAGAAAAAAATGAAAATTCTTTTCGTGTGCAGAAAGTTTCTGTCTTTTCCAGCATGACCAAACGATCATCCCCAAGACTAATCATAATGGTTTTACTTGGCACAAACGCAAAAAGAAACACAAAAAACACAATCATAACAGAATTATAGAAGTGTGAAAAACACAAAACAGAAAGAAAAAGGATAGATTCGTTGGGTTGCCTCCCAACGAGCGTTATTGTTTAACGCCCTTAGCTAGGCATAAGGTGATGGAATCACGTATAGTCATCTTTGGTGCTCAAACCATAAGTAGCCCTCATCATAGATTCATAAGGAAATCTTATTTTCTTTCTAGGAAAATGCTCCATGCCCTTCTTTAGAGGAAATTGAAATCTAATATTCCCTTCCTTCATATCGATGATAGCACCAATTGTCCTTAGGAAAGGTCTACCAAGAATAATGGGACATGAAGGATTGCAATCTATGTCAAGTACAATGAAATCCACGGGTACATAGTTCTTATTTGCAACAATAAGAACAGCATTGATCCTTCCCATGGGTTTCTTGACAGTAGAATCCGCAAGATGCAAATTAAGAGAACACTCTTCAATCTCATGAAAACCAAGAATGTCACATAAAGACTTTGGAATCGCGGAAACACTAGCACCCAAATCACACAGATCATTGCATTCATGGTTTTTGATTTTGATTTTGATAGTAGGTTCCCACTCATCATGAAGTTTTCTAGGTATAGAGACTTCTAATTCGAGTTTCTCTTCAAGATATTTCATCATAGCATCAATGATATGTGTGGTAAAGGCTTTGCTTTGGCTATAAGCATGTGGAGAGTTTGCAATGGATTGCATCAAGGAAATGCATTCAAACAAGGAGCAATTATCATAATTGAATTCCTTGAAATCCAAAGTGGGAGTTTCATTACTACCCAGTATTTTGATTTCTTCTACTCCACTCTCCACACCTTTATCATCGAGATAGGTGGACTCCGAATCATTGGGGCGTATTTCAACCAAAGTGGATTCATATCCAGCCCCTTCATCAATAGGTTTGACACGCGAAAACAAAGATTCAAGAGGAATCACACCAAGCACTTTAAGATCTTTGTGATTTGCATCACTAGAACACACCCTTTTAAACCATTCATGCTTAGCGCGAATTTGGGAGGTTCTTTCTTTGCTCTCGTTCATGGAGACACGCATAGCTTTTAAAGTTTCATCCAAGTTAACCTTGGGAGGAGCACATCTAACTTTCAAAGCATCAATATCACAAGACATCCTATCAACGCTCTTAGCCAAATCGTCTATTTTTAGTAGTTTTTCCTCTATGGACGCATTGAAAATCTTTTGAGAGTTGATGAACTCTTTGATATTACTCTCTAAATCAGAGGGTAATTTGTTATGATTTCCATAAGTGTTGTTGTAGGAATTTCCATAACTGTTAGAGGAGTTACTAGGAAAAGGCCTAGAAACATAGTTTCCTCTAAAAGCATTGTTGTTGCCAAAATTGTTCCTACCAACAAAATTAACGTCCAAACTAGCGTTGCTACTCTCAATCAAAGAATATAGTGGCATGTCATTAGGATCTAAAGGAGCATTTCTACTAGCAACCAAATTCATCAACTCGTCCATCTTAGCACTAAGCGAGTTAATTTCTTCTATAGGGTGTACCTTTTTGCTAGCAGGTGACCTTTCAGTGTGCCACTGAGAGTAGTTGGTCATGATATTGTCTAGGAGTTTTGTAGCTTCTCCTAACGTGATTTCCATGAACGTTCCACCTGAGGCGGAGTCCAAGATATTGCGAGAAGCAAAATTCAAACCAGTGTAAAAGATTTGTATAATCATCCACAAACTCAAGCGATGAGCAGGACAATTTCTAATGATTAACTTCATCCTCTCCCAAGATTGTGCAACGTGTTCATGATCAAGCTGCTTGAAATTCATGATATCGTTACATAGAGAAATAATCTTAGCCGGTAGAAAATATTTGGATATGTAAGCATCTTTGCACTTATCCCAAGAATCGATACTATTTTTGGGCAAAGAAGAAAACCAAGTTTTTGCACGATCTCGCAACGAGAAAGGAAAAAGCTTCAATTTAATCACGTCATTATCCACATCTATTTTCTTTTGCATATCGCAAAGCTCAATGAAGGTATTGAGATGGGATGCGGCATCTTCACTAGGAAGGTGAGAGAATTGCTCTTTCATAACAAGATTCAGCAAGGCAGCGTTGATTTCATAAGATTCCACACTAGTGGCGGGAGCAGTCGGAGTACTAATAAAATCATTATTATTAGTTTTCAAGAAGTTGCAAAGTTTGGTGTTTTCTGCCATGATGATGTCAACAAACAAACAAGAACACAAGCAAGCAAGAAAACTGGCAAAGGAAAACGGCAAAAGGCAAATGAAAATGGCAAAGGAGAAAGGCAAATGAAAACGACAAAGGAGAAAGGAAAATGAAAATGGCAAATGTGAAGTGGGGGAGAGGAAAGCGAGAGGCAACTGGCAAAAAAGGTAAATGCAAGAGATGAGTTTGTGACACTTACTTGGATGGGTCTTGACTTGATCTCTCCCCGGCAACGACGCCAGAAATACTTCTGCTACGGCAACAAAAGACCTTCCCTGGCAACGGCGCCAGGAATCCTTCTGCTACGGGCTACACCTATAGGGACTTCCTTGGCAAATATGCAAAGGATTCCCCCGCGGCCTTGGAGCCTTGCGTTGGTGTTCCCTTGAAGAGGAAAGGGTGACGTAGCACAGCGGCGGTAACTATTTCCCTTAGTTTGAGAACCAAGATATCAATCCGGTAGGAGGATCGCGTCAAGTCACAAGTACATGCACAAACACAAAGAGCTTGCACCCAACGCTATGAAGCGGTTGTCAATCCCTTATAGATTGTTTGAAAAGTGAGAACTGAAAGCAAAAAAGGTAAACAAAGAAAAGTAAAAGTGAAAGTGGAGACGATAGTTGTGAATAGACCCGGGGGCCGTAGTGTTCACTAGTGGCTTCTCTCATGAAAGCAAGTAGACGGTGGGTGGACGAATTACTGTCGAGCAATTGATAGAACCACGCAAAGTCATGACGTTACCTATGGCAATGACCATATCTATAAGCATCACGTCCAAAACAAGTAGACCGATACTTTCTGCATCTACTACTATTACTCCACACGTCGACCGCTATCCAGCATGCATCTAGTGTATTGAGTTCATAAGAACAGAGTAACGCCTTAAGCAAGATGACATGATGTAGATGGACAATCTCAAATCTATGATGAAAGCCCATCTTGTTACCCTTGATGGAAACAACACGATGCGTGCCATGCTACCCCTTCTGTCACTGGGAAAGGTCACCGCACGGTATGAACCAAAAACCAAGCACTTCTCCCATTGCAAGAATCATAGATCTAGTTGGCCAAACAAAACCCAAGACTCGGAGAGACTTACAAAGATATCAAATCATGCATATAAGAAATCAACAAAGACTCAAATATAATTCATAGATAATCTGATCACAAATCCACAATTCATCGGATCTCGACAAACAGACCGCCAAAGAGGATTACGTCGGATAGATCTCCATGAAGATCATGGAGAACTTTGTATTGAAGATCCAAGAGAGAGAAGAAGCCATCTAGCTACTAACTATGGACCCGTAGGTCTGAAGTAGACTACTCACGAGTCATTGGAGAGGCAATGATGTTGATGTAGAAGCCCTCCAACTCCAAAGTCCCCTCTGGCAGGGCACCGGGAAGGGTCTCCAGATGAGATCTCGCGGAAACGGAAGCTTGCGGCGGCGTAAAAGTGTTTTCGTGGATGCCCTGATTTTTTCTGTGATTTTAGGGAATTTATAGGCCAAAGAGCTAGGGCAGGGGAGCACGAGGGAGGTCACAAGCTTGGTCGCCGCGGGCCCACCCTGGTCGCGGCGTCACGGCTTGTCGGCTCTGTGTGGGCCTCCTGCCTTGGCCCTCAAGTCTCCCGATCTTCTTCTGTTCTGGAAAATTTTATTTCGGGGATTTTATTCTGTTTGGACTGCGTTCCAAAATCAGATTTGCAAAGAGTCAAAAACACAGAAAAACAGGAACTGGCACTTGGCACTGAATTAATAAGTTAGTGCCAAAAAAGATATAAAAGGTATATAAAACATCCAAAGTTGACAAGATAACAACATGAAACCATCAAAAATTATATATACTTTTGAGACGTATTAGTAATCTCAACCCCGTTTGAAAAGAAAGACGCGGTTATTTGCATAGACCAGATGTATCGAGATGCAGTACTAGGTGAGGCTGCAAAAGAACTCGTTCCTGCCAAAACCCTAAAGAAGTGAAAGAAGTCTAGCGGGAACACCAGTAAGGACTCCGAGAAGCGGGACTCCACAGAGTGCGCTATGCCCGTCGATGACCTTCCTGAGAGTTCCACTAGCAGGAAATCGAAGGTCTCCTACCCTACGACAAATAAAGTCCGGGCAAGGGAGGATGGCTCTGGCGGTATGTTTACCATCAGTGCCACCCTTAATGACAAATAGGAAAGCGTGCTCATTATCTTTCTGTGGGCGAATGTCGATGTGTTTTCCTCGCAACCTTCTGACATCCGTGGTGTAGCCAGAGATGTAATTGAGCGCCACCTTGTTGTCTGCCCTCACACCAGACCCGTCAAGCAGAAAGTCAGGAAGCAGGCCTTGGAGAGATAGAAGTTCATTGCCGAAGAAATCGAGAAGCTAGAAGCAGCTAGTTTAGTTCGAGGAGTACCGCATCCAACGTGGTTAGCTAACCCGGTAGTGTTGTGCAAGGCAAATGGGAAATGGAGGCTTTGCATTGATTTCACTGACTTAAACAAAGCATGCCCGAAGGACCCATTTCCCTTGCCACACATTGATCAGATAGTTGATGCCACCTCCGGATGCGATCGGCTTTCCTTCCTAGATGGATATTCCGGATATCATCAGATATTCATGGCCAAAGAAGATGAGGAGAAGACCGCGTTCATAACCCCATGCGACATGTACTGCTTTGTACGTAATCCCTTCGGGTTAAAAAGCGCTGGTTCTAACTTTGCCAGGTCCGTACATATTGGATTTGGAACCTAGTTGCATAGAAATATGGAAGCTTACATGGATGACACAGTGGTCAAAATCAGGGACAGAGCTACCCTTGTACAAGACTTGGAAGAGAACTTTGCAGACCTACACAAGATCAACCTAAAGGTCAACCCTGAGAAATGTGTGTTTGGTGTTCCGTCCGGCAATCTACTCGGGTTCTTTGTGTCTCGGCGAGGAATAGAAGCCAATCCCGACAAGATCAAGGCTATCGAGCATATACAAGCATCCAAGACAATCAAGGACGTGAGACGTGTGACTCGATGTGTTGCCGCATTGAGCAGATTCATCTCCAAATCTGCTGAACGTGCCTTGTCGTTCTTCAAAATACTAAAGTAGGTCGGCCCGATGAAGTGGTCCCCGGAAGCAGACGCAGCGCTGCGAGATCTGAAAACATATCTTTCTTCCGCTCCCACCTTGGTCGCTCCTAAGCCACAAGAACCATTGCTGCTATACTTGGCGGCAACGAATCAAGTGGTTAGCGTAACTGTCCTGGTTTTATCACGGCAGATGTCCTCGTGAAAGGACTTAGTGTTGGATCCATCACACCTTGGTGGCGAGTCAAAGGTGTTGAACGGGAGCGGGACAGCGATTTACCCAGGTTCGGCCCCTCGTGAGGAGGTAAAAGCCTACGTCCTGCTTTGTGTTGTATTGATGGTGTTTCGATTACAAGGAGGGCGTAACTCGCCTGACCTAGCTCTCCGTGATTTCTAACCTATCCTCTCCTTCCCTGGGACTCGTCTTTATATACAGGTCGAGCGCTTAGGGTTTACAAGAGTCCTTGCCTTTACACAAGCCGTGATTCTTTCTATCTCTAAGTCGCCATCTTTCCAAGACTTGGAGATCTTCCCAATGATGGATTCTTCCCGAAGATCTTGAACCGCCATCCGGCTCCTGGGCTTATTGGGTCAAAGCTTGAATCGCCAAAGGATGAGTCACCCGCTTGGTAACTCGGCCCAACTAGGGCGGGTTAATTGACAGATAATATCCCCGACATTAGGCCCCAGATTTGACTTGAACCTATTCACGCCAACTCTCACCTAGTTAGGGGTGACTCACTCTGCTTTCCTTACGCATCATACGCTTAATCCTCCACCCCTTGTAAGAATATCCAAGTTGCCAAACCATTTTTTGTCAACACCACCTTATCCCTTTAATCTCGGAAAAAATGATGATGCAATCTCCAACGGATCTTTCAGCACAGATATCCCGAAAATCTCGGCGTTATTAAAGCGAATCTTTATCCTGTTTTCAGTTCCCGCGCGAGGCGCCTTGATTCCAGCACCCGACCCAATAAATAGGCTCGGGGAAGGGGGTAGGGCACATCCCCACCTACCCATTTCGTCGGCCTCTTCTTCCTCGCGACTGCACCGAGAACTCCATCGCCGTCCGAGGTCCTCCGTCTTCGGCCACCGCGTCCGACGCATCTCCAGGCCGACCAAGCGCGCAACACCCGATGCAGATCTTCCTTGGTCATCTCCAGTCGCCACCATCAGGTCAGCCCTCCGCCATTAGAGGTAGATCTTAGCTCCTCGATGTTCATCGCCTGTCGGTTCCTTAGAACACCTCGAACACCCCCGTAGGCCGCGATTGATTTACAACAACAGTGGTAGGCATGGTAGTATCGACCACATCCTCAACCTACTAGCTCCTGCGTGGGGATCTAAAAAAGGCCTCTGTCAAATCTCCTTCAATGCTTTTACCCTAGCCATAGACGGCTTCACTTTATCCGGGCCTTTTTCATTCATTTTAACTTGCACGTAGATCTGTATTTTGCTGCCTGTCGTGTAGAAACCTGTTTAAAGATCCTGACGCTCTGAGATGTTTTCTCTAAACGATAGGAAATTCTGAAGTCGCCTCTGTGCCCAGGTCTGGTCCTTTATTGGCGAGTTAATAAACCCCTTTAACCACTTAGCAAATATTTGGCGGGTTAATAGATTCCCTTAGCTTCCCAACGGATGTTTTGGCGAGTTAATTTACCTGTGAACCTCTCCTCTATAGCTATGTGCACCATGTTCAAGGCCGATTGGCTCCCAACCAAAGTTGACGACGCTTTCCTCAACGACTGCGTGAAGACGGGGAATCTTGACCCGAAAGAAGTTATCGGATGGCGATCCGGGTTAGGCGAAGAGATCCCCAACACAAAGGAAGGGGGAATAGTTGTTTTTGGTGAGCACCTCGAACGGGGGTTCAAGCCGCCAGGGTCAAAATTCCTCAGAGATGCTATGACCTTTATGAACGTTTAACTCCAAGACCTGGGCCCCAACTCGATTAGCAACATATGTCAGTTCCAAGTATTCTGTGAAGCCTACTTGCGGATGGAACCTTCAGTCCCTTTGTTCTGGTACTTTTTCATTTGAATCGCCAGACCGAGTTTGCCAATGGCCCTAGCTTAGAACTTGCAGGTGTCAACGTTCAACGCCGTAGGGACAGCTCATTCCCATCACTCGCCATGCCAAGCCATCCCAAAGGTTGGGGCGAGTCTTGGTTTTATTGCCAGGAAACTTCTCCTGAGGGTGAAAACAAACTCCTCGGCTATAGGAAGGAACGCCTTCCTACAAACTTTAAACTTCCAGACAAGCTCACCGAAGAAGAGGAGTCGGATTTTATTCCGGTGCTATCCGAGTTATGATCTCTAACAAACAATGGTCTCACTGGGGTTGATTTGATCCGCTGCTGGGTGGAATGGCGCATCCTCCCCTTGAGTCGCCGAGACGGCTTAATGTGTGAGTTCGATGGCACTTTGGACCACCCCCAATGCTACTTCCGCACATCACTCATAGAGGATGATATTATGACCATTATCAATAAGTTAACTGGCGAGCCCATGGCCAAGTGTAGCCAAATAGGGCTTAAGCCATTCTGCAAGATTAACCCGGCTCCTAAGGTAAATAACTTAACCCGCCTTTGATTTATTCTTTCCGACTTACTTGGGTTCTGATTCGCATAACAAAAATTCCACTTCAGAAAGGCGACCAATTCTGGTCCAAGAGGCCGAAAAAGATGGCCCTGAAGCAAGCCAGGCCGCCTCCAAAAAAGAAAACCAAGAGAAAGAGCAAAGCCGCCATCACTGAATCGTCCGATGTGGACGAATCCCAAATCGGCGACGTATCTTCAGAGGTAAAATTCTATCTTCTTTGTCTTGACATCCGTTGCTATAATTTGTGCTTACACCTCTGCATCTCTTATGTATAGAATGATGGTAACGAAAGCCAAGAAGACACCGTAGAGGTAATTTCTATTTCTTCCGACTCATCTTTTCCTCCGCGTAAGCCGGCCAGGCGGGTTTGTGGGAAAGTTCCCATGTCTCACCCAAATGCTTGTCTGGATCCCAATTTCCTTTTGAAGAAAGTGCAACATGCTTCTATCGGAAGACTCGGAGCCACTCTGGAGATTTGGTGTCCGGGTTACCAGCGAAAACTCCTACCAAGAAGCGGCAGAATGAGGTATCCTTGAGCAGCGTCCCCCTTTGCTTCCTTTTGGATCATACTTATAACTTGCTCATATTTTGAGGTATTACCTTTGCAGAATTCTCCCCCTTCGTCGGGCGACTCAGTGATGTCAGCCCTTCCGCCAATGATCCGCGTTCAAGGGTAGGTCCTTATAATACTTACATTTGTCCTGATGATGATGATGCTTGTCTTTAAGCATAACCCCTTGTCTTTTTAGAGCACAAGCGAAGAAAAGGAAAACTGGCGGATCAACTTCCACTCCAGCTCGAGAGCCTAAAGAAAAACCGGCACCGACTCATGCTAACCCGGCAAAGGATAAACCTGATGACCAAGCGGACCTCTCAAGTTCTCCCACGGAAGGCACGGAAATGCCCGACCCGCCGAGTCCGTTGAAAACGGCAGAAGATCCGGATGCTGTAATCATCACTAGTGCTGGCTTCTCTAAGCCAGCTTCGGCAGTCTTGTCGAAGCATGTATCAACATCAACCCAGCCTTCTATTGGACATGAAATTTCCAAGGGAAAACTTTCCCAGTATGAGAATCTTGAATTTAAAGTGCTCTGCTCCGGCTTCGCAAGTCGCCTGGAGACAAGTTATGAAATGGAGAAGAATCTGCTCCTTATGATGAAGAATAAACATGAGGTACGCCTTAATGCATACCCTCCTCATTAGCCCCCAACGGCCGGGTCATCATTTGAAAGATGAGCCGGGTCTTGATATTAGAGAAAACTTTCAACCTGTAACCCCCAAGGGCCGGGTCATCTATTGAAAGATGAGCCGGGTCTTGATATTAGAGAAAACTTTCGACCTGCAACCCCCAAGGGCCGGGTCATCTATTGAAAGATGAGTCGGGTCTTGATGTTAGAAAAAACTTTCGACATGTAACCCCCAAGGGTCGGGTCATCTTTTGAAAGATGAGTCGGGTCTTGATGTTAGAAAAAACTTTCGACCTGTAACCCCCAAGGGCCGGGTCATCTTTTGAAAGATGAGTCAGGTCTTGATGATAGAAAAACATTTCGACCTGTAACCCCCAAGGGCCGGGTCATCTTTTGAAAGATGAGCCGGGTCTTGATATTAGAGAAAATTTTGGACCTGTAACCCCCAAAAGCCGGGTCATCTGTTGAAAGATGAGCCGGGTCTTGATGTCATATAATTTTGTCTAAAAAATTATACATCAGCCCCCAAGTGTCAGAGATGTTGCTTGCAATAATTTTGAGACTTGCCCCTTGATAATATATTTGACAGGAATCTCTTGCCCAAGCTGAGTCGACGTTGGGTGACTTAAAGAAAAGTTTAGCCGACCAGCAAGACGCGCGGGCTAAAGGGAAGAAAAATATCAAGTGATCTTATCTGAGATGGAGAAGCTGAAGACCGCCCACAAAAAAGGCTCAAGCTGATCAAGCCGCCGCGCTAAAGCGAGCGGAAAAGGCTGAAACAAAACTGGAAGCCATGCAACAAGAGCTGGCCGGCTTAAAGCAACATATCTCCAACATGGCACATGCTATTTTTGGTAAGAAGCAACCCCTGATCTTGTACTTTGTAAACGAAAAAACTTAGTGTGAAGAAGTTACTGACCTTTATTATCCCTTATATAGGTCCGAGAGCCGCCAACCTTCAGGATGACTGTATCTTGAGGTTAAAGGCGATTTATACATTGATGGAGGAGCTGTATACCGGAAGCGTGCTGACCGTGAAGGCAGTGATGGGCGCCAAGGAACCCATAACATCAATCAAAAAGATGCTTGGCTGCTTATCTACCCTTCTGCCTCAGATAGGCGAGCTGACCCGATCAGCCCCCCGAAAAGGGGTGCTGACTACATTGAGTCGGTGTTTAGCGTATGCTCCAGAGCTGAAACCCGAAGAAGTACCAGCAGGCTTTCCCGAGCTCAAGGACGACAAGTCAAAATTTACTCAAGATGATTATCAGCGTGTTGTCAAAGAATCACGCTCGGCGGCGACTCAGCTTGCAGCAAGCTTGGATTTATCAAAGTATCAAGCTGCTTATGATGACAAGAACAAGAAAATAAATGCGCGAACCTTTGTGACAACCATCTTGACTCCTCGTCGGCCCAAGAACCCTTTTGATTTGGAGGCGGATGATACGTCCATTTTGCATCATGCTTTCATGTTGATATTTATTGCTTTTTGGGCTGTTATATTACTTGTGGTACCATATGTATTCCTTTTCTCTCTTATTTTGCAAGGATTATTTGAAGAGGGAGAATTCAGGCAGCTGGAATTCTGGACTGGAAAAGGAGCAAATCCTAGTCCACTATTCTGCACATCTCCAAATGCCCTGAAAATTTACGTGGATTTTTTCTGGAATATATTAAAAATACTGGGCGAAAGAACTACCGGAGGGGGGCCACCATGGCCCCACAAGCCCCCGCTCCGCCACCACCCCCTTGGTGGCGGTTGGCAAGCTTCTGGGCTGCCTGAAGGCCCACTAGCCCCCTCTTTTGCTATATGAAGCGTCCTGGTCTGGAAAAAATCAATAGGGAGCTTTTTCGTGGTTTCGCCGCCGCCACGAGGCGGAACTTCATCACATCCAATCTAGAGCTCCGGCAGGACGATCCCGCCGAGGAAACTTCCCTCCCGGAGGGGGAAATCGTCGCCATCGTCATCACCAACACTCCTCTCGTCGGAGGGGAGGCATCTTCATCAACATCTTCATCAGCACCATCTCCTCTCCAATCCCTAGTTCATCTCTTCTAACCAATCTTTGTCTCGCAACTCCGATTGATACTTGTAAGGTTGCTAGTAGTGTTGATTACTCTTTGTAGTTGATGCTAGTTGGATTACTTGGTGGAAGAGTTTATGTTCATATCCTTGATGCTATTCATTACACCTCTGGTCATGATTATGATTATGTCTTGTGAGTAGTTCCTTTTGTTCCTGAGGACATGGGATAAGTCATGCTGATAATAGTCATGTGCATTTGATATTCGTTTGGTATTTTGATATGTTGTATGTTGTTTTTCCTCTAGTGGTGTTATGCGAACGTCGACTACATAACACTTCACCATATTTGGGCCTAGAGGAAGACATTGGGAAGTAGTAAGTAGATGATGGGTTGCTGGAGTGACAGAAGCTTAAACCCCAGTCTATGTGTTGCTTCATGAGGGGCTCATTTGGATCCAGTAGTTTAATGCTATGGTTAGACTTTGTCTTAATTCTTCTTTTGTAGTTGCGGATGCTTGCGAGAGAAGTTAATCTTAAGTGGGATGCTTGTCCAAGTAAGGGCAGTACCCAAGCGCTGGTCCACCCACATATCAAACTATCAAAGTAACGAACACGAATCATATGAACATGATGAAACTAGCATGACAGAAATTCCCGTGTGTCCTCGGGAGCGTTTTTCCTCCTATAAGACTTTTTTCAGGCTTGTCCCTTGCTACAAAAGGGATTGGGCCACTTGCTGCACCGTTGCTACTACTTGTTACTTGTTACTCTTTGCTTGCTACGTTTCACCTCGCTACAGAATCACTTGTTACAGCTACTTTCAGTGCTTGCGGTTATGACCTTGCTGAAATCCGTTTATCAGAGCCTTCTGCTCCTCGTTGGGTTCGACACTCTTACTTATCAAAAGGATTTTCTGTCGCCGTTGGCCATCAAGAATCTTTTCTGTCGCCGTTTCCGGGGAGTGAAGCGCCTTTGGTAAGTGGAAATTGGTAAGGAAACATTTTTATACTGTGCTGAAATTTATTGTCACTTGCCACTATGGAAACTCTTCCTTTGAGGAGTTTGTTCGGGGTATCTTGACCACGAATGGAAGCACGAGGAGTTGCTCCTCAACCTGAGGTACCTACTGAAAATAAGTTTTATGAAATTCCTTTGGGTATGCTTGAGAAACTGCTGGCTAATCCTTTTACACGAGATGGATCTTCACACCAAGACTTTCATCTAATCTATGTAGATGAAGTTTGTGGTTTATTTAAGCTTGCAGGTTTGCCCAAGGATGAGGTAAAGAAGAAAGACGTTCCTTTATCTTTGATGGATAAGGCGTTGACATGGTATAGACTATGTGATGATGCTAGATCATGGGGCTACAATTGGTTGAAATTGGAATTTCATCAAAAGTTCTATCCTATGGATTTAGTACATCATGATCGGAACTTTATTTATAACTTTTGGCCTCGTGATAGGGAAAGCATAGCTCAAGCTTGGGGAGGCTTAAATCAATGCTATATTCACGCCCCAATCATGAGCTCTCGGGAGAAATCATCACTCAAAACTTTTATGCTCGGCCTTTTCATGAAGATCGTACCATGCTTGACACTTCTTGTGCCGGTTCTTTTATGAAGAAGGATATTGATCACAAGTGGAATTTATTGGAGAGAATCAAATGCAACTCTGAAGGTTGGGAGCTGGAGGAAGGTAAGGAGTCAGGTATGAATTTCTAGTTTGATTGTGTTAAATATTTTGTTGAGACAAACACTTCTAGAGATTTTAGTGCTAAGTATGGACTTGACTCTGAGATAGTAGCTTCTCTATGTGAATCTTTTGCTGCTCATGTTGATCTTCCCAAAGAGAAGTGGTTTAAATATCATCCTCCTATAGAAAGCAACATAGCCAAAACAAATCTAGTTGAGGAGAAAATCATAGCTTTTAGTGATCCTGTTGATCCTTGTGCTTACACTGAGAAACCACCATACCCTGCTAGGATAAAGGATTATTCTAAAGCTCCAACTGTGATACGTAGGGGTTACATTAGACCACTTGCACCCCCTGAGGAGATTAGAGTTGAACCTAGTGTTGCTATTATCAAAGATCTCTTAGCCGAAGACATAGATGGGCATGTTATCATATTCTATGAGGACTCCGCTAGGATTGCTAAACCTCACGTGAAAGACAAACACGGACCTGTAGTTGGCCTGCCCGTTGTTTCTGTTAAGATAGGAGATCACTGTTACCATGGTTTATGTGATATGGGAGCTAGTGTTAGTGCAATACCCCGTTCTCTATATGATGAAATCAAAGATGAGATTGCACCTGCTGAGTTAGAACCCATTGATGTCACTATTACGCTAGCTAATAGAGACACTATCTGCCCTGTGGGAATTGTGAGAGACGTAGAAGTCCTATGTGGTAAGGCGAAGTATCCTACTGATTTCCTCGTCCTTGGTACTGCACAAGATAGCTTTTGTCCCATCATATTCAGTAGACCCTTTCTCAACACTGTCAATACTCACATTGATTGCATTAAGAAGACTGTCACAGTTAGTTTCGAGGGTGTGTCTCATGAATTTAACTTCTCCAAGTTTGGAAGACAACCCCATGAAAGAGAGTCGTCTGGTAGGGATGAAATCATTGCTCTTGCCTCTATTGTCGTACCTCCTACGGATTCTTTAGAGAAATATCTGCTTGATCATGAAAATGATATGCATATGGAGGAGAGAGATGAGATAGATAGAATTGTCTTAGAACAATATCCTATTCTCAAGAATAATCTGCCTGTTGAACTGCTTGGGGATCCTCCCCCACCAAAGGGTGATCCTGTGTTCGAGCTTAAACAGTTGCCTGATACTCTTAAGTATGCCTATCTTGATGAGAAGGAGATATATCCTGTCATTATTAGTGCTCTCCTCTCAAAGCGCGAAGAGAAGAAGTTACTAAAAACTACGAGGAAGCACCGCGCTCCTATTGGATATACTCTTGATGATCTTAAGGGTATTAGTCCTACTCTCTGTCAGCACAAGATTAAAACTGATCCTGACTTTGAACGAGTTGTTGTTCATCAAAGGAGATTGAATCCTAAGATGAAAGAGGTCGTTAGAAAAGAAATATTAAAACTTTTGGAAGCAGGAATCATTTATCATGTTGCTCATAGTGATTGGGTAAGTCATGTACATTGCGTACCTAAGAAGGGAGGTATCACTGTCGTTCTTAATGATAAGGATGAACTAATCCCACAAAGGATTATTACTGGCTATAGAATGGTGATAGACTTCCGAAAAGTGAACAAGGCAACCAGGAAAGATCATTATCCTTTGCTGTTGATCGACCAAATGCTAGAAAGGCTATAAAAGCACACTCACTTCTGCTTTCTAGACGGTTATTCAGGTTTCTCGCAGATACCTGTTGCACAATCTGATCAAGAGAAAACCACTTTCACCTGCCCTTTCGGTACCTTTGCCTATAGACGTATGCCTTTTGGCTTATATAATGCACGTGCCACCTTCCAAAGATGGATGATGGCTATATTCTCTGACTTTTGTGAAAAGATAGTCGAGGTTTTCATGGATGACTTCTCCGTTTACGGGTCTTCCTTTGATGATTGCCTCAGCAACCTTGATTGAGTCTTACAGAGATGCGAAGAAACCAACCTCGTCTTGAATTGGGAGAAATGCCACTTTATGGTTAATGAAGGTATCGTCTTAGGACACAAAATCTCTGAAAGAGGCATTGAAGTTGATAAGGCTAAGGTTGATGCAATTGAGAAAATGCCTTGCCCCTTAGATATCAGAGGTATACGAAGTTTCCTAGGTCATGCTGGTTTCTATAGAAGGTTCATTAAAGACTTCTCTAAGATTTCTAGGCCTCTTACCAACCTCTTGCAGAAGGATGTTCCTTTTGTTATTGATGAGGATTGTGAGGAAGCCTTTGAAATACTTGAGAAGGCTTTGATAACCGCACCTATTGTTCAACCACCTGATTGGAACTTGCCCTTTGAAATCATGTGTGATGCTAGTGATTATGCTGTTGGTGTTGTTCTACGACAAAGAGTTGCAAGAAGTTGAATGTCATTCACTACGCTAGTAAAACTCTAGACAGTGCCCAAAGAAACTATGCCACTACGGAGAAGGAATTTTTAGCAGTCGTGTTTGCATGTGAAAGATCTTACATAGTTGACTCCAAAATCACTATTCACTCTGATCATGCTGCTATTAAGTACCTTATGCAGAAGAAGGACGCTAAGCCTAGGCTGATCATATGGGTTCTCCTGCTACAGGTATTTGATTTGCACGTCGTTGACCGAAAGGGTGCTGATAACCCTGTAGCAGATAACTTGTCTAGGCTAGAGAATGTCCTTGATGACCCACTACCTATTAATGACAACTTTCCAGATGAGCAATTAAATGTCATCCGCACTTCACTTAGTGCACTGTGGTATGCCGATTATGCAAACTATATCGTAGCCAAATACATACCACCCAGTTTCACCTATCAACAAAAGAAGAAATTCTTCTTTGATTTGAGACACTACTTTTGGGATGATCCTCACCTTTATAAGGAAGGAGTAGATGGTGTTATTAGACGTTGTGTGCCTAAACATGAACAGGGACAGATCCTGCTGAAGTGTCATTCCGAAGCCTACAGAGGACACCACGCTGGAGATAGAACTGCCCATAAGGTATTGCAATCAGGTTTCTATTGGCCCACTCTCTTCAAGGATGCTCGTAAGTTTGTCTTGTCTTGCGACGAATGCCAAAGGATAGGGAACATCAGTAAGCGTCAAGAGATGCCTATGAACTATTCACTTGTCATTGAACCATTTGATGTCTGGGGCTTGGATTATATGGGACCCTTCCCGAGTTCCAATGGGTACACTCACATCTTAGTTGCTGTGGATTATGTTACTATGTGGGTCGAAGCTATCTCCACTAAAAATGTTGATCACCACACCTCTATTAAGATGCTTAAAGGAGTCATATTCCCAAGATTTGGAGTCCCTAGATACTTGATGACAGATGGCGGTTCACACTTCATTCATGGTGTTTTCCGCAAGATGCTAGCTAAGTATGATGTCAACCATAGAGTTGCATCTCCTTATCATCCTCAGTCTAGTGGTCAAGTGGAGTTGAGTAATAGGGAGATCAAGTTGATCTTACAAAAGACCGTCAATAGATCTCGAAAGAACTGGTCTAGCAAACTTGACCATGCACTATGGGCTTATAGGACTGCTTATAAGAATCCCATGGGCATGTCACCGTATAAAATGGTTTACGGTAAGGCCTGCCATTTACCTCTTGAGCTGGAACACAAAGCTTATTGGGCAATCAAAGAGCTCAACTTTGATTTGAAACTTGCCGGTGAGAAGCGGTTGTTTGATATCAGCTCGTTAGATGAATGGAGAGCCCAGGCATACGAGAATGCCAGGATGTTCAAGGAAAAGGTTAAGAGATGGCACGACAAATGAATACAGAAACGAGAGTTCAATGTAGGTGATTATGTCTTGCTATACAGTTCTCATTTGAGATTCTTTGCAGGCAAGCTTCTCTCTAAATGGGAAGGTCCCTATGTTGTCGAGGAAGTATATCGTTCCGGTGCCATCAAAATCAATAACACGGAAGGAAATTTTCCTAGAGTGGTAAATGGGCAAAGAATCAAGCATTACATCTCTGGTACTCACATAAATGTTGAGACCAATATCATTAATGTCATAACTCCAGAGGAGTACATAAGGGATGTTTATCAGCCTGTTTCAGACCTTGGAAACAAAGATGTATCTGTTTCGGCAAGAAATTGGACTCCGATACTTTTCCAATAGGAAATTTCCTCAGTTTTGGAATTTTTGGAAAATTAGAAAAATAAAAAAGCAGTTCGGAGAGCAAACAAGGCAGCCACAAGGGCCCACTCCGCCACCACCCCCTGGTGGCGGTGGGCAAGCTTGTGGGCACCTCGTGTGCCTCCCGGACTCTGTTTACTTGCGGAGGACTCCTTTTGGCCCAGAAAAAATCAATATATAGTCGCCCGAAGGTTTTGATCTCCGTATCGCGTAATTTTCCTCTGTTTTCGTTTCGAGCTTGTTGTCTGCCGCAGATTTAGAGCAAAGATGTCTCAGGAATCTGTTGGGGAGAATGATCTTCACCAAGTTCATGAGGAAGTAGATGTTGATCTGAAAAGAGTAGAAGTCACGGAAGCCAGGGACCAAGCTAAGGAGAAAACCCAAGCTAGGGAGGAGTTCAACCTATGTTCAACATTGAAGACGTTGAAGGAGTAGATTTTCTCCAACCCTTCCTCCACGTGTTGTCTCCATCCTTGGTTGAACTCTTGAGGTTCTGCGAAACAACTCGTGGTCTCAATATTTCTCTTTCTCGTGAAGTTGTTTTGCTGGAAAACCATGTCACAGATCTCAAAGGTATAAATCAAAGGTTGATAGCTCTCTTGGAATCAAAGGCGACAACACCACCACCATCACCACCAAATGAAGACAACTAAGCACTGGTATGGGCAATCCCCTTGGCTTCTGCCAAGCTTGGGGGAGTTGCCCTGGTATCGTATCACCTATATATATTTTGATTTTACCTTTGTTTTAGTTCTTTCCTTTTCAGTTTTTATTTCTTCTTTTAGAGGAATAAGTCTTCAGTTTTTAGTTTGAGTCTTTTGCTTTTGTCTCTCCCCCGATGTATTCGAGCTTACGAGCTATATAATAAAGAGTGTCTTAGTCAAGGGCTTTGCTTTGTGCCATGATCAAAAGTATGAAAAGAACGATAGTATGAAAGATCATGAGACGATCTTATGGAAAGTGATAACTTCGTATGATGATTGAGACTTGTTGATAATAAATCAACGTAGACCTCAGTCATTGTTGCAATTAATGAGAAGTAATACATCATCTTAGACACTTTTTACAATTGTGAGCACTCACCAAACTATTACATGCCTAGGAGTAGATGTTGGACAAGGAAGACAACATAATGAATTGTGTTTGCTTGGTTCCAAACAATGTTATATGATTAGAGATCCCTTAGCATGTGACGATTGCTTCCACCTCATATTAGCCAAAACTTCCGCACCAAGTAGAGATACTACTTGTGCATCCATAAACCTCCAACCAGTTTTGCCATGAGAGTCCACCATACCTACCTATGGATTGAATAAGATCCTTCAAGTAAGTTGTCATCGGTGCAAGCAATAAAAATTGTTATCTAATATGTATGATCTATTAGTGTGTGGAAAATAAGCTTTGTACGAACCTGTGATGAGGAAGACATAAAAGCGACAGACTGCATAATAAAGTTCTTTATCATAGGAGGCAATATAAAGTGACGTTCCTCCGCACTAAGAGGACAAGAATTCAAACCTCAAAAGCGCATGACAACCTCTGCTTCCCTCTGCGAAGGGCCTATCTTGTACCTTTACTTTTTACCCTTGTAAGAGTCATGGTGATCTTCACCAATTCCCTTTTTTTGCCTTTGTCTTGGCTACCGTCACATGCTTGGGAAAGATCTATATTCATATATCAATTTGGAGTTGAGTACTCATGCTTTATTGTTGTTGACTTTACCCTTGAGGTAAACCGTTGGGAGCCAAACTATAAGCCCCTATCTTCCTCTGTTTCCAGCTGAAACTTTGACACCATGAGTACCACGTGAGTTGTAACAATTGTGGAAAACAAAAGAGTTGATTGAGTACGTGGGTTTGCCTTACAAGCTCTTATTTGACTCTTTCTGATGTTGTGATAAATTGCAATTGCTTCAATGACTATGGACTATTGTTAGTCACTTCTCGGTAAGGTTTTTGCTTCATGCTTCGCTTTGTGAAGGAATTTTTACTTTCCCGTAAGAATCTTTATGATGTATTTCTGTTCTATGTGTGATCATGATGCCCTCATGTCCGTATTATGTTTTATCGACACCTTCGTCCCTCAACATGTGGACTTGTTTATGGAACTTGGTTTTCGCTTGAGGACAAGCGAGGTCTAAGCTTGGGGTAGTTGATACGTCCATTTTGCATCATGCTTTCATGTTGATATTTATTGCTTTTTGGGCTGTTATATTACTTGTGGTACCATATTTATGCCTTTTCTCTCTTATTTTGCAAGGATTATTTGAAGAGGGAGAATTCAGGCACCTGGAATTCTAGACTGGAGAAGGAGCAAATCCTAGTCCACTATTCTGCACATCTCCAAATGCCCTAAAAATTTACGTGGATTTTTTGTGGAATATATTAAAAATACTGGGCGAAAGAACTACCGGAGGGGGGCCACCCGGGCCCCACAAGCCCCCACTCCGCCACCACACCCCTGGTGGAGGTGGGCAAGCTTGTGGGCTGCCTGAAGGCCCACTAGCCCCCCTCTTTTGCTATATGAAGCGTCCTGGTCTGGACAAAGTCAATAGGGAGCTTTTTTGTGGTTTCGCCGCTGCCACGAGGCGGAACTTGAGCAGATCCAATTTAGAGCTCCGGCAGGACGATCCTGCCGGGGAAACTTCCCTCCCGGAGGGGGAAATCGTCGCCATCGTCATCACCAAAACTCCTCTCATCGGAGGGGAGGCATCTTCATCAACATCTTCATCAGCACCATCTCCTCTCCAATCCCTAGTTCATCTCTTGTAACCAATCTTCGTCTCGCAACTCCGATTGGTACTTGTAAGGTTGCTAGTAGTCTTGATTACTCTTTGTAGTTGATGCTAGTTGGATTACTTGGTGGAAGAGTTTATGTTCAGATCCTTGATGTTATTCATTACACCTCTGGTCATGATTATGATTATGTCTTGTGAGTAGTTACTTTTGTTCGTGAGGACATGGGAGAAGTCATGCTGATAATAGTCATGTCAATTTGATATTCATTCGGTATTTTGATATGTTGTATGTTTTTTTTCCTCTAGTGGTGTTATGTGAATGTCGACTACATAACACTTCACCATATTTGGCCCTAGAGGAAGGCATTGGGAAGTAGTAAGTAGATGATGGGTTGCTGGAGTGACAGAAGCTTAAACCCCAGTCTATGCATTGCTTCGTGGGGGGCTGATTTGGATCCACAAGTTTAATGCTATGGTTAGACTTTGTCTTAATTCTTCTTTTGTAGTTGCGGATGCTTGCGAGAGAGGTTAATCATAAGTGGGATGCTTGTCCTAGTAAGGGCAGTACCCAAGCGCTGGTCCACCCACATATCAAACTATCAAAGTAACGAACGCGAATCATATGAACATGATGAAACTAGCATGACAAAAATTCCCGTGTGTCCTCGGGAGCGTTTTTCCTCCTATAAGACATTGTTCAGGCTTGTCCCTTGCTACAAAAGGGATTGGGATACTTGCTACGCCATTGCTACTACTTGTTACTTGTTACTCTTTGCTTGCTACGTTTCACCTCGCTACACAATCACTTGTTACCGCTACTTTCAGTGCTTGCAGTTATTACCTTGCTAAAATCCATTTATCAGAGCCTTCTGCTCCTCGTTGGGTTCAACACTCTTACTTATCGAAAGGACTACGATTGATCCCCTATACTTGTGGGTCATCAGCGGATCTCTCGACATTCTTGAATGATGAAGATGAATTCGCTGCTTTGTCCAAGTGCAATTGGGTGTTGGGAGACTCACAACTTGAAGTCGGCTAGAGCTCAAGGCAAGCTGACCCGGGGGCATCCGAGCCATGTAATAGGTTATTGTAGAAAACTATCCCTTCCTGCGATCTTTTAAAAAAAACCTTATGTCGCCCTCGGGGAGCCTTATGATGCTTGACCCGCCATGTCAGTAGAGATTTTGATCATCAACCTGTTGGGCTAAAAACATACATCAAACCACCTCAGTGAGTAATGGATGATAATAAATCATAACCGACTCAAGATGTTCTAGCAAATTATGTGCACAAGAGCCTGGTTCAAAAAAGATCCGGCGAGTCATAAAAAATTGTGAAACCTTCTGGCAGTGCCAGGAAGGTGAAAGTAAAAAATTTCGTCGGCTCGTTCAAGTCGCGACAGGATAGGACGAGTTAGATAAACTCAAGTGCTACCCGAGGGAGACTTTTTGTGTAAAAAAGCTCAAGTATTTAGACCGACTGATCAGGCACGAGTCAAGCTTCAGTGAAGCAGGTTCAGTGAACCAATGGTTTCTCTATTCTCCATGTGGGGCGCTAGCCGGTACCATGCATGTTTTAACCAAGGCGAGTTCAGGGTCCATAAAGCGGAGTAACTCGCCAAGAGTTCATGGGTCCATATGGCGATTCGGCCAACACACAGTCCAGTATAACCATTTGTAATGCGGTAATTTTTCGCTAGCCAAATGGGTAGTAAGGCTGATCTCAGTGAGAGGAAGCCCCCAAGTGACCTATGATTAGGGGAAAGACCGGTCATAGGATTGTAGAAGCGTATACGCTCTTACCACAAAACGACTTGGGAGCTAATAGCCCCCAAGTAAGCCGGCCTAATCATCAGAATCATATAAGGCGCCCATGTTTGAATCACGCGCTTGTAGCGACTTGATCCTCTTTGGCTTATCGATACTCAGTGTTGTAATAAGTGCAACATGGCGACTTATGCTCTCTGGTATGGATAGTGTCCATGCTTGGGCGACTTTGTCGAAGAGCAATAAAGATCCATGCTTTCAATAAGATGAAGTGGCAGGAAAGCCCCAGAATTCGTGGGCATCAAATTTATTGCTTTATATAAATGAAAGACTTACAATTTTCAAGAGATGAGAGAAGAAAAAACGGAGCCAATAGCTCAAGTGTAATAAGGCCGCAAGTGGGCTATGTTCCAGGGGCGAGTTGACTCAGCCTCCGTGGTTGGCCGATCAGGCCGAAGATCCA
The DNA here is from genome assembly GCF_904849725.1 of Hordeum vulgare subsp. vulgare. Lineage (NCBI taxonomy): Eukaryota > Viridiplantae > Streptophyta > Magnoliopsida > Poales > Poaceae > Hordeum > Hordeum vulgare. The sequence goes on from NC_058523.1 coordinate 168,134,860, forward strand.
CCAAATAGTATGAACCGTTGCGAAGGCTTTTGCTGACGACGAACGGTCCTTCCCATGGTGGTGACAACTTATGCATGCAAGTGCGGTCTTGGATCAATCGGAGCACTAAGTCGCCCTCCTGAAAATTTTGGCTCTTGACCCGGCGGCTATGATAACGCCACAAGTCCTACTGATAAATAGCCGATCGGGCAGCAGCCAAGTCGTGTGCTTCCTCCAAAGCGTCCAAAGAATCCTGACGTGCCAACTCGTTGTCATGTTCCACATAAGCAGAAACTCTAGGCGAGTCATGCCTAATGTCACTGGGAAGAACGGCTTCTGCTCCGTACACCAGGAAAAAAGGAGCAAAACCTGTAGAACGGTTTAGGGTGGTTCGGATGCTCCATAATACTGAAGGCAACTCCTCAACCCAACACCCTGGGGTGCGCTCCAGGGGAACCATAAGTCGGGTCTTGATTCCTCGCAACACTTCCTGATTTGCCCGTTCCGCTTGCCCATTAGATTGTGGATGAGCGACCGCAAATACATCAAGCCGAATGTGCTCACGGTGGCAAAACTCCTGCATCGCTCCTTGTGATAGATTGGTACCATTATCAGTGATAATATTGTGTGGATATCCAAACCGGAAGATCAGTTTTTTCAAGAATTTGACTGTTGTTTCTGCATCACAGGCGCCAACAGGTTCTGCTTCGACCCAGTTGGTGAATTTATCAACCGCCACCAGTAGATGATTTTTTTTGTTGGATGACATCTTAAAGGGGCCAACCATGTCTAGTCCCCAGACCGCAAAAGTCCAAGTGATAGGTATCATTCTTAGTTCTTGAGCAGACACGTGAGCCTGTCGTCCGTAACGCTGACAGCCATCACATCGACGAACTATCTCTTCTGCGTCCGCATGAGCCGTCAACCAAAAGAATCCGTGACGGAACGCCTTTGAGACCAGGGAACGTGAACCGACATGATGCCCACAATCTCCGGCATGGATGTCGTTCAGAATTACGCTTCCTTCTTCGGAAGAAACGCATCATTGGAATACCCCAGAAGTGCTTTGCTTATATAATTTGCCGTTGATGATGACCATGGATTTGCTCCGACGAACGATTTGGCGAGCCAACACCTCATCCGAAGGTAACTCGCCTCGTGCAAAGTATGCCAAATAAGGAAGAACCCAATCCGGCGTAACACGGAGAGCCGCCACAAACTGGGACTCAGGGTCTGGTATCGCCAACTCCTCAACTGAGGGCAACCTCACGGAAGGATTATGCAAAATATCCAGAAAAACATTAGGATGAACCGGCTTATGTTGTGAGCCAAGACGTGAAAGGGCGTCAGCTACTTCGTTAAGTCGCCGGTCGATATGATCAACTTGATAGCCATGGGAATGACCCGCCTCATGAGACACAACCCTTCTGTAAGCCGCCATCAGGGGGTCCCGAGAGTCCCAAGTACCTGAAACTTGTTGAGCCACCAGATCAGAATCGCCAAGACATCTGACACGCGTGAGGTTCATCTCCTTGGCGAGTCGCAAACCATGAAGCAAGGCTTCATACTCTGCAGCGTTGTTGGTGCACAGGAACATGAGTCGGAGAACATAACAGAACTTGTCTCCCTGGGGTGAAATCAACACCACGCCAACCCCCGATCCTTCCAATTTCCTAGACCCACCAAAATAAATAGTCTAGTACGTGAGGTCAGGCCTGTCTTCCAGAATCTGCAATTCGGTCCAATCATTGATGAAGTCGACCAATGCCTGGGATTTGATGGCCGTACGAGGGGTGTACCACACGTGGTGCGGCCCAAGTTCAATTGCCCATTTGGCGATTCGCCCCATTGCTTCTCGGTTCTCGATGATGTCCCCAAAAGGGGTGGAGCTAACCACCGTGATGGGATGCTCTTGGAAATAGTGTTTGAGCTTCCGACTCGCCATAAAGACCCCATAGACCAGTTTCTGCCAGTGCGGGTAACGTTGTTTGGAGAGGGTTAACACCTCGCTAATGAAGTACACAGGGCGTTGTACCGGATATTCCATTCCTTCTTCCTTCCGTTCGACAGCTACTGCCACGCTCACCGCCTTAGAGTTCGCCGCGATGTACATAAGCATAGGTTCATTTTCCGTCGGGGCGGCCAAAACTGGCGGGTTAACCAGCTGCTGCTTCAGTGCTTCAAAAGCTTCATTGGCCTCGTCTGTCCAAACAAAACGGTCAGCTTTCTTAAGCAACTGATAGAGCGGAATAGCTTTCTCCCCCAGGCGTCTTATAAAGCGACTTAAAGCCGCGATACGACCCGCCATGCGTTGAACTTGATTGATATTCGCTGGTTTCCCAAGCGAAGTAATTGCCTCAATTTTGTTCGGGTTGGCCTCAATGCCGCGTTCGGACACCAAGAAACCCAACAATTTTCCCGCGGGAATGCCAAAGACACATTTGGTAGGATTAAGCTTCATGTGATACACCCGCAGGTTGTCAAAAGTTTCATTTAGATCCTCCAAGAGCGTCTCCCTCTTACGAGTTTTAACCACAATGTCATCAACGTAAGCGTGGACGTTGCGTCCGATTTGGCCACGAAGATAGTTCTGGATGCAGCGCTGGTAAGTCGCCCCGGCGCTCTTGAGCCCGAACGGCATGGACACATAGAAAAAAGCCCCAAATGGGGTTATGAAAGCTGTCTTCTCCTGATCTTCCACAGCCATCTTGATTTGGTGATATCCGGAATAGGCGTCCAGGAAACACAGACGCTCGCAGCCCGCCACTGAATCAATGATTTGATCAATGCGGGGAAGGGAGAAAGGGTCCTTTGGACAAGCTCTGTTGAGGTCGATGTAGGCAATGCACATGCGGAAAGTGTCGTTCTTCTTGAGCACCAGGACCGGGTTAGCCAGCCGCTTGGGGTGGAAGACCTCTACGATGAATCCGGCGGCCAAAAGACGGGCGACTTCTTCCCCGATTGCCTTGCATCGCTCCTCATTGAACCTGCGAATATATTGCTGAACCGGTTTTGCTTTAGGGTCAACATTAGGATGGTGCTCATCGAATTCTCTCGGTACACCAGGCATGTCAGAAGGTTTCCATGTGAAGATGTCCCGATTCTCGCGGATGAATTCGATGAGCGCGCTTTCCTATTTGGGATCCAGACCCGCCCCGATAGTAAACTGCTTGGATGAGTCGCCAGGAACGAAATCCACCATCTTAGTGTCATCCATTGGTTTGAACTTGAGGGGCGGCTCAGCATCTCTTGTTGGCTTCTTGAGGGGTGACATATCTGCTGGATCAACATTGGCTTGGTGATACTTGAGCTCTTCTGCAGCACACGCGACTTCTGCGTAAGCCGCATCTCCTTCCTCACATTCTCTTGCTATCCTCCTGTCACCATCACCGTGATGGGTCCCTTAGGACCAGGCATCTTGAGTTTAAGGTAAACATAGCAGGGGTGAGCCATGAAACGGGCGTAAGCCGGTCGCCCAAACAACGCATGATAAGGGCTCTTTAGCTTGACCACCTCAAGTATAAGTGACTCGCTCCTGTGGTTGGATGTTGTTCCGAAAGACACAGTGAGTTTGACCCGCCCAATTGGGTATGCCGACTTACCTGGGACGATACCATGGAATACCATGGTTGACGGCATCAGGTCTTTCTCCAACAGGTTCATCCTTCGAAAGGTGTCGAAGTATAATATGTTGATGCTGCTGCCACCATCCATAAGCACCTTCGATAGGGTATATCCTCCGACTTGGGGGGCCACGACCAATGCTCAGTCGCTGGGGTTGTCAATTCTGGGCGGGTGATCTTCCCTACTCCATGAGATAGTCTGCTCGGACCAGTGGAGGTACCTGGGGAGTGCTGGCTCAGATACACTATACGTTCGGTGCTTCACCTTCTTATCTCGCTTGCAGGCATTGGTGGTGCACACGTGGTATTGCCCGCAGCTTAATTGTTTGGGATTGTTGCGGAACCCGCCATGATCATCCTCCCCCTGCGAAGCCCCCTGTGGGGGTGGCTGTTGAAACACTCCAGGCGGGTTATACCGTTGTTGGTTGTGTACTGGATACTGGCCGATGTTTGGTTGTGAGCCGGGTTGGGCCCCTGGTTCGGGAAAGCCGCCGAACGGGTTCTGGTGTTGGTTAGGCGCACCGAACTGTTCCTGCCGTTGGCCCTGGCCAACGGTCTGACCCTTCTTGATTGCCTCTGCCCGAAATTCCTGCATCGCGTAACAGTCTTCCCAAGAGTGAGTCGCAGGTCCATCCGCCATGGCATGGTGTGGGAAGGGGCCTTTAAGTATCTCATTATAGTTGTGCGGCTTCTTGCCACTGTACCCCCTCTTCTTCTGGCGCTGGTTGCCATTATTAGCATTAGTGTTGGCGACAAAGTCTGTGGACCCTTCCTGCTGCCTTCTCTTGCCGTTCCCGCCCTGGTTATGGTGGTCGCGCCCGTGAAACCGGGTGTGATTTTTGGATGACTCACCTTTCCTTGGCGAGTTGGCTTTGCGGCCGTCTTCCCCTGGATCTTTAGTGTCGTCCGCTTCGGCGTACCGAGTGAGGGTGTCCATCAATTCACCCATATCCTGGACCTTTCGCTTGAGTCCCCCAGCTTCTGCACCAAGGGCTCATAGTGGCAGTTTTGCTCGAAGATCAACACTGCCTGAGCTGCCGTGGTGCCATCTGATGAGTAGATGATTTCTGCAACCCGCCGCGTCCAGTGGTGGGCCAACTCATCGGGGCGCTGAACGCAGTGCTGTAAGTCAACTATTGTCATCGGGCGTTTGCAGGTTCCCGGGAAGTTTTTGACGAAACGTTGTTTCAGTTTAGCCCAGGTCTGGATGGAGTTGGGTGGCAGGTTTTTCAGCCAAGTGCGCGCCGTCCCTTCGAGCATCATCGTAAAGTACCTGGCACAGACCGCTTCACTTGCATCCAGCATGTCCATCGCGATTTCATAACTCTCAACCCATGACGCCGGCTCAAGGTCCGGGGTGTAATTGGGCACCTTTCTTGGTCCTTTAAAATCTTTCGGCATCCGCTCATTGCGAAGGGCGGGGGCCAAGCATGGCACCCCTACTTGCCTTCCTCCTCCGATAAGCGACGCTGGGCTGGTTTGAATGTCTTGGTGGTCCCGGCCAGGAGGGTCCCGATGGTCAGGTGGGTTAACCTGAGGTAGGTGTCGCGGTCCACTGGTTATGGCGGGTTGGTCCTCTGGCCGGACTCTGGTGCGGCTCGCCTCGGGGGTGGAGTGCAGCCGGTTGAGGCTATACGAGAATTGCGCGTTTTGAACCACCGCCGTCTTCAGCATCTCAATGGCGTTTCTTGCTTCCATTTCGGCCGGAGTGTTTCCATAAATCGGAAGGGATTCTAAGTGGCGAGTTGGAGCAAGCACGTTGTCCACGGGGTTGGAAAAGTGGCCCTGAGGCGTCTCGAAACGGGGAACGCGATCCACTGCTGGCTGAAGCAGCGGGTTTGGTGGTTGAGCCGGCCCTCCTCCTGGGAGGGTTCCTGCCTCGGGTGTGCGTGGAGTGTCGAAAAGGCGGGTCGGGTTCAAATCAGGGGGTAGACGTCCCTGGTGCCTCCTCTGATGAACGGCGTCGGACGCGCGCTGCTGCCTTTCGACTCGCCAGTTTTCGGTGTTCAAGCGGGCTGTCTCCACAGTGTTCGAAGCTTGTCGGGTCTCAATCCTGGCGGATTCCACCTCAGCATCTCGCCGAGCCTTCGCCATCTCATCTCGTAGTTTTGCTAAATCGGCATTTATCGTGACCTGGTTTTCCGCCGTTGCAGGGGTCGCCATGATCCTTGTTATCTCCACCGTCAAGTCCACCAAGATCGCAGCTGGGCTCTTGGACGTTTCGCCAGCCCCGTTGTCGCCTGCAGGGTTTTGCTGGGACTGAGTCGCCCCCGCCATGTACATGGCGATCTGACGGCGGGTCCAGTCGAGGACCTCAGGATCCATTGCCAGTGACAGGTCTCCGAGGCAGCCCCCGGGCAGAGACTGAATAGAATCTGTGTCGCCCATGGATGACTCGTCATCAGTGTTGACCGGCGTGGTTTCCTGAGTCGCCGATTGCTCTGGTTCGTCAGATCCCTGCGTGAAGCCAACGAAGACCGGGCGCGTCAGGTTTGGCATCGCGACAGGGCGGACATACCTGGCCAGTTCGACGATGTCGGTGGAGATGTCCGGCTCAGGCACGGGCTATCCAACCATGACGACAAAGATGTTGATCTTGCCGAAGGGGACTCTGTAACCGGATTCGATTGAATCGGCCTCGGGCCCCCACAGCGAGTTGTTGATGTAGTATTTTCCGCGGCGGCTCCGGGTCATGAGCCCCGTTGCATAGCTCCCTGACCCTGGTAGGGCTCCCTTTGAGAACTCAACTCCGCCGTGCGCAGGCCCCATGGTGGGCGCCAACTGTCGTGGTTTTATCACGACAGATGTCCTCGTGAAAGGACTTAGTGTTGGAGCCATCACACCTTGGTGGCGACTCAAAGGGGTTGAACGGGAGCGGGACAGCGATTTACCCAGGTTCGGCCCCTCGTGAGGAGGTAAAAGCCTACGTCCTGCTTTGTATTGTATTTATGGTGTTTCGGTTACAAGGAGGGCGTAACTCGCCTGACCTAGCTCTCGGTGATTTCTAACCTATCCTCTCCTTCCCTGGGACTCGCCTTTATATACAGGTCGAGCCCTTAGGGTTTACAAGAGTCCTTGCCTTTACACATGCCGTGATTCTTTCTAACTCTAAGTCGCCATCTTTCCAATACTTGGAGATCTTCCCAATGATGGATTCTTCCCAAATATCTTGAACCGCCATTCGGCTACTGGGCTTATTGGGTCAAAGCTTGAATCGCCAAAGATGAGTCGCCGCTTGGTGACCCGGCCCAACTAGGGCAGGTTACTTGACAGATAATATCCCTAACAGTAACCCTGGTGGCACAGCTGGAAGTAGATGACGATGCAGCCACCGCGGCAGATGCTGTCGGGGATGAAGTCAAGGTATTCGCGGCAACACCCAACACAGACTCAGAAGAACCCCAACAGGCTAGCAAAGGGAGTACCAAAAAGATGGCGAAGAAGAAAGTGGTACAACGGCTGATGTAGTTTGTGAGCTCCTTGTTACACGGGGCTAGGTCAAGGTACTTTGGAGTGCAAAAGTTGATCTTCAGCCTTATCATGGCCTCGAGGAAGTTGTGCCACTACTTCCAAGCCCATGAGATCACAGTTGTCACCCGTTTTCCATTGCAACGTATCTTGAGGAACCCCGAAGTCACTCGCAGGATAGTCGAGTGGGATCTAGAGCTATCAAGTTTTGGATTGAAGTATGAAAGCACCTCCACAATTCAAAGCAGAGCGCTGGCGGAATTCATCGCTGAATGGACACCCACATCAGACGAAGGAGACCAAGAAACAATTCTCCTCGGTAGGGAGGCACCTAAGGCATGGGTCTTGTATTTTGAGGATGCTTTCTCGCTCCAGGGTGCCGGGGCAGGTGTGCTCCTCATCACCCCCACTGGAGAGCATCTCAAATACGTGTTCCAAATGCACTTTCCTAGGGAGGAAGCTACCAACAACACCGCCGACTATGAAGGACTCCTTGCAGGACTGAGGATCGTGGTAGAGATGGGAATCAAGAAGCTAATCATTAGAAGAGACTCCCAGCTCGTTGTTAAACATATTAACAAAGATTATCAGTCCATTGATGGAGGCTTACCTAGAGGAAGTGAGGAAGTTGGACGAATGCTTTGACGGATTGCAGGCAGAACATGTGCCACGTGCAGAGAACAACATTGCTGATCACCTGTCAAAGTGTGCTGCACAACAACTTCTTGTGGAACCAGGAATTTTTGTCCTACACCTCACTCAAACATCTGCATCCCCTTCAACAATGACTAGGAAGAGAGGAAAGCTGAACTCTAGCAAATATTTCCCGGCGGAGCTGCCTGAAGCCCCCGGTAGAGAAGTTGCCGCAGGCAGTTCCGTTTCGTGTGGTGAGCCGCTCCCTCCCACAGAACCTCAAGTTCTCGCGGTAGAGGTGAGCGCTCCCACGAACGAGGAGATGCCTTTAGTCCTTGCTGTCGAGCCACGGGCTCCAGCTTGGCCACAACATATTGTCTGATTCCTTCAAAGAGGAGAAATCACCGAAGAGCAAGAAGAGGCCGAAAAAGTAGCCCATCGATCTAGTATGTACCAGTTTGTTGACGACACTCTGTACAGAAAGAGACCCAATGGCGTGAAATTAAGGTGCATCTGCCGGGAGGAAGGACTAAAGTTGTTGGCAGAAATTCATGGCGGCATATGTGGGTCACATATAGGATCAAGGGCCCTTGTCGGAAAAGCTTTCTTGCAGGGTTTCTATTGGCCCACAACCCTCCAGGATGGAACTAAGTTGGCCACCAAGTGTGAGGCCTGCCAGTTCCATTGCAAGAATATTCACGAGCCAGCGCAAGCCCTCCAGACGATCCCTTTATCCTGGCCATTCTTAGTCTGGGGGCTCGATATTCTCGGGCCCTTTCCCTGCGCTGCCTGGGTTTCGAGTTCTTGTATGTAGCAATCGACAAGTTCACGAAATGGCATGAGGTTGAACCACCGAGAAAGGAGACCGTGCAGTCACCTATCAAGTTCATGAAAGGACCGGTGTGCCGCTTTGGAGTACCCAACAGAGTAATCACTGATAACGGCCCCCAGTTCACGAGCCGCATATTCATGCAGTACATCCGAAACCTTGGAAGCAAGGTCTCCTTTGCCTATGTTGCACACCCAAGGACAACGGGAATGTCAAGAGGATGAATGCTGAAGTGTTGTGAGGACTCAGAACAAGAACTTTCAATAGACTGCAAAGATGCGGCAAGTGCTGGATTGATGAGTTGCCGATGGTTCTTTGGTTCCTCAGAACAACACCAAATCGAGCTACCGGCGAGACACCTTTCTCCCTAGTATATGGGGTGGAAGCAGTTCTCCCCATGAAACTCATATACGGGTCACCTTGAGTGCTTGCCTGCGATGAAGTAGAGCAACAGCAGCGACGACATGACAATGCCATCCTCCTCGAGTAGGATCGTCTCTGGCTGGTGTGCATGCGGCACGCTATCAGCAGGCCCTGCGTCGCTATCATAGCCGCAGAGTCCATGCATGGAGATTTGACGAAGGTGACCTTGTCCTTAGAGGCGTTTAGTCCACCAAGGGTTCTAACAAGTTAACTCCAAAGTGGGAAGGCCCTTACCGGGTAGTACAAGTCACCACACCTGACATAGTCCATGTGGAGACCGAAGATGGCATCAAAATGCTTAACTCATGGAACATTGAGCATCTTCGTAAGTTCTACCCGTAAGGCGCGTTTGCGGGGCGAGTCCCTGGCAACCGCATTTTGTACGAGCTTTGCCATAGTGCATGCAACCCTATGTACAAAGCCAGACGCACACCCTATGCATAAATAAAGCTAGGCATTGCATCATATCATCATTTGCATGTTCATTATGCATTTACTTGTGTTATGATGTCACTATTGCCTTAGTTTACAAGTTATTAAGAGTGCCTGATGGACTTATAATCCTTGTTATCACGTCTTCCCTCTTTCCAGAGGATGAAGCCTCTTTTCTTTCTCTGTATGTTAGACCTCTAGGTAAACAGGAGAAGGCGGAGAAGCAAGGACATCGAACCATCACGCCTTCAACGGGACCTCCCCTAAACAGATAAGTTTAAACCACCTTATCTTAAGCTCGGTTCTGTTCCTTTCCTAAAGAAAATCATTTCCACTCCTTTTCGATTGTGTACAACGGAATTCTTTGCACGACGGGAACCATTGTTGGGATGAGCCGTCCTTCATCTCTTGTCGCTTATTAGCCTTGTGAGAGACCGCGCCAATACCTACAAGGGGCCTTGTCAGGGGACGGTGCCCGCCTATTGTCAAGGGGCTCACTCTCCCTGCGGCACTCGCTGAGGGATGGATAGAAGATGTGTCTAGAGGGGGGGGGGGTTAATAGACTACTTGTTGAAATAAACTTTCTAGCCTAACCTAATTTCTAGGAGGGCAGAAATCTAGCAGTTCTAACAAGTCTACAACACCCTACACATGCTAGTCAACATATATGGCAGCGGGAAAGTAAAGACTTTGCACATGTAAAGGAGTAGAGTTTAGGAGATCGAACACAAGGGGTTGACACAACGATTTTTGGCATGGTTCCGATAGGTGGCGCTATCATACGCTCGTGTTAGTGTAGACTTGAACCCACGAAGGGTAACAGCTGTGTGAGTCCACGGAGGGCTCCACCCACAGAGGGTCCACAAAGAAGCGCCCTTGTCTATCCCACCATGGCTTCCGTCCACGGAGGACTAGCCTTACTCATGGTAGGTCTTCATGAAGTAGGGGATCTCCTTGCCCTTACAAACATCTTGGTTCAACTCCACAACACGAAGTAGGAGGCTCCCAAACGACACCTAACCAATCTAGGAGGCACCACCCTCCAAAAGGTAATAAATGTGGTAGATCAATGAACTCCTTTCTCTTGTGCTTCTAAAGATAGTTTCCTGAACAAAAATATCTCTCTCGCAGAATATGCATGGGTAGGAGAGGTAGATTTGGTGGAAAGCAGTTTGGGGAGGCTAGAGATCAAGATTCAAATGATAGGATTGGAATATCTTGGTATCAACACATGAGTAGGTGGTTCTCTCTCAGAAAATGGATCTAGAAATGAAGTGTGTGTGTTCCGAGTGCTTCTCCCACGAATGAGAGGTGGGTAAAGGGGTATATATAGGCAGCAGCCAAAATCCAACCGTTACACAAAAGAGTGCAAACTCGGTGACACCGAAGTGGACAACTCGGTGGTATCGATTAGCTCAAAGGTATGAACTTTTGAATCTCGGTGAGACCGATACATAGAACTCAGTGTCATCGGAAAGGTTACTAACTTTTAGATGGTCAACCTCGGTGGCACCGATACTCAAACTCGAACGTTCCGATTTTGTGTATCTGGGCAACAAAATGTTGGTCATCCAAACTTGGTAGCACCGATGCAGTTTCGGTTGCACTGATTTGGTGGGAATGGCTAGGGTTTTGTCTTAGGTTCAAACTCGGTGGGTCCGATGTGGCAATGTTGGTGACCCCGAATTTGTATATGTGAAACTTGACAGAGTGGATATGTGGGAAAAATGACTGAGTGTTTTGGTGGCTAACTTTGAGCATTTGAGCAATCAGTTCATTTTACTGCCTCATCCGCTTTTAATAGTATTAGCTTTCCTATGGAATCAAATGTGATTTCTCACAAATATAAAACAAAGAGTCTTCTAGCTTGAAGCTTGAGCCAATATTATTCTTTTCTTGCATCCAGGGGCATCTCGACATAAACCTTAAGCCATAGTTGTTCATGGACTAAACCTGAAATATCTAGGTAAAAGTGCTAGTACAAGAGGCAATGTATGTTGTCATGAATTATCAAAATCACCACGGAAGCATATGTGCTTTAAATCTCCCCCTTTTTGGTAATTAATGACAACATACAATCAAAGCTTCAAATAAAGATACTCATAAGGATATGAAAGCTTTGACAGACATATGATTAGTATAAGATCCCCCTAAATGTGTGCAATCCCTTTAAAGGATAGTTGCTTTGGAATGCATGGGCACACACAAGGTAGAAGTACAATACAAGTCATATGGATCTTGGCTATATGCATCAAACATATGTGAATGAAGTACTTCCATGTTCATGACTCCCTCTTGCAAACAATATGTGCAAGAAACAAGAGGTCATCATGAACAAGGATATGATGCATATACTTACCTTGAGGATCTTGAGCGTCTTCACATAGGAGTACACTTGAGAAAACAAATGTTAGATAACAAAAGAGTACCATATTGTAAAGATGCAAAGAACTTCACAGATACCAAGAAATTGAAGAAATATGTCTTCAATAAACAAGAACTTTTCTCCCCTAAGGATAAAGATGTAAAGTTTCCTCTCCCCCTGAATCATAGCATGAAGATATTGGGAGTAGGTAGGGAAAATAAGTTCAAACCAATAAAGCCACATTTATCTCTCACCCCCTTAAAGTGTAAGGTTTGATATAGGTATCTCCCCTTAATGTTGTTCCTCCCTCTTTTGTATAAGCTTCTTGATGATATGCCTCCCCTATAAGTAGGTTCACTGAATGGAAGCTTTGATGATATTTCTCCCCCTTTGGCATACTTACCAAAAAGAAAGGCAAAGGGTAAAGGCTCATTGAGAGATAGGGATCCTGGACACTTCTCTGTTTTGTAAGGGTTCCTTGAATTTAGCTTTTCTCTCCCTTAGATATTTTGTAGGGCTCATCGAATGTTCTCCCCCTTAGGTATGGATAAGAGGTACTTGAATGATATCCTCCTATGGTAAGGATCCTTGATAATTCCCCCTCTTATATTGCGTGGGATCTCTGAGATTTTTCTCCCCCTAGAGAAGTTGTCTCCCCCTAAGACAATAGTCAGGAAGAAATTTATCAGAGCAACAAAGTCAGAAAAATCGGAGTCACCGAGGCATAATGATTCGATAGAACCGAGATTAATATTTGGGCCTGTGGGAGAAATCGGTCGGACCGAGTTTCCCAATCCGGTGAAACTGAGTTGCAATGATAGCCAACTCTTTAAAAGAAACTAGGTTGATCAATAGTATTGTTTCAAAAGTTCAGAGTAAGAAGGAATGATAATTCCATCTGAGATAGTTAAACAAAAAAAATTTAAATGCACACATATAGATGTGAGAGGGATGGTTCTAAGAATGTGAAAGATCAAATGTGAACCATACGATATTCTCCATCTAGATGTGGGGAGGTGACTAGGTCACCTATATTAGAGTATTTGTGTCGGGGGGATAACCCCGGGGTAGGCTCATCAAGCCTACTCCCTTGCCTTCGGCCAAGAAGGAACAACAAGAACCATTCTGTAAAGACCAAGTTCCCCTAGCCGGCTAGGAAGCACCTGCCGGCTGGGGGCGAGATGGCCAACTCTCTGGCCGGCCAGGAAGCACCTGCCGGCTAGAGGCTAGACGGCTACCTCTCCCTGGCCGCCTAGGCCAAACCAGCCGGCTAGGGGCGAGGCGGCCGTGCCTAGGCCGGCTAGTCAAGCAGGCTAGCCGGCTGGGGATCTCAAGTCACATCTGACCGTACAAGGTGGCTACGGGTCAGCAAAGGTACTGGATCGGGGTGCACGACAGGTACAAGTGTCGGCGGCCACGCCGCTGACCTTCTCCGTCTCCGATCCATCACCCAGCATAGTGTCGGCCCGTCAAACTCCCACTCCATTACTGCACTCGGCGTGGGAACAGTGGAGACGACCGTACTGCCTGCCCATGATGATCCTCGCTGGACGACGTCGGACGTACCACACATGTCCTGCGTGAACCTTAAGCGAGAGCCTTATTGGCTAGCCGGCGGGTCCCACGGCAAGACGAGACCTCGCAGCCGGCGGGCCCCTCCAGCGACAAGACAAGACCCCGTGGGCCCCCTGGCCAGCTGGCGAGGCTGCCAGCCGGGTCCCACTCTTGTACCTTTTATCCATATTGTAGGTCGGTGGGTTCATCTATAAAACCCCCCGGCCCCCTCCATGCAGAGGGTCGGTCCACTCAGCACACACACCAACAACATAGGAGAGGCAGACGCGAGCCGGCACCTCCTTCTTCCTCCTTCGCAATACAGCTCCAGGAGCACTTTGTAGTCCCATTCATACATCATACACTCCGGCAGGATTCGGGGTGTTATCTCTACGGAGAGCCCTGAACCTGGGTACATCGTGCGTTCCATGCTTGTACCAACCTCGTTCCCAGCGCCCTCCAGTGCCACTTCGGTTCCCACCATCTTTAGCCTACCCATGGCTTATGTTGTTAGTAAACACCCACATTTGGCGCCCACCGTGGGGCCGTCCGCGGCATTGGCTGGCTTCACGCGCTGGGCGGGGCCCCGCGCTTACACCGCCAGATGCATCGCGTCCGGACCAATCTGCATGCCCATGGAGCCTGTCTTCGATGAGGCTTCACCAATGATGATCGACGTCCCAGTCCGTCATGCGGACTCTGACGGGGAGTCCGAAAACGAGTCACTCCCCAGCATAGTCGACGCTGCTATGGAGAACCTCAACATTCTCTTTAGCGACTTACGCCTCAATGATGGTCCTCGCTACTTTGGTGAGTACTTCGATGTCGAGGCGTTATGCGCCAGCTTCAGTAGGCTCTCTATCATTGAGACGCCTACATTCGACGTGTACCCCGGCAATCTACTCGTCTTCGACGGTCCTCCGTCGTCTGCGGGGTTCTTTACCATGTACCATGTCGCCACCGTCTCCAACATCGTGGAGGTGATGGTCATCGGCGCCAGCACCAGCACGGCTCATGGCAAGGCATCAGCAGACGCTGGTGAGCCTGCTGCTGTCTCCGCCAACACTCTTCAGGCCGCGCTTACCGGTCTGAGGATGCCCATCGCCACCTCCACAAACGCCACCAACGCACGGGCCTAGCTGGAGTAGGCTCGTAGGCAGATCTTGGAGGAGGGCATCGCCATTGCCACGGCTAAACGCCAGATGGAGGCCACGAAGCACGAGTATAACTCCGCCTGTGGCCTCACTCCGGTTTCCGAGGCCCCTAGCCGGCTTGGCTCAGTCCGCGGTCGCGGCCGGGTCATCGCCTAGATTCTAGGCGGCAAGCAGCCCATCTACGAGACTCCTGCGACCAACTTACGGGCGGCCCAGGCGGCCATGGAAGAAATGCCAATATTGGAGGGCGAGGAGCGCGCCTTCCAGGAGAAGCGGGTTAAGGATCTCCTTGACACCGCCAACGAGCAGCAGACACGGCTCGACCCCGGTCAAGCTCAATCGGAGTCTCCGGGACCCAATCCCGGAGCGCGCCGTAACCCCAGTGGTCATCAACAAGCCGAAGGATCTTACTTTCATCGTACTTCCGGCCGAAAGGGCGAGTGCAACCACGACAGGTGTTCTCAGCGCCAGAGCGAGCAGACTTCGAGCCGGCGTCGCGGGGATGATGAGAGTGATTCGGTATATGAGGTTCCTCATCCAGGGAGGACCCATGCTACCGGCTCACAAGGTGCCCTTCCGATCGAGGCTTGGATCGGCACTCTCGTCCCATGGGACGACGACGACGCCCGCACGCGTCTCAACGCCTTGCACAGTCAGCTCTTCTGGAGGAGGACGGTCCCATCGGTCCGGCGTGCTTCGGCCCCCGGATCCGAGGGGATCCGTTTCCCCGAGGCTTCACATTGCCTCGGGACACTCCCAAGTACAACGGCATAGCTGATGACCCACAAGTATAGGGGATCAATCGTAGTCCTTTCGATAAGTAAGAGTGTCGAACCCAACGAGGAGCAGAAGGCTCTGATAAACATATTTCAGCAAGGTAATAACTGCAAACACTGAAAATAGCGGTAACAAGTGATGGTGTAGCGAGGTGAAACGTAGCAAGCAAAAAGTAACAAGTAACAAGTAGTAGCAACGGTGCAGCAAGTGACCCAAACCCTTTTGTAGCAAGGGACAAGCCTGAACAAAGTCTTATAAGAGGAAAAACGCTCCCGAGGACACACGGGAATTTCTGTCATGCTAGTTTCATCATGTTCATATGATTCGCGTTCGTTACTTTGATAGTTTGATATGTGGGTGGACTGGCGCTTGGGTACTGCCCTTACTTGGACAAGCATCCCACTTATGATTAACCACTCTCGCAAGCACCCGCAACTAAAAAAGAAGAATTAAGACAACGCCTAACCATAGCATTAAACTAGTGGATCCAAATCAGCCCCTCACGAAGCAACGCATAGACTGGGGTTTAAGCTTCTGTCACTCTAGCAACCCATCATCTACTTACTACTCCCCAATGCCTTCCTCTAGGCCCAAATATGGTGAAGTGTTATGTAGTCGACGTGCACATAACATCACTAGAGAAAAAACAACATACAACATATCAAAATACCGAACGAATATCAAATTCACATGACTATTATCAGCATGACTTATCCCATGTTCTGAGGAACAAAAGTAACTACTCACAAAGCATAATCATAATCATGATCAGAGGTGTAATGAATAGCATCAAGGATTTGAACATAAACTCTTCCACCAAGTAATCCAACTACCATGAACTACAAGGACTAATCAACACTACTAGTAACCTTACAAGTACCAATTGGAGTCGTGAGACGGAGATTGGTTACAAGAGATGAACTAGGGATTGGAGAGGAGATGGTGCTGATGAAGATGCCTCCCCTCCGATGAGAGGAGTGTTGGTGATGATGATGGCGGCGATTTCCCCCTCCGGGAGGGAAGTTTCCCCGGCAGGATCGTCCTGCCGCAGCTCTAGATTGGATCTGCTCAAGTTCCGCCTCGTGGCGGCGGCGAAACCACGAGAAAGCACCCGAATGAGTTTTTCTGGAACGAAACCCTTCATATAGCAAAAGAGGGGGCTAGTGGGCCATCAGGGAGCCCACAAGCTTGCCCTCCGCCACCAGGGGGGTGGCGGTGGCAGGGCTTGTGGCGCCCTGGTGGCCCCCCTCCGATACTTCTTTTGCCCAGTATTTTTTATATAATCCCAAAAAATTCCACGTAACTTTTCACGGCATTTGGAGATGTGCAGAGTAGTGGACTAAGATTTGCTCCTTTTCCAGTACAGAATTCCAGTTGCCCGAATTTTCCCTCTTCAAATAAACCTTGCAAAATAAGAGAGAAAAGGCATAAATATGGTACCACAAAGTAATATAACAGCCCATAAAGCAATAAATATCAACATGAAAGCATGATGCAAAATGGACGTATCAACTCCCCCAAGTTAGACCTCGCTTGTCCTCAAGCGAAAACCAAGTTCCATAAACATGTCCACATGTTGAGGGACGAAGGTGTCGATAAAACATAATACGGACACGAGGGCATCATGATCACACATAGAACAGCAATACATCATAAAGATTCTCATGGGAAAGTAACAATTCCTTCACAAAGCAAAGCATGAAGCAAAAACCTTACCGAGAAGTAACCAACAATAGTCCATAGTCATTGAAGCAATTGCAATTTATCAAAACATAAGAAAGAGTCAAATAAGAGCTTGTAAGACAAACCCACATACTCAATCATCTCTTTTGTTTTCCATAATTGTTATAACTCATGCGGTACTCATGGTGCCAAAGTTTCAGCTGGACACAGAGGAAGATAGGGGCTTATAGTTTTGCTTCGCAATGATTTACCTCAAGGGTAAAGTCAACAATAATAAAGCATAAGTACTCAACTCCAAGTTGATATATGAATATAGATCTTTCCCAAGCGTGTGATGGTCGCCAAGACAAAGGCAAAATAGGGATTTGATGAAGATCACCATGACTCTTACAAGGGCAAAAAGTAAAGGTACAAGATAGGCCCTTCGCAGAGGGAAGCAGAGGTTGTCATGCGCTTTTGAGGTTTGAATGCGTGTCCTCTTAGTGCGGAGGAACGTCACTTTATATTGCCTCCTGTGATAAAGAACTTTATTATGTAGTCTATCGCTTTTATGTCTTCCTCATCACAGGTTCGTATAAAGCTTATTTTCCACACACTAATAGATCATACATATTAGAGAGCATTTTTTATTGCTTGCACCGATGACAACTTACTTGATGGATCTTATTCAATCCATAGGTAGATATGGTGGACTCTCATGGCAAAACTGGGTTGAAGGTTTATGGATGCACAAGTAGCATCTCTACTTGGCGCGGGAGTTTTGGCTAATATGAGGTGGAAGCAATCGTCACATGCTAAGGGATCTCTAATCATATAACATTGTTTGGAACCAAGCAAACACAATTCATTATGTTGTCTTCCTTGTCCAACATCTACTCCTAAGAATGCAATAGTTTGGTGAGTGCTCACAATTGTAAAAAGTGTCTAAGATGATATATTTATATGTGAACCTCTCTTTCCTTATTACTTCTTATTAATTGCACCAATGACTGAGGTCTATGTTGATTTATTCTCAACAAGTTTCAATCATCATACGTGTCATACGCGAAGCTATCAATTTCCATAAGATCGTCTTATGATCTTTCATGCTATTGTTCTTTTCATACTTTTGATCATGGCACAAAGCAAAGCCCTTGACTAAGATACCCTTTATTATATAGCTCGCAAGCTCGAATACATCGGGGGAGAGACAAAAGTAAAATACTCAAACTAAACACTAAATACTTATTCCTCTAAGAGAAGAAATAAAAACTGAAAATGAAAGAACTAAAACAAAG
Source organism: Hordeum vulgare subsp. vulgare (assembly GCF_904849725.1). Taxonomy (NCBI): domain Eukaryota; kingdom Viridiplantae; phylum Streptophyta; class Magnoliopsida; order Poales; family Poaceae; genus Hordeum; species Hordeum vulgare. The sequence goes on from NC_058523.1 coordinate 168,153,057, forward strand.
GTAAAAGCAAAAGATATAAAGGTGATACGATACCAGGGCAACTCCCCCAAGCTTGGCAGAAGCCAAGGAGATTGCCCATACCAATGCTTAGTTGTCTTACTTTGGTGGTGATGGTGGTGGAGTTGTCAAAGCAGTCTTGAGCTTGTCTAATTTCCAGTTGAGAAATTTTTTTTGCTCCCTCAGATCGTCATTTTCCTCCTCAAGTTTCAACACCCTATGGCAAAGCTCCTGCTTACTCTCCTGCAGGAAACGAGAAGGAACAAACAAGGTCTTAGGCCTCTTCCTTTGGTCAGGGAGGCTTGACTTCTTGAACTCCACATGAGTGCGTCCAGGTTGAGGTAGAGGAGCCTCCTCTTCGTCGGAACTCGTTTGTTCCTTCCCTTCGGGATCATAGTCCTCTTCCTCATCCGTGGTCCAGCCATATGGTTCCAAGTCCCCATTAATCCTAGAGTTAGCACGATCATCGGCCACATAGATCTCTTCTTTTGAATCTTGAGAAGACATCTTGACCTAAATCTGCGGCACACAACAAGCTCGAAACGAAAACAGAGGAAAACTACGCGATACGGAGATCAAAACCTTCGGGCGAATATATATTGATTTTTTCTGGACCAGAAGGAGTGCTTTGCAAGAAAACGGAGTCTGGGAGGCACACGAGGTGCCCACAAGCCCTCCCTCCGCCACCAGGGGGGTAAGGGGCGGTGTCCAAGCTTGTGGCCACCTCGTGTGCTCTCTGGACTGCTTTTTATTTTTCTAATTTTCCAAAAATTCCAAAATGGAGGAAATTTCCTATTGGAAAAGCATCGGAGTCCAATTTCTTACCGAAACAGACACCTCTTTGTTTTCAGGATCTGAAACAGGCTGATAAACATCCCTCATGTACTCCTCTGGAGTTATGGCATTGATGATATTGGTCTCAATATTTATGGGAGTACCAGAGATGTAATGCTTGATTCTTTGCCCATTTACCACTCTAGGAAAATTTCCTTCCGTGTTATTGATTTTGATGGCACCGGAACGATATACTTCCTCGATAACATAAGGACCTTCCCATTTAGAGAGAAGCTTGCGTGCAAAGAATCTCAAACGAGAATTGTATAGCAGGACATAATCACCTACATTGAACTCTCGTTTCTGTATTCGTATATCGTGCCATCTCTTAACCTTTTCCTTGAACAAATTGGCATTCTCATATGCCTGGGCCCTCCATTCATCTAACGAGCTGATATCAAACAACTTCTTCTCACCGGCAAGTTTGAAATCAAAGTTGAGCTCTTTGATTGCCCAATAAGCTTTGTGTTCCAGCTCAAGAGGTAAATGACAGGCCTTACCGTAAACCATTTTATACGGTAACATGCCCATGGGATTCTTATAAACAGTCCTATAAGCCCATAGTGCATCGTCAAGTTTGCTAGACCAATTCTTTCGAGATCTATTGACGGTCTTTTGTAGGATCAATTTGATCTCCCTATTACTCAACTCCACTTGACCACTAGACTGAGGATGATAAGGAGATGCAACTCTATGGTTGACATCATACTTAGCGAGCATCTTGCGGAAAACACCATGAATGAAGTGTGAACCGCCATCAGTCATCAAATATCTAGGGACTCCAAATCTTGGGAATATGACTTCTTTAAGCATCTTGATAGAGGTGTGGTGATTAGCATTTTTAGTGGGGATAGCTTCTACCCACTTAGTGACATAATCCACAGCAACTAAGATGTGAGTGTACCCATTGGAACTCGGGAAGGGTCCCATATAATCAAAGCCCCAGACATCAAATGGTTCAATGAGAAGTGAATAGTTCATAAGCATTTCCTGACGCTTACTGATGTTCCCTATTCTTTGGCATTCGTCACAAGACAAGACAAACTTACGAGCATCCTTGAAGAGAGTGGGCCAATAGAAACCTGATTGCAATACCTTATCAGTAGTTCTATCTCCAGCATGGTGTCCTCTGTAGGCTTCGGAATGACACTTCTGCAGGATCTGTCCCTGTTCATGTTCAGGCACACAACCTCTAATAACACCATCTACTCCTTCCTTATAAAGGTGAGGATCATTCCAAAAGTAGTGTCTCAAATCAAAGAAGAATTTCTTCTTTTCCTGATAGGTGAAACTGGGTGGTATGTATTTGGCTACGATATAATTTGCATAATCAGCATACCACGGTGCACTATGTGAAGTGCGGATGACATTTAATTTCTCATCAGGAAAGCTGTCATCAATAGGTAGTGGGTCATCAAGGACATTCTCTAGCCTAGACAAGTTATCTGCTACAGCGTTATCAGCACCCTTTCGGTCAACAACGTGCAAATCAAATTCATGTAGCAGGAGAACCCATCTGATTAGCCTAGGCTTAGCGTCCTTCTTCTCCATAAGGTACTTAATAGCAATATGATCAGAGTGAATAGTGACTTTGGAGTCAACTATATAAGATCTGAACTTTTCACATGCAAACACGACTACTAAAAATTCCTTCTCCATAGTGGCATAGTTTCTTTGGGCATTGTCTAGAGTTTTACTAGCATAGTGAATAACATTCAAATTCTTGTCAACTCTTTGTCCTAGAATAGCACCAACAACATAATCACTAGCATCGCACATGATTTCAAAGGGCAAGTTCCAGTCAGGTGGTTGAACAATAGGTGCGGTTATCAAAGCCTTCTTAAGTATTTCGAAAGCTTCCTCACAATCCTCATGAAAAACAAAAGGAACATCCTTCTGCAAGAGGTTGGTAAGAGGCCTAGAAATCTTAGAGAAGTCTTTAATGAACCTTCTATAGAAACCAACATGACCTAGGAAACTTCGTATACCTCTGATATCTGTGGGGCAAGGCATTTTCTCAATTGCATCAACCTTAGCCTTATCAACTTCAATGCCTCTCTCAGAAATTTTGTGTCCTAAGACGATAACTTCGTTAACCATAAAGTGGCACTTCTCCCAATTCAAGATGAGGTTGGTATCTTCGCATCTCTGTAAGAATCGATCAAGGTTGCTTAGGAAATCATCAAAGGAAGACCCGTAAACTGAGAAGTCATCCATGAAAATCTCGACAATATTTTCACAAAAGTCAGAGAATATAGCCATCATACATCTTTGAAAGGTGGCAGGTGCATTGCATAAGCCAAAAGGCATACATCTATAAGCAAAGGTAACGAAGGGGCAGGTGAAAGTGGTTTTCTCCTGATCAGATTGTGCAACAGGTATTTGCGAGAAACCTGAATAACCGTCTAGAAAGAAGAAGTGTGTGTGTTTTGATAGACTTTCTATCATTTGGTCGATAAACGGCAAAGGATAATGATATTTCCTGTTTGCCTTGTTCAGTTTCCGGATGTCTATCACCATCCTATAGCCGGTAATAACCCTTTGTGGGATTAGTTCATCCTTATCATTAGGAACAACGGTGATACCTCCCTTCTTAGGTACGCTATGTACTGGACTTACCCAATCACTATGAGCAACATGATAAATGATTCCTGCTTCTAGAAGCTTTAATATTTCTTTTCTAACGACCTCTTTCATCTTAGGATTCAATCTCCTTTGATGATCAGCAACTGGTTTGAAGTCAGGATCAGTTTAATTCTTGTGCTGACATAGAGTAGGACTAATACCCTTAAGATCATCAAGAGTATGTCCAATAGCAGCAGGGTGCTTCCTCAGAGTTCTTAGTAACTTCTTCTCTTCTTGCTCTGAGAGGAGGGCACTAATAATGACAGGATATATCTCCTTCTCATCGAGATAGGCATACTTAAGAGCATCAGGCAACTGTTTAAGCTCGAACACAAGATCACCCTTTGGTGGGGGAGGATCCCCAACAGTTCAACAAGAAGATTATTCTTGAGAATAGGATATTGTTCAAAGAAAAATTTATCTATCTCATCTCTCTCCTCCATATGCATATCATTTTCATGCTCAAGCAGATATTGCTCTAAAGGATCCGTACGAGGTATGGCAATAGAGGCAAGAGCAATGATTTCATCCCTGCCAGACGACTCTCTTTCATGGGGTTGTCTTCGAAACTTGGAGAAGTTAAATTCATGAGACACACCCTCGAAACTAACAGTGACGATCTGCATAGTGCAATCAATGTGAGCATTGAAAGTGTTGAGAAAGGGTCTACCAAATATGATGGGAGAAAAGCTATCTTGTGCAGTACCAAGGACGAGGAAATTAGTAGCATACTTCGTCTTACCACACAGGACTTCTACGTCTCTCACAATTCCCAGAGGGCAGATAGTGTCTCTATTAGCAAGCGTAATAGTGACATCAATGGGTTCTAACTCAGCAGGTGCAATCTCATCTTTGATTTCATCATATAGAGAACGGGGTATTGCACTAACACTAGCTCCCATATCACATAAACCATGGTAACAGTTATCTCCTATCTTGACACAAACAACGGGCAGGCCAACTACAGGTCCGTGTTTGTCTTTTGCGTGAGGTTTAGCAATTCTAGCGGAGTCCTCACAGAATTTGATAACATGCCCGTCTATGTCTTCGGCTAAGAGATCTTTGATAATAGCAACACTAGGTTCAACTCTAATCTCCTCAGGGGGTGCAAGTGGTCTAATGTAACCTCTACGTATCACAGTTGGAACTTTAGAATAATCCTTTATCCTAGCAGGGTATGGTGGTTTCTCAGTGTAAGCACAAGGAACAACAGGATCACTAAAAGCAATGACTTTCTCCTCAACTAGATTGGTTTTGGCTATGTTGCTTTCTACAGGAGGATGATACTTAAACCACTTATCTTTAGGAAGATCAACATGAGCAGCAAAAGATTCACATAGAGAAGCTACTATCTCAGAGTCAAGTCCATACTTAGCGCTAAAATCTCTAAAAGTGTTTGTCTCAACAAAAGATTTAACGCAATCAAACTGGAAATCCATACCTGACTCCTTAACTTCCTCCAGCTCCCAATCTTCAGAGTTACGTTTGATTCTCTCCAATAAATTCAACTTGTGGTCAATATCCTTCTTCATAAAAGAACCGGTACAACAAGTGTCAAGCATGGTGCGATCTTCATGAGAAAGCCGAGCATAAAAGTTTTGAGTGATGATTTCTCTCGAGAGCTCATGATGGGGCATGAATATAGCATTGATTTAAGCCTCCCCCAAGATTGAGCTATGCTTTCCCTGTCACGAGGCCAAAAGTTAGAAATAAAGTTCCGATCACGATGTACTAAATGCATAGGATAAAACTTTTATTGAAATTCCAATTTCAACCGATTGTCGTCCCATGATGCAGTATCATCACATAGCCTATACCATGTCAACGCCTTATCCTTCAAAGATAAAGGAAAGACTTTCTTCTTTACCTCATCCTCGGGCAAACCTGCAAGCTTAAATAAACCACCAACTTCATCTACATAGATTAGATGCAAGTCTGGATGTGAAGATCCATCTCCTGTAAAAGGATTAGCCAGCAGTTTCTCAAGCATACCCAAAGGAATTTCATAAAACATATTTTCAGTAGGTACCTCAGGATGAGGAACAACTCCTCATTCTTCCGTTTGTGGTGAAGATACCCCGAACAAACTCCTCAAAGGAACAGTTTCCATAGTGACAAGTGACAATAAATTTCAGCACAGTATAAAAATGTTTCCTTACCAATTTCCACTTACCGAAGGCGCTTCACTCCCCGGAAACGGTGCCAGAAAAGAGTCTTGATGACCCACAAGTATAGGGGATCAATCGTAGTCCTTTCGATAAGTAAGATTGTCGAACCCAACGAGGAGCGGTAATAACTGCAAGCACTGAAAGTAGCGGTAACAAGTGATGGTGTAGCGAGGTGAAACATAGCAAGCAAAAAGTAACAAGTAACAAGTAGTAGCAATGGTGCAGCAAGTGGACCAATCCCTTTTGTAGCAAGGGACAAGCCTGAACAAAGTCTTATAAGAGGAAAAACGCTCCCGGGGACACACGGGAATTTCTGTCATGCTAGTTTCATCATGTTCATATGATTCGCGTTCGTTACTTTGATAGTTTGATATGTGGGTGGACCGGCGCTTGGGTACTGACCTTACTTGGACAAGCATCCCACTTATGATTAGCCTCTCTCGCAAGCATACGCAACTGTAAAAGAAGAATTAAGACAACGTCTAACCATAGCATTAAACTAGTGGATCCAAATCATCCCCTCACGAAGCAACGCATAGACTGGGGTTTAAGCTTCTGTCACTCCAGCAACCCATCATCTACTTACTACTCCCCAATGCCTTCCATTAGGCCCAAATATGGTGAAGTGTTATGTAGTCGATGTTCACATAACACCGCTAGAGGAAAAACAACATACAACATATCAAAATACCGAAAGAATATCAAATTCACATGACTATTATCAGCATGACTTATCCCATGTCCTCGGGAACAAAAGTAACTACTCACAAAGCGTAATCATAATCATGATCAGAGGTGTAATGAATAACATCAAGGATCTGAACATAAACTCTTCCACCAAGTAATCCAACTATCATCAACTACAAAGAGTAATCAACACTACTAGTAACCTTACAAGTACCAATCGGAGTCGTGAGATGGAGATTGGTTAGAAGAGATGAACTAGGGATTGGAGAGGAGATGGTGCTGATGAAGATGTTGATGAAGATGCCTCCCGTCCAACGAGAGGAGTGTTGGTGATGACGATGGCGACGATTTCCCCCTCCGGGAGGGAAGTTTCCCCGGCAGGATCGTCCTGCCGGAGCTCTAGATTGGATCTGCTCAAGTCCCGCCTCGTGGCGGCGGTGAAACCAGGAAAAAGCTCCCAAATGATTTTTTCTGAAACGAAACCCTTCATATAGCAAAAGAGGGGGCTAGTGGGCCGTCAGGGAGCCCACAAGCTTGCCCTCCGCCACCAGGGGGTGGCGGTGGCAGGGCTTGTGGCGCCCTGGTGGCCCCCCTCCGGCACTTCTTTCGCCCAGTATTTTTTATATAATCCCAAAAAATACCATGTAACTTTTCAGGGCATTTGGAGATGTGCAGAATAGTGGACTAAGATTTGCTCCTTTTCCAGTCCAGAATTCCAGCTGCCTGAATTCTCCCTCTTCAAATAAACCTTGCAAAATAAGAGAGAAAAGGAATAAATATGGTACCACAAAGTAATATAACAGTCCATAAAGCAATAAATATCAACATGAAAGCATGATGCAAATTGGACGTATCCACAGCCAAGCCAGAAGAATGGCTGATCGACTACACCACCGCCGTTGGCATTGCCAGGGGAAACAAGCGCGTAGCCGTCCGCTACGTGCCACGCATGCTGGCCGGCTCGGCTCTGACTTGGCTTGACAACCTTCCAGCCGGTAGCATTAACTCATGGGTTCATTTCGAGGAGGCGTTCGTCCGCAACTTTACTGGCACCTACAAACGCCCTGGCCGGCCTCGCGAGCTGGCCATGTGCGTCCAGAGGCCCGACGAACCCCTTCGCAACTACGTCACGCGCTGGATGGAGCTTCGCAACTCGTGCGAGGGAGTGCATGAGGTACAGGCCATCCAGTACTTCATCGACGGCTGCCGAGACGGCACTCTCCTCAAGCACAAGCTCATGTGCTTTGAGCCCACCTCTCTGGCGGTGCTCATGGCCAAGGCAGACAAGTACACCATGGCCGACTCCGCAATGCGGGTCAAGGTGACCGCCTCGGACAAGGATGTCCTCACGCCGACTACTCCCAAGCCGGCTGGAGACAATCGAGGCGGCCAGAACAACAACAAGCACAAGGTGGATCAACTTGATTCGCGCTCCAACAACAAGCTGGTAGCCAACATGGAGGGAGAGGCGCCGGCTACTCAGGCCGGCTCTCAACGGAGGCGGACCGGCAAGAACGACTGGCAGCCCAAGCAGTCCTTCGAGCAGATGCTTGACGCGCCCTACAAGATGCACACTGGGACGAAGCCCTCTACCCATACCCTTCGATAATGCAGCTTTTCAAGACGACTGTCGCAATGGGAGGGCCTGACGGCTTCCCCAGGCGCACCTGGGGCGCCTCATGCTCCGGCTCCTGGTCCAGCTCCGGCTCCACCACCGCCGCCTCACAACGACGACCGTCTCCACGACGACTACCCCCATCAAGACGGAGCATTCTTCATCTTCACGAGTGAAGGCGACGACAAGCAGAGCCAGTGCCAGCGCCGACGCGAGGTGAATGCCACGGTCTCCCTGGTTCCCGAATACATGCATTGGTGTAAAAAGCCCATCACATGGAGCTGGTTTGACCATCCTGGGGTGATGCCAAACCTTGGCTCATACGCGCTCGTCCTCGACCCCACTTTCGCCTCCCAAAGGCTCACCTGCCGGTTCTCCCGGGTGTTGGTCGACGACGGTAGAAGCATCAACAACCTCTACCTTGACACCCTCCTCAAGCTTGGGCTGAAGGAGAAGGACGTCTTGCCCACCAGCACTGTCTTCCACGGCATTGTGCCAGGACGGTCCTGCTCGCCGATCGGCAAAATCCAGCTGGACGTCCTTTTCGGTGACAAGGCTCACTTCCGCTGTGAGTCCATATCGTTCGAGGTGGTGGATCTCAGCAGCCCGTATCACGCGTTGCTGGGCAGACCGTCTCTGGACAAATTCATGGCTATCCCCCGCTACGCCTACCTGAAGATGAAAATGCCGGGTCCAAAGGGCATCATCACCATTGCTGGCGACTACAAGAAGTCGCTCGAATGTGCACATGACAGCAGCCGCCTGGCTGACGCCATGGTGATTGCTGAGGAGAAAAGGCAGATTGACCGGCTCGTGGCTCAGGCTACCGAGTAGTCAGCGATCCCTACTCTTCCATCCCAGTCGGCTGGCGAAGGCTCCTTCAAGCCGGCTAAAGAAACCAAGCAGGTGCCACTCGACCCTGTGAACCTCAAGCACTGTGTCAGCATCGGGGCTGGCCTCAACCCTAAATAGGAAGGCGAGCTCGTCGACTTCCTCCATGAGAATCGGGACATCTTTTCATGGTCCCCCAAAGACATGCCTGGTGTTCCAAGGAAGTACACCGAGCACAAACTTCACGTGCGACTGGATGCAAAGCCGGTGAAACAACCTTTGCGCTGTTTCGCTGAGGGGAAGCGGCGCACAATCGGAGAAGAGCTTTCCCGACTCCTTGCGGCCGACTTCATCATGGAGGTTTTCCACCCGGACTGCTTAGCCAATCCAGTCTTGGTGTTGAAGAAGAACAACACCTGGCGAATGTGTATCGACTACACAAGCCTCAATAAGGCATGACCGAAAGACCCTTTTTCCTTGCCCCGGATAGATCAAGTGATTGACTCCACAGCCAGCTGCAAACTGCTGTCGTTTCTGGATGCTTATTCAGGCTACCATCAAATCAAGCTGGATCCAGCTGATCGCCTGAAGACCTCCTTCATCACGCCATTCGGGGCCTACTGCTACACCACCATGATGTTCGGTCTGAAGAACACTGGTGCGACATTCCAACGCTGCATGCAGCAGTGCCTACTGCCACAGATTGGCAGAAACATCCACGTCTATGTGGATGACATCGTCGTCAAGACCAAGCAGTACTTCAGCCTCCTCGATGACTTGCGGGAGACGTTCGCCAACCTGCGCGAATACAAGATCCGGCTCAATCCGGAGCAGTGCGTCTTTGGGGTTCCAGGCGGCAATCTCTTGGGGTTCTTCATGTCCGCTCGCGGCATCGAAGCGAACCCTGAGAAAATCGACACCATCAAGTGAATGGTGAAGCCGGCTTGAATCCTAGACGTCCAGAAGTTCGTCCACTGCCTGGCATGCCTTAGCCGGTTCGTCAGCGGCTCGGGGAGAAGGCCCTTCCACTCTATCAGCTCATGAAGAACACAACCAAGTTCGAGTGGAACGACGAGGCGGACGAAGCCTTCCACGACCTCAAGCGGGTCATCTCAAGCCTGCCAATCTTGGCAGCACCGGCTGAAAGGGAACCCATTCTCATATACACTGAAGTGACCACTCGCGTGGTTAGTGTAGTGTTGGTAGTTGAGCACAAGGAGGAGGGCAAGGTACTGTTAGTGCAATACCCTATCTACTACCTCAGCGAGGTCTTGTACGCCTCCAAGCAAAACTACCCCCACTACCAGAAAATGTGTTATGGTGTTTACATTGCCGCAAAGAAGTTGAAGCAATACTTCTAAGAGCATGCCATCACTGTGGTGAGCACTGCTCCACTTTCGAAAATCATGGGCAACCGTGATGCGACTGGCCGGATCGCCAAGTGGTCCATCTCCATGGTTGACCATGACATCCGCTACGAGCCTCGCACTGCTATCAAGTCTCAGGTGGTGGCCGACTTCCTTGTCTACTGGGCCGAAACTCAGTTTGATCCACCGCCTCCAGATTTCACTCATTGGCGGATGCACTTCGACGGCTCAAAGATGTGAACTAGTCTGGGAGCCAGCATTGTCTTGATGTCTCTGAAAGGAGACCAGCTCAAGTATGCTCTCCAGATTCACTTCACCGCCTCCAACAACGTCGCCGAGTACAAAGCGCTCGCTCACGGCCTCCGGCTTGCCAAGGAGATTGGCATCCAACGGCTCCTTTGCTTTGGCGACTCGGACCTCGTGGTGCAGCAGTCTGTGGCGAATGGGACGCCAGGGACGCCAACATGGCGAGCTACCGCTTCCTCATCCAAGAGCTCAGCGGCCCTTTCGAGGGTTGCGAGTTTCACCACGTTCCCAGGGCGGACAACGAGGCGGCTGATACATTGGCCAAGATTGGCTCTACAAGACAAGCAATTCCAGCCGGCGTCTCCCTCGAACAGCTGCACAAGCCGTCCATCAAGCCGTCTCCAGAGTCGGCATCAATTTTTGTGCCGGCTGATCCCTCGGTGCAAGAGTCGTCGGCTACGCCAGCTGCGCCGGCTACAACTCCTGTGCCGTCTACACTGGCTCTCCCGACTCCAATTGTGGCACAGGCTACAACCACTTCTCCAGCTACAACAACAAATCCGGCTCCGCCAAGCCTCGAATCCTGCCGTCTTGACACCAAGTGGGTGGACTTCATGGAGGTAGACGGCGAGCCGGCTCCCACGACGGCATCAGAGACAGAGAGTCTCGAGCCTACACTGCTTCATCAAGCACGGGGGCTGCAGAAGCCCCTAACACTCAGGTCGAGACGGAGCTAGCCCTTGTGTCGGCTCTGTCGTGGGCTCAACCCATCCTGGCCTTCCTTCTTCGCGGCGAGCTCCCTCAAGAGGAGGCGGAGGCAAGGCAGATCAAGCGCCGATCTGCAGCCTACGCCATCATCAATCACGAGCTAGTTCGTCGTAGCGTGACTGGCGTGTTCCAGCGCTGCGTCGAATCAGAAAAGGGGCACGAGATCCTCAGAGACATTCACCACAGGGAGTGTGGCCATCATGCCGCCTCTAGAAGCCTGGTACCCAAGGCGTTCCGCCATGGATTCTACTGGCCCACGGCCCTTGAGGAGGCCATGGACATGGTCAACAAATGCGAGGGCTGCCAATGCTTTGGCGCATAGAGCCACATGCCACCTTCGGCCCTCAAAACCATCCCCTTGTCATGGCCTTTTACCGTCTGGGGGTTGGACATGGTGGGACCATTGAAGACCGCTCGAGGTGGCATGACTCATCTCTTGGTAGCCATCGATAAATTTACCAAGTGGATCGAGGCTAGACCCATCAAGAAGCTTGACGGCCCCACGGCCGTCAGGTTCATCACGGACATCGCTATCCGATACGGCGTCCCCCACAGCATCGTCACCGACAACGACACCAACTTCGCCAAGGGTGCTTTGGCGCTCTACTGCTCCAAGGTAGGCACCCGGCTCGACTTGGCATCGGTGGCACACCCCCAGTCCAACGGCCAGGTGGAGAGGGCCAATGGCCTAATCCTGGCCAGCATCAAGCCAAGACTGGTGGCACCACTCGTCAGGTCAGCCGGTTGCTGGATCAAAGAGTTGCCGGCAGTACTGTGGAGCCTCCGCACCACGCCCAACTGGTCAACCGGCTTCACCCCATTCTTTCTGGTATATGGGTCCGAGGCTATCCTCCCTATGGATGTTGAGTTCGACTCGCCTCGGGTCACCCTATACACAGAAACAGAAGCGAAGGAGGCAAGAGAAGACGGCGTCGATCTGCTCGAGGAGGGCACGGGACCTAGCCTTGAGCCGGACGGCCATTTATCAACAAAAGCTGAGATACTACCACATCAAGAAAATCAAGCCTCGCTCTTTCAGAGAGGGAGACTTGGTGCTCACAAGAATCCAGCGAACAGCCGGCCAACACAAGCTCTCATCCCCATGGGAGGGACCCTTCATCATCAGCAGGTCATTGCATAACAATGCGTACTACCTGATCAATGCCCAGAAGCCAAGGAAGCGCAAGAGGGACGACTCCGGCCAGGAGACGGAACGTCCATGGAACGCGGCGTTGCTTCGCATGTTCTATTGCTAGACGGCAAGTAACAAAAATGGAAAGAGCATGCACATATGTATCTTTCTCCCACTTCGGGATTTCCAATGAATGCAATGGAAAGAGCATGCACATATGCTTCTTTTGGATTCATAACTAGAGTTTTCACTCATTCTGTGAGTCCCTTGGTCCGGCTCCAACGGGCTCGGGGGCTTGCTAGCCGCCCAAACGATTACCTTAGTTGTAGAAGAACATTTAGTGCACGCCGGGTCGTACCCTGGCCGTCTCGTAATAGCTACAGACCGGCTCCCGGCTGTCCGGCTAGCGAGGCAGCGCCAGGTAGGGCCTACTGCGTGAAAAATTCCAACTACAAAAAGGGTTGCCGGCTTGGGTTGGTTTGATACTTTTTTGCGATCTTATTCTAGCTGGCCTCTTCTGGTTTGTGTTTAAATCTTTAAGTCTTGATGGCTTCAAAAAATCTAAGTCCAATATTCCCAAAGGCAGAAGCCTCAACCCAGTCACAGACCGGCTCCCGGCTGTCGGGCTGGCGGGGTAGATGCTAGAGGGAGTAAAGGGGTTGGAGAAAAAATGAAGTCAAGCAGGAATCAAAAGATGAAAACATAAAGCAGCACGCATGGCATTACAAATTTAATGCAGAATTCATACATTCAAAAGCATTGGCCCACGACCGAAGTTCATTACACACCCCCTAGTGGGTGGAACTGTTGGACTGACAAAATATTGCAGACAACTAAAACAAAAACAGGATCGGCTAAGGGGCGGCGACCTCGTCGGTTGCCCCGGCTGCTGCTCCTGAAGTGGTGGCTTCACCATCGCCGGCTGCTCCCGAGGTGGGAGGGCCGTCTCCTCTACGAGGGCTTTCGGCTCCGTCCATGGCGGAGTCGGCGTAAGCTTCGCTGTTGGAGCCGGCGTCTTCCTTCTCAAGGGCCGCCTCGTCGGAGCAGCCATCGGCAACATACGGCTAAAGACAGTGCAAGTCCTCAGGGACCACATTGCCGTTTTCATCCCGCTGCAAGTTGAGCTCGTCCCATGCGACATATGAGGTGATGTCACTGGCCCTCACACGCAGCTGCTCCTCCACGGCCTGCAGCTCCCCCTCCGAGCCGTTGCGCTGGTCGACGAGCTTGCCCAAGTCCAGGTTCCGATACCAGGACTTGGCCAAGCATAGCGCCATGTAGGCACCAGCACGCGCAGCTGAGGCGCGCCAGGCGTGAAGGCGATCGTCACGAGCTGCAAGCCAGCGGGAGAGCCGGCTCATCGATGCTGGCTCCACAGCATCGGGCCACGGAGCCCTTATCATCGACGAACCTGCACTCTGGAGCCGCTCCATGGATTCGGCCAGGACACGCAGGCGGGCTCTAAGGCCTAGGCCAATCTCCTCTGCACTCTAGCCGGCAGTGGCATCTACCTCCTGCCCGGCAACGCGACGCTCCTCGCGGCTGACCTCGACAGCTGTTTCATCCGCTTCCCGTGTCTCAGGGAAGAGTCCTGGGACAGGGGAAGGGGTGCGAAGAAGAATAAGAGGAGAGAGCAACAAAGAAGAAAAATTCAAGACAAAGTAAAAGAAGGCTTACGGTCGAAATGGGTGGCAGTCTCGTGGGCATCCTCTAGGGCTTCGAGCTCCCGCACCTTGCTTTCTTGGGCTGCGTGGGAGATCTCTTCCTGAAGGGTTGTGGCCGTCTCTAGCGCCTTGGCCGACTGCGCTCGCTTCTGGATTAGGGCTTCCTCCTTCTCCTTCAGGGCAGCATCCTTAAGCTTCTTCTCTTTGAGATGAGCTGTCTTGAGGCGCTCCATGTCGGCAGTATGGGAGGCATCCTTCTCTTGCAGGGTGGCGCGCAGCTGCTCCTGCTCAGCCTGGCAGGCTGCCTCGCGATCCTTCTTCTCCGTCTGGAGAAGAGTCAGCTGCTGCTGGAGCCGCTCGCCCGCCTCGCGCAAGATGTCTCGCTCCGAGACGGCCACGCCCAGCCGGCCCTGAAGATCAGCAACCTGGCCATCAGCCGCCTGGGTTTGAGCCCGCAGCATGTTGTATGCATGCACTTGGGTGTCATGAAGATCCTACGGGCAAAGGCAAAAAGGAATAAGATTCGGCTCGGCTAAATTCATAGACGACCCAATTCTCGAGGGCTATACCCAGTGGGTGCGCTAACGCGCCCCCACTAAAAAGCAAAGACATGGCACGAAGAGATTCGGCCCGGCCAAATGCTCTGCCAGCCTGATTCTCGGGGGCTACACCTAGTGGGTGCGCTGGCACGCCCCCAATTATAAAAAAATCAAAACCAAGATGAGGAAGATGCAAAGGATAAAGCACTCACCCTGGTGCACTCTTCCGAACGCTCCAGATCGCTGTGGGCCACCTTGGCCGCTTGCTACACCTTGTCCCGGCTGCTGGAAAACATCACCACCAGCTCCGGGACACCGATGAGCACGACGCCTGGGGTCAATGCCAGGCGCTCGACATTGGCCACGCACCAAGTCTTCATGGGCCGACTCCTAGAGCTGGAGCCGGCTCCTGGAGTAGACGGACCACGATTGGTCGCGATGATGGCGCCAGCTTTAGGTGGTTGGTTAGTGGTCGGCTCCATCGACGCCCCAGTAGACGTCGTCTCTGCAGTAGCGGGTGGAACGACAGCGTCCGGCGCGTCCATGGCCATCTCTGGTGCCTCCAAGTTCAGCTCCAGCGCGTCGGCCGCCGCCTCGGCCTCCGACGTGTCAGGGATCACCACGAGGTCCACACACGCGGAGGCGTCCGGCTCGGACAGCTTGGCTGCCTCGGCCTTCTAGGTACGCCTCGGGGCCGCCTCGCTAGCTGGCTCCTCCACGCGAGCAGGCGTGGAGGGGTCATATCTAACCTTCGTATGCTTCTCCCTAGGCTTCTCAGCCCGGCTGGGCTGAGATTGTCTGACAGCCATCTTCTTCGCCGCCTCCTCCCAGCAACGGGCCGACTGATCGTCAAGGGCCTTCTGGGCAGCCTCAGCTGCTGCCCAGCCGGCCCGTTCCGCGTTGGAGGCAGTTTCTTCCTCCACGTCTTCTGCCTCCCTTCAAGGCATGATTTGAGGATCCCATCCTCATCCAACAAAACTAAAAGAGGGCAGCAAAGGATCCTTACCCCACCACGACGGGCACCTGCTTCCTGAGGGTGCCGGCTCGACGCTTCTTGGCGCCGCCTGCTCGCCCTCCGGCTGGAGGCCCAGGCGCGGCGCGTTTGGAGGCCGGCTTGGAAGTTGTGGCACCCTTGCCCTTGTTCCTGGCCGCCTCGCCAGGCGCGACCGTCTCGCCGGCATGACGGCGGCCTCGGGTCATCGGAGGGCTGGTGCTACCTCCACCTCTTCGGCACCCTCCCCAAAGGCTGCATCATACGAAGATGGTGGCGTCTCATCATCATCCGTCCAATCAACAATGGGAGGCCTCAGGTGCTCACCAGATGGCTCAGAGCCTTCCAACTCCAACGCCTCCTCCGAGATGGTGTCCCGAGCCTCGATCATCCCCTCGTCTTCAATCTCCGAGGGGTCTGACATCTCCACGTCTGGATCCGACGGGGTGAGCTCTTGCAGCTTCCCAAACAGTTGGTTCAACAACAGTTGGCAAGCCGGCTCAAACAAGAAGAAACAGCAATTTCAAAACACAAAAGCAAATACCAGATCTAGAGGGCACTTACCATTGGGGGAGGTTGGTTCCTATCGTAACGGACCAGCCCCCACTCCTAGTCTCCTCCTTCATCCATGTTGGCGGAGGAGATCCGGTTCACGTTCTTCGCCACCGCCCCAAGGTGGAAATTTTTGGTGGAGAGCCGGCAAGGATCATGTCGTCCACTCATCTGGCATATCAGATGAGGCCGTCTCTGCAGGTGCAGGATCCGGCGTGTGAT
Source organism: Hordeum vulgare subsp. vulgare (assembly GCF_904849725.1). Classification (NCBI taxonomy): domain Eukaryota; kingdom Viridiplantae; phylum Streptophyta; class Magnoliopsida; order Poales; family Poaceae; genus Hordeum; species Hordeum vulgare. Next base: position 168,169,295 of record NC_058523.1, read on the forward strand.
CATAGTGGTGAGCAAGTTGCGGCCCACGAGGCCGCGGTTCTTCAAGCTGTCGAGGTAGGCGCCTATCTGCGCCACCTCGGGAACTGGCTTGGGAAACTTGGCTTGCCAGCTCTTCTTCGCCATCGGAGGCTCGATGGCAAAGGGGGGCATGTTGAGGGCGTCGCGGATGGGTCTTGCATTCTTCACATAGAAGAAGCCCCTCTGTCATTGCTTGATGGAGTCCTGCAGCGGCATCTGGGGGAAACCGCACTTTGTCCGGTGATGCACCAGTGTCGCGCCGCATGGGGTCATCGAACGAGGACCATCGAGCTTCTCCAACTCGGCCTTGTCCATCTTATTTGACTGCTGCTTGAAGAAGAACAAGCTCTGCCAGAGGTCGAGGCGGGGCTCGATTCCCAGGAACCCCTCGCAAAGGATGACGAACGAGGCAAGCTGGAGGATGGAGTTCGGTGCCAGATGATGTGGCTGTAAGCCGAAGAAGGTGAGGAAGTTGTTGAAGAAGGCGCTCGTCGGAAGCCCGAAGCCTCGGTAGAAGTGTTCATCCAACACGACTACCTCTCCCTCCTGTGGCTTCGGAGCAGTCTCGGCTCCGGGGATCCGCACGGCCCCAATGGAGGCTAGAGGCAGCATTCGGCAATGGCGGAGCGCGTCAATGTGCTCAGCGCAGATATCGCTGCCGAGCCAGGCACCATTGTGCTTCCCCTTATTGGAAGAGTTGCTCGACATGGTGGCGAGCAGTGAGAACTCAAAGGTATGGCGGTGGTCTGCGCGGTGGGAGGACGAAGAAGAAGACGAATTATCTCTCTCTGGGCTCAAGGAGGGAAGAAGCGCAAGTGCGGGGCGAGAAGGGGGCGAGTGGCCTCCTCGGTACCCCCGCACCCCATTTAAACCCCACGAAGGGTCGTGGGAAGGGGATACGGTGTGTACCCGGTCCCATTACCTCCGATTTTCGTGGAGGTTATTACGATTCCCGAAACCCAACCTCGCGGTGTAAATCCGCACAGGATCCTTGATACGTCCATTTTTCATCATGTTTTCATGTTGATATTTATCGCTTCTTTGGCCATTATTTCACTTCAAGGTACAATTCTTATGCCTTTTCTATCTTATTTTGCAAGGTTTACATGAAGAGGGAGAATACCGGCAACTGGAATTCTGGCCTAAAAGTGGAGCAAAGTTGAGATAATTATTCTGCGCAACTCCAAACGCCGTAAAAATCAATGAGGATTAATTTCCCGATTTATCAAAAATACTGGGCCGAAGAAGTGCCAGAGGGGCACCAGGGGGTGCCCACAAGCCTGCACGGCACGGCCACCCCCCCAGGCCGTGCCATGAGGGCTTGTGGGCAGCCCACTGGCCCACTAGCTCCCCTCTTTTGCTATATGGAGGGTTTCGTCCAGGAAAAAATCAAGAAGGAGCTTTTTCGTGGTTTCGCTGCCGCCACGAGGCGGAACTTGAGCAGAACCAATCTAGAGCTTCGGCAGGACGATCCTGCCGGGAAAACTTCCCTCCCGGAGGGGGAAATCGTCTCCATCGTCATCACCAACCCTCCTCTCATCGGAGGGGACTCGTCACCATCAACATCTTCATCAGCACCATCTCATCTCCAAACCCTAGTTGATCACTTGTAACCAATCTCCGTCTCGAGACTCCGATTGGTACTTGTAAGGTTGCTAGTAGTGTTGATTACTCTTTGTAGTTGATGCTAGTTGGATTATTTGGTGGAAGAGTTTATGTTCAGATCCTTGATGCTACTCATTACTTCTCTGGTCATGAATATGATTATGCTTTGTGAGTAGTTACTTTTGTTCCCGAGGACATGGGATAAGTCATGCTAATAGTAGTCGTGTGAATTTGGTATTCGTTCGGTAATTTGATAAGTTGTATGTTGTTTTTCCTCTAGTGGTGTTATGTGAACGTCGACTACATAACACTTCACCATTATTTGGGCCTAGAGGAAGGCATTGGGAAGTAGTAAGTAGATGATGGATTGCTAGAGTGACAGAAGCTTAAACCCTAGTTTATGCGTTGCTTCGTAAGGGGCTGATTTGGATCCACTAGTTTAATGCTATGGTTAGACTTTGTCTTAATTCTTCTTTCGTAGTTGCGGATGCTTGCGAGAGGGGTTAATCATAAGTGGTATGCTTGTCCAAGTAAGGGCAGTACCCAAGCACCAGCCCGCCCACATATCAAACTATCAAAGTAACGAACGCGAATCATATGAACATGATGAAAACTAGCATGACAGAAATTCCCGTATGTCCTCGGGAGCGTTTTTCCTCTGATAAGACTTTGTCCAGGCTTGTCCCTTGCTACAAAAGGGATTGGGCCACTTTGCTGAACCGTTGCTACTTTTGTTACTTGGTGCTTGCTACGAATCATCTCTCCACACAATCACTTGTTACCGATAATTTCAGTTCTTGCGGATATTTCCTTACTGAAAACCACTTTCAGATCCTTCTGCTCCTCGTTGGGTTCGACACTCTTACTTATCGAAAGGACATCAAGACGACCCCTATACTTCTGGGTCATCAAGACTCTTTTCTGGCGCCGTTGCCAGGGAGTGAAGCGCCTTTGGTAAGTGGAACTTGGTAAGGAAACATTCATATAGTGTGCTGAAATTTATTGTCACTTGTCACTATGGATACTAACCCTTTGAGGGGCTTGTTCGGGGTATCTTCACCTCAAACGGAAGCACAAAGAGTTGCTCCTGAACCTGCTGCACCTACTGAAAATATTTGCTTTGAATTTCCTTCGGGTATGCTTGAGAAACTGCTGGCTAATCCTTTTACAGGAGATGGAACATCACATCCAGACTTGCATCTAATCTATGTAGATGAAGTTTGTGGTTTATTTAAGCTTGCAGGTGTGCCCGAGGATGAGGTCAAGAAGAAGGTCTTTCCTTTATCTTTGAAGGATAAAGCGTTGACATGGTATAGGCTATGTGATGATACTGGATCATGGGACTACAATCGGTTGAAATTGGAATTTCATCAAAAGTTTTATCCTATGCATTTAGTACATCCTGATCGGAATTATATTTACAATTTTTGGCCTCGTGACAAAGAAAGCATCGCTCAAGCTTGGGGGAGGCTTAAATCAATGCTATATTCATGCCCCGATCATGAGCTCTCGAGAGAAATTATCATTCAGAACTTCTATGATCGGCTTTCTCATGATGATCGCACCATGCTTGACACTTCTTGTACCGGTTCTTTTATGAAGAGAGATATTGACTTCAAATGGAATTTATTGTTGAGAATTAAATGCAACTCTAAATATTGGGAGCTTGAAGAAGGTAAGGAGTCAGGTATGAATTTCACGTTTGATTGCGTTAAATCCTTTGTTGAGACAAATACTTTTTGTGACTTTAGCGCTAAGTATGGACTTGACTCTGAGGTAGTAGCTTCATTGTGTGAATCTTTTGCTGCCCATAATTATCTCCCCAAAGAGAAGTGGTTTAAATATCATCCTCCTTTAGAAGTCAATGTAGTTAAATCCAATCAAGTTGAAGAGAAAGTCATTGCCTATAATGATCCTGTGGTTCCCAGTGCTTACATTGAAAAACCACCTTTCCCTGTTAGGATAAAGGATCATTCTAAACCTTCAACTGTGATACGTAGAGGCTATATTAGAACACCTACACCCCCTGAGAAAATTAGAGTTGAACCTAGCATTGCTATTATCAAAGATCTTCTATCCGATGATGTTGAGGGCTGCTAGAATTGCTAAACCTCACACTAGAGACAAACATAGGCCTGTTGTTGGCATGCCTGTAGTTTCTGTTAAGATATGAGATCATTGTTACCATGGTTTATGTGACGTGAGTGCTACTGTTAGTGCAATACCTCAATCCTTATACGATGAAATCAAAGACGAGATTGCACCTGTTGAGATAGAACCTATTGATGTCACTATTCATCTTGCGAATAGAGATACTATCTGCCCTGTGGGAATTGTTAGGGATGTTGAAGTCTTGTGTGGTAAAACAAAGTATCCTGCAGATTTCCTCGTTCTTGCTACTGCACAAGATAGCTTTTGTCCCATCATATTTGGCAGACCTTTTCTCAATACCGTCAATGCTCATATTGATTGTGAGAAGCAAATTTTCACTGTTGGCTTTGAAGGTGTGTCACATGAGTTCAATTTCTCCAAGTTTGGTAGACAACCTCATGAAAAGGAGTTGCCTAGTAAGGATGAAACTATTGCCTTAGCCTCTATTGCCGTGCCTCCTACTGGTCCATTAGAGCAATACTTGCTTGAGCATAAAAATGATATGCATATGGATGAAAGGGATGAGATAGATAGAGTTGTCTTAGAACAATATCTTATCCTTAAGAATAATCTGCCTGTTGAACTGCTTGGGGGTCCACCCCCACCAAAGGGTGATCCTGTGTTTGAGCTTAAACAGTTGCCTGATACTCCTATCTTGATGAAAAGGAGATATATCATGTCATTATTAGTGCTAGCCTCTCAGAGCATGAAGAAAACAAGTTACTAAAAACTCTGAGAAAGCACTATGCTGCTATTGGATATACTCTTGATGATCTTAAGGGCATTAGTCCCACTCTATGCTAGCACAAGATCAAAACTGAACCTGATTTCAAACCAGTTGCTGATCATCAGAGGAGATTGAATCCTAAGATGAAAGAGGTAGTAAGAAAAGAAATACTAAAGCTCCTGGAAACGGGTATTATATATCCTGTTGCTCATAGCGATTGGGTGAGTCCAGTGCATTGCGTCCCTAAGAAGGGAGGCATTACCATTGTCCCTAATGATAAGGATGAATTGATCCCACAGAGGATTATTACTGGCTATAGGATGGTGATCGATTTTAGGAAACTGAATAAAGCCACTAGGAAAGATCATTACCCATTGCCTTTTATCGACCAAATGCTAGAAAGGCTATCCAAACACACACACTTTTGCTTTCTAGACGGTTATTCTGGTTTCTTCCAAATACCAGTTGCATAATCTGATCAGGAGAAAACCACTTTCACCAGCCCTTTCGGTACCGTTGCTTATAGACGTATGCCTTTTGGCTTATGTAATGCACCTGACACCTTTCAAAGATGTATGATGGCTATATTCTCTGACTTCTGTGAAAAGATTGTCGAGGTTTTCATGGATGACTTTTCCGTTTACGGGTCTTCTTTTGATGATTGCCTCACCAACCTTGATCGAGTCTTACAGAGATGTAAAGACACCAATCTTGTCTTGAATTGGGAGAAGTTCCACTTTATGGTTAATGAAGGCATCATCTTAGGACATAAAATTTCTGAAAGAGGTACTGAAGTCTATAAGGCTAAGGTTGATGAAATCGAGAAAATGCCATACCCCACAGATATCAAAGGTATAAGAAGTTTCCTTGGTCATGCTGGTTTCTATAGAAGGTTCATTAAAGACTTCTCTAAGATTTCTATGCCTCTTACCAATCTCTTGCAAAAGGATATTCCTTTTGTTTTTGACAATGATTGTGAGGAAGCCTTTGAAATACTTAAGAGGGCTTTGATAACTGCACCTATTGTTCAACAACCTGATTGGAACTTGCCTTTTGAGATCATGTGTGATGCTAGTGATTATGTTGTTGGTGTTGTTCTAGGGCCAAGAGTTGACAAGAAGTTGAATGTTATTCACTATGCTAGTAAAACTCTAGACAGTGCCTAGAGAAACTATGCTACTATGGAGAAGGAATTTTTAGCAGTCGTGTTTGCATGTGAAAAGTTCAGGTCTTACATAGTTGATTCCAAAGTCACTATTCACACTGATCATGCTGCCATTAAGTACCTCATGGAGAAGAAGGACGCTAAACCTAGACTTATCATATGGGTTCTCTTGCTACAAGAATTTGATTTGCACGTTATGGACAGAAAGGGTGCTGATAACCCAGTAGCAGATAACTTGTCTAGGTTGGAGAAAGTTCTTGATCACCCACAACCTATTGATGATAGCTTTCCCGATGAGCAATTGAATGTCATCAATGCTTCACGTAGTGCACCGTGGTATGCTCATTATGCCAACTATATCGTTGCCAAATATTTACCACCTAGTTTCACGTACCAGCAAAAGAAGAAGTTCTTCTTTGACTTGAGACACTACTTTTGGGATGATCCTCACCTTTATAAGGAAGGAGTAGATGGTGTTATTAGACGTTGTGTACCTGAACATGAACAGGGACAGATCCTACAGAAGTGTCACTCCGAGGCCTACGGAGGACACCATGCGGGAGATAGGACTGCACACAAGGTATTGCAATCAGGTTTCTATTGGCCCACTCTCTTCAAGGATGCCTGTAAGTTTGTCTTGTCTTGTGATGAATGTCAACGAGTAGGTAATATTAGCAAACGTCAGGAAATGCCTATGAACTATTCACTTGTCATTGAACCATTTGATGTTTGGGGCTTTGATTATATGGGACCTTTTCCAAAATCCAATGGGTATACTCACATCTTAGTTGTTGTTGATTACGTCACTCAGTGGGTAGAAGCTATCCCCACTAGTAGTGTTGATCACAACACCTCTATCAAGATGCTGAAAGAAGTTATCTTCCCTAGATTTGGAGTCCCTAGATATATAATGACCGACGGTGGTTCACACTTTATTCATGGTGCTTTCCGTAAAACGCTTGCTAAATACGATGTCAACCATAGAATTGCGTCTCCCTACCACCCTCAGTCCAGTGGTCAAGTAGAGCTAAGTAATAGAGAGATTAAACTGATTCTGCAAAAGACTGTCAACACGTCTAGAAAGAATTGGTCTAAGAAGCTCGATGATCCACTGTGGCCTTATAGAACTGCCTATAAGAATCCCATGGGCATGTCTCCGTACAAAATGGTGTATGAGAAAGCATGTCACTTACCTCTTGAGCTAGAGCATAAAGCTTACTGGGCAATCAAAGAGCTTAACTTTGATTTCAAACTTGCCGGTGAGAAGAGGTTATTTGATATTAGCTCGCTTGATGAATGGAGAACTCAGGCATATGAGATTGCCAAGTTGTTCAAAGAAAAGGTTAAGAGGTGGCATGATAAGAGGATACAAAAGCATGAGTTCAATGTAGGTGATTATGTCTTGCTATATAACTCTCGTTTAAGATTCTTTGCAGGAAAGCTTCTCTCTGAATGGGAAGGTCCCTATGTTGTTGAGGAAGTATATCATTCTGGTGCTATCAAGATCAACAACATGGAAGGTAATTGTCCGAGAGTGGTCAATGGGCAGAGAATCAAGCATTATATCTCAGGTACTCCCATAAATGTTGAAAGCAATATTATCAATACCATAACTCCGGAAGAATACCTAAGGGACATTTATCAGCCTGTTTCAGACTCCGAAAATGAAGAGGTATGTGATTCGGTAAGAAAACAGAGTCCAAAACTTTTCCAGTAGGAAATTTTCTCCATTTTGGAATATTTGAAAAAATACAAAAATTGAAGCAGTCCGGAAAGTGCGCGAGGAGGCGACAAGCCTGCACGGCGCGGGCCCACCCCCTGGCCACGTCGTGAGGGCTTGTGGCCACCTCATGCGCCTCCCGGACTCCGTTTTCGTGTAGGGTACTCCTTCTGGTCTGGAAAAAATCATTATATATACTTCCGTTTGGTCTGACCCCTGCATCATGCAGATTTCCTCTGTTTTTCGTTTCGAGCCTGTTTTCTGCCGCAGATCTAGGTCAAGATGTCTTCTCAGGATACATAGGGGGATAGCTATGTGGCTGATTACCGTGCTAACCCCAAGGTCTATGGGGACTTTGATCCTTATGGATGGACCTCTGATGAGGAAGAAGATTATGATCCCAAGGGGAAGGAACACACGAGTTCCAATGAAGAGGAGGCTCCTCTACCTCAACATGGATGCACGCATGTGGAGTTCAAGAAGTCGAGGCTCCCTGACTCAAGGAAGAAGCCTAAGACCTTGTTTATCCCTTCTCGTTTCTTGCAGGAGAGTAAGCAGGAATTATGCCAAAGGGTGTTGAAGCATGAAGAGGAAAATGATGATCTGAGGGAGCAGAATTTTATGCTCAAGTGGAAATTAAACAAGCTCAAGACCTCTTCAACAACTTCATCACCTTCACCACCAAAGGAAGAAAACTGAGCATTGGTATGGGCAATCCCCTTGGCTTGTGCCAAGCTTGGGGGAGTTGCCCCGGTATCGTATCACCATCACATCTTTTGCCTTTACCTTTGTTTTAGTTTTCCTTTCCAGTTTTCTTTTTCTCTAGTAGTTTAAAAGTCTTAGTGTTTTAGTCTTGAGTTTTGCTTTGTGTCACCCCCGATGTATTCTTGCTCGTGAGCCATATAATAAAGAGTGTCTTAGTTGAAGGGCTTTGCATCTTGCCATGATCAAAAGAGTGAGAATAGCACAAAAGCATGAAAGATCATGTAATGATCTTATGGGAAGTGATGGCTTCACATATAAAAAGAATGAGGATTGAAACTTGTTGAGGGTAGGCAAACGTAGACCATGGTCATTGTTGCAATTAATAGGAAGTGATAAAGAAGGAGAGGTTCACATATAAATATATCATCTCTGACACCATCTATGATTGTGAACACTCACTAAACTATTACACCATCTATGATTGTGACACGAAAGACAACATAATGAATTGTGTTTGCTTGGCTCTGAACAATGTTATATGATTAAAGATCCCTTGGCATGTGACGATTGCTTCCACCTCATATTAGCCAAAACTCCCGCACCAAGTAGACATACTACTTGTGCATCCATAAACCTTCAAACCAGTTTTGCCATGTGAGTCCACCATACCTACCTATGGATTGAATAAGATCGCTCAAGTAAGTTGTCATCGGTGCAAGCAATAAAAAATTCTCTCTAATATGTATGATCTATTAGTGTGTGGAAAATAAGCTTTATACGAACTAGTGATGAGGAAGACATAAAAGCGACAGACTGCATAATAAAGTTCTTTATCACAGGAGGCAATATAAAGTGACATTCCTCCGCACTAAGAGGACACGCATCCAAACCTCAAAAGCGCATGACAACCTCTGCTTCCCTCTGCGAAGGGCCTATCTTGTACCTTTACCTTTTGCCCTTGAAAGAGTCATGGTGATCTTCACCAATTCCTTATTTTGCCTTTATCTTGGCTAACGTCATATGCTTGGGAAAGATCTATATTCATATGTCAACTTGGAGGTAGGCATTCATGAATTATTATTGTTGACATTACCCTTGAGGTAAGCAGTTGGGAGGCAAAACTATAAGCCCCTATCTTTCTCTATGTCCAGCTGAAACTTTGATCTGATGAGTACCACGTGAGTTGTAGCAATTGTAGACAACGAAAGAATGATTGAGTATGTGGATTTGCTTTACAAGCTCTTATTTGACTCTTTCTGATGTTGTGATAAATTGCAATTGCTTCAATGACTAAAGGCTATCGGTTGTTACTTCTCGGTAAGGTTCTTGATCCATGCTTTACTTTGTGAAGGAATTATCACTTTTGCATGAGAGATTATATGTTGGTATTGCTGTTCTGATCTTGATCATGATGCATGCATGCTCTTATCTTGTTTTGTCGACACCTCTCTCCCTAAACATATGGACATATTTATTGAGCTCGACTTTCGCTTGAGGACAAGCGAGGTCTAAGCTTGGTGGAGTTGATACGTCCATTTTGCATCATGTTTTCATGTTGATATTTATCGCTTCTTTGGCTGTTATTTCACTTCAAGGTACAATTCTTATGCCTTTTCTCTCTTATTTTGCAAGGTTTACATGAAGAGGGAGAATACCGGCAACTGGAATTCTGGCCTGAAAGTGGAGCAAAGTTGAGATACCTATACTGCGCAACTCCAAACGCCGTAAAAATCAACGACGATTTTTTACCCGATTCATCAAAAATACTGGGCCGAAGAAGTGCCAGAGGGCTTGTGGGCCTGCACGATGCGACCACCCCCCCAGGCCGCGCCATGAGGGCTTGTAGGCAGCCCACTGGCCCACTTGCTCCCCTCTTTTGCTATATGGAGGGTTTCGCCGAGGAAAAAATCAAGAAGGAGCTTTTTCATGGTTTCGCCGCCGCCACGAGGCGGAACTTGAGCAGAACCAATCTAGAGCTCCGGCAGGACGATCCTGCCAGGGAAACTTCCCTCCCGGAGGGGAAATCGTCGCCATCGTAATCACCAACACTCCTCTCATCGGAGGGGACTCGTCACCATCAACATCTTCATCAGCACCATCTCATCTCCAAACCCTAGTTCATCACTTGTAACCAATCTCTGTCTCGCGACTCCGATTGGTACTTGTAAGGTTGCTAATAGTGTTGATTACCCTTTGTAGTTGATGCTAGTTGGATTATTTGGTGGAAGAGTTTATGTTCAGATCCTTGATGCTACTCATTACCTCTCTGTTCATGAATATGATTATGCTTTGTGAGTAGTTACTTTTGTTCCTGAGGACATGGGATAAGTCATGCTAATAGTAGGCGTGTGAATTTGGTATTCGTTCGGTAATTTGATATGTTGTATTTTGTTTTTCCTCTAGTGGTGTTATGGGAACGTCGACTACATAACACTTCACCACTATTTGGGCCTAGAGGAAGGCATTGGGAAGTAGTAAGTAGATGATGTGTTGCTAGAGTGACAGAAGCTTAAACCCTAGTTTATGCGTTGCTTCGTAAGGGGCCGATTTGGATCCAATAGTTTAATGCTACGGTTAGACTTTGTCTTAATTCTTCTTTCGTAGTTGCGGATGCTTGTGGGAGGGGTTAATCTTAAGTGGGATGCTTGTCCAAGTAAGGGCAGTACCCAAGCGCCGGTCCACCCACATATCAAACTAGCAAAGTAACGAACGTGAATCATATGAACATGATGAAAGCTAGCATGACAGAAATTCCTGTGTGTCCTCGGGAGCGTTTTTTCACCTATAAGATTTTGTCCAGGCTTGTCCCTTGCTACAAAAGGGATTGGGCCACTTTGCTGCACCGTTGCTACTTTTACTTGTTGCTTGCTACGGATCATCTCACCACACAATCACTTGTTACCGACAATTTCAGTGCTTGCAGATATTTCCTTGCTGAAAACCACTTGTCAGATCTTTCTGCTCCTTGTTGGGTTCGACACTCTTACTTATCGAAAGGACTACGATTGATCCCCTATACTTGTGGGTCAACAATCCTCCGCGCGGGGGCCGAGGGGGCGTCGTGGCGGGACCCAGGGCGCATGCCCCGTCTCGTCAAACTGATCAAACCATCATCACGTCAGGCCTGACCGGGCACGTGGTGTGATTTGCGCGACATACGATGAAGCCGAGGCGTTGCTTTGAAGCCAGCCGGCTTCCGAGCCGGCATCCAATGCGGCAGGCGGCGGCAGGAATACAACAACAAACAACTTAAGCCCGCGAGGCCGCCCGCTCCAAAGTGGCGGGCCTGCCCAGCTTCGGGGACTACTGTCGGGGGGATAACCCCGGGGTAGGCTCATCAAGCCTACTCCCTTGCCTTCGGCCAAGAAGGAACAGCAAGAACCATTCTGTAAGGACCAAGTCCCCCTAGCCGGCTAGGAAGTACCTGCCGGCTGGGTGCGAGACGGCCAACTCTCTGGCTGGCCAGGAAGCACCTACCGGGTAGAGGTCAGACGGCTACCTCTCCCTGGCCGCCTAGGCCAAGCCAGCCAGGTAGGGGTGAGGCGACCGTGCGCAGGCAGGCTAGTCAAGCAGGCCAGCCGGCTGGGGATCTCAAGTCACATCAGACCATAGGTCATGACGATACCCTACGATTAAAGGTGGCTACGCGTCAGCAAAGGTACTCGATCGGGGTGCACGACAGGTACAAGCATCGGCGCCCACGCCGCTGACCTCCTCCGGCTCCGATCCATCACCCTGCACAGTGTTGGCCCGTCAAACTCCCACTCCATTGCTGCACTCGGCGTGGGAACGGTGGAGACGGCCTTACTGCCTGCCCATGACGATCCTCGCTGGGCGAAGCCGGACGTACCACATGTGTCCTGCGTCAACCTTACGCGAGAGCCTTATTGGCTAGCCGGCGGGTCCCACGGCGAGATGGGACCTCGCAGCCGGCAGGCCCCTCTAGCGACAAGACAAGACCCGGTGGGCCCCCTGGCCAGCCGGGGAGGCTGCCAGCCGGGTCCCACTCTTGTACCTTTTATCCATATTGTAGGTCGGTGGGTTCATCCATAAAACCCCCCGGCCCCCCTCCATGCACAGGGTCAGTCAACTCAGCGCACACACCAACCACATAGGAGAGGCAGACGCGAGCCGGCAGCTCCTTCCTCCTCCTCCGCAATACAGCTCCAGGAGCACTTTGTTGTCCCATTCATACATCATACACTCCAGCAGGATTAGGAGTGTTATCTCTACGGAGAGCCCTAAACATGGGTACATCATGCGTTCCATGCTTGTACCAACCTCGTTCCCAGTGCCCTCCGGTGCCACTTCGGTTCCCACCATCTTTAGCTTATGTTGTGAGTAAACACCGACAATTTGACTTGAGGAGTCAAGCAAGTATGCTTGATCATAGGTCATACTCATTGTTAAGCTTGAAATGGGGTTACAATTTTTCTACTAAGCATTTTCATGTCTTCATATCACTTGAGTTGATTTACTCCATTAATTGGTGTAGAGCTTTATCAGGGATATGATATGAGTACATACCTTTGAATGATATTGTTGACGTAGCATGTTGGTGAACTTGTTGTGGATGCTCAAGGTTGATGAAGATCATCTTTGTGTTGGGAGTAATCCATGTCGTTTTGGTTCACTTTTCACCTATAGTGGTTAGTCACGCAAGGAAGGACATATTTATATCCAAATTACATGAGTGAAATTCATAATCATAGTGTTGTCAAGGATATGATTTTTTTGTCTTGTTCCTTCATCTCCAAAGAAATAGGTTGTTGATACTTGGCCATGTCAAGATTGCTTTTGTTTGGAGTTGGTTCGAATCTTGTGGAGTGTATTTCATCCAAGTACCTACAAAAGGTTAGATAAAATACAAGGGACCATAGTTTCCAAGACATAATATGGTCATATCAATGGCATCAAGGAATAGTCAGTCAAGCTCATGCCCTTGCATGCATCCGAGTGAGTCTAGCTCAATTTTGAAGCATAAATGAAGTTCAACTCACTCCTCAAATGATAGAACACTTTATCATCAAGTGGTTTGGTGAAAATATCAGCCAGTTGTTTGTTAGTACGAACATGCGTGAAATGAATATCTCCTTTGGCAACATGATCACAGATGAAATGATGTCGCACTTGGATGTGCTTAGTTCTAAAATGTTGCACGGGATTATATGCACTCTTAATAGCACTTTCATTGTCACACAACAATGGGACATTTCTAACATGAATGCCATAATCCTTAAGCGTTTGAGACATCCATAGTAATTAAGCACAACATGATCCAGCGGCAATGTATTCAGCTTCGGCAATTGATAAAGATACCGAGTTTTGTTTCTTGGATGTCCACGAGACAAGAGATCTCCCAAGAAATTGACATGTACCCAAGGTGGATTTCCTATCAACCTTGTCTCCAACATAATCCGAGTCGGAATAGCCAACAAGATCAAAAGAAGATCCCTTGGGATACCATATGCCAAAGTTTGGTGTATGTATAAGGTATCTCACTATCCTTTTCACTTCCAATAGATGAGATTCTTTAGGTGTTGCTTGATAGCGGGAACACATGCAAACACTTAGCATGATATCAGGACGAGAGGCACATAGATATAACAATGACCCAATCATTGTTTGATAAACCTTTTCATCAACGGGTGCATCATCCTTAGTGAGGTCAAGATGTCCACTAGTATGCATGGGGGTTATCATACCTTTACATTCTTGCATGTTGAACTTCTTGATCAAGTCCTTGGTGTACTTGGTTTGAGAGATGAATGTACATTCTCCCGATTGATTGATTTGTAATCCAAGGAAGAACTTCAGTTCACTCATCATGGACATCTCGTACTTCTTTGACATCAGCTTACCAAACTTTTCACTAAAATGTGGGTTAGTAGATCCAAAGATAATATCATCCACATATATTTAACAAACAAATAGTTTGCCATTTACTCTTTTAGTGAATAAGGTTGCATCAATTTTTCCAATCTCAAAACCCTTTTCAATGAGATACTTTGTTAGGCATTTGTACCAAGGTCTGGGTGCTTGTCTAAGGCCATATAAAGCTTTGCGAAGTTTGTAAACATGATTAGGTTTCTTAGGGTTCACAAAAATAGGAGGTTGTTTAACATAACCTTCCTCTTCAATTTCTCCATTGAGAAAGGCACTATTAATATCCATTTGGTAGACAGTTATATCATGTTGATTGGCATAATCTAGAAGAATACGAATGGCTTCAAGTCTAGCAACAGGAGCATAAGTCCCACCATAGTCCATACCTTCTACTTGCATGTATCCTTGGGCTACGAGACGTGTTTTGTTGCGTACAACTTGTCCGTCTACATCTTGCTTGTTCTGAAACACCCATCTTGTACCAATGATATTCTGCTCGCCTTTTGGTTTTACAACAAGTGTCCAAACGTGGTTCCTCTCGAAGTTCTGTAGCTCTTCATGCATGGCATTCACCCAATCTGGATCTTGGAGAGCTTCCTCTACCTTCAAGGGTTCAATTCTAGATATGAAAGAATAATGCTCACAAAATTTAAATAGTCGAGTTTTAGAGCGAGTGATTCTTCCATTGTTTATGTCACTCTAGATTTGTTTCAGCGGATGATCTATGTCCACTCTTGCTCTAACTCTTGACAGCTTCTTCTTGTTTGGTGGAGGATCTTATTATTCTTCATCATCATCTTGAGAATTGTCGTTGGCATCATCTTCTCCTTGAGGTGGTGGTGAGGAAGGTTGAGGTGGATCATCACGATGTACTTCTTCCTCTTCTTCATCATGGCGTGTTCCGCTTGTGGATGCTTCCATGTCATTTTGCGGTTCGCCTTGACGCGAAGTAGGAGCTTCCACTTGAGTTGATGAGGTGCTCTCCTTCACCTCCATGGGATGAATGTTGCCAATGGACAAATCTTTGATAGCTTCCGAAGGTTCCTTATCTCCTATATCAATTGGCAATTGTTGGACTTGTGAACCGTTAGTCTTATCAAACTTCACATCTATCGTCTCTTCAACTTTTCGAGTGAAGTTGTTGTAGACACAATAGGCATGAGAGTTTGATAAGATTTAGGTGCAAATTTAGATCGACGATCCAACTTGGGGTTTGTTACCGGTGAGTAGCTCGTATGCCATTTACCGAGAAGCTTGTGCAGGTAGAGTCGGTTTATGGCATGGCAAGCTGTTTCCACGGCTTCTGCCCAAAAGTGTCTTAGAGTCTTGTATTTGTCAAGCATCGTTCTCACCATCTCTATGAGCGTGCGGTTCTTCCTCTCAACAACTCCATTTTGTTGAGGTGTGTACGTCGCCGAGAACTCATGTGAGATACGTTCTTCGTCAAGAAAAGTATCCACATTAGTGTTCTTGAACTCCGTTTCGTTGTCGCTCCGAACCTTCTTGATCTTCACTTCAAACTGGTTTTGAGCTTTTTGAGCAAAGTTCTCGAATATCATTTGTACCTGAGACTTATCAATGAGAAAGAACACCCACGTAAATGTGGAAAAATCATCAACAATAACTAGACCATAAGAATTTCCACCGAGGCTCTTGTAAGCATTGGGACCAAGGATATCCATGTGAATCAGCTCGAGGGATATTCTTGTGGTCATGATGTTCTTCAAGGGATGACTTCCTCCAACCTGTTTTCCTGCTTGACACGCACTACGAAGTCTAACTTTGTTAAACATAACATCTTTAACACCAAGATGTTGATCACCTTTGATAAGTTTTTCAAGATTACGCATACAACCATGTCCAAGCCTTCTATGCCATAACCAACCTTTAGAAGATTTTGCAACAAGGCATGTACATGGTTTTCCAATCTTAGAAAAATCAATAATGTATAGGTCACCTCTACGGAATCGAGTAAAGACGATATTATGAATGTCTCTACGAAACACTCGGCATTCAACTTTCGTAAATAGCACATCAAAACAGAAATCCGCTAGTCTAGACATGGAAAGTAGATTGTAGTCAAGAGATTCTACTAGCGTTACATTCTGAATAGAACTGCCATGAGATACGACCACCTTACCGAGACCAAGTACCTTACCTTTGAAATTGTCTCCAAAACTTACATACCTTCGAGGTACTCGATTCGGTGTGATTTCAGGGAACATGTCTTTATCTCCGATCATGTGATTAGTGCATCCACTGTCGAGAACCCACTCTTTTCCACCAGCCATGTTGTCACGCCCAAGATGTGACCCTATCCTCAATTTGGCACGAAGGCCTTGTCAGGGATAGAAGTGCATCTCGTCGTGCCGCAAGAATGGATATCGTTACAAGTACATGTACTGAAAAAAAGATATATATGGAATTGGCTTACACTCGCCACCAGCTACATCAGAGTCACATCAGAACATTACATAATCATCAAGAGTAAGAGCAGGGTCCGACTACGGACGAAAACAAACGAGAAAAATAAGAACGACGTCCATCCTTGCTATCCCAGGCTGCCGGCCTGGAACCCATCCTAGATCGATGAAGAAGAAGAAGAAGAAGCAACTCCAAATGAACAATCAACGCGCTCATGTCAAGTAACCTTTACCTGTACCTGCAACTGGTGTTGTAGTAATCTATGAGCCACAGGGGACTCAGCAATCTCATTTCCAAAGGTATCAAGACTAGCAAAGCTTATTAAGTGAGGCATGGTAAAGTGATGAGGTTGCAGCAGCGGCTAAGCATATATTTGGTGGCTAAACTTACGAGTACAAGAAGTAAGAGGGGGAAGATCTACGCATAACGGACGTGAACTACGGATGATCAAATGAATGATCCTAAACACCTACCTACGTCAGACATAACCCTACCGTGTCCTCGATCGGAGAAGGAACTCACGAAAGAGACAGTCACGGTTACACACACAGTTGGCATATTTTAATTAAGTTAACTTCAAGTTATCTAGAACCAGTGTTAAACAAAGTTTCCACGTTGCCACATAACCGCGGGCACGGCGTTCCGAAAGATTTAACCCTGCAGGGGTGCTCCAAGTAGTCCATCACAAATTACCACAAGCCGCATAGAAATCCTCAATCACGAAGCTCGCGATCTCGTCGGATTCCCTAGTGGAAAACCTCAACTCTGAGATTACCCAAAGCATCATCGGAATCCTGAGGCACAAGATATCTCATCAAAGGTAAAACTAATCCAGCAAGGCCGCCCGGCGTGTCGACGATCCCGATAGGAGCCGTGTATCTCGTTCTCAGGACACGACGGATAAGCACAGCGTACGGTGGCCTGATAGAAATCTCCCGAGTTGCCTCGGGTTGGCCCCGCAAACGGCTCTAGTTTTGGACCAGCACCATCAGCACTGGCCCTCCCTGTATTATGTAGAATTACTCCTCGGGTAGCGCTAACTCCCTATGCACTTCAATTTAACAGAATTATTATGTTGGGCAAATGTAGTACCAATGTTGGGCCTTGCCAGACCACCTTTAATCTAAAACGAATTATCAAGGGGGTCCCCATAACAACCCCGATCGTGTTAGGAGCGCTCATTTATGGAACATAACACCGGTAGCCGAAACTAAGGGGGCAAAGGTGGAACAAAACACCAGGCTAGAAAGGCCGAGCCTTCCACCTTTTACCAAGTATATAGGTGCATTAAGTTAAATAGCATTTAAATATGGTGATATAACAAGGAACCCATGTTTTCACATGGAAGCATCTGCACCTGCAACTAGCAACGCTAACAACATGGTTAAGCAAGCAGTAACATAGCCAATCAGTGGTTGCTAGGTCGAACAGGTTGAAGGTATTCATGGCATTGTTGAGAGGTTGATATTTAACATGTGGTAGGCAATGAGACATAATCGATAGAAGCGATAAAACTAGCATGGCAATGATAGTAATGGTATCTGGGGAAATGGTCATCTTGCCTGAGATCACGCTTGGAAGAAGAACAACTCGGTGGAGCTAACGAACAGACGTAGTCGAACGGGTCCTCGCAATCCGGCACGCTACGGAACTCTATCGAGACGAAGCAAACCGAAACACAAATCAACACACGGAAATCACCACACGATGCACAACACAAATGATGCTTGACCAGCAGAATACATGCAAGTCACGGCATGACAATTCACACAATCAAACACTACACATTAAGTGAAGTTCAATATGCAACGAGTTACATATTGACGAAACTCCACGTTTAATTATTTAGTTCTATCCCGACTAGATACACGGCAATATTAAATGTTGTTAAACATGGCAAGAGGTGAAGCGCAAATTAATCTACCTAGCTAGGCATTTTAAATGAGGTCGGAAATGACATATAGCATCTCCGATATGACCCCATGCGTTAAAATCTAATTCGGTCCAGATTTGTCCTAATCACTTTTTATGTTTGTTAAACCGCAAAGTAAAGTGGTTCACGTGAAACTACACGTCATACTAGTCCATTTACATATATGGACCAACTCCAACGGAGTTACGAACTTAAAGATACGAGCAACACAAGATTGTATGCCATGGATACATCACGCATGCAATGACAGTCACAACACGTTCCGGTATTGATAGCTCGACGAGATACCGGTGCAATGAATTGGAGGTGTGTGCATATCATTTCAAACAAAATGATGG
Source organism: Hordeum vulgare subsp. vulgare (assembly GCF_904849725.1). Taxonomy (NCBI): domain Eukaryota; kingdom Viridiplantae; phylum Streptophyta; class Magnoliopsida; order Poales; family Poaceae; genus Hordeum; species Hordeum vulgare. The sequence goes on from NC_058523.1 coordinate 168,187,967, forward strand.
GGTGATCCCGATTACCGGGTTCCCCATGTGCAGGAGGCAGATTATGGGGTATCTGCAACTAGCAAAATACTACAAGAAGAAAAGGAAAAGAAAAAAAAACAAAAACTTAATAATTCGGCCTCTATGGGATTTGACCCCAGGACCTCCTGCATGTGGATTGACAGGGGAACCAGGATGACATGCAGATGCTAGTGATTTCAAAGGGTCAAGGCTGAACATAAAACAGATGCACTACTTAAAACTTTCAAAACAAAAATAAATGCAGAAGCTAAAAGAATGCAGTCATGGTGATTTGATCCCTGGACCTCCAGGAGGTAGCACTGCTGCGCTAACCAACTCGGCTAGCACCTGTTTTGATATTTCATAGGATACACGCCAGAAGAAGTAGCACCTCTGCAGGCACATCAACGGAAATAGGGCTTGCCACACCTGGGATTCAAACCCCAGATCTCTGGGAAGCAGATTGCCACTCTAACCAGTTGGACTGTGAAGGAACTATGCTGAAATACGGGTGGTTTGCTACAAGACCATACCATGACGCGAACCTGACGAAACTGAACATGAACAGCTTTGTAGCAGGTCGGGATGCAGGGGATGCCATGGCGGAATCGGCCTGGGGATGAGGTCCGGCGGCACGAAAAATGGCAGGGTTCAATAGCTCCGGTACCGGGGGTTCCATTCCCGGCGACGAGGTGGCTTGGGGCGGCGCGGACGCGGAGATCGGGCGACCGACTCCATGGCTGTACCTGCAGACAAGAAGAAGAGGAGGTGTGCTGAGTGGCAGGAGAAAGGGGAAGAGCAACAGCGAGGGGAAGGAAGCAGGGCGCACGGGGTATTGGCCTGAGCGGGCGGCGGCTTGGACGAGGGGAGCCACCTGGGTGCATCAAGGCGAGCTCCCTCTACTTCCTTGGCGCTGCTGATGGCTGGAGAACAAAAGGGGGTACAGAGAAGTTCAGAGAAGAAACATAGGAAGAAAGAAGAAATAGGGAGAGAGGGATTCGAGAGGGAGAGGAGAGAAAGAGGGGAGGAAGAAGGGGTTTCCTCGTCCTGCAGGCCACCAACGAGTGGTGCTCCAACGGGGCTCCGGCGAGCTCGCCATGGTGGTGAAGCGCGGGGGCGAGCAAGCATGGGTTGCTGGCGGAGGCGGCTCCCGCTCGGGTGCTGGGCTGCGGGGCTAGATGGATGGGATGATGTACTCAAGGGGTTGGCTGCTGGCTGAAAACAAGGGAGGTGGTCGGGCTGGATCCAAAGGGAATGGCGGCGCGGACGCGGACAAATGTCCTAATTTTTTAGGGTTTGACTGATTTGCTAGGGTTTCCTATCTTTATATATAGTAGGGTCCAATGGAGGGAGTTGGGATTATTTAGAGGCATCGGATCGCGATCGGACGTGTGCAGATAATTGAGCAGGATAGATGGGCTAGGTTAACAGGAATTGCGTTCCGGATCCAACCGTGGGGTCGGATTCGGATAAGTCCGAACGCGGGAACAGTTACAAGGCCGTGTAGAGGGGATATCCGGAGACGAGAGGGAGAACGGGCGGCGCGGCAACGGGTTTTAAAACACTGACAAACGTCCGACGATAGACCGAATACGGTGCCGCTACAGTCGACCGTCCGGGTACCAGACGGACTCCAATCGCGACAAAATTCGACAGGCGGCCTAGCTATAACTAATCACGACCGCATGCCAATTTTCACCCCTATCAGAGAAAGTTTTATGCACACTTTTAAAACAGGGTTTTGACGATGCCGCGGGCGCGTGCGTGTGCGGTCGGGCTCAGAACGGACAACGACGCGAACCGGCAACTAACAACGGATGAAAGTTTTGAAAACTGGCAGCAACGGAGATGCCGATGCAATGCAGATGATAAGAATGATGCGATGATGATGCGACAAATGAAAATACACACACGACGAAAACGGAAAGAAATGGGGAATCTTCTGGAACGTCGGCACCGGGCTGTCACACATGTAGTCTTTAAGGTTAGCCATAAGACTGAGATTCTTCATGGTCTTCTCATACTCGGTGTCGAAGTCCTCCTCATCATCGTAGTAGCCACGTTCCACATAGTCATCATCGGATGAAGTTTCCTCGTAAGAGTCAAATGTTTCATCAAAAATTTGACTATTACAATATTCAAGTTTATGCATTCGAATGGCTTCAATAATGATGTTGTTGATGGTAATGACATTTCCTTTGGCACGCATGAGGTCACGAAGCTCAAATAGGCATTTATCAAAGTTAGGATCGGTTGGCTTCATTTCGTGGAAACAAATGTATTTGTGAACAATGATATCAAGATTTTTCAAGGAATAATTTGGATATCTTTTCTCTAAGTCTTTCCACAAAGTATGAGCACACTCAAAGTTTTGCAACTCGTCAACCGTTTTTCTTGGTAAACCTCTAATGATAAGATTGATAGTGTTGAGGTTGCCAAGCATGTTAATTTCATCATCATGAGAAGGATGTATGGGGTCAATGGGAGGTGCATAGGGATATTCAATATACCATCGAATATGTCAAGCATTTCATCTTTCCGTTGTCCAAAGTACTCCCCATCAGGAATAGGCACTCTACAACTAAAAATCTGGGAACTAGTCACAGTTATCTTCCTCCAATGGTTGTTAAACCAAGGTTTTAGAGACCTCACTCTGATACCAATTGACGGATCGATAGAAGATGTATCTAAAGGTGGGTGAATAGACCTCTTATCAAGATAAAATTTCTAGCCTAACCCAATTTCTAGGAGGGCTGAAATCTAGCAGTTCTAACAAGTCTAGAGCACCCTACACATGCTAGTCAACATATATGGCAGCGGAAAAGTAAAGAATTTGCACATGTAAAGGAGTAGAGTTTAGGAGATCAAACACAAGGGGTTGACACAGTGATTTTTGGCATGGTTCTGATAGGTGGCGCTATTGTACCTCCATGTTAGTGGAGACTTAAACCCATGGATGGTAATGACTGCGAGATTCCACGGTGGGCTCCACCCACGGAGGGTCCAGAAAGAAGCGGCCTTGTCTATCCCACCACGGCATCTGTCCACGGAGGACTAGCCTTAATCGCGGTAGATCTTCACGAAGTAGGCGATCTCCTTGCCCTTACAAACATCTTGGTTCAACTCCACAACACGGAGTAGGAGGCTCCAAAGCGACACCTATCCAATCTAGGAGGAACCACACTTCAAAAGCTAATAGATGTGGTAGATCAATGAACTCCTTGCTCTTGTGCTTCTAAAGATAGTCTCCTCAACACAAATCTCTCTCACACAGAATATGCATGGGTAGGAGAGGTAGATTTGGTGGATAGAAGTTTGGGGAGGCTAGAGATCAAGATTCAAATGATAGGATTGGAATATCTTGGTCTCAACACATGAGTAGGTGGTTCTCTCTCAGAAAATGGATCTGGAAATGAAGTGTGTGTTCTGAGTGCTTCTCCCACGAATGAGAGGTGGGTGAAGGGTATATATAGGCAGCAGCCGAAATCCAACCGTTATACACAAGAGTGCAAACTCGGTGACACCGAAGTGGACAACTCGGTGGTACCGATTAGCTCAAAGGTGTGAACTTTTGAATCTTAGTGAGACCGCTATATAGAATTCGATGGCACCAAAAAGGTGAATAACGGTTAGATGGCCAAACTCGGTGTCACCGATACTCAAACTCGGAAATTCTGATTTTGTGTATCTGGGCAACAGAATGTTGGTCACCCAAACTCGGTAGCACTGATGCAGTTTCGATTGCACCAATTTGGTGGGAATGGCTAGGGTTTTGTCTTAGGTTCAAACTTGGTGGGTCTGATGAGGCAATGTTGGTGACACCGAATTTGCATATGTGGAACTTTATAGAGTGGATATGTGGGAAAAATGACTGAGTGTTTTGGTGGCTAACTTTGAGTATTTGAGCAATCAGTTCATTTTACTACCTCACCCCCTTTTAATAGTATTGGCTTTCCTATGGACTCAAAAGTGATTTCTCACAAATATAAAATGAAGAGTCTTCTAGCTTGAAGCTTGAGCCAATATTATTCCTTTCTTGCATCCAGGGGCATCTCCACATAAACCTTAAGCCATAGCTCTTCATGGACTAAACCTGAAATATCTAGGTAAAGTGTTAGTCCAAGAGGCAATGTATGTTGTCATGAATTATCAAAATCACCAAGGGAGCATATGTGCATTCACTCGCATCCTGCACCAACCCGGCAAGGAGTCCTGTATGGCAAGAGCATACATACAACACAATTCGAGTAGAAGGGCGAAAGACAGTACTCAAGAGAGATGAATGGCGCTTATTTTATTCATTCTTCAGTACAAAATGGATAAAATAAATTACTTTTCCACTAGTAAAAATTGGCAGGGGCCTACGTCTTTTGCTCTATAGAGAGATATGTGCCCCGTATTGCCTTTCTTGTCCCACTCCTCTTATGGATTGGGTGGAGGAGAAAAAGAGGACAAAGGGAGGCACAAACAAAAGCCCATCTTGACCCCGTTAGGACCACAAGGATGCGGCTCAGCGTATCCACCTGTAGTGAAGATGAAGACGAAGTCCACGAGCCTGCCAGGATCCAGCTGGAAGATGAGGCAGTGTGCAGGCCGAGGACCCCCGGCAAGATCGGGAGGAGGAGGGTCGTGAGCTCACGGTGACTGTTCGACTAACGGTCAGCTTGAGCCCGAGCCACCGTACTCCGACTTGACGGCTTGAGGCTCGCTATCCCCGTCTTCGTCAGTATTGTCCTCCTCGTCACTGACGCTCGAGGAGGAACTTTTGGTGTCACTCGAGCTTTCTTCACAATAGCCAAGACGAGCTCCCGAGTGCCCGTAGATCTTGACGGAGATCATGTCGGCCTCCACCAACTTGAAGCGGAGAACGTACCCCTCCATGAAGTTTTGGGCACGTGCGAAGCTCTTCCACCCATGCCTCAATAACATGACACGAGGCGTTGGATATTCAACGTCAGCATGCACGGCGCCATCACAGCAACCGTGTATGTGCAACCACATTCCTTGTAGTTTTCAACCTCCATCACCCTGGTAAAAAAGCAAGGGAGGCTTAAATGACTGCCGTGAGGATCATGCAGGATGATGATAAACTCCAGTGTCGTACCTTCGGTATGCCCCGGCAACAACAGAGGGGGCATCACCAGAGGAGGATTGGGTACGACACTCCATCTCCCTCGGCCATGGGATCCTCGGCGACCCCGAGCCCTTTCGGTGCCCCGGCCTCGAGTACTGATACCGCTGTCCATGGCCACGACTGAAGTGGCTACATGATCTCAAGGGGAAGCTTGCACTGCCTCCACAGAAGATGGAGGACGCCCTCACCCCCTCATCATAGAAAAAACTGAAGCAACCTCAAGGGACAAGAATAAAAGGGCAAGCTGGGCAACCCTAGGATTTGAGGAGAGGATAAGTGTGCATGAGCATCGCCTACCACACCCCCCCCCAAGTTTTATAGGGAGGATGTGGAGGGTTGGCTCTCCTACGCTCCAAGGGTCACCTTCCATCTCCACTTATGGCGTTTCCCACCATAAGAGGCGAACAGGTAACCACCCCATCAATACAATTGATGGTGCTGCAGTTTCTATCACGACTAGACCTTAAGTCACGCGCACCCGCCTTGAATTCCTCGCAATGGATGCGGCACGCATGGAAAAACCACGTGAACTGGTGGAACAATGCACAACAACAGATTGGCGGTTACCCCTTTGCAATTTCACGCCTGTGCATGAACTTTGGGCCTGACCCAACAACGCTGAGCAGGTGCATACGGACCAGGCTCGGGGGCTCCTATCAGTGCACTAGTAATGGAGTACCTAGTGCCCCTGACTTGTGCACTCGTGTTAAGAGCATAACCCCTCAAAGGCAACCGCCAACCCAAACAAGTATCCAAAACCAGATATCGGCAAGACCTACACAGCAGCCCAGGACGGTCCCAAGACACGCCAAGAACCGTCGACACCCGTCGAGGACCAAGGCATAAGCATCCTCAAGAAGACCCGACAAGTCACCCCTCAGGCAAGCGTGAGCCAATCTGCCATCGCACCATCTCATCGCCACTCCAGTCACTTATCGATGAGGTGTCGAGCTCCAAGATGGCTAAGCGGCTCTCGCTAGGCACGTGTTGACATGCTGGAAGACAGATCATACCCCCTTGACACCCATCCATAGGCGTGTCAAGTTGTGGTCCAATAATTAGCTAGAGCGGTGGAAGGAGCTTGTTGGGCACGCGTCCCCGCATGCCACCTAAGGCTGCATTTATGGCATTTTGTCTTGAGTGCTAGAGTTAGGTATGATAGCACTGTTAGCTATCTAATCATGTGTATTTGCCACTGTGGATGCCCCTTGAGTTATAAAAGGAGGCCCAAGGCAACCTAGCATAGGATTCTGACCCAAGAACATTTTGTACGCATGTAGTACCTCCCGACGGAAACCCTTGTTGGGGCAGAACACTCTGCAAGCTCCGTCTTCCCTGAATTAATCCACCAAAGCATGAGTAGGGTTTTACGCTTCTCAGCGGTCTGAACCTGGGTAAATGCCTCGAGTCCCATCATCATGTTGCTTCGTAGTTTCTGCTCTTTGTGTAACGCAATCTTCCCGCCGAACCATGAAGGGGCCAACGGTCCCATAGGTGATTAAGTGCAACCTGCCCCGACAAGGAGGATCGCCTAAAATATCAATTGGTAGGTTGTTTTTAAGGATAGGTTGTTGCTCAAGGAACATCTTATGTATTTCATTCATATGCATATCATTTTCATCGTCTGTCAAATATTTTTCTAGCGGATAAGTAGGAGGTACGTCAATAGAATAAATACCAATTATTTCATCTTTATTGGGCAATTATTTTTCATTTGGTTGTCTACTAAACTTGGAGAAATTAAATTCATAAGACATATCACCAAATCTTACTTTGACCTTCTAAGTTGCATAGTTAATTTCAGCATTAACAGTATTCAAGAAAGGTCTACCAAATATAATGGGACAAAAGTTTTCTTGTTCTCAACCAAGTACTAATAAATCAGTGGGGTACTTGACTGTTCCACACAAGACTTCAGTATCTCTAACAATCCCAAGTGGTGAAACAGTATCACGATTTAGAAGTTTAATAGTGACATCAATATCTTCAATCTCAAAGGGTGTTATGCCATGCATAATTTCTTGATATAATGTAAAAGGTATAGCACTAACACTAGCACCAATATCACACAAGCCATGATATCAATGATCTCCAATTTTCACTGAAACGACAAGCATACCTACAACTATTTATTTTTATCGAGCTCATCTCGTTTGTTTCTAACATGTTTTGCAATTCTAGCACCTTCATCATAGAGATAAATAACTTGCCCATCAATATTATCAACTAAGAGATCCTTAACTATAGCAACATTAGGCTCAAGATTTATTTGTTCGGAATGTTTAGGTGTTGTAACATTACTTTTATTAACCGCAGTTGTAGCCTTAGCATGTTCCCTAATCCTAGAGGAAAAGGAGGTTTCTCAATGTAAGTAGTAGGAACAATTGGATCAACATGGCTAACAATTATTTCTTCCTTCTTAATTTTAACAGGTTCCTTGGATAACTTTTAAAAGGGAGGATGATATTTAAACCACTTATCCTTGGGAAGATCAACATGGGTAGCAAAAGATTCATAAAAATTATCTACTATCTCAAACCATATTTAGTGCTAAACTCATGGAAAGAAGAAGTTTCCATAAAAGATTTAACACAATCAAAATTAAGATTTATATCTAACTCTTTACCTTCTCGAGTTTGGAATCTGAAGAGTTGCATTTAAACCTTTCCAGAAGATCCCATTTGAATTCAATAGTCTCCTTCATATAGGAACCAATAGCAAAAGAACCGAGTAATGCTTGATCATCATGAGAAAGCCGAGCATAAATTTTTTGTATAATCATTTCTCTCAAGAGCTTATGGTTGGGGAAAGTGTGCATAATAGATTTAATCCTACCCCAAGCTTGAGCGATACTTTCTCCTTCATGAGACCAGCAATTATAAAAAAGTTCCGTTCACGATGAATTAGATACTTCTGCTGAAATTCCGTCTTCAAGCGATTCCAGTCTCATGATACAATATCATCCAATAGCCTGTACCACATTAGTGTTTTCCCTCCAAAGATAAAGGGATAACTTTCTTCTTAACTTTGTCTCCGGGTAGACCTAAAAGCTTAAACAATCAACAAATCATATCGACATATATCAAATGGTTATGAGGATGAGTTCAATCGTTATAAGGATTAGCCAATTGTTTATCTACCATACCTGAAGTAATCTCATAATAAATTTATTTAATAGGATCAATATGTTGAGGAACAACTTTATCAACGTCCACTTGAGATGAAGATGCCCCGAACAAGCCACTCAAAGGGTGACCATTCATAGTGACAAGCAACAATAAATTTTAGCACGTACCAAAAATGTTTCCTTACCAATTTCCACTTATCAAAGGCACTTCACTCCCCGGAAATGGTGCCAGAAAAGAGTCCTAATGACCCACAAGTATAGGGGATAAATTGTAGTCCTTTAGGTAACTAAGAGTGTCGAACCCAACGAGGAGCACAAGGAAACGAAGCAGTTTTCAGCATGGTATTCTCTGCAAGTGTTGTAAGTAACAATGATAGATAGTTTTGTAGCAAGATAATTCGTAACAAGGGACAAGAAAAAATAGTAGAAAAGGTGTAGCAAGGTAGACCAATATTTTTTTAGCAAAGGACATGCCTGAAAGTACTCTTATATGAAGCAAGCACTCCCGAGGACACATGGCAATTTTTATCTAGTCATATTCATCATGTTGAGTTGATTCGCGTTTGCTACTTTAATAATTTGATATGTGGGTGGACCGGTGCTAAGGTGTTGTTCTTACTTGAACAAAAAACCAACTTATGACTACCCTCTCTCGCAAGCATCTACAACTACGAAATAAGAATTAAGATAAATCTAACCATATCATTAAATGTGTCGATCCAAATCAGCCCCTCATGAAGCAACGCATAAACTAGGGTTTAAGCTTGTGTCACTCTCGCAACCTGTCATCTATGTGTTACTCCACAATGACTTCCCTTAGGCCCATAACATGGTGAAGTGTCATGTAGTCGACGTTCACATGACACCACTAAGAGAAGTAACAACATACATATCATTCAAATATCGAACGAATACCAACTTTACGTGATTACTTATAACAAGAGTTCTCCCATGTCCTCGGGAACAATAGTAACTACTCATACCTCATCAAGATATTCAAGATCAGAGGTATAATAATAATGATTAAGCATCTAAACATAATATATTCCACCAAGTAATCCAACAAGCATCAACTACAAGGTGTAATCAACACAATTAGTAACCCACATGTACCAATCTGAGGTTTTGAGACAAAGATTGAATGCAAGAGATGAACTAGCATTGGAGATGAGACGGTGCTGGTGAAGATCTTGGTGAAGATTGGTCCTCCCATGAAGGAGGAAGCATTCGTGATGACGATGGATTCGATTTCCCACTCCTCGAGGGGAATTCCCCCGGTAGAATCTCTTTGTCGGAGAGAAAAAGGCATATGCCGATGTTTCTGCCTCGGAAAGGCGGCGCTTCATCCCAAAAGGTTGCTTGTGACCGGGGAGTGGGTGCGCCCTATTGGCTTGTGGCCAGCAGGTGGCCCCCCTCTGGTATTATTTTGGCCCAATAATTCTTAAATATTCCAGCAAAATTCTTTGTGAAGTTTCAGGTCATTTGGAGTCTATTGATTTTTCTTCCTTTTTCTTGGTTTCCCGGTCGAGAATTCAAGTTTCTAGATTTTACCTCTGTGTGATGTGCCTTGCATATTCAGAGAGAAAGGGCATCAGAATTGTATGGTAATAGGGAGTACTAGACAGGAATATCACATATATCAAGAATCATGATGCAAAATGGGCGTACAAGTACACCATGGCATCCTCCGAGGTTTTGGGCATGGAGTGGCTCGAGGCACGGGTGGCGCTCTTACTACCGATGGTGCCAGGATGAGCGGTCTCCCGTCCTGACGCATGTTGCACATCCTGGTTTGGAGGTTGATGATGAGCTTGGTCCTGCGAGCCCTCGTGTCAGTGTCAAACCCGGCGGATCTCGGGTAGGGGATCCCGAGGTGTGGACCTTGGATCGATGGGTTACAAGGGACGAAGGAGACGATGTTTTACCTAGGTTCGGTTCCTCTTGATGGAGGTAAAACCCTACGTCCTGCTCTTGTTTATATTATTGATGATGTATCGAGTACAGAGTTGATCTACCTCAAGATCGTATGTTGTGTTCTAAACCCTAAGAGTAAAGATCATATGAATATGAGATTGTCTATCGACTAGCCTGGCCTCACTTTATATAATACACCGTAGGCCTAGGATAACAAGTGTCCTAGTCAGCTACGTTGGTGTAGAGGAGTCCTTGCCTTGATCACCAATTCTTATGGAATCTGCCTCGTCTATGTCATCGACTGCCCGAAGTAGCCAACAAGTCTAGCTCATAGAGATACGTCGGCGACGCGAGGATGCCTTAGTCCTAGACTCCCTCGGCAGCCCCGAACTGGCCGCCAATGTCGTAGTCTTGATCCTCAACAGATTCACGCGTACAACGTCTTCGGCTTGTGGGGCGAGTTCTTCTCCCCATTTATGATCGGCCAACACCAGTTCAGCCACTGATGACTTCTCGATTTCCGAGCATAGCTATTGAAGTTGGGGACGCCCTCAGTTCTTCTGAACTGTTCTTCATCTTCAGTCGTCAGTCTTGAATACTGGTTAAATAAATCTTCCATCACTGATCTCAAGGATCGTCGGGGTGAATCCGAGGAGTTCACACGTTGGGCATCTAAGGAGCCCCTTTAAGTTACCGGCCTTTATTAATGCCTTTTAATTTTTCACGCCACACCTCATGTTTGAAATGTTTCCCGTGTGGCGGTGTCCTCTTGCGTCCGAGCTCCAATGACGAACTGCGTCCAAGGTGTCCTCGTGCGTTCGAGCTCCAACACCGGACTGCATTTGAGGTGTCTTTTTCTAGCCGAGCTCCAACGCTGGTCGGCACCCAAGGTGTCATAGATTACCTCGGTTCGTGAAAAATTCAAGGAATTTATCTGAGCTTAAATGCCAGAATAGTCTTTTATGGAGACAACCATTGAGATTCAAACTATATGTCAGACTACTTCCGAGATGGTGCACCACCTCGGTCTTGGGCTATTTTTTGCGGAATTTATTTCCGATTGGTGTAACTTATTTACTATCGAGATGTATAAATAGTAGACCTCAAGGTGTGTGCCGGTCTAAAACCCGAGATGCACCTGAAGGATAAAAATAAAACCTTTTATCCTAGTAGCCCTCGAGACTCAGGTCGATTTGCGAAATCGGCTTGGGGATCAATTTATTACTCGGCAACATACTTTAGGAATTAAAAGGCGGTGTTGAGTAGCCCTCGAGACTCGGGTTGGGTGCGGCCGGCCGACCTGAGGATCAAATCTCCTAGGAAATCGTATTGCACTTATTGTGTATGTTTTAACAACGCCAAGGTGCATATCGGGAGGAAAGATGACGAACTATGGTCGGAAATGATTTTCCGGTTGGTGTAATTTATTCTCTGATGAGCTGTATAACCAGTAACCCCTGAGACTTGGGTTGGGCAACATGGCCGACCCTAGGATCATATCTCCTCGGGAACTATTTCATCATTTAATTGTGTTTTTACAACACCGAGGTGGAGCTCGGCATGAAAGATGTCATATTGTAGGTCGGAAAAAATAATTCTCCGAGCAGAGCCACCACGCAGAACACCTCGAACAATAGGATGTCCCGCCTCGTTTCAAACTAAACCAAGTTTCTTTCAGGTGTGCCTTTGCCTCCAAGACTCATGTTGGGTGCGGCCCACCGACCTAAGGATCGAATCTCCTCGGAAATCGTATTGCACTTTGAATTTGTTGCACTGAATAAACAGTGCAGTAGCCCTCGAGCCTTAATTTGGACACGGGTGGTCAAATTAAGGATCGATATTTTTTTGACACAAACTTTGTTACATTTGATAGAATTTGTGTGCAATGATTCTATGTACCCAAGTACTTTACATCATCAATGCTTGGAACCGCATTGTACAAGACTTTGTTGACCGACCATCGGCTTCAACCTCCTCAGTGAGTAGCCGAGGAGTGTTTGCCCTACTTTATAAATAAGGGCAAAGATTTATGGCAAACAAGGTAGTCTGATCATATGGTTTTATAAACAAAGGTACGCGGAGAGAGTACTTATTTAACGTAAAAAAACATCTTCCCGGAAAAATAGTTCATTTATAAGTTCCTCTTCCCAGGATATCATGTTTGACCATGATCTTGAAACCTCAACTCCGATAAACATGGGAGCAAAATATTTAGGATTTAGTTCAGGGAATGTTACCAAACTCTATGGTCTTTAATGAACCGAAATTTTCACTTCCGTCGTTGCCGACCAATTATATTCTTAAGATGGCTAGCTTTCGGCTTCACCCAGTCTGAGGTACTAACTCGGATGACCGGAAGTAACAATCACGCAGGTGCTCCCTTTACCCCCTAGCCGAACAATCAGGAACATAGAGGATAAGCACAGGAGCCAGGCAACATAGCGTGGCCAAAATCTTAAGTCAAATTGATGCATATTCATGTCTTTATAATGATGATTACGGAAGGTGGCACTCGCATATTGAATACAAATACTTTTATGCTATATGCTATTTGACTCCATTGTGACTGTTTATAATCTGAAAATGGCCCATCGTCGGCTTCCATCACTTTGTAGATACTACACAGGGTGTTTCCGTACTAACAAGACAACCCTTAGCCGATGTCTCGGTGCCCGAAGGTTGTTGTGTTTAGTGGAATCGAAGCAATCATGTACAAGGCAATCCTCAATATTCACGCTTTATAACTTTCACGTTGTCATAGAAGCTTTTAAGTAGGGAGGCAAGTTACTAGCCCCTGGTTAGGGTTTAGCATCAGCCAAGGTCAAGCCATTAACACTTCAGCCAATTTTACGTAAGGCCCACGGGGTAGCCTCTATTGGTCTATAGTTTGACAGAGTCATAGGGTCACTGACCAGCTTGCACTCATTGTGGCAGTCAGTTTTTGGCTTTCTCCACTAAGGTACTTTACCAGTCAAATCGGAAGTACAATCGCAGTGGTTCTCCCTTTGCACACCTAGCCGATCAAAGCATGATGTAGGAGGCAATCATAGGATCCGGGCAACCCAACTATTGATCCAAGACACAATTCGAAACTGATGCATATAAAGCAATATCCGAGAATTTTTTTTTCCAAGGACTCCTTGGAGTACCTTGGCTTTTGGTGGGTTTGGATCTAGTTACAGTCCCTTGTTGATACCGTCGATACTTTAAAGACATCCAACATTGTACTACGAGAGTTATGTTGCAGACACACTGTATCCCCCGAGACTCAAGTCGGGTGCGGCCAACCAAGCTGAGGATAAAATCTCGTCAGGAACTAGTCCAAATGACAAGTGTGTTTTGCCAACGGTAGCAGAAAAGATGCTGAGTTGTGGGTCAGAAAAGAAACCCCGAGCGAAATTATTATGCGGGGCACCTCGGTCATGAGGATGCCCCGCCTCTTAAAAGAAAAACATAAAATTAGATTAATTGGGTCTAAAGCACGGAAAACCAAAAAACTATAGCCAAAACTTTACATCCGAACTAAATCAAGTTTCTTTGTGCCAATCCAAAAATTGGTCTTAAAATTAGTCTGTGCTCTCGTCGTGCTTTAACATGACACTTCTAATCTCAAGATTTCAAGCGGGGCAGCCTTCAGCTTCAACCTCCATATCCCGAAGGCGGAGTGTTTCTTCGAGGCCAGTTTAGCGAACTAAAATCGAGGAACTTTAGAAAGTAACCACGCAATACGTTATCGACCACATACTCGAATCAAGAAAGGACTGGTACAAAAAGACTTTGCAATGACTAAGAAGAAAACATTTATTATAAAATGGATCATATAATTTTTTAAGAACCACCATGTAACTTGGGTAAAGGAAGTGTTTTGACAAACAAGAATCTTAAAAGATAAGTTTTTAACAAACAAATTATTTGCTTAACACAAATATAATGGTTGGTTGAACCGCGCAGAAATTAAAAATTGAAAAAGTGAGCATGAAAGCAACTTAGAAGGTTAATGTACTCGGTGTTGATGACGAGGGTCGAGCTTGTGGTGGGTCAAGGTCACAGCCCCCAAGCCGGTCACGAGGTAGCTAACGAAGAGCTCGGCATGATGAAGTGACAACACAACACTTCGGAAGGGCCAAGGCGAAACTCTAGATCCAGCCGAGGAGACAAAGTAGTTCCGCAGTGTGACGGTGAAGCCTCCACGTTAGTCGACCCGTTCGACGATGCAATTCGGTTGACAGAGGCATGAAGACGATGTCGGCGCGTCGAGGTGACTGTCAAAAACAGTCGGAGCCGATCACATGTGCACATAAAATAGTGCTAGCCAAAAGTAATATCAAATAATAATAAAATCATATACTTAATTAACTTAAGTGAAATAAATAATAATTAGAGAAAATATAGCCTGAGCATAGAGGCGAAGAGCTCGCCTTAATGAAGTTACGATGCGGCACGATCGATGTGGCGAGGTGAAGCCCTCAGTCCAACAGAGATGATGAAGTTGGTCGGCCGGTGACGCCGAAGTCCACGGAGCATGTTGATGAAGAGATGGTGAAGCCCTCGGTCTAGCCGAGGTGACAGAGTAGTTCGGTAAGGTGGCCCTAGAGCCCCCATGCCAGCCGACGTGTGGAAGCAGGTCGGTGTGTTGAATGTTGGGTTGAAGAAGCGACGGCGCGTCGATGCCGGCACAGGTCAAAATTTGTGACGCGGTCAATGTTGTCTTGATGAAGCAATGGCCGCCCGACCCGTGCAACCCGTGGGCGAAGAGATTCTATGGAGATTATTCGGCCCTCACGATGCAAACTCTTAGTCGGGTCGCTGAGGTGTTGATCTGATGAGATTGACCTTGGCTCGATGAAGCAGTGATTTGTCTAGTGCAGGTCGTCAGTCGTGGAGCAACGTTGCCGGGCTGGTTTGACACCAGCGTAATGGAGAAGATTGCATTGGAAAAGGCTCAAAATTTATGGGCATGTGTTTTGGAACAACACATAATACCTTATAAAATTTCCTTCAAAAAGGATGTCCAAAACCCCGTTCATGAAGAAAGATGAACTCGGGTCGGATTCATTTTCACGAAGAAAACACGTCCAAAATTTGTTTTACTATCACCATTTAGAAAACTCGACTTGTCACAAAGAGATTTCCGACAAGTTCAAGGAGTTGATTAGGATGAGACTTTCTCACCCGTAGCAATGCTAAAGTCTGTTGGAATTATGTTAGCAATTGCTGCATTTTTCGGTTATGAAATCTTGCAGATGGATGTCAAAACATTGTTTCCTCGACGGTTTCCTTGAGGGAAGGTTGTATGTGATACAGCCAGAAGATTTTGTCGATCCTAAGGATGCTGAAAAGTATGCAAGCTCCAGTGATCCTTCTATGACCTAGAGCAACCATCTCGGAGTTGGATATATTCTTTGATGAGATGATCAAAGATTTTGTGTTTATAGAAAGTTTATGAGAAACTTGTATTTCCAAGAAAGTGAGTGGGAGCACTATAGAGTTTCTCATAAGCATATGTAGTCGACATATTATTAATCAGAAATAATGTAGGATCTCTAGAAAGCATATAGGGTTGTTTGAAAGGTGTTTTTCAGAGGAAAACCTAGAATACGCTACTTGAACATTGAGCATCAAGATATATGGAGATAGATCAAGACGCTTGATAAAACTTTCAATGAATATATACCTTGACAAGTTTTTGAAGGGGTCCAAAATAGATCGGTCAAAGAAGGAGTTCTTGGCTGTGTCGTAAGGTGTGATTGAGTAAGACTCAAAGCTCGACCACGGCAGAAGAAAGAGAAAGGACGAAGGTCGTCACCTATGCCTTAGCCAGAGGCTCTATAGTATGTCAAGAGGTACAAGAGTGACCCAGGAATGGATCACTAGACAGCGGTCAAAATTACCCTTAGTAACTTGATAACGAAGAAATGATTCTCAATTATGGAGGTCATAAAAGAGTTTGTCGTAAAGGGTTATGTCGATGCAAGCTTTGACACCAATCCTGATGACTCTGAGTAGCAGATCAGATTCGTATAGTGGAGCAGTCATTTGGAATAGTTCCAAATAAAGCGTGGTAGCAACATCTACATTATGACATAGAGATTTGTAAAGCACACACGAATCTAAAAGGGTCAGACCCATTAACTAAAACCTCCCTCACAAGCAAAACGTGATCAAACCCCAGAACTCACTGGATGTGAATCACATAGTGATGTGAACTATATTATTGACTCTAGTGCAAGTGGGAGACTGTTGGAAATATTCCCTAGAGGCAATAATAAATTATTTATTATTATATTTCCTTGTTCATGGTAACCGTTTATTATCCATGCTATAATTGTATTGATTGGAAACTAAAATACATATGTGGATACATAGACAACACAATGTCCCTAGTGAGCCTCTAAGGACTAGCTCATTGATCAAAGATGTTCAAGCTTTCCTGACCATAGACATGAGTTTTCATTTCATAATGGGATCACATCATTAGGAGAATGATGTGATGGACAAGACCCAAACTATGAACGTAGCATGTGATCGTGTCAGTTTATTGCTACTGTTTTGTGCATGTCAAGTATCTGGTTCTATGACCATGAGATCATGCAACTCCCGGGCATCGGAGGAATGCCTTGTGTGTATCAAACGTCACAACGTAACTGGGTGACGATAAAGGTGCTCTGCAGGTATCTCCGAAGGTGTCTATTGGGTTGGCGTGAATCGAGACTGGGATTTGTCACTCCATATCACGGAGAGGTATCTCTGGGCCCACTCGGTAATACAACATCACAATGAGCTTGCAAGAAATGTGACTAAGGAGTTAGTCATGGGATCTTTTATTACGGAATGAGTAAAGAGACTTGCCGGTAACGAGGTTAACTTAGGTATAGAGATACCGATGATCGAATATCGGGCAAGTAACATATAGATGGACAAAGGGAACAGTATACGGGATTGATTGAATCCTTGACATCCTGGTTCGACCGATAAAAATCTTCATCGAATATGTAGGAGCCCATATGGGCATCCAGGTCCCGCTATTGGTTATAGACCAGAGAGTGTCTCAGTTCATGTCTGCATAGATCTCGAACCCGCATCATCTGCACACTTAAGGTTCGGTGATGATTTGGAATTGTTGAGTTATGAATGATGGTGACCGAAGGTTGTTCAGACACTCGAATAAGATCCCGGATGGCCCAAGGAGCTCCGGAATGGTCCTATATAAAGAATGACATATGGGAAGTTCTGTGTTGGTCATCAATAAAAAGTTCGGGCAACACCGGTAGCGTACACGGAGTGTCGGAAGGGTTCCGGGGGTCCACCGGAAGGGGTCACCACCCCGGAGGAGCCACACGCACTGTGAGGGGTGTGCACCAGCCCTTGGTTGGCTGGGCACACCTCCGCACCTAAGCCCCATGCGGTTGGGCTGGTGGAGGGTCAAGCCTAGGTGGTGGCGCCACCCTAACTTGGGTGGGAAGCCACCCCTAGGGCAGCCGCCCCACCTCTCCTTTGGTCACCACCCCCTTGGGGAAAACCCTAGCTCACATCCCTCCTCTCCCTTCCCCCCATATATATTGATGTGGAGAGAGGGCTGCAACACACCTATGCCACGGCGCAGCCCTGTCTTACCCATAGATCAGTTTTCTCCACTAGATCGGTTTCGGCATTGCATGGCAAAGCCCTGCCGGAACAGCTCTACCACCACCACTGAAATGTAGTCATGCTGATGGAGAAATCCTCTACCTCTCCACCCTCGCCTGCTAGATCAAGGATTTGGAGAACTTCATAGAGCTGTACGTGTGTTGAACGCAGAGGTGACGTCCGTTCGGCACTAGATTGGAACGGATCGTGATGGGATTGATACGTCTCCAACGTATCTATAATATTTGATTGTTACATGCTATTATATTATAAGTTTTATATGTTTTATATGCATTAATATGATATTTTATATTATTTTTGGGACTAACCTATTAACTTAGAGCCTAGTGCTAGTTTCTGTTTTTTCCATGTGTTTGAGTATTGCAGATAAGGAATATTAAACACAGTCCAAATGGAATAAAATCTCTGAAATGATTTTTCTTGGACCAGAAGAAACCTACCAGACGTGGAAAAGGGGGCAGGAGACCTGCCGGGAGACGACAAGCCTGCAGGGCGGGCCATAGGGGGCACCCCCTGGCTCGTGGGCCCCCTGCAGGCCTCCAAACCCTATCGTCCTATAAATTCCCAAATATTTCCCCAATACCAAAACGAGACAAAAAATACTTTTCGGCTGCCGGGAGCCTCTGTTCCCATGAGATCCAATCTGGGAGTCTTTTTCGGTAATCTATCAGAGGGGGAATCGATCACGGAGGGCATCTACATCAACTCCATTGCCCCTCCAATGATGTGTGAGTAGTTCACCACACACCTACCGGTCCATAGCTAGTATCTAGATGGCTTCATCTCTCTCTTTGTTCTTCAATACCATGTTATTCATGATCTTCATGAAGATCTATCCGATGTAATACTCTTTTGAAGTGTTTTCTCGAGATCCAACGAATTGTGGGTTCATGTTCAGATTATCTATGAATACTATTTGAATCTTCTCTGAATTCTTATATGCATGATTTCATATCTTAGCAAGTCTCTTCGAGTTATTAGTTCGGTTTGGCCAACTAGATTGGCAATTCTTGCAATCGGAGAAGTGCATAGTTTTGGGTTCAATCTTGCGGTGTCCTCACCCAGTGACAAAGTAGGGGTAGCAAAGCACGTATTCCATTGTTTCCATCAAGGATAAAAATATGATGTTTTCATCATATTTCTTGAGTTTATCCCTTTACATCATTTCATCTTACCTAATGCGGTACTATGTTCTTCATGAACTTAATACTCTAGATGCACGCAGGAGTTGGTCGATGTGTGGAGTAATAGCAGTAGATGCAGAATCATTTCAGTCTACTTGACATGGACGTGATGCCTATATGCATAATAGTTGCCTTGGATATCTTCATAATTATTCCCTTTTCTATCAATTGCTCGACAGTAATTTCTTCACCCACTTTATTATTTTCCTTCATGAGAGAAGCCTCTAGTGAAACCTGGCCCCGGGGTCTATTTTCCATATTATACTTTCAGATCTATAAACCAAAAATACAAAAAATATATTGTTGCCATTTATTTACTTTTAGTTCTAGCAATCTTGTATATCTTTCTCTATGAGATCTCATCCTTGCAAATAATCGTGAAGGGATTGACAACCCATTTTTAGCTTTGGGTGCAAGTGTTTGATTGTTTATGTAGGTAATAAGACTGGGGCCTTGCTTGTTCCTCCTACTGGATTGATACCTTGGTTCTCAACAAACTGAGGGAAATACTTATCTACTTTGCTGCATCACCCTTTCCTCTTCAATGGAAAACCAATGCAAGCTCAAGAAGTAGCAATAAGGATTTCTGGCGCCGTTGCCGGGGAGGATACATAGCAAGATCAAGCATACCAAGTACCCATCACAAACACATCTCTTGCATTTACATTATTAGCCTCTCGTTTTCCTCTCCCCCCACTTCACCAATTTGCCGTTTTATTCGCCTTTTTCTCGCCGGATCTCTTTTTGTCTACTTGTGTTACCATGTGCCTTCTATTTACTTACATCTTTGCTTGATAAAAATCTATTGATATGGATCCTCATCCACTTGCTAATCTTTTCAAGAGATCAAATTGTGATGAACCAATTGCTAGTGAGTTGAGTGTACTTGATTATCTTCATGAAGTTTTGTTTGAGATTCGTGAATATGAAAATTGTGATGAAGTGATTCACGATGATATCTTGACTCAAAAACATGATTGTAATGATATTGTTCTAAATTCTATTAATATCA
This sequence comes from Hordeum vulgare subsp. vulgare, assembly GCF_904849725.1. Lineage (NCBI taxonomy): Eukaryota > Viridiplantae > Streptophyta > Magnoliopsida > Poales > Poaceae > Hordeum > Hordeum vulgare. Next base: position 168,207,985 of record NC_058523.1, read on the forward strand.
GTTGTGCTAATGATATGTAAACCCACAAGCTTGGGGACGCCATATTTGATGAGTTTGCCATGACCACTATTTATTGCAATGATCATGATTGGGGTGATGATGCTTCTTATGACCTTGATAATTTATTTAATACTCTTGATGAATATGATATCAAAAGTGGTTTTGGCAGAGTTTCAACTTAAGGTAAAAATAATCCCACATATTTGGAGAGTGTTCAATATTATGAATTTTTTGATAAAAGTGGGTTTGGAGATGTCATGACTTTAGTTAATGTTAATCCCACTACCTTGGAAGATTGTAAGACTTTTATGCATGTGGATCATGAAAATAATTCTTTATGTGATAGTTATATTGTAGAATGTATTCATGATGCTATTAAAAATTACTATGAGAGAGGAACATATGCTTTTACATATTGCAATAATATCAAGATTCTTCTCTATGTGTTGGAAATTTTGAAGTAATACATGTTTTGCCTTCCTATGCTAATTAATTCTTGTTCCCAAATTTGTTTGCTCACAAAATCCCTATGCATAGGAATTGGGTTAGAGTTAAATATGCTTGTCATGTGATTCATTATGCTCTCTTTATGTTTCAGTTCTTTACCTTTATGCGAGCATCATTGAAATCATCATGCCTAGCTAGGGGCGTTAAACAATAGCGCTTGTTGGGAGGGAACCCAATTTTATTTTTATGCTTTTATTTTTGCGTCTGTTCTTTAGTGCTTCACACATTATTACCTCTGTAATAATTGTGTTTTCTTGTTTTAATTAGTGTTTGAGCCAAGTAAGACCTTTGGGATGGTCTACGGTGTTTGCAAGTTGATTTTCCTAAAAAACTGAAACTTTCGCTCTCAGTCCTGGAACTTTGTAAATTCACTTGACCGTGCTTTTGATCTGAAATGTTTACACAATATTTATATACAAATTTACCTGATTGTCCTAATTTTTCAGAATTTTTGGAGTTATAGAAGTATTCAAAATTTATAGATTCCTACAGATTGTTCTGTTTTTGACAGATTTTGTTTTTTGTGTTGTTTACTTATTTTGGTGAATCCATGGGTTGTATCGGGGGGTATGAACCATGGATAAGTTGGAATGCAGTAAATATTAAACCAATATAAATAAATAATGAGTTCACAGTAGTACCTAAAGTGGTGATTTCTTTTCTTAGACTAACGAATCTCATGAGTTTTCTCTTGAGTTTGTGTTGTGAAGTTTTCAAGTTTTGAGTGAAGATTGAATGGACTAGGGAATAAGGAGTGGCGGGATCATAAGCTTGGGGATGCCCAAGTCACCCCGGAAGACATCCCCTCTTTCGTCTTCAATCCATCGGTAAATTTACTTGAGGCTATATTTTTATTCCCCACATGATATGTGTTTTGCTTGGAGCGTCTTGTCTGAAATGAGTCTTTACTTTTTAGTTTGCCACCATCATCCTTGCTGCACACATCTTCTGAGAGACACACGCTGAATCGTGAATTTATTAGAATACTCTATGTGCTTCACTTATATCTTTTGAGCTAGGCAATGTTGCTCTAGTGCTTCACTTATATCTTTTAGAGCATGGTGGTGTTTTATTTTATAGAAATTATTAAACTCTCGTACTTCACTTATATTATTTTGAGAGTCTTTTAAACAGCATGGTAATTGGTTTAGGTTATGCATTTAGTCCGAATATAATGGGCATCCAAGAGGGATATAATAAAAACTTTCATATTAAGTGCATTGAATATGATGAGAAGTTTGATTCCTTGCATATAGTTTTGAGATATGAAGATGGTAATATGAGAGTCATGCTAGTAAGTAATTGTGAATTTGGAAGAAATACTTGTGTTAAAGCTTGTGACTCCAGTAGCATGCACGTATGGTGAACCGTTATGTGCTGAAGTCGGAGCATGATTTGATTAATAATTGTCAACCTTTGTGTGGAGGTCGGCATCGCACGATGGTTAACTCCTACCAACCCTTCCCCTAGGAGAATGCGTCTAATACTTTGCTTTGATAACTAATAGGCTTTTGCAATAAGTATGTGAGTTCTTTATGACTAATGTTGAGTTCATGGATTATATTCACTCTCACCCTTCCACCTTTGCTAGCCTCTCTAGTACCGCGCACCTTTCATCGGCACATTAAACCCACCTTCCTCAAAACAGCCACCATATATTTTCCTCAAAACAACCACCATATCTACCTATTATGGCATTTTCATAGCCATTCCGAGATACATTTCCATGCAACACCACCGCCTCGTTTTTATGACATGCACCATCACTTCCATATTGCTTATAGAGTCATACTTTGTTCTACATATCGAGTTGTAATCTTTTGAGTTGTAAGTAAATAAAAGTGTGATGATTCGCATTATTAGAGCATTGTCCCGTGTGAAAAAAGTATGATGGAAGCTATGATTCCGTCACAAGTTGGGATGAGTCTCTGGACTTTATAAAAAAATAAAAGAGGCCAGTGAAGCCCATAAAAAAGAGAGGCCAGAGATGCCCACCAAAAACAATGAGAGAAAGAGAGAAGGGACAATGCTACTATCTTTTTCCACACTTGTGCTTTAAAGTAGCACCATGTTCTTCATAGGGAGTCTCCTATTTTGTCACTTCCATATAACTAGTGGAATTTCATCTTTAGCACAACCACTTAGTTTTATTTTTGAGCTTTCATACACTTATAGCTCTAGTGCATTTGTTGCATGGCAATCCCTACTCACTCACATTGATATCTATTGATGGGCATCTCCATAGCCCGTTGTTACGCCTAGTTGATGTGATACTATCTTCTCCTTTTTTTGCAACCTCTACCATATTCTATTTCACCTATAGTGTTATATCCATGGCTGACGCTTGTGTATTGTGTGAGAGTTGAAAAGTTTTGAGAACATAAAAAGTGTGAAACAATTGCTTGACTTTCATCGGGGTTGTGCATGATTTAGATACTTTTTGTGGGGAAAATGGAGCATAGACACACCATATGATTTTGTACGGATAACTTTCTAAGGCCGTGTTATTTTGAAAGGACGCAATTGCCTTGTTAGTATGCTTGAAGTATTATTATTTTATGTTAATATTATACTTTTGTTTTGAATTTGATGGATCTGAATATTCATGCCACAATAAAGAATATTACATGGATAAATATGTTAGGTAGCATTCCACATCAAAAACTCTATTTCTATCATTTACCTACTCGAGGACGAGGACGAATTAAGCTTGGGGATGCTTGATACATCTCCAACGTATCTATAATTTTTTATTGTTCCATGCTATTATATTATCTGTATTGGATGTTTTATGTGCATTAATATGTTATTCTATATTATTCTTGGTACTAACCTATTAAACTAGAGCTTAGTGCCAGTTTCTGTTTTTTCCATGTTTTTGAGTATTGCAGATAATGAATATTAAACGGAGTCCAAACGGAATAAAATCTCTGGATTGATTTTTCTTGGACCAGAAGAAACCTGCCACACTTGGAGAAGGGGGCAGGAGACCTGTTGGGAGATGAAAAGCCTGCAGGGCGCGCCCCCTGAAGGCCTCCTAACCCTAATCTTCGTCCTATAAATTCCCAAATATTCCCCCAATACCAAAACAAGACCACAAAATACTTTTCCGCCACCGGGAGCTCTGTTCCCGTGAGATCCAATCTGGGAACCTTTTCCGGTAATCTGCCGGAGGGGGAATCGATCACAGGGGGCTTCTACATCGACTCCATTGCCCCTCTGATGATGCGTGAGTAGTTCACCATAGACCTACGGGTCCATAGCTAGTAGCTAGGTGGATTATTCTCTCTCTTTATTCTTCAATATCATGTTCTTCATGAGCTTCATGAAGATCTATCGGATGTAATACACTTTTGCGGTGTGTTTGTCGAGATCCGACGAATTGTGGGTTTATGTTCAGATTATCTATGAATATTGTTTGAATCTTCTCTGAATTATTATATGCATGATTTCATATCTTAGCAAGTCTCTTCAAGTTATTAGTTTGTTTTGGCCAACTAGATTGGTAATTCTTGCAATGGGAGAAGTGATTAGTTTTGGGTTCAATCTTGCGGTGTCCTCACCCAGTGACAAAGTAGGGGTAGCGAGGCACGTATTGCATTGTTGCCATCAAGGATAAAAAGATGGGGTGTTCATCATATTGCTTGAGTTTATCCCTCTACATCAAGCCATCTTACCTAATGCGTACCTATTCTTCATGAACTTAATACTCTAGATGCACGCAGGAGTCACTCGATGTGTGGAGTAATAGTAGTAGATGCAAAATCGTTTCGGTCTACTTGACACGGATGTGATGCCTATATGCATAATCATTGCCTTGGATATCTTCATAATTATTTGCTTTTCTATCAATTGCTCGACAGTAATTTGTTCACCCACCGTATTATTTTCCTTCATGGGAGAAGCCTCTAGTGAAACCTTGATGTCTACTACACAATCTTCTTCTTGTAGACACGTGTTGGGCCTCCAAGCGCAGAGTTTTGTAGGATAGTAGCAAATTTTCCTCAAGTGGAAGACCTAAGGTTTATCAATCCGTGGGAGGCGTAGGATGAAGATGGTCTCTCTCAAGCATCCCTGTAATCAACTAACAAAGAGTCTCTTGTGTCCCCAACACACCCAATAAAATTGTAAATTATATAGGTGCACTAGTTCGGCGAAGAGATGGTGATACAAGAGTAATATGGATGGTAGCTATAGGCCTTTGTAATCGTAAAATAAAAAAACAGCAAGGTAGCAAATAGTAAACAGCGAGGAAAATGTTGTATGAATGCTTCGAAACAAGGCCTAGGGTCCATACTTGCACTAGTGCAAGTTCTCTCAACAATACTAACATAATTGAATCATATATAAATCCCTCATGTGCGACAAAGAGTTCGCTCCAAAGTCACAAATAGCGGAGAACAAACGAAGAAATTATTGTAGGGTACGAAACCACCTCAAAGTTATCTTTTCTGATCAATCTTATGAGCTATCCCTATAAGTGTCACGAACAGCCCTAGAGTTCGTACTACAATAACACCTTAAGATACACATTAACCAAAACCCTAATGTCACCTAGATACTCCAATGTCACCACAAGTACCCATGGGCATGATTATACGATATCCATCACATAATTTCAGATTCATCATGTTCAATCCAACACAAAGAACTTCAAAGAGTGCCCCAAAGTTTTTACCGGAAAGTCAAGACGAAAACACGTGGCAACCCCTGTGCATAGATTCCCAAGGTCAGAGAACCCGCAAGTTGATCACCAAAACATACATCTAGTGGATCAATAGAACATCCCATTGTCACCACAGATATCCCATCGCAAGACATACATCAAGTGTTCTCAAATCCTTAAAGACTCAATCCGATAAGAAAACTTCAAAGGAAAAAACTCAATTCATCACAAGAAGATAGAGAGGGGAAAACTCCATATGATTCATCTATATAAATAAAGCTAGCGATACATAAAGATCGTGTCATCTCAAGAACACGAGAGAGAGATATTGAACGCATAGCTACTAGTACATACCCTTAGCCCCGAGGAGGATTACTCACACATTATCATGGCGAGAAAGAGAGATTTGTTGATGGAGATGTGCATCCCGAAGAGATGGACGCGATGGCGGCCACGGCACCGACGACTGGCGGCGGCGATGGCGATGGGCGGCGGCCCCTTGCCCCTACTTCTTCCGTGGTCTTGGTGCTTCAATGGAGTAGACTCTTCCCTTCTTGGCGACTGCCAAGGGAGAGGCAAATTCATGGCTCTTGGTGGCTCTACCAAAATTAGGGTTTTTATCTCCTTATATATGCCTCTGCGGTGCTTTATGGCGCTCTAATGGATGGACCCTTGATCCAATGGCTCTCGGGCACCTCTAGAACCTTCCTAGGGGATCCTCACAGCCCTCATGAGTCTCCAAAGTCGTGGCTTGGCCGAATATATTAAATATGTTAAGAGTTGGACTCAATGACCTCAACAATTCTCGTGAACCCGTAATAAGATATTTGCCTTCACTAAAATGGGTCTCCAAATTCTATACGAACTCCGTTTTGGACGAATTTCTAGTCCAGAGTCATTGCCATAAAATTATACACACTTCCAAAGTTTTAGAAATTTTCATTTGACGCCTTCTTCGGGGGTCAAAATGATGATCTCTAAAAACTGTTAGTGGATAGATTTCAGGAGAGTTAGAGTCCTCCTCCAACAAGGCTCCTTCCGCGTTTTTTTCGATAATTTATAATTAATTCCTACAAATCAAAGTGTGAAACAAGAACTTGTGCAATTTGTTAATCATTAATAGGTTAGTCCGAAAAAATAATATAAAATTGTAGTAAAATGATTGTAAAACATCCAAGAATGATAATATAACAGCATGGAACAAGCAAAAGTTATAGATGCGTTGGAGACGTATCAACATCCCCAAGCTTAATTCCTGCTGGTCCTCGAGTAGGTAAATGATAAAAACAGAATATTTCATGTGGAATGTTGCGTAACATGTTCATCAAATTTTTTTCTTCTTTGTATAGCATGGACATTTGGACTTGTAAGTGATTCAAAGCAATAGTCTAGTTTTAACATAATGACTTCAATACTAAAGCATGTCAACAAGCAACCATGTCTTTCAAAATATTAACACTAAAGAAAGTTATACCTGGCCCATCATGCTCAATCGTTGATCCATTCATGAAACACACTCAAATATTATCTATGCCCAATGCTCAAGTACTATCATAGTGTTCCCTAGTTGGTGCTTATAAGAGAAGATGGAGACTCAAAGCAAAAATAAAAATTGCATAAAGTAAATAGATAGGCCCTTCGTAAAGGAAAGTAAGGATGTGTAGAGGTGCGAGAGCTCAAGGTTTAAATTGAGAGAGAAAAATTACTTCGAGTAGCATGTTTTTTTCTGTCAACGAAAACGACAAAGTATCTCAAAGTACTTTCCATGCTAGATACATTATAGGCGGTTCCCAAACAGAATGGTAAAGTTTTTACTCCCCCTCCACCAATCAATCACACTCCACGGCGAGCCGAATCCACGGGTACCGTCCATATCAACAACATTCCTGGGGGAGTTTTGTTTCATTATATTTGATTTGATTTTTGAGCATGGAACTGGGCATCCCGAATACCAGCCACTTTCTCGTGAATGATAGTGAAACAACACATATCGTGAGAATAACCCACCTAGCATGAAAAAATATTGCATACTCCCCATGGTTTAATGAGCGGTACGGACACACAAATGAGAAATTTTATTTTGAAAATTTAGAGATGGCACATACAAATTTGCTTGGAACGACAAGTATTTCTACTTAGTAGAAATGAAGGCTAGCAAATATATTGGGAAGCAATCAAACCAAGAAATGAAAATTCACATAAGTGAGCATTGAGTCATAGCCAATACCGAATAATGCACCACAGTAGGATGTAACTTCATTGCATAACTATTTACTTTCGTGCATGCATAGGGAATCACAAACCTTAACACCAATATTCCTACTTAAAGCATCATTACTCACTAACATAACTCACATATTACTATCATCATGTTTCAAAACTATTACAAACAATCAAGTTTAATTTGTCCCATGATCTTCATGAAAGTTTTTATTATATCCCTCTTGGATATCTATTACTTTGGGACTAGTTTCATATATTCCTATTGCCCTTTCGACATGATCAAATCAATTTAAAGGAAGCACAAGAGCATACAGATTTCATCCATCAAAAAGGTATAAGTGAAGCACTAGAGGAAATGACAAGCTACTCACAAAAGATATAAGTGAACATCAATGAGTAGTCAAACAATTAAGGAGCTATGTGAGGACTCTCTCTCCCTCAAAAAAATATTTTCACATATGAGTATTTTATTTAAACATCAAACAAAAGAAAAATAGCACTCCAAGAATAGGACGCATCATGTGAACGAATAAAAATTTAAGATCAACATAGGCTAACCGATAGTTGACGAAGAGAGGTGGGATGCGTAGCATCCCCAAGCTTAGATGCTTGAGAGTTCTTGAAATATTTACTTGAGGCGCCTTGGGCATCCCCAAGCTTGAGCTTCTGTATCTTTCTCAATCCTCTCATATCCCGGTTTCACCTATTCTCAAAAACTTCATCCACACAAAACTTGAAAAGAACTCGTAAGATAGGTTAGTGCACATAATAATAAATCAACTCTTTATGTAATGCCAAGACAAGTTGTGTAATAATTTCAAACGTCATTTACTATTTACTATCATTTCCATAATTTATATCTATCAATATAGGCTATGGAAACTATAGGATAAGTAGATAACAAAACTATGACAGCAATCTGTCCAAACAGAACAGTCTGTGGAATTTTATGAAAACAGTGTACTTCTGTAACTCAACAAATTATGAAAATTTAGGAAATTATATAAAATCTATATCACAACCCTTTGTAAAATTTCAAAAACTTTCCACGTTCTAGTAAAATATGAAAATTCAAACACTAGAGCACCAGTTTCTGTTTTTACACAGCACCAATCAAAGCAAGCAATGCAAGCATCCTAATGCAATTCTTGGAACTTTTTATTGAAAAACAAGATTATAAATAACACCTAACAGATAAAAACAAAATAAAATGACGCTCCAATCAGAACTCATATTATGTGACGAATAAAAATATAGCTCCAAGTAAGATATACCGATAATGTTGAAGACGAAAGAGGGGATGCCTTCTGAGGCATCCCCAAGCTTAGGCGCTTGAGTATTCCTTGGATATTACCTTGGGGTGCCATGGGAATCCCCAAGCTTTGGTTCTTGTCACTCCTTATTCTCCTCACATCGGTGTCTCACCCAAAACTTGAAAACTTCAATCACACAGAGCTTAACGGAACTTCGTGATATGGGTTAGTATAATAAATAATGATCATTCACTTAGGTACAGTCAAGACAAGATTCATAATTTTTACCACATGATACCTATTGTATTATACTATTTCCATAATTTATATCACTAAATATAAGCTATGAGAACACTAAAACAAGCAAACTATGCATCCAAAACATAATTTGTCAAAAACAGAACAGTCTGTGAGGATCTGTAGTGTAACCATACTTCCCTGTATCTAAAAATTCTGAAAAATTAGGAAAATCCAGGCAATTTGTATATAAATCATGTGTAAGAAAATTCATATGAAAAGCACACTCGAGTGAATTTACAAAAATCCTGGACTGAGAGCAGAAGTTTCTGTATTTGCACAGAATCAACTCAACTATCCTCCACACTATCCCAAAGGTTTTACTTGGCATTTCATTGAAGAAAAAGCTATAAAACATTATTACTACAGTAGCTTAATCATGTGAACACATCAAAACAGAAAGTAAAAGTGTTGGGTTATCTTCCAACAAGCGCTTTTCTTTAAAGCCTTTTAGCTAGGCATGATGATTTCAATGATGCTCACATAGGAATAATAATTATAGCATGCAAAAGAGCATCATAAATCTCATGACAAGCACATTTAAGTCTAACCCACTTCCTATGCATAGGGATTTTGTGAACAAACAATTTATGGGAGCAAGAATCAACTAGCATAGGAAGGCAAAACAAGCAAAACTTCAAAACTTTGAACACATAGAGAGGAAACTTGATATTATTGCAATTCCTACAAGCATATGTTCGTCCCTCGTAATAATTTTCAGTAGCAGCATGAAGGAATTCCACAATATAACCAGCACATAAAGCATTCTTTTCATGATCTACAAGCATAGAAATTTTACTACTCACCACATAAGCAAATTTATTCACATCAATAGTAGTGGGAGCAAACTCAACAAAATAACTATCATGTGAGGCATAATCCAATTGAAAATTAAAATCATGATGACAAGTTTCATGGTTATCATTATTCTTTATAGCATACATGTCATCACAATAATCATCATAAATAGGAGGCATGCTTTCATCATAATAAATTTTCTCATCAAAACTTGGGGGACTAAACATATCATCTTCATCAAACATAGCATCCCCAAGATTGTGGCTTTGCATATCATTAGCATCATGAATATACAAGGAATTCATACTAACAACATTGAAATCATGCTCATCATACAAAGATTTAGTGCCAAGCATTTTAATAACTTCTTCTTCTAACACTTGAGTACATTTTCATTTCCATCATTTCACGAAGGACATTGAAAAGATGAATCATATGAGGCAACCTCAATTCCATTTTTTTGTAGTTTTCTTTTATAAAAACAAACTAGTGAAAAACAAGAAACTAAAAGATTTAATTGCAATATATAAAGATATACCTTAAGGCACACACCTCCCCGGCAACGGCACCAAAAAAGAGCTTCGTTGACGGGATGTGAGTGTCGCTTACCTAACCTCCTCGACAACGGCGCCAGAAAAGAGCTTGATGTCTACTACACAATCTTCTTCTTGTAGACTCGTGTTGGGCCTCCAAGCGCAGAGCTTTGTAGGACAGTAGAAAATTTCCCTCGAGTGAATGACCTAAGATTTATCAATTCGTGGGAGGCATAGGATGAAGATTGTCTCTCTCAAGCAACCCTGCAATCAAATAATAAAGAGTCTCTTGTTTCCCCAACACACCCAATACAATGGTAAATTGTATAGGTGCACTAGTTCGGCGAAGAGATGGTGACACAAGTGTAATATGGATGGTAGATATAGGTTTTTTTAATCTTAAAATATAAAAACAGCAAGGTAACAAATAGTAAACAGCGAGCAAAACATTGTATAAATGCTTGGAAACAAGGCCTAGGGTCCATACTTTCACTAGTGCAAGTTCTCTCAACAATACTAACATAGTTGAATCATATATAAATCCCTCAAGTACGACGAAGAGTTCACTCCAAAGTCACAAATAGCAGGGAACAAATGAAGAAATTATTGTAGGGTATGAAACAACCTCAAAGTTATCTTTTCTGATCAATCTTATGAGCTATCCCTATAAGTGTCACGAACAGCCCTAGAGTTCATACTTAAATAACACATTAAGATACACATCAACCAAAACCCTAATGTCACCTAGATACTCCAATGTCACCACAAGTACCCATGGGCATGATTATAAGATATGCATCACATAATTTAAGATTCATCATGTTCAATCCAACACAAAGAACTTCAAAGAGTGCCCCAAAGTTTCTACCGGAAAGTCAAGACGAAAATATGTGCCAACTCCTATGCATACATTCCCAAGGTCAGAGAACCCGCAAGTTGATCACCAAAACATACATCAAGTGGATCAATAGAACATCCCATTATTACCAGAGATATCCCATTGCAAGACATACATCAAGTGTTCTCAAATCCTTAAAGACTCAATCCGATAAGAAAACTTCAAAGAGAAAACTCAATTCATCACAAGAAGATAGAGAGGGGAAAACTCCATATGATTCATCTATATTAATAAAGCTCGCGATACACTACTGGAATCAGAGAATTTGCCATTTGTCGGCTCTTTGTCGTCTTTTGGTTGATGGTAAAGAAGCTCTTTGCCGTCAGCTACCAAAAAATAGACGGCAAAGAGCTCACAGATGGCAAAGAAGTGCTTTGCCATTAGTCGCTTCTTTGCCGTCAGCTGGCGGACTACAAAGATGGACCAAGGTGATGGCAAAGACATGGTTGATGGCAAAGATGACCCATGCAGACGTCAAAGAAAAACCGCATCTGTAGACATTACGTTTGCCATCTGCCGGATCTTTGTCGTCCGCCAAAAACTCATTTGCCGTCTACGTGGGAGCACGGCGGACGGCAAAGGGGACGGCGTCCCACCAACCCCACTAAAGGGGTTAGGTTTACCCTAACCCCCACAAAAAACCCTACCCCACCCACTCTCTCTCTCTATATGCCTCTCCCTCACACCCCCCGCGTGCAACTCCCCACCATCGCACCGCCACCTCCCACCACCGCCCCGCCCCGCACCACCACACCACCCCCACCTGACGCCTCCCCCACCCGGCGCCGCCCCCACCTCGCCGCCCTCCTCCCGCAGGCCTCCCCCACCCGGCGCCGCCCCCACCTGACGCCTCCCCCACCCGACGCCTCCCCCACCCAGCGCCGCCACCACCTAGTTGTACGACTGCACCGCCCTCCCCCGCAACGGCCCCCTCCCTGCACCGCCCCCTCCCCGCTCTGCAACACCCCACCTCCCTACGCTGCCCCTCCCCAACACCCTTCCCTCCCCCGTGGCCACCCCTTCCTGCGCTGCTCGACGCCCCCTCCCCCAGGCCGGATCCACCCGGCCCCTCCCTGCACCTCTCCCCTCCCCCGTGGCCTCCCACCCCCATGGCCGCCCCTCCGCGGCTACTCGACGCCCCTGCCCCAGGACGGATCCACCCATCCCCTCCCTGCGTTGCTCCCCTCCCCCATGCCCTCCTTTCCCTGCGGCCTCCCCTCCCTGTACCGCCCCACGCCCGTGCCAGCGCTGCCCCTCCCCTAGGTAAAAAAAATCTACTTTTTTTTGTTTAGTCATTTTTAGGTTCATGGCAATTAGTTTCTTAGGTTATAGTTAATTAGGTTAGTAGAAAAAAATAGAAAATAAGAAGGAAAAAACAATGAGAATGGAAAAAAGAAAAACAAGAAGGAAAAGAAGAACCAGCAAACGATGTCCGTGTTGTAGCTGTAGAGACCCTGATCACTGCTGCTGCTTCTTTAGTTAGACTAAATGATCAAATGTTAAACTCAGCTGTGATGTCGTTATGGGTTATGATTCTTGACCTAGATGACCTAATCCCATCTACAAGTAGGTATTACTTCAATCTCGGGTCGTGTGGCAAACATACATTAGCGTAAATTTGAGCATAAGCAAAAGATTACTTGACCAAATTTACGTCTATTCTTTCGTCTTTTGAAACTAATCTGTCAACATTTATTTTATATTTTAGTGTAATGAATTTGTTAGCTCAGATATACTCGCAACCACAAATGGTTCCAAGGATGCTTGGCATGGCAGCCTTAAGAGAGAGAGAATTTGATCTAAATAGTATTACGTCAATCCAGTGTTCTGCAATATGAACATTGGTAAGAATTACTTGGAATTTAGTATCCATTTCGGTTTATTGTGCTAATGTATCAGGCACTCACTAGGATTTTTTGAATTGAGTTATAGAAATTAGCAGAATCATCATTGTTCACTTAGAAATCAATACAAACCATATGGCGCAGCAGGATGAGCCATCTGGCTACTAGTTTGATTGGGTCAAGCCAATGATATAAAGTATGTTGGCCACCTTATGCACACAGTAGCATATACACGGGTTGTTTGGTTAACGAGTATTTAGAGATCTAGTTTTTCTTAAACTTGTCTAGCAGCATAACAAACTAAAACTTTGTTTGGTTTTCTCTAACTAACCCAAAGATATCCAAAACTGGTTCTCGTAACATTGAAAAACCGAGCTTTTGGAAAAACGACTATTAGTCGTTTTTGTATAATCGTATTTATTCTAACCTCAACAACCCATTTCCTAGTTTCTAGCTGGCGTGTTTATCCAGTGTACCCCGGCATGCAAACGGAATCACATCCATCTAGTTTTTTCATAAAGGTAGGCAAACATGGTTCTCTACATGCGTTGTTTAAGGCTCTTAAATCCAAACATAATTTTCTACAAGTGATTTCTTGACAGATTGTTAATAAAAACTGTTTTTTTACAAAATATTCTTAAAACAGGTTTGAATTGTTAGTAAGGCTGAAAATGTACATTATCAATCAAACTTGTAGCTACATAATGTCCATTCTCCCATGTTTCAATTGCAGAGACTCCTACCTTGAGAGTAATTTTCTAGGGCTGATTGCTAAGGTTCTTTTTTTTCCAGCTCATTATAGCTTGTGCCGAGGGAGAAACGAGCATTGAAGATCTTGCACAAAAGTTCTCTGATAAGATTGTTAAGGTCATTCTGGCACATTCTACTTCTTATTCTTTTAGTCTTTTTTCTTCTTCTACTTCTTCTAAGTTTCTTAATTACTCATGTTTTTGCAGATTTGATTCATTTCATGGAAGCTGGCATTGATGGACTATTAGTGTTTAGTTTTTTCATTTGTATTGACGAACTATGTAAAAATTATGTATGTAATATGGATGAACTATGTGAAACTACGTATTGTGCTAGCCTATGTGTTCTCTAGCTTGTTAAATATTTCAAGATGATGTCGGAAATATATATGATGTGATATATATGTGTTGAAGATGTGTGAAACTATATATATATATAATATATATATATATATATATATATATGCAATATATATATATGTATTATATATATATAATATACTATGAAAATGTAGGGGAATAAAAGAAAACAGACAAAAAAGGAGCAATACAAGCTCTTTGCCATCTGCCAGCAGACGGCAAAGGACCGCCCCACAGCAGACGACAAAGGGGGCAAGGGCAGACGGCAAAGGGGGCAAGGGCAGACGACAAAGGGTCAGTGGGCCCAGCAGGCTACCGTTAACACTTGACGGTGGTGCCCCGCGGATCTGACGTCCCATGTTCTTTGTCGTCTGTCCCCCTCCCCCACGGCGAAGGTTCTTTGTCGTCCATAGGCCCAAGGCACACGACAAAGAACCCCTTCACTGGATAATTTTTTTTTTCGTTTAGTTTGTCGTCTGCTAATGAATGGCAAAGGCTTTGCCGTCCGGGGTGCTCCCCTTTGCCGTCTGCCATGGCAGACGACAAAGTTTCCGATTCCTCTAGTGATACATCAAGATCGTGCCATCTCAAGAACACGAGAGAGAGATTGAACACATAGCTACTAGTACATACCCTCAGCCCCGAGGAGGATTACTCACACATTATCATGGTGAGAAAGAGAGATTTGTTGATGGAGAGGTGCAGCCCCGAAGAAATGGAGGCGATGGCAGCCACGACACCGGCGACGGCGGTGGCGACGGGCAGTGGCCCCTTGTGCCTCCTTATTCCTTGGTCTTGGTGCTAAAATGGAGGAGCCTCTCCCCTTCTTGGCGGCTACCAAGGGAGAGGCAAATTTGTGGCTCTTGGTGGCTCTACCAAAATTAGGGTTTTTATCTCCTTATATGTGCATCTATGGTGCTCTATGGTCCTCTGATGGATGGACCCTTGATCCAATGGCTCTCGGGCACCTCTTGAACCTTCCTAGGGGCTCCTCACAGCCCTCATGAGTCTTCAAAGTCGTGGTTTGGCCGAATATATTAGATATGTTAAGAGTTGGACTCAATCACATCAACAATTCTAGTGATCCCGTAATCAGAAATTTTCCTTCAGTAAAATGGGTCTCCAGATCGTATATGAACTCCGTTTTGGACGAATTTGTAGACCAGAATCATTCCCATAAAATTACCCACACTTTCCTAGTTTTAGCTTTTTCCATTTGACGAAGTCTTTGGGTTTTTTTTCGAGAGTACGCCAATGGTGTACCTTAGCTTTATAGAAGAGAGAAAAGCATGTACAAGAGAATACATGGTAGATCACCGCAAACCGGTGATCCCGCCCTTCCCCTCCATTACTCTAAGCGGACTACTCGCAAAAACATTGGACTCCTGGCACTCCAGCTAGCACCCATAGGCGAAGCTCCTAAAAGATATGATCCACTGTAGCATATTCATCGCAAATCGCACCTCACTTGAAAACCCTACCGTTCATTTGCTTCCATAACGTCCAGCAAATCAACATGATGAAAGCATCGAAGCCCCTCTTGTCTGCTCTGCTGATCTGCTTGCGCCTGCTCATCCACCACTGTTGCAGCCTATCTTGCTGCACAGGAATTAGTTTCGGATTGATGCCAACTTTGGAGAAGTATCGAAACCAAACCTGTCTCGCAAACACGCACTGGATCATGAGGTGATCAACCGTGTCCTCTTCCTCCTCACGAAAATAACAAAGAGAGGCGCTTTCTTGCAATCCATGTCTGAGTCTCCTATCAGATGTCTAGAGGCGATATTGGACAGCCAGCCACATAAAGATCTTGCATGCTAGGGGGGCAACGTTCTTCCAAATGGCAGCTGCCAGAGGAAATCTGACTCCTCCAATACAAACCATCCGGTAGGCAGAGGCGGCGGTATAGACACCCGAAGCATGCCAAGCCCAAACGGCCTTGTCTATGCTACTTGGGGTAATATCGAACTGCATAAGGACCTCCCGAAGGTGAATAAACTGCGTTAGCTCATACGTCGATAGATTCTCAGGAATGTCCTTGGTCCATTCATGCTGGTTCAACCCCTCACTGGCCAGCCTTGTGTTGATCATCCTAGTCTTCACCTTAGCTAGCAATACAGGAGAAATCTCCGCAATCGTACTACCATGCACCCATATGTCCTTCTAGAACAGAATCATTTTGCCGTCACCGATCTCCCACGTCACAGACTATTGAACGCGCCCTGGACCTGCTTGTCCGGCACCAGGTTCAGCCCTTGCCAGGGTCGGCAGTCATCCATTCTATGAATCCACTCCCATGTGAGCCGAAGAGTAAGACCATGCTTACTGAGATCCATAATGCCAAGACCACCCACTGCTTTGGGCGACACACTCTATGCCAAGACACAACGCACTTCCCACCACTGACAGCATCTGATCCGGCCTAGAAGAAAGCCCTACAACCATGATCCACTTTCTCAATTGCCCACTTCGGAGCCTCGGCCACAATTAAGTGGTGCGTAGGCCTAGCCCTCATCACTTGATTCACCAGAATCAACCTCCCCGGTCGAGTTACTAGACCTCTTTGCCACCCCCGGAGAATTTTGAGCGCCCCGTCCACCATGAATTGGCAATCAGAGTGCGTCAGATGTTTGATGCCCAGTTGGAGACCCAGATACTTGCAGGGAAAGCGATCAATCTTCCATGGCAAAGCATTCCTGACCACCTCCTCGCCATGATCCTCTCCATGGATCATAATCGCAGATGATTTGACGAAGTTAACGTGTAAACCCGAAGCCTTTCCAAACATCATGAGAACCTCCTTCAAGAAAGTGATATCAGCCCAAGATGGCCTAATGAATAACACCACATCATTAGCATACAGCAAGAGTCGCTTCAAAGGCTTGCACCCATTCAATTTCTCCAAAATCTTGAGCTCGTGCGCCTTGACCATGAAGGCCGTAATGGTCTCCATTGCAATAACAAATGGCAGCGGGGAAATCGAGTCCCCCTGCCGCAATCTGCACGCATGAATGAACTTGTCGGTCACACATCCATTCACCACAATCCTCGCGCTGGCAGTAGTAAGCATAGTCGCAATCCAAGCAAGCCATCTCTCTGAGAAACCCATAGCACGCAGGACTTCAAAAAGAAAGGGCCACGACATGGAGTCAAACGCCCGAGCGATGTCCAATTTGAGCAGGACTCCTTTTGCTTTCCTTTGGTGCAATTTCTTGGCCATTTGCCTCACAAGCAGAAAATTGTCATGAAGATTCCTACCATGAATGAAAGCAGATTGGTTAAGGCTCACCAACTCTCCCATCCGCGGGCAAATCATGTTCGCCATCAACTTGGATGCCAGCTTTGGAATGCTATGAACTAAGTTGATCGGCCTGAACTCATTGATGCATGTCGTCTTCGAGGGTCAAACTGACGATCACTAAAAACTGTTTGTGGACAGATTTTAGGAGAGCGATAGTCCTCCAACAAGGCTCCATTTGCCTTTTTTAATAATTTCTAATTAATTCCTACAAATCAAAGTGTGAAACAAGAATTTGTGCAATTTTGCAATCATTAATAGGTTCGACCCAAAAAATAATATAAAATTGTAGTAAAATGATTGTAAAACATCCAAGAATGATAATATAACACCATGGGACAAGCAAAAATTATAGATACGTTGAAGACGTATCAAACCTATGGCCCCGGGTCTATTTTCCATATTATACTTTCAGATATATAAACCAAAAATACCAAAAATATATTGTTGTCATTTATTTACTTTTAGTTTACTTTTAGTTCTAGCAATATTTTATATCTATCTCTATCAGATCTCATCCTTGAAAATAACCGTGAAGGGATTGACAACCCCTTTTTAGCGTTGGGTGCAAGTGTATGATTGTTTGTGCACGTGCTAAGATTGGGGCCTTGCTTGTTCCTCCTACTGGATTCATACCTTGGTTCTCAAAAAACTGAGGGAAATACTTATCTACTTTCCTGCATCACCATTTCCTCTTCAAGGGAAAACCAACACAAGCTCAAGAAGTATCAGGGATCGCGGGACGGATTGTGATTAGATCGCAGGACGGATCGTGATTGGATCACGAAGACGTTCGACTACATCAACTGTGTTATATACACTTTCGCTTAGCGATCTACAAGGGTATGTAGATGCACTCCCCCCTCTCGTAGATGTTGATCTCCATAGGTTGATCTTGGTGAGCGTAGGATTTTTTTTGTTTCCCATGCGACGTTCCCCAACACTATCAAGGCATTTTAATAGCCATTCTCAGATATATTGCCATGCAACTTCTAGCCTTACGTCTCATGACTTGTGTGTTCATCATCATATTGCTTTGCATGATCATAAGATAGCTAGCACGATATTTCCATGGCTTGTCCATTTTTTGACATCCTTGCTATAGTATATCATTCCACATGCTAGTACACTGCCAGAGGCATTCATATAGAGTCGTCTTGTTTAGTACTCCCTCCGTCCCAAAATAACTGTCTCAACTTTATAATAGAGCTAGTACAAAGTTGTACTAAGCTTAAGACACTTATTTCGGGAAGGAGGGAGTAGTTTTTCATATCGAGCTATAAATAGATAGAAGTGTGGTGTTTATCATTATTAGAGCACTGTCTCAGTGAGGAAATGATGATGCAAACAATGATTCCCACACAAGTGGGGATGAGACTCTAGAGGAAAAATAGAAAGAAAAAAAGAAAAAAGGGAAATAAAAAAGGGAAAAAATAAAAAAGAAAAACGGGAAAAGGAATAAACGAAAAAATGAGAGAATAGAGAGAAGGGACAGTGCTACTACCTTTTTCCGCACTTGTGCTTAGTGAAAGCACCATGTTTTTCATATAGAGAGTCTCATGTTTTGTCATTTTCATATACTCGTGGGATTTTTTTCATTATATAACTTGGCTTGCATATTCCGATGAAACACTTCCTCAAATCCCCGAGGTCTTCATGAGCATGCAAGTTCTAGTGCATCCGTTGCATGGCAATCCCTACTCCTCGCATTTATACCGATTGATGGGCATATCCATTGTCTATTGGTAAGCCTAGTTGATGCAACATTTTCTTCTCCACTTTTACTCATTTGAAACCTACCACCATATTCTATTCCACCTATATGATATGTCCATGGTTCATGCTCATGTACTGAGTGAGGTATAACATACTAAAGCGTGTTAAGAAGTATGATCCAATTGCGAGGCTTAACACCATGGTACTTGAAATTTATATTTATGTGGTGAAGACGGAGCCATGCCATGCTAATATGATATAATGAATGGGGAATAAACATTCTTTAGGGATTCTATATTTTGAAAGTTGATGATTATGTTACTTATGTTTATGGATATTACTATGTTGATGTTTATTGATTCATCATTTCTCAATGATCATACATGAAAAATATTACATGTTAGGTAGCATGTCACATAAAAAATTCTGTTTTCATCATTTACCTACTCGAGGACAACCAAGAATTAAGCTTGGGGATGCTCATACATCTCCAACGTATCTATAATTTTTTATTGTTCCATGCTATTATATTATTAATCTTGGATGTTTTATAAGCATTTATATGATGTTTTATATCATTTTAGCACTAACCTATTAACCAAGAGCCCATTGCTAGTTGTTGTTTTCTGCATGTTTTTGGCTTTTCAGAAGAACAACACCAAATGAAGTCCAAATGCAACAAAACTTTTTGATGATTTTTTCTGTACAAAAATAAGATGTTGAAGCTTTGGGGGAAGAGCGGAGGACCCACGGGGTCCCCCAAGCCAACAGGGTGCACCCAGGGGGGTCGTGCCCTCATGGCTTGGGGACACCTCCCAACTCCTCCAACCCTAACCCCACATGTATAAATCCTATTTCTTTGGGTAAACACCAAAGAGCCACCCAAAATACTTTTTCCTCCATTGCAAGTTTGTGTTCCACCGTGATCCCATCTGGAGCCCTATTCTGGTGACCTGCCGGAGGGGTGGGTCAATCACGGAGGGCCTCTACATCAACCTTTCTCCTCCCATTGTGATGTGTGAGTAGTTTATCACACACCTACAGGTCTGTAGTTAGTACCTATATGGTTATCTCTCTCTCTTTTTATGTTCTTCAATGCCAATATCATCGCAATTCCCGCAGTGATTTATCTTATGTAATCACGCTTTGCGGTGTATTTGTTGGGATCCGATGAGTTGTGGGTTTATGTTTACATTATTGATGAGAGTATATTGGATCTTTGATGTCTATATATGTGCGTGATTATGAAAAAACTTTGTATTTGTCTTTGATCTATCGGTTTCGTTTGGCCAACTAGATTGATTTATCTTCAGCGGGAGTTGTGCGTTGTACTGGGTTCAATCTTGTCGTGCTCAATCCGAGTGACACAAAGGGACATGACACGTATTTGTATTTATTCATATTATTCGAGTATACTTTGTCTACATCATGTCATCCTGCTTAAAAAATTACTCTGTTTTACTTAATACTCTAGATGCATGCTGGATAGCGGTCAATGAGTGGAGTAATAGTAGTAGATGCAGGTAGGAGTAGGTCTACTTGCTTACAGACGTGATGCCTATATATGTAATTATTACCATGAATAAGTATTACATAACTCTATGCTTTTCTATGAATTACCCAACAGTAATTTGTTTACCCATTGTATGCTTTCTTTGAAAGAGAAGCCTCTGGCAAAAAGTATGGCCCTTGGGTCTTACAAATATATTACTAAAATACAAAAAATACCTTGATGTCTTTTATTTATTGTTATGCATTATATATGTATATTATTTATCAATTACTAATTATCACTTGCAAGTAACGAGTTCAAGGTGATTGACAACCCTCTTGCCCGCATTGCAAGTGTGTGCTCTTTCGTGTGTATGTGCTGAAAATGGGATTTTACGTGGTCCTCCTATTGGTTCGATAACACTGGTTCTCACTGAGGGAAATACTTATCTCTACTATGTTTCATCTCCCCTCCTCTTCAGGGAAAACCCAACACAATTTACAAGTAGCAGACCACCAGGTCGCCACATTGCCTCGTGGCGCAACTACTCCTCTAGGGAGCACCACCTGGCCATGTGCGCCCCGTGGCCACCTCCTTCCGATGATTACACCACCATCAATTCCCATATATGCCAGAAAAAATCACATCAAAGAATCATCATGTTTTACAATACAGAGCTGCCAACACCTCCTATTCTTTATCGGAAGCCCTAATTCGGAGTTTGTTTCTCACTCCAGAGAGAGAGAGAGAGATGTGTCGCCGTCATAATCACCAACCCTTCTTCACCAACAATTTCATGAAGCTAGTATCCATGTGTGAGAAATTCTTTTGTAGGAATATGGAGATAAATGGTATTTGGATGACATTTCTCATGTAATCGTTATCATATTTGTCCCTTCTATCCATTATGTTCCGGGATTGATGTTGCTGTGACTTTGCTATGCTTAATGCTTGTCACTAGGGCTCGAGTTCCATGGTTTCATATCTGAACTGTCTATGTTTTCATGAATATATTTTTTTCCTGATCTTATCTCCAAGTTGTATGCACCTTGATACGTCTCCAACGTATCTATAATTTTTGATTGTTCCGTGCTATTATATTATCACTAGGAAAAATGCTTGTGTGTTGCAACGGGAGAAATTAATGATCGATGCCCTTAGCTCATGGACTCATTCGTTGTAACACCATAAAAGAAAAGGAACACTTACTTTTACAATTCCATATATTATTTGTATATAGTTGTGTCCAATACATCATAAGGGATATCGACAAATAACACGACAAATATCAATCAGGTTTAATAAGGGGGTGTTGCATGAGATTTATTATATTTGATTATGGAAGTTCAAGATAATACCGTTGTAGAAATAATCCATATGTTGGCATTAGCTAAATTTCAATATATTCACATAGCCATTATAATACCCAAAGTAGATTTCATTACACATTACCTAAAAGACATGATGAAGAATTCTAAGAGGTAATGAACCACTTTATTAAATTTCCGAAACACTCTAAGAAATAATAACAAAGTGTAAATATAGGTCTGAATCTACAGAACCATATAAAGGGCATGCATGTGAGCATCTAAACAATTGATAATGCCATTGATTGTGCTAGCTATTTTGACTGCTTATTTGCATCCCTTCTACTTACACATGCAAATACAGGACACATTTTTAATGAAAGAATCAATTCAGTAGAAATACACACGCATAAGAATGGCCATTGTTGCGTTGTGTCACCATTATCTTGTATAGTAGATGTGCAAATACATGTACAACAGGCATGAGAAGTTGGTGGCGCACCTCGCCGGGCAGTCCACGCTCTCTGCTAGCACCCATGGCCGAACATGCTGATGTTCCAATCTGAACTCGTCGGCTCGAAGCTTGTCGAGTCACCTACAACACTGTACGCTGGCACGGGCGCCGCAATAGTGGTCGTAGGTTGCATGCAACGTTGCCGGTCCCAGGAGGTCAAAGAATTTCTTTTGGGTGGCTCTTGTGCGTGCTTCAATCTTTGTCTCCTTGTCGCATACGTGGTTTGGTATCATACATCGATCAACTGGCCGGCTGCCTATAGTTGTGTGTATATGCACATTCATCGTTATTGTGCAACCTTTGTTGGATCAAAAATGATGTTGCTTCTTGTTGATTCCTAAGCCAGCAACATATATAGGCGGGTCAAAAAAACATATATAGCCGGGACTCATTGTATGCGGCCGAGGTGGGATTAGTCAAAATAGAATATCGACATGCCCTCTTTCTTTTCTAATTCATACTATTAACAACAAAGAAACCTCCCTTCCAGACATAAGCCTGCTCTAACTCTGTTAGTTAGTTCAGAGAAATTAGTGCGTGCATGACTATTGGTCATGACTTCGATTCTTAGTCTGGCCACACAACATTTTTTCTTTTTTGCTGAACGATGTACGGATCTGCTAGACGAAAAATTTATACTGAGGGCTGATTCTTAAAAGTTTCTTATCCTGAGGGTTGATTCTTAAATTTTTTAGGGAGTTTTCTATAAAATAACATGACGGACCGAGAATACCTATTTCTTTTAATAGTAGGTATAGATTCTAGGATGATTTTCACGCATTTACTTGCAAATTTATATTATTCTTGAGCACTAACCTATTAACCTAGTGTCAAGTGCCAGTTGTTGTTTTTGCATGTTTTCGGCTTCTCGGGAATATTATACCAAATGAAGTCCAAATACCCCGTAACTTTTTGATGATTTTTTCTGGAAAAAATAAGGACTTGGAAGCTTTGGAGGGAGGCTAAAGGGCACATAGGGTGCCCCCAAGCCATCAGGGCGTTCCTAGGGGCTGGTCATGCCCAGATGGCTTCGAGACACCTCCCATCTCTCCAACTCTTGTTATCTAACTTATAAATTCTCATATATCCCAAAAATCCTAGAGAGCCTCCAGAAACACTTTTTTCGTCGCCTCAATTCTCTATTCCGTTGTGTGCCCATATGGAGCCCTTTTCTGGTGCCCTGCTAGAGGGGGGATTGAACACGGAGGGCCTCTAAATAAACCTTGCTGCTACCATGGTGATGTGTAAGTAGTTCACCATAAACCTAGAGGTATGTAGTTACTACCTAGATGGGTATCTCTCTCTCTCTCTATGTTCCTCATTGCCAAGATCACCACGATTTCCATGGAGATCTATCTTATGTAATCACTTTCGCGGTGTGTTTCTTGGGATCCAATAAATTGTGGGTTTATATTCAGATTATTCATGAATAAATATTTGATTCTTCACTGAGTTCTTATATGCATGATTATTATAGCTTCGTAATTCTCTCCGATCTATCGGTTTGGTTTGGCTAGCTAGATTGATTTATCTTCAGTGGGATAGGTGCGTTGTAGTGGGTTCAATCTTGCAGTGCTCAATCCCAGTGACAGCAAGGGACATGGCACGTATTGTATTGTTGCTACTAAGGGTTAAATGATGGGGTTCATTCCTATTAATTGGATTTATTTTGTGTGCATCATGTCATCATCCTCCAAGCATTACTCTATTTTTTACTTGATACTCTAGATGCATGTTGGATAGTGGTCGATGGTTAGAGTAATGATAGTAGATGTAGGCAGGAGTCGGTCTACTTGCTTATAGACGTGATGCCTATATATTTGATCATTGTCATGAATAAATATTGCATGACTATCCTCTTTTCTATCAATTGCCCAAGAGTAATTTGTTTACTCACCGTATGCTTTCTACGAGAGAGAAGCTTGTAGCGAAACCTATGGCCCCTAGGTATCTTCACTAATATATTACTAAAACAATAAATTCCTTGCT
The DNA here is from genome assembly GCF_904849725.1 of Hordeum vulgare subsp. vulgare. Classification (NCBI taxonomy): domain Eukaryota; kingdom Viridiplantae; phylum Streptophyta; class Magnoliopsida; order Poales; family Poaceae; genus Hordeum; species Hordeum vulgare. Next base: position 168,232,429 of record NC_058523.1, read on the forward strand.
GCCTTCTTATATTTGTATTTTCTTTTTTTTTAATATATTTTTATTATCTATCTATCGCTACTTATCACTTGCAAGTAACGAGTTCATGGGGATTGACTGCGTTGGGTGCAAGTGTTTGCTCTTTTCTGCACAGGTGCCGAAGATGGGACATTGTGTGGTTCTCCTAATTTTTAAATAACCTTGGTTCTCACTGAGGTAAATACTTAGCTTTAGTTTGTTGCATCATCCCCTCCTCTTCGAGGAAAATCCCAACGCAATTCACAAGTACTAGAAAGAATTTCCAGTGTCGTTGCTGGGAAGTATCACCAATTTCCTATCAAGTACCTACAGACAAATTATCATTCACTTGTTCTACTTTTTATTTGCTGTTATATTTTCTTGCTATAAAATAAAATATACAAAAATATTTATCTTTGTTAGTTTAATTGTTTGCTTGCTATACTTGCTAGTTTGTCTGTTTTGCTTGTTTAAAGTTGCTACCATGTCTGATTTGATCATTGAAAAGGACAATGAGGGGGAAAACCCAAAAGAGGAAACTCCCCCACAGCGAGATGTAAAAATATTTGTTACGAGGAAGGGGAAAAGCATTATTCGAGAATTCTTTAACTCTACGGGTACTTTGGCTTGCAAGGATACATCAGTCCTTAAAATAAACAAAAATTACACCGATGATATTTCCGCTATTGTTCTTAAATTACAAGAGTATTTATGCATACTCACTCTACTTTGTAAAGGCTTTTATATGAGTTGTTTGTCATAAAAGACCATAGGTCTAATAATAATATAGCCACTCTTATCCCCATGCATGAATTTGACTATATAGTGCGAGAGGCGCGAGACATCTTTGATCACTATAATATGAGTCGTGAACATCCTGTGATAGATGACGTTTTATATAATGACAACTATATGATGAGATATGTGTTTGAAGATAACCATACTTTTGATGAAAATACCAAAAAAGAAGTTCCTCCTATTCATATTATCCAACAAGTTTTTCAGTGCTAGCAATAAATAATATTCTTGGATGGGAAGAGAGAACATGGAAGGTTTTGAATAAAGTAGCATTAACAAGGCTAAGACATTGACGGATGATGTGTTTCCCATTATATTTGAAAACCCACATCATGAACACACATCCCAAGCTCAGAGTGCTAAGAAGGATGGAAACACTAAGAACCATGCATTATGCCTAGGTAGGGGCATAAAACAATAGTGTTTGTTGGGAGGCAACCCAATAGTTATCTTATTTTCTTGTTCTACTTTCTGTTTGTATGAGTTGACATGATTATTGCTACTGTAATTATTGTGTTTTTATGTTTAAATTAGTTTTTGTACCAATTAAATCCTTTGGGATGATTTGAATGATAGTGGATTTGATCCTGTGCAAAAACATAAACTTTAAGTCTACTGCAGAATTTCTTTGATTTTACTAGAATGTCTTTTTGATCTTAATGGTTTACATAGTATTTATATAAAAATTCCTTAGGACTTCCTAATTTGTCAGAATTTTTAGAGATTAGTAAGTACGGTGTCTTTGCTCATCATTACAGACTATTCTGTTTTAGACAGATTCTGTTTTTGCTTGCATAGTTTGCTTGTTTGATTGATGCTATGGATTGTATCGGGGGTATAATCCGTGGACAAGTTAGAATACAGTACCTTATTCAATAATAAAATATGAATCGATTTATAACAACAACTAAATTTTATGATTTTCCTATTGTACTAACGGATCTTGCAAAGTTTCTATTGAGTTTTGGGTGCTGTAGTTTTCAAGTTTTGGGTGTTATCACGATGGGTGAAGGAATAAGGAGCGGCAAAGAGCCTAAGATTGGGATGCCCAAGGAACCCCAAGTAAATTCTAGGAATACTCAAGTGCCTAATCCTGGGTATGCCTCGGAAGGTATCCCTCTTTTGTCTTAATCCATCGGCATGTCACTTGGAGCTACATTTTTATTCATCACATGATATGAGTTTTTCTTGGAGTGTCGAGTATGATAGTTTGCTTTTATTTTAGTTTACCACAATCATTGTTTTCTGTACAAGCCTACTTTAGATATACACATGTTCACCATGATTTGAGAGAATACTCTATGTGGTTCACTTATATCTATTAGAGCGCGGTGGCGTGTACTCCCTTTGTCCCAAATTAAGTGAGCCAACTTTGTACTAACTTTAGTATAAAGTTAGTACAAAGTTGAATCACTTACTTTGGGACGGAGGGAGTAGATTTTATACAAACAATTGCACTCTCATTCTTCACTTAAATTTGTCTGAGAGTTTTATAAATAGTGACGATAATTTTTGCGGGTTTAAGACTAGTCAAAAATAATACGTATTCATGGAGTGCATAATCAAAACATTCATGTAACACATAAAAGATAAACCTTCTTGATATTAATGTGGTAATATGAAAGGGTGTGAATGCATGGTTGTTGGCTAGTAGAAATGTCGATAGTTAACGGGTGTTAATTTGTTGTTCATCTAAGTATTGGTTATGGCTTAGTGATGATGTGTAAGCATTCTTATTCCATGTTGAAATCCTATTGTTGTTTAGGTCGGAGCGCGTGATGGTTGACTCTTACCAACCTCCCCCCTAGGGGCATGCAAGTAGTACTTTGCTTTGAGAGAGCTAATAAAGCTTTGCAATAAGTATGTGAGTTCTTTATGACTAATGTGAATTCATGTATGTACGCACTCTCACCTCCTCATATTTTCTAGCCTCTTCGGTACCGTGCATTCCCATTCTCACCTCGAGGATGGGTACAAACTTTGTAGGTGCATCCAAACTCCGCAACATGATACGCTTGATTGCACATAAGCCACCTTATGTCTTCCTCAAAACAGCCACCATACCTACCTATCACGGCATTTCCATAGTCATTCCGAGATATATTGCCATGAACTTCCACTGTTACATCTCTTGACTTGTTCACTCATTGTAATATAGCTGACGTAGTATTTGTGGCAAAGCCATCGTTCATTATTCTTTACATGTTATGCTAGATCATTGCACATCTTGATACACTGCGAGAGGCATTCATATAGAGTCATAATTTTTAGTAGTTTTTCATGTCGAGTTATAAGTAGATAGCAGTGTGATATTTTTCATTATTAGAGCATTGTCTCGGTGAGGAAAGGATGATAGAGACAATGATTCCCCACAAGTCAGCATGGAACTCTGGACGAAAAGTAAAAAAAAAAGGGAAAAATAATAATAATAAATAAATAAATAAGAGAAAAGCAAGAAGGGACAGTGCTACTACCTCTTTTTCCACACTCGTGCTTCAAAGTAGCACCATGTTTTTCATATACAGAGTATCATGTTTTGCCATTTTCATATGCTAGTGGGAATTTTTCATTATAGAACTTGGCTTGTATATTTTGATAACGGGCTTCCTCAAATGCTCGAGGTCTTCATAAGCAAGCAAGTTGGATGCACACCTACTTAGCTCCAATTGAGCTTTCATACACTTATAGCTCTAGTGCATCCGTTGCATGGCAATCCCTACTCATCGCATTGATATCGATTGATGGGCATCTCCATAGCCCGTTGATCCGCCTAGTTGATGTGAGAAATCCTTCTCTACTTTAACCCTTTGAAACCTACCACCTATATCCATGGTTCTGGCTCATGTATTGAGTTAGGTAAAAAAGTTGAAGCGTGTTAAAAAGTGCGTCCAATTCCCTAGCTTAACACCGTGGTGCCTTATGTCTGTATTTATGTGGTGAAGGCAGAGTCATGCCATGCTAATGTGATAAATTGAATGGGGGGTAAACATTCTTTTAGGATCGTACATTTTGAAAGTTGATGATTGTGTTACTTATGCCTATGGATATTACTATGTTAATGTCTATTAATTCATCTTTTCTCAATGATCTTATCTCAAAACTATTACATGTTGGGTAGCATTTCACATCCAATAAATTGTTTTTCTTTCATTTACCTACTCGAGGATGAGCAGGAATTAAGCTTAGGGATTCTGATACATCTCCAATGTATCTATATTTTTTATTGTTCCATGCTATTATATTATCATTCAAGGATAATTTTTAGGCATTTACTTGTTGATTTATATTATTCTTGAGCACTGACCTATTAACACAGTGCCAAGTGTCACTTGTTGTTTTCTGCATGCTTTTGCCTTTTCGGGAATACTGTATCAAACGAAGTCCTAATACCCTCAAACATTTTCATGATTTTTCTAGATAAAATAAGGACCTAAAAGCTTCAGAGGGAGGCCAGAGGGCACATTGGGTGTCCCCAAGGTAACAGACCTAGGGGGAGGCAGCGCCCTCATGGCTTGGGGCTACCTCACACCTCTTCGACACTCGTTCTGTTGCTTATAAATTCTCATATATCCAAAAAAACTAGAAAGCCTCCCGAAACACTTTTTCCACCGACGCGGGTCTCTGTTCCGCCATGTGTCCATATGGAACCCTTTTCCTATGTCGTGTCTGAGGGGGAATCGATCATGGAAGGGCTCTACATCAACCTTGCTACTCCCATGGTAATATGTGAGTAGTTCATCATATACCTACGGGTCTGTAGTTAGTGTTGGGGAACGTCGCATGGGAAACAAAAAATTTCCTACGGTCACCAAGATCAATTTATGGAGATCAATAGCTATGAGAGGGGGAGTGCATCTACATACACTTGTAGATCACTAAGCAAAAGCGTATATAACGCGGTTAATGTAGTCGTACTCTTCACGATCCAATCCTATCCAACGCTGGACGGACGGTGCCTCCGCGTTTAGCACACATGCGGCTCGATGATGTCTCCTCCTTCTTGATCTAGCAAGAGAGGAAGGAGAAGTAGATGGGATCTCAACTAACACGACGGGCTGTCGTAGTGCCGGCACGACTTCGCCAAGCGCCTCCGGAATGACATACGAGGAAGAAACGGGAGACACGGGAGGAGGGCCGCGGCCGTGGGAGAGTCTGCTACCCCCTTGCGCCTCCCCGCATTTATATAGGCGTGCGAGGGGATGATGGCTTTCCCTCCAAGCCCCTAGGGTCGTTGGTCAAGGGGGAGATGAAGGAAATCCCTCCTTTCCATCCCCGCCGATCACCATCCCCCTTTTTAGGGATCTCGGTCTTATCCTTTCGGGATATGATCCTATTCCTTTTAAGGGGGGATATTGATGTGCCTAGACCAGGGGTGTGGGGATTTTCCCCACAACCCACGTCCATGTGGGTCCCATGTAGGTGGGCCCCACTCCGAAACCTTCTAGAACCTTCCCGGTACAATATCAAAAATTCCTCAACATTTTCTGGAACCCTGAATATGACTTCCCATATATAAATCTTTACCTTGGGACCATTTCGGAGCTCCTCGTGATGGCTGGGATCTCATCCGGGACTCCGAACAATATTCGGTCACCAATGTACATATCCGAGTACTACTCTAGCGTCATCGAACGTTAAGCGTGCGGACCCTACGGGTTCGAGAATCATGTAGAAATGACTCAGGCACCTCTCTCGTCAATAAATATAGTGGGGTCTGGATGCCTATATTGGTTCCTACATATTCCGTGAAGATATTTATCAGTCGAACTCAATGTCAATGATTTAGGGAATCCCGTATGCGGTTCCCTTTGTCCGGTAGTATGTTACTTGCCCGAAATTCGATTGTTTGTATCTGCGTACCTGGTTCAGTCTCGTTACCGGCAAGTCCCTTTACTCGTTCCGTAATACAATATTCCGTGACTAACTACTTAGTCACATTGTTTGCAAGCTTCTTGTGATGTTGTATTACCGAGAGGACCCAGAGATACCTCTTAGTCAAACAAAGTGACAAATATCTCTCTCGATCCATGCCAACCCAACAAACACCCTCGGAGATACGTGTAGAGTACCTTTAGGATCATCCAGTTATGTTGTGACGTTTGATACACACAAGGTATTCCTCCGGTGTCACTGAGGTGCATGATCTCATGGTCATAGGAATAGATACATTGACATGTAGAAAGCAATAGCAGTAAACTGGATATGATCAAACGCTATGCTTAAGGTTTGGGACTTGTCCATCACATCTTTCTCCTAATGATGTGATCCCGTTATCAAATGACAACTCATGACTATGGCTAGGAAACCTTAGCCATCTTCGATCAACGAGCTAGTCAAGTAGAGGTTTACTAGGGACACTTTGTTGTCTATGTATCCACACATGTATTTGATTTCCCAATCAATACAATTATAGCATGGATAATAAACGATTATCATGAACAAGGAAATATGATAATAAATACTTTATTATTGCCTCTAGGTCCCATTTTCAACAGTCTCCCACTTGCACTAGATTCAATAATCTATTTCACATGACAATGTGATTAACACCCAATGATTTCAAAATTTTGATCATGTTTTGCTTGTGAGAGAGGTCTTAGTCAACGGGTCTCCAACATTCACATACGTGTGTACTTCGCAAATCTCTATGTCATACTGTATATGATGCTATCACGTTTGCTACCTCTTGAGCTTGCGTTGGTTTTCCCTTGAAGAGGAAAGGGTGATGCAGCAAAGTAGATAAGTATTTCCCTCAGTTTGTTGAGAACCAAGGTATCAATCCAGTAGGAGGAACAAGCAAGGCCCCAATAGTAGTACCTACACAAATAATCAAACTCTTGCACCCAACGCTATAAAGAGGTTGGCAATCCCTTCAGAGTTATTTGTAAGGATGAGACCTGATAGAGATAGGTATAAAATATTGCGGAAAGAAAAGTAAATAAATTGCAGCAAAGTATTTTTGGTATTTTTGGTTTATAGATCTAAAAATATAATATGGAAAATAGACCCGGGGGCCATAGGTTTCACTAGAAGCTTGTCTCATAAAGGAAAATAATATGGTGGGTGAGCAAATTACTGTCGAGCAATTGATAGAAAAGCAAATAATATAAAGATATATAAGGTAATGATTATGCATATAGGCATCATCCCTATCAAGCTGACCGAAATGATTTTGCATCTACTACTATTACTCCACACATCGACCGACTCCTGCCTGCATCTAGAGTATTAAGTTCATGAAAAACAGAGTAATGCATTAAGTAAGATGACATGATGTAGAGGGATAAACTCAAGCAATATGATGAAAATCCCATATTTTTAACCTTGATGGCAACAATACAATACGTGCCTCGCTACCCCTACTGTCACTGGGTGAGGACACCCCAAAATTGAACACAAAACTAAGCACTTCTCCCGTTGCAAGAATTACCAATCTAGTTGGCCAAACCAAACCAATAATTCGAAGAGACTTGCAAAGATATGAAATCATGGATATAAGAATTAAGAAGAGACTCAAATAATATTCATAGATAATCTGAACATAAACTCACAATTCATTGGATCTCGACAAACACACCGCAAAAGAGTATTACATCGGATAGATCTCCATGAATATCATGAAGAACATGGTATTGAAGATCAAAGAGTGAGAAGAAGCCATCTAACTACTAGCTATGGACCCGTAGATCTGTGGTGAACTACTCACACAACATCGGAGGGGCAATGGAGTTGATGTAGATGCCCTCCATGCTCAATTCCCTCTCAGGCATATTACCGGAAAAGGCTCCCAGATTGGATCTCTCACGAACACAGGCTCTCGGCGGCGTAAAAGTATATTCATTGCTCTTTTTGGTGATAGGGGAATATTTGGGAATTTATAGGCCAAGAATTAGGGTTAGGAGACCTGCAGGCTTGTGGCCTCCCGGCAAGTGCCTTGCCCCCTACTCGAAGTCTCCTGGGTGTCTTCTGGTCCAAGAAAAATCTTTCCGGAGAATTTGTTCCATTTGGACTCGGTTTAATATTCCTTATCTGTAATATTCAAAAATGTGGAAAAAAACATAAACCGGCACTAGGCTCTAGATTAATAGGTTAGTCCTATAAATAATATAAAACAACATATAAATGCATATAAAACATCCAAAAGAGATAATATAATTGTATGGAATAATCAAAATTTATAGATACGTTGGAGACGTATCAGCATCCCCAAGCTTAATTCCTGCTCGTCCTCGAGTAGGTAAATGACAAAAACAAAAAAATTGACGTGGAATGCTACCTAACATATTTATCCATGTAATATTCTCTAATGTGGAATGAATATTCACATCCGTAAGACTCAAAACAAAAGTCTAATATTGACACAAAAACAATAATACTTCAAGCATACTAATAAGGTAATTGCTTCCTTTCAAAATAACATGGTCTTAGAAAGTTATCCCTACAAAATCGTATGGTCTGGCTACGCTCCATCTTCACCACACAAAGTATCTAAATCTTGGACAACCCCGATGAAAATCAATCAATTGTTTCACACCTTTTATGTTCTCAGACCTTTTCCACTCTCACGCAATACAAGAGTGTGAGCCATGTATATAGCACTATAGGTAGAATAGAGTGTGGTGGAGGTTGCAAAAAGAAAGGAAGAAGATAGTCTCACATCAACTAGGCATATCAACGTGCTATGGAGATGCCCATCAATAGATATTAATGTGAGTGAGTAGGGATTGTCATGCAACAAGTGCACTAGAGCTATAAGTGTATGAAAGTTCAAAAAGAAAACTAAGTGGTTGTGCAAAAGATGTAATACCACTAGTTATATGAAAGTGACAAAATAGGAGACTCTCTATAAAGAACATGGTGCTAGTTTGAAGCACAAGTGTGGAAAAATGTAGTAGCATTGTCCCTTCTCTCTTTCTCTCATTTTTTCTTTTTTTTTCTTTTTTTTCTCTTTTTTTGAATGGGCTTCTATGGCCTCTTTTATTTTTTTTTATATGGGCTTCCCTGGCCTCTTTTTTTTGTAAAGTCCGGAGACTCATCCCAACTTGTGAGGGAATGATAGCTTCCATCATCCTTTTTCTCACACGGGACAACGCTCTAATAATGCAAATCATCACACTTTTATTTACTTACAACTCAAAAGATTACAACTCGATATCTAGAACAAAGTATGACTCTATAAGAAATATAGAAGTGATAGTGCGTCTCATAAAAAGGAGGCGGTGGTGTTGCATGGCAATATATCTCGGAATGGCTATGAAAATGCTATAATAGGTAGATATGGTGGATGTTTTGAAGAAAATGTATGGTGGCTGTTTTGAGGAAGGTGGGTTTAATGTATTGGCGAAAGTTGTGCGGTACTAGAGAGGCTAGCAAAGGTGGAAGAGTGAGAGTGCGTATAACCCATGAACTCATCATTAGTCATAAAGAACTCACATATTTATTGCAAAAGCCTATTAGTCATCGAAGCAAAGTATTAGACGCATGGTCCTATGGGAAGGGTTGGTAGGATTTAACCATCACGCGATCCCGATCTCGACATAAAGGTTGACAATCATTAAACAAATCATGGTCCGACTTCATCACATAACGGTTCACCATACGTGCATCCTACGGGAATCACAAGCTTTAACACAAGTATTTATTATAATTCACAATTACATACTAGCATGACTCTTATATCACCATCTTCATATCTCAAAACTATATGCAAGGAATCAAACTTCTCATCATATTCAATGCACTTAATATGGAAGTTTTTATTATATCCCTCTTGGATGCCTATCATATTAGGACTAAATTCATAACCGAAACCATTTACCGCGTTGTTTAAAGAACTCTCAAAATAATATAACTGAGATACAAGAGTTTAATAATTTATATAAAACACAACACCATCGTGCTCTAAAATATATAAGTGAAGTACTAGAGCAGCACTGCCTAGCTCGAAAGATATAACTGAAGCACAAAGAGTATTCTAATAAATTCACGATTCAGCGTGTGTCTCTCTCAAAATATGGGTGCAGCAAGGATGATTGTGGCAAACTAAAAACTAAAGATTCATATCATACAAGACGCTCCAAGCAAAACACATATCATGTGGTGAATAAAAATATAGCCTCAAGTAACTTTAACGATGGATTGAAGACGAAAGACGGGATGCCTTCCGGGGCATCCCAAGCTTAGGCTCTTTGGTATCCTTTAATATGGCTTGGGCTACCTTGGGCTTCCCCAAGCTTAGGCTCTTGCCTGTCCTTATTCCGTAGTACATCAAATCTTTACCCAAAACTTGAAAACTTCACAACACAAAACTCAACAGAAAACTCATGAGATCCGTTAGTATAAGAAATATAAATCACCACTTAGGTACTGTTGTGAACTCATTCTTTATTTATATTTATATAATATTTACTGTATTCTAAATTATCCTTGGTTCATACTCCCCAATAGTACCCATAGATTCATCAAAATAAGCAAACAACACGAAGAAAACAGAATCTGTCAAAACAGAACAGTCTGTAGCAATCTGTTTACTTCGAATACTTCTCTAACTCCAAAAATTCTGAAACATTAGGAAGATCTGAGAAATTTCTAAACCAAACTTGTGTAAAAAATTCAGATCAAAATCACGTTCCTGTGAAGTTATTAAATTCCTGGAATGAGAGCAAAATTTTCTGTTTTTCAGAAAAATCAACTTGCAAACACCATAGACCATCCCAAAGGTCTTACTTGGCTCAAACACTAATTAAAAACAAGAAAACACAATTACTACAGAGGTAATAATGTGTGCAGCACTAAAAACAGAGAGAAAAACAAAAGCAAAACAAATAAAATTGGGTTGCCTCCCAACAAACGCTATTGTTTAACGCCCCTAGCTAGGCATAATGCAATAGATCTAGGTATTGTCATCTTTGGTATGCAATCCATAGGTAGCTCTCATAATAGATCATAAGGTAATCTTATTTTGTTTCTAGGAAAGTGCTCCATGACTTTCCTTAATAGAAATTGGAATCTAATATTACCTTCCTTCATATCAATAATTGCACCGATTGTTCTAAGGAAAGGTCTACCAAGAATAATAGGACATGTAGGATTGCAATCTATATCAAGAACAATGAAATATACGAGCACATAATTCCTATTTGCAACAATAAGAACATCATTAATTCTTCCCATGGGTTTCTTAATTGTAGAATTCGCTAGGTGCAAATTTAAAGAGCAATCATCAAATTCACGAAATCCTAGCACATCACATAAAGTTTTTGGAATCGTGCAAACGCTAGCACCCAAATCACACAAAGCATGGTACTCATAATCTTTAATTTCAATTTTAGTCGTAGGTTCCCACTCATCATAAAGTGTTCTAGGTATAGAAATCTCCAACTCAAGTTTTTCTTCAAAATATTTCGTCATGGCATCCACAATGTGTTTAGTAAAAGCTTTATTTTGACTATATGCATGCGGAGAATTCAACATGCATTGTAACAAGGAAACACAATAAATCAAAGAGCAGTCATCATAATTAAAGTCCTTGAAATCCGAAAGAGTGGGCTCATTGCTATTTAAAGTTTTCACCTCTTCCATCCCACTTGTATCAATCTTATCATTAAGATCTAAAAACTTCGAATCATTGGGACGCCTTTTAACTAAAGTTGACTCATATCCAGTCCCATCTTTTTCAAGATTTATACTAGAAAACAAAGATTAAATAGGTGTCACACCAATCGCTTTAAGATCTTCATCAATGCTCAAAGACTCTGGATTTGCGGCCATTTTATTAACCAAGGTGGCTTGTTTGTCATAAATTTGGCCTACTAAATTTTTGACGTGAGTGAACTAAGATTTCAAACCACAAAATTCCTTGCCATATCATCAAGCTCTTTATTCAGGTAATCGAGCATAAATCTTTAGTCTTTAAGCTCATTCCTAAAGAAATTATTATGGTCAAATTGGAGTGACATGAACCCCTTAGCATTATGTTCAATATCTTCCAACCTTTTAAGATACGGATCAAAACTTTTAGCTTGAGCCATCGAAACGAACAAATGAACAAGAAAAACGAAAAAAGGGAGAATAAAAAGGCAAATATTTTTGGTATTTTCTGAAAATCTTTTTAGTGGTGGGGAGAGGAAAACGAGAGGCAAATGGCAAATAAAGTAAATGCAAGAGATGAGTTTGTGATGTGTAGTTGGTAGGCGTGATCTTGCTTTGTATCCTCCCCGACAACAGCGCGAGAAATCCTTCTTGCTAACTCTTGAGCTTGCATTGGTTTTCCCTCGAAGAGGAAAGGGTGATGCAGCAAAGTAGATAAGTATTTCCCTCGGTTTTTTAAGAACCAATGTATCAATCCAGTGGGAGTAACAAGCAAGGCCCCAATTATAGTACCTACACAAATAATCAAACTCTTGCACCCAATGCTATAAAGGGGTTGTCAAACCCTTCAGAGTTACTTGCAAGGATGAGACCTTGTAGAGATAGATATAAAATGTTGCGGAAACAAAAGTAAATAAATTGCAGCAAAGTATTTCTGGTATTTTTGGTTTATAGATCTGAAAATATAATATGGAAAATAGACCCGGGGGCCATAGGTTTCACTAGAGGCTTCTCTCATAAAGGAAAATACTGGGGTGGGTGAACAAATTACTGTCGAGCAATTGATAGAAAAGCAAATAATTATGAAGATATCTAAGGCAATGATTATGCATATAGGCATCACGTCCATATCAAGTAGACCGAAACAATTCTGCATCTACTACTATTACTCCAAAACAGATAATATAATAGCATGGAACAATCAAAAATTATAGATACGTTGGAGACGTATAAACGTTCCACTTGGAGCTATTCCAAATACGGCTCCACTATGCGAATCCGGTTTGCAACTCAGGGTCGTCTAGATTGTGTGAAAGCTTGCATCCACGTAACCCTTTACGACGAACTCTTTTATAACCTCCATAATCGAGAAACATTTCCTTAGCCTTCAAGTTACTAAGGATACCGTTGACTGATGTACTGTGATCCACTGGTGGATCACTCTTGTACCATTTTACAGACTCATGGCAAGGCACACACGAGGTGCGGTACACATTATGGCATACTATAAAGCCTATGGCTAAGGCATAGGGGATGACCTTCATACTTTCTCTTTATTTTGTTTTTCTTTGAATAATCCATTTTGAACTCCTTCAAAATCTTGTCAAGGTATGTATTCATTGAAAGTTTTATTAGGCGTCTTGATCTATCTCTATAATTCTAGATGCCCGGTGTTTAAGTAGATCAGTCCAGGTTTTCCTTTGAAAAACTCCTTTCAAGCAACCCTATATGCTTTTTGGAAATTCTAAATCATTTTGGATCAACAATATGTCAACCACATATACTTATCAGAAATTCTATAGTGCTCCCACTCACTTTCTTGTAAATATAAGTTTCTTCATAAACTCTGTATAAACCAAAAGCTTTGATCACTCATCAAAACGCTTATTCCAACTCCGAGATGCTTGCACCAGTACATAAACGGATCGCTGGAGCTCGCATGCCTTTTAGCATCCTTAGGATCGACGGAACCTTCTGGTTGTATCACATACAACCTTTCCTCAAGGAAACGGTTAAGGAAATGATGTTTTGACATCCATTTGCCAGATTTCATAATTGAAAAGTGCAGCAACTGCTAACATAATTGCAACATACTTTAGCATCCCTACCGGTGAGAAAGTCTCATCGTAGTCAACTCCTTGAACTTGTCAAAAACCACTTTGCGACAAGTCGAGCTTTCTAAATGGTGACATTTACCATCGTCGGATGTATTCCTTTTAAATACCCATTAGTACTTAATAGCCTTACGACCAGCAAGTAGTTCTTCCAAAGTCCACACTTTGTTTTCAAACATGGATCCTATCTCGGATTTCATGGCCTCGAGCCAATTGTTGGAATTGAGGCCCACCATCGCTTCTCCATAGCTCGTAGTCTCATTGTTGTCCAACAACATGACCTACAAGACAAGATTACAATACCACTCTGGAGTAGTATGTGTCCTTGTCGGACTACGAGGTTTGGTAGTATCTTGATCTGAAGCTTCATGATCACCATCCTTATCTTCCTCTTCAACTGGTGTAGGCACCACGAGAACATCTTCCTGCGCCCTGCTACTCCGTGGTTGAAGTGGAGGTTCAATAACCTCATCGAGTTCCACCATCCTCCCACTCAATTCTTTCGAGAGAAACACTTTCTCGAGAAATGATCCATTCTTAGCAACAAACACTTTGCCTTTGGATCTGAGATAGGAGATATACCCAACTGTTTTTGCTTTGGTATCCTATGAAGACACATTTATCCGCTTTGGGTTCGAGCTTATCAGGCTGAAGCCTTTTGACATAAGCATCGCAACCCCAAACTTTAAGAAATGATAGCTTAGATTTCTTCCAAAACCATAGTTCATACGGTGCCATCTCAAATGGAAGTATATGGTGCCCTGTTTAAAGTGAATGTGGTTGTCTCTAATGCATAACCCCAAAACGATAGTGGCAAATCAGTAAGAGACATCATATTATGCACCATATCCAATAGGGGATGACTACGACATACGGACACACCATCACACTAAGGTGTTCCAGGTGGCATGATTTGTGGAACATTTTCCACATTGTCTTAAACGCATACCAAACTCATAACTCATATATTCACCTCCACAATCACATTGTAGATATTTTATCCTCTTATCATGATGAGCTTCAACTTCACTCTAAAATCGCTTGAACCTTTCAACATTTCAGACTTGTGATTCATCAAATAAATATACCTGTATCTACTCAAATCATCTATGAAGTAATAAAATAGCAATATCTACTTCATGCTTCATCACTCATTGGACTGCATACATCAAAATGTGTTATTTCCAATAAGTCACTTGCCTGTTCCATCTCACTGGAAAAACAAGGTCTTCAGTCATCTTGCCCGTGTGGCATGGTTCGCATGTCTCAAGCGATTCAAAAATCGAGTGAGTCCAAAGATCCGTCAGGATGAAGTTTCTTCATGCATTTACACTGATAGGGATGGTTCGCATGTCTTAAGCGATTCAAAGTCGAGTGAGTCCAAAGATCTATCAACATGGAGTCTCTTCATGCATTTTACACCAATATGACCTAAGCAGCAGTGCCACAAGTAAGTGGTACTATCATTACTAGCTTTGCATCTTTTGGCATCAATGCTATGAACATGTGTATCACTACGATTGAGATTCAATAAGCCATTCATCTTGGGTGCATGATCATATAAGATAGTATTCATGTAAACAGAATAAGCCATTATTCTCTAACTTACATAAATAATCGTCTCGCAATAAACAAAATCAATATTTTGTGCATGCTCAACACATACACCAAATAACATTTATTTAGGTTTATCACTAATCCCGAAGGTAGATGGAGCGTGCAATGGTGATCACATAAACCTTGGAAACACACATCAATACCTCACCCTTAGCTAGTCTTTGTTTATTCTGCAACTCCTGTTTCAATTTACTAATATTAGCAACTAAAGCGGTGTCAAATAACGAGGGGCTACAATGACCACTAGTAAGGCACACGTCAATAACATCTATATCAAATATACTTCTATTGACATTGTCAGCCTTCTTATCTTCCAAGTATCGGGGGAAGTTCCGCTTTCAGTGACCGTTCCCCTCACAAAAGAAGCACTCAGTCTCGGGTTTGGGTTCAACCTTGGGTTTATTCACTGAAGCGACAACTGTCTTGCCATTCCTGAAGTTCTGTTCTTGCCCTTTCCCTTCTTGAAACTATTGGTTTTACTAACCATCAACACTTGATGCTCCTTCTTTATTTCTACCTTTGCGGTGTAAAACATCACAAATAGCTAAAGGGTCATCATCTCCATCCCTGGCATGTTATAATTCATCACAAAGCTCGAGTAGCTTGGTGGCAGTGATTTGGAAAACTATGTCAATCACTATATTATCTGGAAGATCAACTCCCACTTGATACAAGCGATTGTAGCACCCACACAATCTGAGCACATGCTCACTGATTAAGCTATTATCCTTCATCTTTCAAGCAAAGAATCTTGTTGAAGGTACCTGCTGCTGGCTACGCCTATAGGGATTTCCTTGGCAAATATGCAAAGGATTCCCCCGCGGCCTTGGAGCCTTGCCTTGGTGTTCCCTTCAAGAGGAAAGGGTGATGTCGCACAGCGGCGGTAAGTATTTCCCTCAGTTTGAGAACCAAGGTATCAATCCAGTAGGACGATCGCGTCAAGTCACAAGTACCTACACAAACACAAAGAGCTTGCACCCAACGCTATGAAGGTGTTGTCAATCCCTTATATATTGTTTGCAAAGTGAGAACTGAAAGCAAAAAGTAAACAAAGCAAAGTAAAAGTAAAAGCGGAGATGATAATTGTGAGTAGACCCGGGGGCCGTAGTGTTCACTAGTGGCTTCTCTCATGAAAGCAAGTAGACAATGGGTGAACGAATTACTGTCGAGCAATTGATAGAACCGCGCAAAGTCATGACGTTATCTATGGCAATGATCATACATATAGGCATCACGTCCAAAACAAGTAGACTGATACTTTCTGCATCTACTAATATTACTCCACACGTCGACCACTATCCGGCACGCATCTAGTGTATTGAGTTCATAAGAACAGAGTAACGCCTTAAGCAAGATGACATGATGTAAATGGACAATCTCAAATCTATGATGAAAGCCCATCTTGTTACCCTTGATGGCAACAACATGATGCGTGCCTTGCTGCCCCTTCTGTCACTTGGAAAGGTCACCGCACGGTATGAACCCAAAACCAAGCACTTCTCCCATTGCAAGAATCATAGATCTAGTTGGCCAAACAAAACCCAAGATTCGGAGAGACTTACAAGGATATCAAATCATGCATATAAGAAATCAGCAAAGACTCAAATATAATTCATAGATAATCTGATCACAAATCCACAATTCATCGGATCTCGACAAACACACTGCCAAAGAGGATTACATCGGATAGATCTCCATGAAGATCATGGAGAACTTTGTATTGAAGATCCAAGAGAGAGAAGAAGCCATCTAGCTACTAACTACGGACCCATAGGTCTGAAGTAGACTACTCACGAGTCATTGGAGAGGCAATGATGTTGATGTAGAAGCCCTCCAGCTCCAAAGTCCCCTGCGGCAGGGCACCGGGAAGGGTCTCCAGATGAGATCTCGCGGAAACGGAAGCTTGCGGCGGCGGAAAAGTGGTTTCGTGGATGCCCTTATTTTTTCTGGGATTTTAGGGAATATATAGGCCAAAGAGCTAGGGCAGGCGAGCTCCACGGAGGCCACAAGCCTGGTAGCCCCCCCCTGGCCGCCGCTAAAGGGCTTGTGGGCTCCCTGTGGGCCTCCTACCTTGGCCCTCAAGTCCCCCGATCTTCTTCTGTTTTGGAAAAAATCATTTCGGGGATTTTATTCCGTTTGGACTCTGTTCCAAAATCAGATCTCAAAAAGAGTCAAAAACACAGAAAATACAACAACTGGCACTTGGCACTGAATTAATAAGTTAGTCCCAAAAAAGATATAAAAGGTATATAAAACATCCAAAGTTGACAAGATAACAGCATGAAACCATCAAAAATAATAGAAACGTTTGAGATGTATCAAGCATCCCCAAGCTTAACTCCTGCTCGTCCTCGAGTAGGGAAGTGATAAAGAATGAATTTTTGATGCTTTCGTGCTACCTAGCATAGATGTCCTTTGTAACTCCTCTTATGTGACAAGAATGTTCAGATCCGTTAGATTCAAAACAATAGTTTGCTATTGACGTGGAGACAATAATACTTCAAGCAAACTAGCAAGGTAATCATGAACTTTCAAAATAACAAGGCCAAAAGAAAGTTATCCCTACAAAATCATATAGTCTGGCTATGCTCTATCATCTTTGCACAACGAATTTAAATCATGCACAAACTCGGTATTGGCCAAGTAATTGTTTTCACACATTTACTTTCTCAAACTTTTTCAACTCTCACGCAATACATGAGTGTGAGCCATGGTTTTAGCACTATAAGTGGAATGGAGTGTGGTGCAGGTTGCAAGGCAAACAAGGAGAAGATCGTCACATTGACTAGGCATATCAATGAGCTATGGAGATGCTCATCAATAGATATAAATGTGAATGAGTAGGGATTTCCATACAAATGATGCACTAGAGCTAAGAGTATGTGAAAGCTCTTAAAGAAAACTGGTGGGTGTGCATCCAACTTGCTTGCTCACGAAGACCTAAGGCAATTTAGAGGAAGCCCATCATTGGAATATACAAGCCAAGTTATATAATGAAAATTTCCCACTAGCTATATGGTGGTGACAAAACGAGAGACTCTCAATCATGAACATCATGGTGCTTAATAAGCACAAGTGTGGAAAGATGGTAGCATTGTCCCTTCTCTCTTTTTCTCTCATTTGTTTGGTGGGCTCTTTGGCCTCTTTTTTTCTTTTTTTGTGGCATCTTTGGCCTCTTTTTGTAAATGGGCTTCATTGGCCTCTTTTATTTCCTTACATGGGACAATGCTCCATCAATGATGATCATCATACTTACAACTCAAAACTTAGAGCAATGATGACTCTATATGGAATGCCTTCGGTAGTGTACCGTGACAATGATCTAGCATGGCATAGACATCAATGGAAACATCATGCTAGCTATCTTATGATCATGCAATGGCAATGTAGAAGTTGTGGCACATGTCATGGTGGTAGTTGCATGGCAATATATCTCAGAATGGCTTTGAAAAAGCCATAGTAGGTAGGTATGGTGGCTGTTTTGAGGGAGGCTAATGGTGGTTTTATGCACCGGCGAAAGTTGCACGGCACTAAAGAAGATAGTGATGGTGGAAGGTGAAAGTGCATCTAAACCATGGACTCAACATCAGTCATGAAGAACTCATATACTTGTTGCAAAAGTTTTAGTAGTAATCGAAACAAAGCATTCAACGCATACTCCTAGGGGAAGGGTTGGTAGGTATAAACCATCGCGCGATCCCGACCGCTACACAAAGGATGACAATCAATAAACTAATCATGCTCAGACTTCATCACATAGCGGTTCACCATACGTGCATGCTACGAGAATCACTAACTTCAACACAAGTATTTCTAGATCCACAACACCTTACTAGTATAACTTCAATATTACCACAACCACAACTCAAAACTAATTGAGATGAATCAAACTTCTCTAACTACTCAATGCACATGAAGGTGGAAGTTTTCATATCCCTTTGGATAACTGCCCCTTTTGAGACTACTTTCATAGCATAGATCAACTGCCACGCCACGCATTGCCGTGGTCCAAAACATAGAAGTGAAGCACATAGAGCAAAATCAACTAGCTCAAAAGATATAAGTGAAACACATGTGAGCTGAATTGCCTAACCAAAGGATATAAGTGAAGCTCGACAAAATCACGGTGAGTGCATGTCTCTCTCTCTCTCTCTTTAGGTGTGCAGCAAGGAAGATTGTGACACAACAAAAATAAAAGACTCCTGCGATACAAGACGCTCCAAGCAAAACACATAACATGTGGAAATATAGCCCCAAGTAACGTTACCGATGGATTGAAGACGAAAGAGGGGATGCCTTCCCGGGGCATCCCCAAGCTTAGGCTTTTTCGGCATCCTTGACTCAACTTGGGGTGCCTTGGGCATCCCCAAGATTGAGCTCTTGCCACTCTTTATCTCTTTGTCCATAAGAACTTCACCCAAAACTTGAAAACTTCACAACACGAAACTTAAACAGAAACTCGTGATATCATTAGTATAAGAAAGCAAATCACCACTTCCTTAGGTACTATAGCAAACTTAAATTCTACTTATGTTGATGTTGGGTTACTGTATTTTCAATCTTCCATGGCTAATACCCCCCAATACTATCCATAGTTTCATCAAAATAAGCAACCAACTCAACAAAAATAGAATCTTTTAACATCACACCAGTCTGTAGCAATCTGTATACTTCGTATACTTCTGGTACTTCAAAAATTCTGAAAAATTACGACAGTCTGAAGAATTTGCATAGCAATCAGCAGCAAAATAAATCAACTCAAAATCTCTCACAAAAAAAATGAAAATTATTTTCGTGAGCAGAAATTTTCTATCTTTTCCAGCATGATCAAACGATCATCCCCAAGGCTAATCATAACGGTTTCACTTGGCACAAACGCAAGAGAAACACAAAAAAACACAATCATAACAGAATTATGAAAGTGTGGACACAACAAAACAGAAAGAAAAATATAAATTCATTGGGTTGCCTCCCAACAAGCGCAATTGTTTAACGCCCTTAGCTAGGCATTGATAATTCAATGATGCTCACACAAAAGACAAGACTTGAAGCACCACGAGAGCATCATAAAGGATGTGAAAATCACATCTAAGTCTAACATACTTCCTATGCATAGGCATTTTATAGGAAAACAGATTGACAAGACAACCATTAGTTACCAAATGCAAGGAAGAAGAAAGAAACAATAGCAATCTCAACATAACTAGAGGTAATTTGGTAACATGAAAGTTTCTACCACAATATTTTCCTCTCTCATAACAATTACATGTGGGATCATATTCAAATTCCACAATGTAGCTATCACAAAGGATATTATTTTCATGATCCACATGCATGCAAAGTTGATGCTCTTCAAAAATAGTGGGATTATCATCAAATAAAGTCATGACTTCTCCAATCCCACTTTCAATCTTATTGCAAACATCATATTCATCATGAGGCTTAAACAAATTTTCAAGATCATAAGAAAAATCATTACCCCAATCATGATCATTGCAACAAGTAGTGGACAAAGCAAAACTAGCATCCCCAAGCTTAGGGTTTTGCATATTTTTAGCATGATTGTCACTAATAGGATTTATAGTGAAACCATTGCAATCATGCTCTTCATTCAAGGAGCCCTCGTGAATCACTTCATAAATTTCTTCCTCACAATTTTCAGATTCATGCATCTCAAGCAAAACTCCATAAACATAGTCAAGTGCACTCAACTCACTAGCAATTGGATCAACATAATTGGATCTCTTAAAGAGATTAGCAAGTGGATGAGGATCCATATCACTAGATTTTCAGCAAGCGAAGATGCAAGCATATTGAAGGCACATGGCACACAAGCGAACAGAAAGCAAGCGAGAGAAAACGTCAAACGAAAAAAGCAAATAGGTGAAGTGGGGGAGAGGAAAATGAGAGGCAGCTGGCAAACAAAGTAAATGCAAGAGATGAGTTTGTGACACTTACTTGGATAGATCTTGACTTGATCTCTCCCCGGCAACGGCGCCAGAAATCCTTCTGTTGTTGGCTACGCCTATAGGGATTTCCTTGGAAAATATGCAAAGGATTCCCCCGCGGCCTTGGAGCCTTGCGTTGGTGTTCCCTTGAAGAGGAAAGGGTGATGTACCACAGCGGCGGTAAGTATTTCCCTCAGTTTGAGAACCAAGGTATCAATCCAGTAGGAGGATTGCGTCAAGTCACAAGTACCTACACAAACACAAAGAGCTTGCACCCAACGCTATGAAGGGGTTGTCAATCCCTTATAGATTGTTTGCAAAGTGAGAACTGAAAGCAAAAAGTAAACAAAGCAAAGTAAAAGTAAAAGCGGAGATGATCATTGTGAGTAGACCCGGGGGCCGTAGTGTTCACTAGTGGCTTCTCTCATGAAAGCAAGTAGACGGTGGGTGAACGAATTACTGTCGAGCAATTGATAGAACCGCGCAAAGTCATGACGTTATCTATGGCAATGATCATACATATAGGCATCACGTTCAAAACAAGTAGACCGATACTTTCTACATCTACTACTATTACTCCACACGTCGACCGCTATCCAGCATGCATCTAGTGTATTGAGTTCATAAGAACAGAGTAACGCCTTAAGCAAGATGACATGATGTAGATGGACAATCTCAAATCTATGATGAAATCCCATCTTGTTACCCTTGATGGCAACAACACAATGTGTGCCTTGCTGCCCCTTCTATCACTGGGAAAGGTCACCGCACGGTATGAACCCAAAACCAAGCACTTCTCCCATTCCAAGAATCATAGATCTAGTTGGCCAAACAAAACCCAAGACTCAGAGAGACTTACAAGGATATCAAATCATGCATATAAGAAATCAGCAAAGACTCAAATATAATTCATAGATAATCTGGTCACAAATCTAGAATTCATCGGATCTCGACAAACACACCGCCAAAGAGGATTACATCGGATAGATCTCCATGAAGATCATGGAGAACTTTGTATTGAAGATCCAAGAGAGAGAAGAAGCCATCTAGCTACTAACTACGGACCCATAGGTCTGAAGTAGACTACTCACAAGTCATTGGAGAGGCAATGATGTTGATGTAGAAGCCCTCCAGCTCCAAAGTCCCCTGCGGCAGGGCACCGGGAAGGGTCTCCAGATGAGATCTCGCGGAAACGGAAGCTTGCGGCGGCGGAAAAGTGGTTTCATGGACGCCCTTATTTTTTCTGGGATTTTAGGGAATATATAGGCCAAAGAGCTAGGGCAGGGGAGGCCACAAGCCTGGTAGCCGCGGGCCCCCCTGGTCGCGGCTACAGGGCTTGTGGGCTCCCTATGGGCCTCCTGCCTTGGCCCTCAAGTCCCCCGATCTTCTTCTGTTCTGGAAAAATTCATTTCGGGGATTTTATTCCGTTTGGACTCTGTTCCAAAATCAGATCTAAAAAGAGTCAAAAACACAGAAAAAATAGGAACTGGCACTTGGCACTAAATTAATAAGTTAATCCCAAAAAAGATATAAAAGGTATATAAAACATCCAAAGTTGACAAGATAACAGCATGAAACCATCAAAAATTATAGATACGTTTCAGACGTATCAGTACCCTACCTCTCAACACGGGCACGAGCCTGGAATCCTAAATTCAATTCTTGGAACATCTCATGTGCTCCATGACGTTCAAAATGTCTTTGAAGCCTTAATTCAAAGTCGTAAAGCATGACACACTGAACTATCTACTAGTCATAAAAATGTGTGTGTCAGATGTTCACAACATCCACATATGATGCTTGAGGGGTTGGCACACTGAGCAATGCTTCAAGGGCATAAGCCTTTTGTGCAGCAATGAGGAGAATCCTCACTTTACGGACCCACTCTGCATAATTTCTACTACCGTCTTTCAACTTAGTTTTATCTAGGAATGTATCAAAAATACAGGGGAGCTACAGTGTGAGCTATTGTTCTACTACATACTTTGCAAATAGAACTTAGACAATGTTCATGATAATGAGTTCAGTTAATCATATTACTTAAGAACTCCGACTCAACTCAACATCCCTCAGGTTGTTCAAGTGTTACATGATCCAAATCCACCAACCCAAGTCCGATCATCACGCGAGATGAGGTGGTTTCAATGGTAAACATCTCCATGTTGATCATATGTACTATATGATTCATGTTTGAACCTTCGTCCTCCTGTGTTCCGAGGCCATGTCTGTACATGCTAGGCTCGTCAAGTTAAACCCAAGTGTTCTACATGTGCAAAATTGGCTTACACCCGTTGTATGCGAAGGTTGAGTCTATCGCACGTGATCATCACATGGTGCCTTGAAACGACGAACCTTCGCAATGGTGCACACTTGGGAAGAACACAATTTGTGAGGTATCATCTTATAATGCTACCTCGTCCTAAGCAAAATAAGATGCATAAAAGGATTAACATCACATGTAAATCAGAATAGTGACATGATATGGCCATCATCTTGTGCTTTTGATCTCCATCTCCAAAGCACCAGCATGAACTCCATCATCATCGGCATGAAACCATGATCTCCATCATCATGTCGCCAGTGAGGTTGTCGCGCTAACTATGCTTCTGCCACTATTGCTAACTCATAGTGATCAAGTATAGCAAAAAGGCACAAATAATTAAAGACAACCCTATGGCTCCTATCGGTTGCCGTACTCATTGACATGCAAATCATGATTATCTTTACAAAACATGATCGTCTCATACATCATATGTATCTCATCATGTCCTTGGCCATATCATATCACAACATACCCTACTAATAAAAGTTAGACGTCCTCTACTTTGTTGTTGCCTGTTTCACATGGCTCCTATGGGTAACTAACAAGAATCGTTCTTACCTACGCAAAGACACAACTGTGAAATTCAAGTTGCTATTTAACCTTCTACAAGGATCGCCTCTGTCGAATCCGATTCAACTAAACTGGGAGAGACAAACACCGGCAAACCATCTTTATGCAACAAGTTGCATGTTAGTCGATGGAATCGGTCTCTTGTATGTGGACGAGAAGGTTGGTCCGGTCCGCTTCATACCACAATACCGCTGAATCAAAATAAGACTAAGGAAGTAAGCAATCTTAACATCAACACCCACAAACACTTTGTGTTCTACTCGTGCATATTATCTACGCATAGACCTTGCTCATGATGCCATTGTTGGGGAACGTCGCATGGGAAACAAAAAATTTCCTACGCTCACCAAGATCCATCTATGGATATCAACAGATACTAGAGGGGGAGTGCATCTACGTACCCTTATAGGTTGGTAAGCGGAAGCATATATAACACGGTAGATTTACTTGTACTCTTCACAATTCAATCGCGATCCAATTTGATCCAGCACCGAACGGACAACACCTCCACGTTCATCACACGCGCGGCTCGATGACGTCTCCTCCTTCTTGATCCAGCGAGAGAGTAAGGAGAAGTATATTTGATCTCAAACAACATGACGACGTGGTGGAGATGGTGGTGTCACAGTGCCGGTGGGGCTTCGCCAAGCGCCTCCGGTACGACGTACGAGGAAGAAACAGCAGAGACGGGAGGAGGTTCACGGTCGTGGAAGAGTCTGCTGCCCCCTTGCGCCTCCCCACATTTATATAGGAGTGGGAGGGGCTGGTGTATTTCCCTCCAAGCCTCTAGGGTCATAGGGCAAGGGGGAGGAAGGAAATCCCTCCTTTCCTTCCCCACCGATCACTATCCCCCCTTTTAGGGATCTTGATCTTATCCTTTCAGGATATGATCCTATTCCTTTTAAGGGGAGGATATTGATGTGCCTAGACCAGGGGTGTGGGGACTTTCCCCACTACCCACGTCCATGTGGGTCCCATGCAGGTGGACCTCACTTCGGAACCTTCTAGAACCTTCCCGGTACAATACCAAAAAATCCCGAACATTTTCCGGAACCCTGAATATGACTTTCCATATATAAATCTTTACTTCTGGACCATTTTAGAGCTCCTCGTGATGTTCGGGATCTCATCCAGGACTCCGAGCAACATTTGGTCACCAATGTACATATCGCAGTACTACTCTAGCATCATCGAACGTTAAGCGTGCGGACCCCACGGGTTCGAGAATCATGTAAACATGACCGAGACACCTCTCGGGTCAGTAACAAATAGCGGGACCTAGATGCCCATATTGGTTCCTACATATTCTACAAAGATATTTATCGGTCGAACCACGATGTCAAGGATTCAGTCAATCTCGTATGCAGTTCCCTTTGTCCAGCAGTATGTTACTTACCCGAGATTGGATCGTAGGTATCTCCATACCTGGTTCAATCTCGTTACCGGCAAGTCTCTTTACTCGTTATGTAATACAAGATCCCGTGACTAACTCCTTAGTCACATTGCTTGCAAGCTTCTTGCGATGTTGTATTACCAAGAGGGCCCAGAGATACCTCCCCGTCAAACGGAGTGACAAATCCCAATCTTGATCCATGCCAACCCAACAAACACCCTCGGAGATACGTGTAGAGTACCTTTATTATCACCTAGTTACCTTGTGACGTTTTATACACACAAGGTATTCCTCTAGTGTAAGTGAGGTGCATGATCTCATGGTCATAGGAACAGATACATTGACATGCAGAAAGCAATAGTAGTAAACTCGATACGATCAAATGATGTGCTTAAGGTTTGGCCCTTGTCCATCACATTATTGTCCTAGTGATGTGGTCCCGTTATCAGATGATAACTCATGTTTATGGCTAGGAAACCTTAGCCATCTTTGATCAACGAGCTAGTCAAGTAGAGGCTTACGAGGGACACTTTGTTGTCTATGTATCCACACATGTATTTGAGTTTCCAATCAATACAATTAGCATGGATAATAAACAATTATCATGAAGAAGGAAATATGATAATAACTATTTTATTATTTCCTCTAGGGTATTTTTCCAAGGGTTAGTACCTAGATGGTTATCACTCTCTCTCTCTCTCTATGTTCTTCATTGCCAAGATCATTGTGATTCCCACGGCGATCTATCTTATGTAATCACTTTTGCGGTGTGTTTGTTGAGATCCGATGAATTGTGGGTTTATGTTCAGATTATTCATGCATACATATTTGATTCTTCTCTGAGTTCTTATATGCATGATTATTATAGCTTATTAATTCTCTTCGATCTATCGGTTTGGTTTGACCAACTAGATTGATTTATTTTCAGTAGGCGAGGTGCGTTCTAGTGGGTTCAATATTGAGTTGCTCAATCCCAGTGATAGAAAAGGACATGACATGTATTGTATTGTTTCTACTAAGGGTAAAATGATGGGTTTCATTCATATTAACTGGATTTACTTTGTCTACATCATGCCATCAGCCTCCAAGCATTACTCTGTTTTTACTTAATACTCTAGATGCATGTTGGATAATGGTCGATGGATGGAGTAATAGTAGTAGATGCAGGCAGGAGTCGGTCTACTTGCTACTGGATGGGATGCCTATATATGTGATCATTGTCGTGAATAAATAGTGCATGATTATCTGATTTTCTATCAATTACCAAATAATAACTTGTTTACCCACCATATGATTTCTACGAGAGAGAAGCCTCTAGCGAAAACTATGGCCCTCGAGTCTCTTCACAAATATTATCAAATTATAACTACCTTGCTGCCTTATTATATTTGTATTTACTTCTATTATTCAATATATTTTCATTATCTATCTATCACTACTTATCGCTTGCAATTAATGAGTTCAAGGGTATTGACAACCCTCTTTGATCGTGTTGAGTGCAAGTGTTTGCTCTTTTGTATGAAGGTGCTGGAGACGGAAGATTGTGTGGTTCTCCTATTGGTTCAAAAACTTTGGTTCTCATTTAGGGAAACACTTAGCTTTATTGTGTTGCATCATCCCCTCCTCTTCGGGGAAAATCTCAAAGCAGTTCACAAGTATCATACCTAATATCATTCTGAACCCTTGACCTTGAAGTGGCAACGTTTGGGATATCGACGGGGATGACTTTAACTTGAGGACTACATGTATTCACTTTATGATAATGCTTTGTCTTGGTTCTCTATCAAAAGGAGTGCCTTAATTTGTTGGAAATATTCCCTAGAGGAAATAATAAATGGGTTATAATTATATTTCATTGTTCATGATAATTGTCTATTGTTCATGCTATAACTGTATTAACCGAAAACCGTAATACATGTGTGAATACATAGACCACAACATGTCCCTAGTGAGCCTCTAGTTGGCTAGCTTGTTGATCAATAGATGGTCATGGTTTCCTGATCATGGACATTGGATGTCATTGATAACGGTATCACATCATTAGGAGAATGATGTGATGGACAAGACCTAGTCCTAAGCATAGCACAAGATCGTATAGTTCGTTTGCTAAAGCTTTTCTAATGTCAAGTATCATTTCCTTAGACCATGAGATTGTGCAACTCTCGGATATCGTAAGAGTGATTTGGGTGTATTAAACGTCACAACGTAACTGGGTGATTATAAAGGTGCACTACAGGTATCTCCAAAAGTGTCTCTTGGGTTGTACGAATCAAGACTCGGATTTGTCACTCTGTGTGGAGGAGAGGTATCTCTGGGCCTTCTCGGTAATGCGTCATCATAATGAGTTCAATGTGACTAAGGATTTAGCCACGGGATGATGTGTTATGGAACGAGTAAAGAGACTTGCCGGTAACGAGATTGAACAAGGTATAGAGATACCGATGATTGAATCTCGGGCAAGTGTCATACCGGTAGACAAAGGGAATTGCATACGGTATTGAGAATCCTAGACATCGTGGTTCATCCGATGAGATCATCGTGGAACATGTGGGAGCCAACATGGATATCCAAACCCCGTTGTAGGTTATTGGCCGGAGAGATGTCTCGGTCATGACTGCATGTTTCCCGAACCCGTAGGGTCTACACACTTAAGGTTCAGTGACGCTAGAGTTGCTATGGGAATCATATATGTGGTTACCGAAGATTGTTAGGAGTCCCAGATGAGATCCCAGACATCGCGAGGAGTTCTAGAATGGTCCGAAGGTAAATATTTATGTATGGAAAGTCCAGTTTCGGTGGCCGGAATAGTTTTGGGGTTTATCGGTATTGTACCGGGACCACCGAAAGGGTACCGGGGGTCCACCGGGAGGGTTCACCTGTCCTGGAGGGCCACATGGGCTGAAAAGGGAGAGGAACCAGCCCCTGGTGGGCTGGTGCGCCAAGGGGAGGAAGGCCCAAGGCGCAAGGGAGGCAAACCCTAGGCATGGGGGCTGCCTTGGGTGGCAAGCCATCCACCTAGGGCGCATCCACCTCCTCCTCATTGGGCTTACGCACCTCCAAGGGTTTCCCTAGGGGTGGAGCACCCCCTCTCCCTCCCTCCTATATATAGTGGAGGATTGGGAGGGCTGCCACACACCTGATTTGATCACCGATGGCGCAGCCCTACCTCTTCACCTCTTTCTCCTCCTCCGCGGTGCTTGGCGAAGCCCTTCCGGAGAGCCACATACTCCATCGCCGCCACGTCGTCGTGCCGCCGGAGTTCTCCCTCAACTTCTCTTCCCTCCTTGCTGGATCAAGAAGGAGGAGACGTCCCCGGGCTGTAGGTGTGTTGAACGCAGAGATACCGTATGTTCGGTGTTCGGATCGGATCTTCCACGATTTGAATCGCCGCGAGTACGCCTCCATCGACCGCATTGATAGTAACGCTTACGCTATGCGATCTTCAACAATATGAAGATGCTCTACCCCTTTGATCGTTGCTGGTTTGTCCTAGATAGATCCTTGTGTGACGTATGATTTTTTTTGAATTACTACGTTCCCCAACAGTGGCATCCAAGCCACGTCTATGCATAGATTCTATGCACGAGTAGAGCACAAAAGTTTTGGGCGATGATTTTTTCAATTGCTTACCATTAGTAATCTTATCTTGATTTGGCGGCATGGTGGGATGAAGTGGCCCGGACCGACTTTACACGTACTCTTACGTGAGACTGGTTCCACCGCCAGACATGCACTTGTTGCATAAGGTGGCTAGCGGGTGTCTGTCTCTCCCACTTTAGTCGGATCGGATTTGATGAAGAGGGTCCTTATGAAGGGTAAATAGAATTGGCATATCAACATTTTGGCTGTCATGTAGGTAAGAAGCGTTCTTGCTAGAAACCCAAATCAGCCACGTAAAACTTGCGACAACAATTAGATTTTTGCAGGGTACGCTATGTGATGTGATATGGCCAAAAGGATGTGATGTTATATATGTGATGTATGAGATGATCATGTTCTTGTAATAGGATTCACAACTTGCATCTCAATGAGTATGACAACCGGCATGAGCCATAGGAGTTGTCTTGATTTATTGTATCAGATGCAACGCCATGTGATTACTTTAATTTATTGCTAAACCGTTAGCCATAGTAGTAGAAGTAATAGTTGGTGAGACGACTTCACGGAGACACAATGATGGAGATCATGATGATGGATATCATGGTGTCATGCCCGTGACAATGATGATCATGCCGTGCCTCGAAGATGGAGATCAAAGGAGAAAGATGATATTGGCCATATCATGTGTGGCACCCCGATTCAACGAATCGGATTACCAGTGTTTCCAACCCAAAGATCATGTCTTATGGAAACACTCAACAACTTGGAACAGAACTGAACTGACTTTATTAATGGCATAAGGTTACAAATACATATATTATATTGATAGAGAGGCCAAAGGCACCCATGGTGCTGCATCCGTATCTACATTATTTATGGAACAAAGTGGGGCCTCAGAACTACTAAGTACTTCTACAGCGTAGTGGAACATAGCGGCAACTCCATGTTGGAAATATGCCCTAGAGGCAATAATAAAATGATTATTATCATATTTCCTTGTTCATGATAATCGTCTATTGTTCATGCTATAATTGTATTAACAGGAAAGAGTAATACATGTGTGGATAAATAGATCACAATGTGTCCCTAGCAAGCCTCTAGTTGGCTAGCTCGTTGATCAATAGATGATCATGGTTTCTTGATCATGGACATTGGATGTCATTGATAATGGGATCACATCATTAGGAGAATGATGTGATGGACAAGACCCAATCCTAAGCATAGCACTAGATCGTGTTGTTCGTATGCTAAAGCTTTTATAACGTCAAGTATCTTTTCCTTCGACCGTGAGATTGTGAAACTCCCGGATGCCGTAGGAGTGCTTTGGGTGTATCAAACGTCACAACGTAACTGGGTGACTATAAAGGTGCACTACGGGTATCTCCGAAAGTATCTGCTGGGTTGGCACGAATCGAGATCAGGATTTGTCACTCCGTGTGACGAAGAGGTATCTCTAGGGCCCACTCGGTAGAACATCATCACAATGAGATCAGTGTGACTAAGTAGTTAGTCACGGGATGATGTGCTACGGAACGAGTAAAGAGACTTACCAGTAACGAGATTGAACAAGGTATAGGTATACCGACGATCGAATCCCGGGCAAGTTCTATGCTGACGGACAAAGGGAATTGTATACGGGATTGATTGAATCCTTGACATCATGGTTCATCCGATGAGATCATCGTGGAACATGTGGGAGCCACCATGGGTATCCAGACCCCGCTGATGGTTATTGGCCGGAGATATGTCTCGATCATGTCTGCCTGCCTTCCGAACCCGTAGGGTCTACACACTTAAGGTTCGATGACACTAGGGTTATAGGGAACTGTTATACGAGGTTACCGAAGGTTGTTTGGAGTCCCGGATGAGATCCTGGACATCACGAGGAGCTCCGGAATGGTCCGGAGGTAAAGATTGATATATAGGATGGATGGGTTTGGATGCCGGAAATGGTTCGGGCAGCACCGGCAAAGTACCTGGATCACCGGAAGGGTTCCGAAGGCCCACCGGGAGAGACCACCAGCCCCAGGAGGCTAGATGGGCCAAGTGCGAGAGGGAACCAGCCCTTGGTTGGGCTGGTGCGCCCGCCACACCCAGCCCATGGCGCCTAAGAGGGGGAAGGGGGGAACCCTAGCGCAGGTGGGCCTAAGGCCCACCAGGGGGTGCGCCACCCCCTCCTCCCCTCCTGGTCGCCACCCCCTCCCCCCATCTAGCGTTGTCGCCCCCCCCTTAGGGGTGGAAACCCTAAAGGGGCGCCACCCTCCCTTCCCCCTATATATAGCGGGGGTTTTGGCCATTGGAGACACGGTTTTCCATCTCTCTCTCGGTGCGGCCCTGCTCTTCTTCTTCCTCCTCTCCCACGGTGCTTGGCGAAGCCCTGCCGGGAGACCTCGCCTCTCCATCGACACCACGCCATCGTGTTGCCGGAGATCTTCCCAAACCTCTCCCTCCTCCTTGCTGGATCAAGGTGCGGGAGACATCACCGGGTTGCACGTGTGTTGAACGCGGTGGTGCCGTGGTTCGGCACTAGATCGGAATCACACCGCGATCTGAATCGCAGCGAGTACGACTCCATCAACCGTGTTCTAGCAACGCTTCCGCTTAGCAATCTTCAAAGGTATGAAGATGCACTCACCCCTCTCTCGTTGCTGGTCTCTCCGTAGGAAGATCTGAATATGGCTTAGGAAAATTTTGAATTTTTGCTACGTTACCCAACACTCCATACACAGGGACACTGTTGTGGACACATCCTAGCACGAACCATCAGGACCTCCATCCCCGGCTTCTCCTGCATCTGGCATGATACTCCAGGTGAGTACTTGGAATGTACTCGCAAGCTCATAATAACCAAATAATGCAGCAAACAATGGCAATAAATTATGAATAATACCACTAGGCTTTCCGGTCATCAACTTACTCATGTCCGGGGTTGTCTCACAACCACTGGGATGCCTATCAAGCATCTCCATTCAGTTGAAGGGTTCTTCCATCATTACTAACATCAACATGGTTGACCATCTACTGAGGTGTGGTCGGCATGTCCATTACCGTGGACTCGACTATTCGAATAGGTTTTACACTCTGCAGAGTTTGCACACTTTACCCACACTATGGAGTACTAGCCTCATGATCCCATTCGGGTGGACCAGCATTACTCCAACGAAACTTGCCTGACCCGTGACTCTTTCATCATACCACCGGCGATCATCCTCCCTACCGGAGTCCTGCCCTAGGTGGCCCTGTGTCCTCATGACACCTGCCACCATCGTGGCCAAAATGAACTGTCCCACCTAGGGACGGGCCCAACTCATCTTAACTGGGCTCATAGGGTTATCACCACCTACCGGTCCAAGGTAGCACGCGTGCATAACCCTCCCTCTCTGGGGTATCGGTGAAATATCACGCGGACAGCCCAAGTCACAGCCTTCCCATACCGGCAAGATGTGGTTGTACGATTATGCCCGGATAGGTGACTCATGATCAACCACTAAGCCATGATACACATAGATATTTGTAACAGTAAGCACATATTTCTATATGATTGTTTATTAGGCGGTTATTTTCTAGCAAGTTAAGTAATTATAATGCATAAAGATGTAGGTTATGCTATGCAAAACTACATCACATGGATATGATGGCTTGCCTTGATTAGTGGGGTTGTTCAAACACTCCTGGTCTTCAAAGTTTCCCTCCGAAAATATATTTGAAATAGCAAAAGAAAAAGAAAAGTCATTCAATACCTTTTTATTAACCAGAAATTCTATGAGTGTGGGAAAAATATCAAACTTTATCAGAAAATAAAGGGGATCAGTACCAACTCAATGCAAAAAGAATCAAGTGATTTGGACTTATAAATAAAAAGATACAAATGGTCAAAGTTGCTGGTCAAATCTGAAATAAAAGAAAAAGGGAAAGAACCTGACAGGGGCCACGTCGAAGGCGTAAAGTGGAGGGGCGCATCCACTTACCGCTTCGGCTGCGGGCCTCGGTCACTGGCAGGTGGGGTCGGTCACTTCAAAATAGAGAGAGGGGGAGGGATACAGGGACGCGGCGGCTCCCCGGCAATGGTCGTCGGTGCTAGAGACGGCGGCGAGGCTTGGGACTAGGGGGAATGGAACGAGGGTCTACGACGAGCACGCACGTACCCGCAGATCAGCGAGAGGTGGACAAATGGTGTTGTCCCCTTCTTCTCCGGCGGCGGCGGCTTCGGGTGGTCGTCGGAGACGGCAATGCAGACGAGGATTGGCTCGGGCGAGGGGTTGAGGAGCACCAGGGGGAAACCCTCAGCTCGATGGAGGGGTGCGGGGGGCTCTTGAGAGGTTGGTTGGCACTGGCGACGGTGGGGATACAAGCGGAGGAACTCCGGCGATGATTCGAGGCCGGAGGGCCTCTTGGCCTCGGCTCACTCAATGGGGGGCTGATTGGAGGCTGCACGAGAGGGGTGGAGAGCTCAAAGGTGTCGGGGCACCCTTTAAATAGACCGGCGACGAGCACGGCCGATCTCTCCCGAAGCGGCGAGGATAAGCTTGGACACTGGCGCGGGGGGGATGAGCTGGCCGTTGCTGTGTGACCTAAGGTGACGGAGGAGGGAGGAGGGTCGACGGGATGTCTTCTGCGCCATTAATGGCGCGCAGAATCCCACAGTGGCTGGAGCCGATTGTTCAGTCCGTGGAGGGGCTTGGCAGGGAGCGGCAGCGACCCTCTCCGGCGACCCAGGGCCTTCCTGAGGTGCTACGCGGCTGCCAGGGATGCCCTCGACGCTAAGGACACGGAGGGGCGGCGATGGACGGCTCGAGTGGCTCAGCCGCCACAGGGGCTGCACAACGCGTGCGTTATGGCATGCCAGTACCGTGGTCACCATGGTTACTGCTGCCACAGAGCCTCGCAAGCGTGGGAACCTTGTCCAGGGTGTCGACCTTACTCTCTCCAGTCACTCCCTCTCATCAGATCGACGAGTCATTCACTCCTGCAAAGTGTGGCATCAACAACAGATTCTGCCAGCAAACTGGGGGAGGATCTAGAGCTCAAATGGGTTAAGATTAGGGCAAACTAGCATGTCTAGGTTAACCAGCATAGTAAAGACTACAGACTGGCACAGTTGGACAGGGTTTGAAGATCAAATGGATAGGGTTCCTTTGTAAATCACCTTTCTGGTCCAGAACACAAATGAGCTCATGGCACTCTCATGCCATCCCTGTTAATGGTGAAACTTCGTGAAGGAGTGTCATTTAGTAGTTAGCACTTCCTTCACAAAGGTTCATTTTTAACAGAAACTTAGCAGAGTCTTACTGCTCAAAGTTTGTACTAGACCATCAGATGTTTTTACATATTTGAACTAGTTATGATCCCTTGGAGCTAAAGAAATTTATTGGGAATTTTCTAAAATAGGAAAAGTAGGGTTGCTTCACAAAGCGATAATTCTGGTCAGAAAAGAAATAATTTTTTCTAGCCAAAATTTTATATTGGGCAATGAAATATTTTTGAAGATTTTGAAATCATATGATATTGAGAACATGTGGAAAAAGTTTTGGGGTCAATAGCTTATTCCAACTATAGGTTGCTTCACAACCCATTGTGATGCCATAATTCCCCAAAATAGAAAAAGAGTTATTTAAAAGATTTGAATATTGCAAATTTTTCCAAGAAAGGTCTTGGCAAGAAACAAAAGGTTTTGGGTTGCTTGAGATAAGAAATCAGAGACTCACAATCCAACTTGCTTGAGGAAATTTGAAAATCCACCAAATGGCAAGTGAAACTCCATAAATATTTAAAAAGGAAAAGGTTGAAAAAAATCAGGGTGTTACATCATGTCACTATATGATTTGCATGTGATGGTTATCATGCTTCTATATCATATTTTCTTAGAATGATGGTGGTAAATTAAATGAACCCTCACTAGAATTTCAAGAAATGTGTTTCCCCTAACTGTGCACCATTGTGAAGGATCGTTGTTTCTAAGCACCACGTGATGATAGGGTGTGATAGATTCTAACGTTCGCATACAACAGGTGTAAGCCAGATTTACACACGCGAAACACTTATGTTGACTTGATGAGCCTAGCATGTACAGACATGGCCTCGGAACACTGGAGACCGAAAGGTCGAACATGAGTGGTATGGAGATACGATCAACATGGAGATGTTCACCATTGATGACTAGTCCATCTCACGTGATGATCGGACATGGGCTAGTCGACGTGGATCATGTATCACTTGGATGACGAGAGGGATGTCCATCTAAGTGGGAGTTCATTGAATAATTTGATTAGATGAACTTAATTATCATGAACATAGTCAAAAGGTCTTTGCAAATTATGTTATAACTTGCGCTATTGCTCTACGATTTTTGATATGTTGCTAGAGAAAACTTAGTTGAAAGATAGAAATAGCAATTATGCGGACTAGGTCCGTTAACTGAGGATTTTTCTCATTGCTGCACGGAAGGCTTATGTCCTTAATGCACCGCTGGGTGTGCTGAACCCTAAGCGTCATCTGTGGATGTTGCGAACATCTGACATACACGTTTTTGACAATTACATGATAGTATAGTGCATAATGCTTAAAACGGCTTAGAATTGAGGCGCTAAAGACGTTTCGAACGTCGCGGGACATACAAGATGTTCCGAGAGACGAAATTGGGATTTCATGCTCATGCCCTTGTTGAGAGGTATGAGACCTCTGACAAGATTCTTTGTCTACGAAGTAAGGGGGGAAAGTCGTTGAGCATGTGCTCAGATTGTCTGAGTGCAAGAATAACTTGAATCGAGTGGGAGTCAGTCTTCCACATGAGATAGTGATGGTTCTCCAAAGTCACTGCCACAAAGCTGCTAGAGCTTTGTGATGAACTATAACATATCAGGGATAGATATGATGATCCTTGAGCAATTCACGATGTTTGACACCATGAAAGTAGAAATCGGAAAAGGAGCATTAATTGTTGATGGTTAGTAAAACCACTAGTTTCAAGAAGGGCAAGGGCAAGAAGGGATACTTCATGAAATGGCCAACCAGTTGCTGCTCTAGTGAAGAGACCCAAGGTTGAACCCAAACCCAAGACTAAGTGCTTCTGCAATGAGGGGAATAGTCACTAAAGAGGAACTACCCTAGATACTTGGTAGATGAGAAGGCTCGCAAAGTCAACAAAAGTATATTGGATATACATGATATAGATGTGTACTTCACTAGTACTCCTAGTAGCACCAGGGTATTAGATACCGGTTCAGTTGCTAAGTGTTCGTAACTCGGAATAAAAGCTACGGAATAAACAGAGACTAGCTAAAGGCGAGGTGAAGATATTTGTTGGAAGTGTTTCCAAGGTTGATGTGGTCAAACATCGCACGCTCCCTCTACCATCGGGATTAGTGTTAAACCTAAATAATTGTTATTTGGTGTTTGCGTTGAGCATAGACACAAATGGATTATGTTTATTGCAATATGGTTATTCATTTAAAGAGAATAATGGTTATTCTGTTTACTTGAATAATACCTTCAATGGTCTTGCACCTAAAATGAATGGTTTATTCAATCTCGATCGTAGTGATACACATGTTCATAATATTGTTGCCAAAAGATACAAAGTAGTAATGATAGTACCGCTTACTTATGGCACTGCCGCTTGAGTCATATTGGTGTAAAACGCATGAAGAAGATCCATACTAATGGATCTTTGGACTCACTCGTTTTGGATCGTCTGAGACATGAAAATCGTGCCTGTTGGTGTAAACGCATGAAGAAAGTCCATGCAGATGGATTGTTTAGACTCACTTAATTTTGAATCATTTGAGACATGCGAACCATGCCTATTGGTATAAACGCATGAAGAAAATCCATGCAGATGGATCGTTTGGAGTCACTTGATTTTGAATTACTTGAGACATGCAAATCATACCACATGGGCAAGATGATTGAAGACCTCGTTTTCCAGTGAGATGGAACAAGAAAGTAACTTGTTGGAAGTAATACATTTTGATGTGTGCAGTCGAATGAGTGCTGAGGCACGTAGTGGATATCATTATGTTCTTACTTCACACATAGTTTGAGTAGATACTTGTATATTTACTTGATGAAACACAAGTCTGAATTATTAAAGGGTTCAAGTAATTTTAGAGTGAAGTTGAAGATCATCGTGACAAGAGGATAACATGTCTATGATGTGATCGTGGAGGTAAACGTATATATCTGAGTTGCGAGTTTGGTAAACATTTAAGACAATGTGAAAATTGTTTCACGTGAAAATTGTTTCATAACTCATGCCACCTGGAACACCATAGTCTGATTGTGTGTATGTATGTCATAGGCGTGCCTTATTAGATATGGTGCTTACTATGATATGTCTTATCAAATTACCACTATCGTTTATGGATTATACATTAGAGACAACTGCATTCACTTTAAATAGGGCACCACGTAACTCCGTTGAGATGACACCATATGAACTATGGTTTAGAGAAACCTAAGTTGTCGTTTCTTAAAAGTTTGGGGCTGCGATGCTTATGTGAAAGAGTTTCAGCCTAATAAGCTCGAACCCAAAGAGGATAAATGCATTTTCATAGGACACCCAAAACAGTTGAATAAACCTCCTATCTTAGATCCAGAAGCAAAAGCGTTTGTTTCTAGAAACGGGTCCTTTGTCGAGGAAAAGTTTCTCTCGAAAGAATTGAGTGGAAGTATGATGGAAACTTGATGAGGTTATTGAACCATCACTTCAACCAGTGAGTGTAGCAGGGCGCAGGAAGTTGTTCCTTTCCCGCCTACACCAATTGAAGTGGAAGCTAATGATAGTGATCATGAAGCTTCACATCAAGTCACTACTAAACCTTGTAGGTCGAAAAGGACGCGCACTACTCCAGAGTGGTACGGTGATCCCGTCTTGGAGGTCATGTTGCTAGACAACAATGAATCTACGAGCTATGGACAAGCGATGGTGGGCCCGGATTCCGACAAATGGCTCAAGGCCATGAAATCCGAGAAAGGATCAATGTATGAAAACAAAGTGTATACTTTGGAAGAACTACTTGATGGTCGTAAGACTATTAACTACAGATGGATCTTTCAAAGGAAGACAGACGATGATGGTGAAAAGTCACCATTAGAGAAAGCTTGACTTGTCGCAAAGATGTTTCCGAGAAGTTCAAAGAGTTGACTACGATGAGACTTTC
Organism: Hordeum vulgare subsp. vulgare; assembly: GCF_904849725.1. NCBI lineage: Eukaryota > Viridiplantae > Streptophyta > Magnoliopsida > Poales > Poaceae > Hordeum > Hordeum vulgare. Next base: position 168,270,537 of record NC_058523.1, read on the forward strand.
TCACTCGTAGTGATGCTCAAAGTCCGTTGGAATTATGTTAGAAGTTGCTGCATCATTTATGAAATATTGTAGATAGGATGTCAAATATTGTTTCCTCGACGGTTTCCTTGAGGAAAGGTTGTATCTGATACAACCAGAAGGCTTTGTCAATCCTAAAGGATCCTAACAAATATGCAAAGCTCCATCAATCCTTCTAAGGACTAGAGCAAGCATCTTAGAGTTGGAATATACACTTTGATGAGATGATCAAAGATTTTGGTTTTATACAAAGTTTATGAGAAACTTGTATTTCGAAAGAAGTGAGTGGAAGCACTATAGAATTTTTGATGAGTATACGTGGTTGACATATTGTTGATCGGAAATAATGTAGAATTTATGGAAAGCATAAAGGGTTGTTTGAAAGGAGTTTTTTCAAAGGAAAACCTGGATTAAGCTACTTGAACATTGAGCATCAAGATCTATGGAGATAGATCAAAGTGCTTAATAGAACTTTCAACGAAATGCATGCCTTGACATGTTTTTGAAGGAGTTCATAATAGATCGGCAAAGAAGGAGTTCTTGGTTGTGTTGTAAGGTGTGAATTTGAGTAAAACTCAAAACGCGACCACGGCAGAAGAAAGCGAAAGGACGAAGGTCGTCCTCTATGCCTTAGTCGTAGGCTCTAAAGTATGTCATGTTGTGTACTGCACCTAATGTGTGCCTTGCCATGAGTCAGTCAAGGGGTACAAGAGTGATCCAGGAATGGATCACTGGACAACGTTCAAAGTTATCCTTAGTAACTAGTGTACTAAGTAATTTTTCTCGATTGTGGACGTGATTAAAGAGTTCGTCATAAAGGATTACATCGATGCAATCTTTAACACTAATCCGAATAACTCTCAGTAGTAAACCGGATTTGTATAGTGGAGCAGTCATTCGGAATAGTTCCAAATGGTGCATGGTAGCAACATCTATAGGAATACATAGAGATTTGTAAAGCACACACAGATCTCAAAGGTTCAAACCCATTGACTAAAACCTCTCTCACAAGCAAGACATGATCAAGCCCTAGAACTGTATGGGTGTTAGATTCATTAGAATCACATAGTGATGTGAACTAGATTATTGACTTTAGTGCAAGTGGGAGACTATTGGAAATATGCCCTAGAGGCAATAATAAATTGGTTATTATTATATTTCCTTGTTCATGATAATTGTGTATTGTTCATGCTATAATTGTATTAATGGAAACTGTAATACATGTGTGAACACATAGACCACAACATGTCCCTAGTGAGCCTCTAGTTGGCTAGCTCGTTGATCAATAGATGGTCATGGTTTCCTGATCATGGACATTGGATGTCATTGATAACGGGATCACAACATTAGGAGAATGATGTGATGGACAAGACCCAATTATAAGCATAACACAAGATCGTATAGTTCGTCTGCTAAAGCTTTTCTAATGTCAAGTATCATTTCCTTAGACCATGAGATTGTGCAACTCCCGGATACCACAGGAGTGCTTTGGGTGTATCAAACGTCACAACGTAATTGGGTGATTATAAAGGTGCACTACAGGTATCCCTGAAAGTGTCTGTTGGGTTGTACGAATCAAGGATGGGATTTGTCACTCCGTGTGACGGAGAGGTATCTCTGGGCCCACTCGGTAATGCATCATCATAATGAGCTCAATGTGGCTAAGAAGTTAGCTACGGGATGATGTGTTACGGAACGAGTAAAGAGACTTGCCAGTAGCAAGATTGAACAAGGTATAGAGATACCGATGATCGAATCTTGGGCAAGTGTCATATCGGTAGAAAAAGGGAATTGCATATGGGATTGAGAATCCTCGACATCGTGGTTCATCCGAAGAGATCATCGTGGAACATGTGGGAGCCAACATGGATATCAAGACCCCGCTGTTGGTTATTGGCCGGAGAGATTGTTGGAAATATGCCCTAGAGGCAATAACAAATTAGCTATTATTATATTTCCTTGTTCATAATAATAGTTTATTATCCATGCTAGAATTGTATTGATTGAAACTCAATACATGTGTGGATACGTAGACAACACACTGTCCCTAGTGAGCCTCTAGTTGACTAGTTCGTTGATCAAAGATGGTCAAGGTTTCCTGGCCATAGGCAAGTGTTGTCACTTGATAACGGGATCACATCATTAAGAGCATCATGTGATGGACAGGATCCAAATTATATACGTAGCATATTGATCGTGTCATTTTATTGCTATTGTTTTCTGCATGTTAAGTATTTATTCCTATAACCATGAGATCATATAACTCACTGGCACCGGAGGAATACCTTGTCTGTATCAAACATCACAACGTAATTGGGTGACTATAAAGGTACTCTACAGGTCTCTCCGAAGGTGTCCGTTGAGTTAGTATGGATCAAGACTGGGATTTGTCACTCTGTGTGACAGAGAGGTATCTCGGGCCCACTCGGAAATACAACATCACACACAAGCCTTGCAAGCAATGTGACTAAGTGTAAGTCACGGGATCTTGTATTACGGAATGAGTAAAGAGACTTGTTGGTAACGAGATTGAAATAGGTATGCGGATACCGACGATCAAATCTCGGGCAAGTAACATACCGAAGGACAAAGGGAATGACATACGGGATTATATGAATCCTTGACACTGAGGTTCAACCGATAAGATCTTTGGAGAATATGTAGGATCCAATATGGGCATCCAGGTCCCGCTATTGGATATTGACCGAGGAGTACCTCGGGGCATGTCTACGTAGTTCTCGAACCTGCAGGGTCTGCACAGTTAAGGTTCGATGATGTTTTAGTATAGTTGAGTTATATATGTGGTTACCAAATGTTGTTCGGAGTCCCGGATGAGATCACGGACGTCACGAGGGTTTCCGGAATGGTCCGAAAAAGAAGATTGATATATAGGATGGTTTCATTTGGTCACCGGAAAGTTTCGGGCAATTTCGGCAGTGTACCGGGAGTGACGAATGGGTTTCGGGAATTCACCGGGAGGGGCCCGCCCACCTGGGAGTGAGCCCAAGGCACTTGGGTGGCGCCACAAGTCCTTAGTGGGCGGGTGGAGTCAGCCCAAGGAGCCCATGGGGCCACATAAGAAAATACCAAAAGAAAATAAAAGAAAAAGGGAAAGAGGGAGGTGGGAAGGAAGAGGAGGACTCCTTCCAGAACCGAATTGGTGGAGGAGTCCTCCTCCTCCCTTTGTAGGTGCACCCTTGAGGCCTTGTGCCTCAAGTCTAGCCCTCCCCCTCCGTCCTATATATATTGGTGGTTTAGGGTTAATTTGAGACACAACTTTGCCACGTGCAACTCAAAACCTATACCACGTAGTTTTACCTCTAGATCGGATTTCTGCGGAGCTCGGGTGGAGCCCTGCAGGAGTAGATCATCACCACCACCGAAGCGCCGTCACACTGCCAGAGAACTCATCTACTTCTCCGTCTTGCTTGCTGGATCAAGAAGGCCGAGATCATCTTCGAGCTGTACGTGTGCCGAACGCGGAGGTGCCGTCCGTTCGGCACTAGATCGGAACGGTCCGTGGGACGGACCGCAGGGACAGTTCGTGGGACGATTCGAGGGACGTGAAGACGTTCCACTACATCAACCGCGTTTCTTAATGCTTCCTGTTGTGCGATCTACAAGGGTACATAGATCCAAATCTCCACTCGTAGATGGACATCACCATGATAGGTCTTCGTGTGCGTAGGAATTTTTTTGTTTCCCATGCAACGTTCCCCAACAGTGGCATCATGAGCTAGGTTCATGCGCAGATGTTATCTCAAGTAGAACACAAAAGGTTTTGTGGACGGTGATGTTCGATTTGCTGCCCTCCTTAGTCTTTTCTCGATTCGGCGGTATTTTTGGATCGAAGCGGCCCGGACCGACATAACTCGTACGCTTACGAGAGACTGGTTTCATCAATTGACATGCAACCTCGTTGCATAAAGATGACTGGTGGGTGTCGGTTTCTCCAACTTTAGCTGAATCGGTTTTGACCGAGGCGGTCCTTCGAGAGGTTAAATAGCAATTTGCACATCTCCGTTGTGGTTTTTGCATAAGTAAGATGCGATCATACTAGATACCCATAGCAGCCACCTAAAACATGCAAAGGGCGTCTAACTTGTTTTTGCAGGGTATGCTTGTGATATGATATGGTCAATGACGTGATGTGATATATTGGATGTATGACATGATCATGTTGTAATAGTTAATATCGACTTGCACGTCAATGCTATAGCAACCGGCAGGAGCCATAGGGTTGTCTTTAAACTAATGTTTGTGTTTGTAGATGTGTTTACTATATTGCTAGGTCGTAGCTTTAGTAGTAATAGCATAGATAACACGACAACTTCGATGGTGACACGTTGATGGAGATCATGATGATGGAGATCATGGTGTGGCATCGATGACAAGAAGATCGTGTCGGTGCTTTGGTGATGGAGATCAAGAAGCACAAGATGATGGCCATATCATGTCACTTATGAATTGCATGTGATGTTAATCCTTTTATGCACCTTATTTTGCTTAGAACGACAGTAGCATTATAAGGTGATCTCTCCCTAAAATTTCAAGACAAAATTGTGTTCTCTCCGACTGTGCACCGTTGCTACAGTTCGTCGTTTCGAGACACCACGTGATGATCGGGTGTGATAGACTCAACGTTCACATACAACGGGTGCAAAACAGTTGCACGCGCGGAAACACTCCGGTTAAACTTGACGAGCCTAACATGTGCATACATGGCCTCGGAACACATGAGACCGAAAGGTCGAGCATGAATAGTATAGTTGATATGATTAGCATAGGGATGCTTACCACTGAAACTATTCTCAACTCACGTGATGATCGGACTTGAGTTATTGAATTTGGATCATGTACCACTCAAATGACTAGAGAGATGTACTTTTTGAGTGGGAGTTCTTAAGTAATATGATTAATTGAAGTAATTATCATGAACATACTCTAATGGTCTTTGCGAATTATGATGTAGCTTGCGCTATAGCTCTACTGTTTTTTATATGTTTCTAGAGAAAATTTAGTTGAGAGATGATAGTAGCAACTTTGTGGACTGAGTCCGTAAAACTGAGGATTGTCCTCATTGCTGTGCAGAAGGCTTATGTCCTTAATGCACTACCCGGTGTGTTGCACCTCGAGCGTCGTCTGTGGATGTTGCGAACATCTGACATACACGTTTTTTATGACTACGTGATAGTTCAGTGTGTAATACTTAATGCCTTAGAAGCAAGGCGTCGAAGACGTTTTGAGACGTCACTGAACATAAGAGATGTTCTGAGAGATGAAATTGAGATATCATGCTCGTTCCCTTGTTGAGAGGTATGGGACCTCCGACAAGATTCTTTGTCTACAAAGTAAAGGAGAAAAGCTCAATCGTTGAGCATGTTCTCAGATTGTCTGAGTACAACAATCGCTTGAATCAAGTGGGAGTTAATCTTCCAGATAAGATAGTGATGGTTCTCCAAAGTCACTGCCACTAAGGTGCTAGAGCTTCATGATGAACTATAAATATCAAGGGTAGATATGATGATCCTTGAACGATTCGCAATGTTTGACACTGCGAAAGTAGAAATCAAGAAGGAGCATCAATTGTTGATGGTTAGTAAAACCACTAGTTTCAAGAAGGGCAAGGACTAGAAGGGATACTTCGTGAAACGGCAAACCAGTTGCTGCTCTCATTAAGAAACCCAAGATTGAACCCAAAACCGAGACTGAGTGCTTTTGTTATGAGGAGAACAGTCAGTGAGGCGGAGCTACCCTAGATACTTGGTAGATAAGAAGGCTGGCAAAGTCGACAGAAGTATATTTCATATACATGATATTGATGTGTACTTTACTAGTACTCCTAGTAGCACGAGGGTATTAGATACCGGTTCGGTTCCTAAGTGATTAGTAACTCGAAATCAAAGCTATGGTATAAACGGAGACTAGCTAAAGACGAGGTGACGATATGTGTTGGAAGTGTCTCCAAGGTTGATGTGATCAAACATCGCACGCTCCCTGTACCATCGGGATTGGTGTTAAACCTAAATAATTGTTATTTGGTGTTATCATTGAGCATGAACATGATTGGATCATCTTTATTGCAATACGATTATTCATTTAAAAGGAATAATAGTTATTCTATTTTCTTGAGTAATTACCTTCAATGGTTTACTGAATCTCGATCGTAGTGTTACACATGTTCATAACATTGGTGCCAAAAGATACAAAGTAATAATGATAGTACCACTTACTTGTGGCAGTGCCACTTGAGTCATGTTGGTGTAAAACACATGAAGAAACTCCATACGAATGGATCGTTTGGATTCACTTGATTTTGAATCACTTGAGACATGAAAAATCATACCACATGGAACAAGAAAGTAACCTGTTGGAAGAAATACATTTTTGATGTGTGCAGTCCAATGTGTGATGAGGCACGCAGTGGATATCGTTATGTTCTTACTTCACTAATGATTTGAGTAGATACAGGAGTATTCACTTGATGAATAACAAGTCTGAAATGTTGAAAAGTTCAAAACTATTTCAGAGTAAAGATCGTCGTGACAAGAGGATAAACTGTCTATAATATGATCATGGAGATGAATATCTGAGTTGCGAGTTTTGGTACACAGTTAAGACAATGTGGAAATTGTTTCGCAATTCATGCCACCTAGAACACCATAATGTGATGGTGTGTCCAAACATCATAAGCCCTATTGGATATAGCGCATACTATGATGTCTCTTATCGAATTACCACTATCGTTTATGGGTTATGCATTAGAGACAACCGCATTTACTTTAAAATAGGGCACCACGTATTTCCATTGAGATGACACAGTATGGACTATGGTTTGGAGAAACCTAAACTGTCATTTCTTGAAAGTTTCGGGCTGCGACGCTTATGTGAAAAAGTTTCAGTCGGATAAGCTCGAACCCAAAGCGGATAAATGCATCTTCATAGGATATCCAAAACAGTTGGATACATCTCCTATCTCAGATCCGGAAGCAAAGTGTTTGTTTCTAGAAATGGGTCCTTTCTCGAGGAAAGGTTTCTCTCGAAAGAATTGAGTGGGAGGGTGGTGGAACTTGATGAGGTTAGTGAACCGTCACTTCAACCAGTGTGTAGCAGGGCGCAGGAAGATGTTCCTGTGGCGCCTACACCAATTGAAGTGGAAACTGATGATGGTGATCATTGAGCTTCGGATCAAGTTACTACAAACCTCGTAGGTCGACAAGGTCGCGTACTACTATAGAGTGGTACGGTAACCCTGTCTTGGAGGTCATGTTGTTGAATAACAATGAACCTACGAGCTATGGAGAAGTGATGGTGGGCCCGGATTCTGACAAATAGCTGGAGGCCATGAAATCCGAGAGAGAATCCATGTAGACTTTGGAAGAACTACTTGATGGTCATAAGACTATAGAGTAAAGATGGATCTTTAAAAGGAAGACAGACGACGATGGTGAAAAGTCACTATTAAGAAAAGCTCGACTTATCGCAAAGATGTTTCTGACAAGTTCAAGGAGTTGACTATGATGAGACTTTCTCACTCATAGCAATGCTAAAAGTCTGTTGGAATTATGTTAGCAGTTGATGCATTATTTACGAAATATTGCACATAGGATGTCAAAACATTGTTTCCTCGACGGTTTCTTTGAGGAAAGGTTGTATGTGATACAACCAGAAGGTTTTGTCGATCCTAAGGGCCTGTTTGGGACTGCTTCAATTCACCAAAAACAGCTTCACTTTATCAAATTCACTTTGAAGCAGTTTCATACAGAAGCTATAGCACTATTGAGAGAATGTTTGGCTTCCATCTAGCTCCAGCTTCAAGAATAGAAAATTTGGTGGAAAGAATCTATTTGATTGGTTGAGGGGAAAGAAATGAAGGGGTATCCACTTACTGGTGGCAGTGGTGGGTAATTTTCCCCCAACTCCAGCTTCTAGAGTTTTTTGGAGCACCCTCTCAGGAGCTTTATAAAAACTTTGAAGTTGCACCCCAGATTCTAGTTTTTTTGCGGAGCAGCATATCGTGGCGCTGCCCCATTTGGCTTGTCTTTTCTGAAGCAGAGCTGAATTTTAAGGAGCAGAGCAGTCCCAAATAGGCTCTAAGGATGCTAACAATTATGCAAGCTCCAGCGATCCTTGTATGGACTGGTGCAAGCATCTCGGAGTTGGAATATACGCTTTGATGAGATGATCAAAGCTTTTGGGTTTGTACAAGGTTTATGAGAAACTTGTATTTCCAAAGAAGTGGGTGGGAGCACTATAGAATTTCTGATAAGTATATGTGGTTGACATATTGTTGATCGGAAGTAATGTAGAATTTATGTAAAGCATAAAGGGTTGTTTGAAAGGGTTTTTTCAAAGGAAGACCTCGATAGAGCTATTTGAATATTGAGCATAAAGATCTATAGAGATAGATAAAAACGCTTAATAGAACTTTCAATCAAATGCATGCCTTCACAAGTTTTTGAAGGAGTTCAAAATAGATCAGCAAAGAAAGAGTTCTTGGCTGTGTTGTAAGGTGTGAATTTGAGTAAGACTCAAAATCCCGACCACGGCGGAAGAAAGAGAAAGGACGAAGGTCGTCCCCTATGCCTTAGCTGTAGACTCTACATCATGCCATGTTGTCTACCGCACCTGATGTGTGCCTTGCCACAAGTCTGTTAAGAGGTACAGAGAGTGATCCAGGATTGAATCATTGAACAGCGGTCAAAGTTATCCTTAGTAAATAATGGACTAAGGAATTTTTCTCGATTATGGAGGTGGTTAAAGAGTTCGTCATAAAGGGTTACGTTGATGCAAGCTTTGACACTAATCTGAATAACTATGAGTAGTAAAACGGATTCGTATAGTAGAGTAGATATTTGGAGTATTTCCGAATAGCACGTAGTAGCAGCATCTATAAGATGACATAAAGATTTGTAAAGCACATACGGATCTGAAAGATTCAGAACCGTTGACTAAAACCTCTCTCACGAGCAAGACGTGATCAGACCCCAGAACTATATGGGTGTTGGATTCGCTAAGATCACATGGTGATGTGAACTAGATTATTGACTCTAGTGCAAGTGGGAGACTGTTGGAAATATGCCCTAGAGGCAATAATAAATTAGTTATTATTATATTTCCTTGTTCATAATAATCGTTTATTATCCATGCTAGAATTGTATTGATTGGAAACTCAATACATGTGTGGATACATAGACAACACACTGTCCCTAGTGAGCCTCTAGTTGAGTAGTTCATTGATCAAAGATGGTCAAGGTTTCATGGCCATAGGCAAGGGTTGTCACTTGATAACGGGATAACATCATTAGTACAATCATGTGATGGACAAGACCCAAATTATATACGTAGCATATTGATCGTGTCATTTTATTGCTATTGTTTTCTGCGTGTCAAGTATTTATTCCTATAACCATGAGATCATATAGCTCACTGGCACGGGAGGAATACCTTGTGTGTATCAAATGTCACAACGTAACTAGGTGACTATAAAGGTACTCTACAGGTATCTCCGAATGCGTCCATTGAGTTAGTATGGATCAAGACTGGGATTTGTCACTCCGTGTGACGGAGAGGTATCTCGGGGCCCACTTGGTAATACAACATCACACACAAGCCTTGCAAGCAATGTGACTAAGTTTAAGTCACGGGATCTTGTATTACGGAATGAGTAAAGAGACTTGTTGGTAACGAGATTGAAATAGGTATGCGGATACCGACGATCAAATCTCGGGCAAGTAACATACCGAAGGACAAAGGGAATGACATACGGGATTATATGAATCCTTGACACTGAGGTTCAACCGATAAGATCTTCGGAGAATATGTAGGATCCAATATGGGCATCCAGGGCCCGCTATTGCATATTGACCGAGGAGTACATCGGGGCATGTCTACATAGTTCTCGAACCCGCAGGGTCTGCACACTTAAGGTTCGATGATGTTTTAGCATAGTTGAGTTATATGTGTGGTTACCGAATGTTGTTCGGAGTCCCCAATGAGATCACGGACGTCACGAGGGTTTCCGGAATGGTCCAGAAACAAAGATTGATATATAGGATGGTTTCATTTGGTCATCGGAAAGTTTCGGGCAATTCCGATAGTGTACCGGGAGTGACGAATGGGTTCCGAGAGTTCACCGGGAGGGGCCCACCCGGGAGTGAGCCCAAGGCACTAGGGTGGCGCCACAAGTCCTTAGTGGGATGGTGGAGTCAGCCCAAGGGGCCCATGGTGACACATAAGAAAATACCAAAAGAAAATAAAAGAAAAAGGGAAAGAGGGACGTGGGAAGGAAGAGGAGGACTCCTCCTTCCCAAACCGAATTGGAGGAGGAGTCCTCCTCCTCCCTTGGCCAGCGCACCCTTGAGGCCTTGTGCCCCAAGGCTAGCCCTCCCCCTCCCTCCTATATATATTGGTGGTTTAGGGCTGATTTGAGACACAACTTTGCCACGTGCAACTCAAACCTATACCACGTAGTTTTACCTCTAGATCAGATTTCTATGGAGCTCGGGCGGAGCCCTGCAGGAGTAGATCATCACCACCACCGGAGCACCGTCACGCTACCGGAGAACTCATCTAGTTCTCCGTCTTGCTTGCTGGATCAAGAAGGCCGAGATCATCGTCGAGTTGTACATGTGCTGAACGCGGAGGTGCCGTCCGTTCGGCTCTAGATCGGAACTGATCGTGGGACGGATCACAGGGACGGTTCAAGGGACGTGAAGATGTTCCACTACAACAACCGCGTTTCTTAACGCTTCCTGTTGTGCGATCTACAAGGGTACGTAGATCCAAATCTCCACTCGTAGATGGACATCACTATGATAGGTCTTCGTGTTCGTAGGAAAATTTTTGTTTCCCATTCAACGTTCCCCAACAGAGATGTCTCGGTCATGACTGCATGTTTCCCGAACCCGTAGAGTCTACACACTTAAGGTTCTGTGACACTAGAGTTGGGAATCGTATATGTGGTTACCGAAGGTTGTTCGGAGTCCCGAATGAGATCCCGGACGTCACGACGAGTTCCGTAATGGTCTGGAGGTAAAGATTTATATATGGAAAGTCTAGTTTTGGTCGCCGGAATAGTTTCATGGTTTACCGGTATTGTACCAGGACCACCGAAAGGGTACCGGGGGTCCACCTGTCCCGGAGGGCCACGTGGACTGAAAAGGGAGAGGAACCAGCCCCTGGTGGGCTGGTGCGCCAAGGGGAGGAAGGCCCAAGGCGCAAGGGAGGCAAACCCTAGGCGTGGGGGCTGCATTGGGTGGCAAGCCACCCACCTAGGGCGCCTCCACCTCCTCCTCCTTGGGCTGCCGCACCTCCTAGGGTTACCCTAGTGGTGGCGCACCCCCTCTCCCTCCCTCCTATATATAGCGGAGGATTGGGAGGGCTGCCACACACCTGATTTGATCACCTATCACGCAGCCCTACGTCTCCACCTCTTTCTCCTCCTCCACGGTGCTTGGCGAAGCCCTGCCGGAGAGCCACATACTCCATCGCCACCACGTCGTCGTGCTGCCGGAGTTCTCCCTCAACTTCTCCTCCCTCCTTGCTGGATCAAGAAGGAGGAGACGTCCCCGGGCTGTAGGTGTTTTGAACACGGAGACACCGTACATTCGGTATTCGGATCAGATCTTCCGTGATTTGAATCGCCGCGAGTATGATCCATCGACCGCGTTCATAGTAACGCTTCCGCTATGCGATCTTCAACGGTATGAAGATGCTCTACCCCTTTGCTCGTTGCTGGTTTCTCCTAGATAGATCCTTGTGTGACGTAGGAAGTTTTTTGAAATTACTACGTTCCCCAACATAGTTACCTCTAGTTTTCATTAGGACCCCGTTGCGAGGGGAGGTTAGAAAAAAAATATGTTATGCAAGTTCTTATCGCAAGCACGTATAGCTATATATGAAACGCATGCCTATATAGATATTAATGAATTGGAGCTAGTTCACCATCGCTCTAGGTTATGACTGTTGCATAATGAATCTCATTCGAACACCCCATCTCTTACATCCGTAACATTACTACTGTCTCACTTCGCTATTACTCTGCAAACTTGTTACTATTTTTGCTACTACTACTTTATCAGCATTGATATTATCTTATTCTGCTACTAATAAATTGTCACACGCAACTTTTCTCTCTAGGTGTGGTTGGATTGACAACTCAACTACCAAAGCTTATAAATTTTCTTTGCCCCCCTTATGTCGAATCAATAAATTTTGACTGAAAATTTTTCCTCGGGGAGTGTCGCGATCTTGTGGGTCATCAAGGGAGTCCAAGGTATTCCTTGGGAAGGAAGCCGCATGTCTCCCAAAGGTGGAGCCAACGCGACCTGCATGTCACTGTTCATGCTAAATTGAGATGCGCATGTTTTGAGAAAAAAAAAAGGATTTTAGCTTTACGGCGATCGGTTGCCTTTCCTTTTTTTGGCTTTTGCTATGGGTCACTCTACGGAGGCTCAGTTTTTTCCTTCTTGTAGACCTTGTTTTGATGGTTTCATATATAAAATGTGGAATCGGGAGGGCTTCAACCCCTCCTGATGCTCTACATTTTTTCCATATGTACATGTCTGTAACAAAGGCGTTGAGGATGAGCTTTCAGTGGGAAACCTACTCTTGATCCGTACGACATATGATAAGGGTGTCATTGTCATATTAGAGAATCGAAGCAGAAAGCACGGTTGATGGGGGTGCACAAGCACAAAGCCAGGAGCCACCTCGTAGAAAAAGGTGGATCCCTTAGATGTTGCACTATACAAATATAATCTTTCTATGAAACACAAGATGTTATATATTCTCAAGGTTGCGGCCTAGATTATGGAGCTTCATCACGGAGCACATGAAGCTACCAATTTTGTTTTCCATTCACCGACCCTTCCACTAAACCTACCGAAACCTTTTGTATGATAAGGCCCGCTGCTATGGCGGATAATAGTCTCCTTTTGGATGAGCAAGTGACATACCATAGAAAAGGCATAAGTGTGAAACTTATTTATCATAGTAAGTGTATACATGCAATGTACCTCTTATTTGAGTTCATACTTTACCTCACATCATTTTAACTTGTTTTCTTCCTTTTCCCGAATCTTAATCCATCATAGGAGCACGTGCATCACATTTTGTTCAACGCGAAATTACATTAGAGTCACCGTGGTAGCAACCAAAGGGACGTAGACCCGATACTTTTTTACAAGCTGTTACTTCATCTCATCTGACATCACGGACGAGTCTTTCTATTTCAAACACGTAGTTGTGCAACATGGACTGCCCCAATAAACGGATCAGTCCAATTCTAATTTTCTTTGATTTAATATTTTATTAAAGTAACTTTTTTACATATTTAACATATCCAAGAGAGAAGTGGAAAAAATCAGAATCCAGAAAATGTTCCCAAAGTAAAAAAAATATGATTGTGAATTAAAAATAAATATCAGCAAAATTTGAAAATTGTTTACGAATTCAATATATTTTGACAAAATCCAAAAATATTTGCAATTTTAAACAATGTTCTTGTTTGAATTTAGAAAAAACTGAGATGAATTAAAAAAGACTTGCGAAAAATGGGACCGGAACCGAACCCGCGATGGTTTCCGATTTGGGGTTGTACTCGAGACCGTGCGCGGCATCCTTTTCTCCTTCCTGAATTCTTATTGCCTCCAAATTCACTACGATTCAGCGTTCGCCAGCCGGCGTCGATCGAGACGATGGTCAAGCCGGAGCACCAAGCGCGGCAGGGGCCGACGAAGCGACGGCACCGGCAAATGCGCGGACGGAAGGCACCCTCGGCGCCGCGGCGGCACTCCCGGACGGCATGGCAGACACGGGAGCGCGCCTGCCGGTTTGACGTCAAGGTGGACGGATTCGACTCTGCCAAGATCGTGAGGCCGCAACTCCGGTCGGAGATTGGCGAGGTGCGTGGTTCCCTTGAGAGGATCAGCATAGCAGAGTTCCTCGCCCACGAAGCTGCAGTCCAGGGCGATGCGGCGGCGGAACCCTCGTCGTCGCCGTCATCCAAGGCAGCAACGCGTGACGCGAACCCACTGCTCTCGATCACGTGTGACTCTGCAGTCCATGCCGTCGCCGGAAAGGGTCCCTCGTCGTCCTCACCAAAGGCCCCTCCGCATGGGGCGAAAAGACTGCTCCTGACTGCCGCCGAGCCTCGACCGGAGGCCCCCGCCACGCCGGTCTTGAAGAGCATGAAGACGATCCCAAGCACAGGGCCTCCGACGAGCACGCCGCGCGCGGTGACTTTCCAAGCGTTTCACGTGGTACCACCAGAACGGCCGGACGCCGAACCGGCCGTGCTGGTGCGGGCATCGCATCTCAAAATCCGGTTCGCCGGCATCATCGCCAAGGCCAAAGAGAGTATGCTCATCCGCCATCGACAGGACCTCGAGAGGCGGCCGGCAGCCGGCATCGACGAAACGAGCCGCGGGCTGGAGGTTGACGCGGAGGATCAAACAGCTCGCGAGGGCGAAGCTCTCCTGCAGCAGCAGCAGGAGAGGAACGCCCGCGTCGCCGTGCTCAGGAGAGCGTCTCGGGAGGCGCTGCGGGAGGTGGAGAGGAACGCACGGCACACCGGGCTCAGCAGGGAGACCATACACCCAGTGCAGCTCAAGGAGCTCGGCATAACTGACGTGGAGCATGGACGTCCTGGGGCGCCCAAGCATTGCCTTCCGTCCAACCCCTTAGAGGAGCTCGGGCTCTTCATGAAACCGGTCAACGATGGCGGCGAAGAGGGAATGTAGTTGGAAACGAGGCAAGCAAGCATGCAGTCTGGTGGTTCAAGAAGATGGTCACTGAGAGCATCTCCAAGAGCCACCCTTCGCGCCGCGTTCCAAAAATACGTTTGCCACGCGCGCTTTGGCTGGTTTAGCACGGGGTTAGGCTCTGGCTCCAGCAGCCGCGCTATAATGCAGCACGCGCCGCTCCAGCAGTGCCCAAAAATACAGCGCGCGTACACCATTTTTTAATTAGATTGCATTAAAATAAAAAACATACAAAATTATTTTACATAGATTGCAACTTGATAGATAGTTCGAAAACATAGATAGATAATTTATGAATATTGCTTTTGGCTCCCGAGCTCACTGGAGGCCTTTAAATTCAAACTTCAAAATTAGTGAAAATTTGTATATCAATGTTTCAAAAAATTCTGAAAATAAATAAATAGATAAATGAAGGTATAATACACAAGTGTGTAAATTTTCAGAACAAAATACGTTGAAATGAAGACTGTGCAAAAAAGACAAATCTGAGGCTGTTTAACACATGTTACTATTCATCATTTCAGACCATGAATTTGTCTTTTTTGTACGAATCACGTTTTAAAGTATTTTGACCTGAAATTTTACACACATGTAGGTCACATCCTTACATACATGCATATTTGTTTTCAGAATTTTTTTAACCATAAAAATTTGAATTTGAATTTTTCAAAAATAAAGGCCTCCATGGCTCCCGGGAGCCAAAACGCCATTCTCGATAGTTCGGTGCTAGATAGTTCGAAAACATAAAAACTAATCCCAATCGCTCCAATCATCTGCACCATCATCATCGTCGTTGGTGTCGTCAGAGGTTGACAGCCAGATGTCGAACCAACGTTCGTCTTCTTCAATGAAGAAGGAGCTCCCGCCTGCACTGACGATGTCGGCCTGCGCACTCGTCAATGCCTTCCGCCGACGCCTGTCATCCTCGCGGCGCCTTGTCCAATAACCCTGCTCGTAGGCGACGTCCTCCGGGTGGCGCCGGCGCCACTCCGCCATGACCCGCTCGTCCTCCTGGGCGACGAGGAGGCGGCGCTGCCGCGCAGTGTGCTCCGCACGGTCTTGTGCGGAGTTTACACGAGGCGGCGGGGCGACGTCTAACGTCTGCTGGAGCGTGTAGACGTCCTGGAAGTTCATTTGGCAACGCGGCCTGCCTAGGCGCCACGCCGCCGCGTCGAACGCGCGGGCGGCCTCGTGTGCCGTGTCGTATGTGCCGAGGCTAAGCCGGAGATCGTCGGAGCGTATCTCGGCGTAGAACCCGCCGTTGGGGCGCTCGCGGACGCCGCGGTAGCCCGACGCAGAATGGCGGCGCGGCGGCATGGTGGCGCGTCAGGGGCGGGGCGCTGGAGTGGCGGCGGCGCGAGAGGTAGAGGGAGAGAGAGAGAGAGAGTGGAGCGATGGCGGCGCGAGGGAGCGGCAGAGCGCTACGCTTTTATAGACGCGCGGAAAGCGGCGCGGCAAAAATGGCGTGCGAGCTGCCGCCTTTTCGCACACGCGCAAGCGGTTACCGCGCGCGCTGTTTTTCCGCCGCCGTTGGAGCGCGCCATTCCGTCCCGCGCGCGCTAAAATGACGGTTTACCGTGCGCGCGTCTGTTGAAAATGCTCTAAATTCCTATATTTCTTTTGCAGTACCGCACAAGTGCTATGGTAAGCTGGAGCTTCTTGCCTGTCTGAGCCTGACATGTGCAAGTAACAATATTGCTGAAATTTTGTTCTCTAAAGATCAACGGATTTTCATGATCATTACTAGATTATCAGAGCGATACTCATATAATATACTCACATAATATAAGATGTTATTACAATCAGTATACTGAAAAGATATTTTTTTTCTGGTTATGCTAAAATACATCTAGATGGGAGATAAGTATTACACATCTAAGTCCATATCTTACGTTAAACGAAAATATATAGACACAAAACCGTTATCACAGGTCCTATAAAAACCTGGCGACTCACATTTTTAGTGTGTCCTAATAGCGACCAAGATTTCTTTCGTTTTGGGGTATTTAAGATTAAGGATGGATCAAAAATTAGATTATGGGAAGACAGATGGTTAGGGAATACCATCCTCCGAAAACAATATCCGGCTTTATATAATATTATGCGTCACAAGGGTGATATGCTTGCTTCCGTTATCCAAGATTCGCCACCGAATGTGACGTTCAGACGGTACTTAATTGGTACCAGACTACAGTCTTGAAATGCTTTGTTGGGACGCCTGGCATCGGTTCAGCTGCCACAAGGTACCGATGAGTTTTGTTGAAATCTATGTGGAAATGAAAAATCCTCGATGGATTCCATATATAGGACGTTGGCACAGGCTGACGTGCCAGTCGATAATAACAAAAAGAATGATGCATGAAGGTTTCACTAAAAACTAAAGATTTTCGCGTGATACCTTCACAAAAGGATCATTTTAACTAAAGATAACCTCGTCAAACGGAACTGGCATGGCAACACGAAGTACATATTCTGTCCTCAAGAAGAGACAACAAAACACTTATTCTTTGATTGCGAGTTTGCCCGGTCTATTTGGTCAGCTATCCAAATGGCTTCCAACTTGTATCCACCAACTTCAGTTGGCAATGTTTTTGGTAACTGGCTATTTGGAATTGATACTAAGTTTAGAACCATTTTAAGGATATGAGCGCTTGCTGTTATATGGTCGCTATGGCTGAATAGAAATGATAAGGTTTTTAGTGATAAATTTTCTTCTCGTTTGTAGGTTATCTTTCGATGCATAGGTATTCTTCGTTCGTGATCCACATTATAATGGACGGAGTTTCGCGGGCCTTTTACGGAGGCTCCTGTGCAACTGGAGAATGTGGCGAGGAATATATTCATCCCACATGGATGGCAGCGTGACCTCCGGATAGGCCCTCCACAGGCGACGACGATTTACGTCTACATGATTGTATTATGTTCGTTCCTGTTTTTTTTCGTATTTCCCGACTGTTGTTGTGTACATCATAGTTATGCAAAGGCCGGGCGTAATGCTTAAAACTTTTGAAGTAATAAAAGCCTTTTATCAAAAAAATCATTGATCTTACGTGAAGATTCGTATGAATATTTTCTTTTTTATGCTTAATTTAGTCATTTAGATGTGTAATAACTATGTCACAATTAGATGTGTGTTTGACACATCCCTTGTTTTACTTTATTTGAATTTGAGGATTCGCCACAGGTTTCTTTGCATTTCGAGGATTTGCCCCTGCTTTGCCTGGCATCGATTATTTGCCACATCTTTTTCAGATTCTTGATTATTTGTCCTTGCTAATACGGATCCACATTAAAATGTCCAACCTGTCCCTCATCAGGCCTAGTGTCGTTCTCGTTCCCTCGTCCTCGTCTTGCCCAAAAATCGGCATGGTGGCGGACAGAAGCTACAAGGCGGCACGGCCGGCTCTGGTTGTTCGTATTTGCATTGTCCCGTAACCCAGGCCCCAATGCCAATGCGACCTCGTACTGCTTGTTCCGGGTGGAGGTCCTCAAGCGGGGTTTCGTATGGATAGCGTGGAGGGGCTGAGCGCAGGATGCAACTCGAAGCGGCCGTGGAGGAGCATGAGGTGGCTGAGTACGCCGACGACCCATGTCCGTGTAGAAGATACGGGAAGGCAACAACACAGCAAAACAATGACTGAGAGGAGGCACAACGGCAAGCAGTTGCACCACATGGGGAGAGGAGTGACAGAACCACCAGGATCACAACAATACATCCCAACAACGAGACACGACTGCGAGTCATGGCAAATGGTGGGATAGGATACGCGCGAACAAACAAGGTAAATGGGCACAACTCAACGCCAGCTGCCTAACTTCGGCTCAGGGCTAATTTAGTCAAAGATTTTATTGTGTAATTCTAAACAGTGCATATGGGGCAAATCATCAAGAATCTGGGAAAGTTGGGCAAATAATTGATGACAAAGAAAACAAAACAGGGGCAAATCCTCAAAGTACGAAGAAACCTGTGGTAAATTCTCAAATTTCCCTTTACTTTAACATGTTGCGATTGAGTTACTACTTCAGCCGTCGGGGCATTTTCACGTTTGATCCATACTTATGCTGTTGTGGGATCCTGTAATATGTGGCTATTTTCGATGCTGCTCCTCATGTTTCTGAAATTCATGTTTTCTCTTAATGTGCAGGAAAATATCGGAATCATTGGCCATACTAAAACCTAAAATTGGATTACGCAAGTCAAAGTAAATATTATTTTCCTGTTAGTTATTTTTTCCATGATAATATGTGTTCCATTTATATTAGAAAAATCAAATTATAAGTCACGTGAAAACACACAGACAAAATTGAAAGAATAACAGAACATCGTTGAGCTTGACACCAACGCGTGTCACCTGCCTTCGGCACCACAACAACAATCACCAAAGAAAAACCCGACAGATCACCTTCTCACGCGAGCTCGACGCGGCTCCATCGCTGATATACAATTTTGCGGACCTTCAAGGTGGCTCACTAAATATGAAGACATTACAGTTGAACGAATCGGATCGAGACAACACCTCAGACACGCCATCGAACTCCAGATTTCACAACCCATCATGACTAAGAAGCCGAAGAAGGAAACCATACCTATCATCCATCAACCACGAACCCATCACACGTTCTATCTTCCAG
Organism: Hordeum vulgare subsp. vulgare; assembly: GCF_904849725.1. NCBI lineage: Eukaryota > Viridiplantae > Streptophyta > Magnoliopsida > Poales > Poaceae > Hordeum > Hordeum vulgare. The sequence continues at coordinate 168,289,952 of NC_058523.1, forward strand.
ATGTCGTTGATGCAGACCACAATCTCCATTTGCCCCTGGACTACGTCCCAACCTCCGTGACGACGCTGGAGCAGACACCGTCGCAACGACGAAGCCCGAGGACACACGTCCACCACAAGAATGTCGTCGCCGCCTCGATATTCCCGCCTGAACTAACTGATTCCTAAATTCATTACCAGCCATAAAGACGTCTGGCTCGTTGGAGAAGAATCCGAAGCTTCTATATTCAGTATCGTCGTCGTCGCCGTCGTCGAAGCCAAGACGTGAAACGATCCAAAACCTAAGCTACTAGGGCCCTAAACCTAAAGCAAAAAAATGATCCACGCGCATGGGATCCACCCCCCACCCTCATCACCGACAATCAAGAGGTCGCCGACGGAGGAGAGCCATCGAAAAACAGCGTTGAAAGATTGGTTCTCTTGGCGGCGGCTAAGGTTTCTAGTCCGCCCCACCCCACGACTCTCTACGATCCTCTGTTAGTTAGTTTGGTAATGCCGGCAACTTGTGTTTCTCAAAGTATGTACTCTTCTACCCCGTAATATAGTGTATATTTGTTTTGTGAAACTCAAGTTTCATAAAACTTTGATGAAATTTATCTCAAAGTATGTACATGTTGGATCCTCGTTTTAACGAGCTAGTCCTTTAAAGTCATAGGATAATGATTATCTACTAAAAAAAGTTTGTCTGGCTTCGTTGAGGAAGGACGATGACGATGGTGCGCCTTCTCGCTTTAGTGCTTTTAGTCGTCGCAAGGTGATTTGAATGTAATTTTTTGTTATCTCTCATGTTCTTTGTACTACATTTATATTTGATGAATAGATTAAAAGTTTAGAAAAGTCATTACTTGAGTAACAGATAAGATCCCGCATAAGCATCTGATGGGGTAAAATCGTGTGTCATACAATGATATCGGAGAAATGTTTAAAAAAATATCCATTCGTGTGTCATACGATGACATCGGAGAAATGCTTTGAAAAATGTCCATTTTATCACCCTAACTCTCTTAACCCATTAACCTATCGAGTAACCTTCACAATTTATTTTAGGTGAGTTCACTCCCAGCTCAAAGCGTATTTAACCAATGGGGCCTGAGGTCCACAACCACTAAACACTAAGGGTGTGTTTGGTTTCAGGATGAGGTGGAACCGGACGGGTTGGTTCCATCCCTAGCAGCCGTTCTCGTGTTTAGTTGGGTTAGGAATCGGAATTGGGTCATCCGCATGCAGGGAATATTCCCTTCAGATGCTTCACCAAGTGATTCCACCGATTTAGAGGAATCGACTCGTTATTCGTCCGAGAAGCAAAAAATAAATAAAAATAACCAAGCAATTCTCACCGTGTTCACCCCCGCACCCGAACAAAAGTTTTCGTGGTTATTTTTTTGTGGTTATTTTTTCGTGGTTATTTTTTCTCGTTTTCGTGATTAATTTTTTTCGTGATTAATTTTTTTCGTGGTTATTTTTTCATTTTCGTGATTATTTTTCGTAAATATTTGATATGTAATCAGGATCATATATTTTTATTTGCATGTGTTGAAAATAAAAAGAAAATGTTGCTGAAAATTTAAATTATAGGCTTGTTAAATGCAAATAACTCTATTTGTTCAGATATGTAATCTCATCATTTATATCGAAGAGGTGAGTGGTATCAGATTCTTCTCATTTCATCTCTTCAACTAAACACCGGGACGGAACCAACCCATGACTTTTTTTATCATCAACTGAACACAAGGATGGAACCAACCCATGACTTCGGGACGGAACCATGACATTTCATGACTTTCGGTTCTCAAACCAAACACACCTTAAAATCCTTTCCCTCCTCTCATTTCATGTGCCGTCGTTGCTAGAAACAGGAGCCATATCCAACCGTCTAATTCCATGCGAACATCCAATCACGTCAGCCCTAGAAGAAGACGTCGAAGCGCCAAGCCCCTGCACCCTTGTTCCACCACTTCTTCTTCTTTTTATCGCGGGATATCGGCTTCACATTGTCTGCATGTGCCTCAGCTTGCCTGCTCGGGTCCCGTCACCGGAGCATCGCACTGATCTGTTGGCTCGTCGACACTGTCACCCAGTCGTCGCCTTACTCGCCCGTCGGCCTTGATGTCGTCTTCACATGCATGGTTAGTCGCCTCTCGTCGACAAAAGGCCATGACATCTGCAGTCGCCATGGCTGCAACCCTGACATCCTCTGTGCACGGTTGCGATGCCGTTGAAGTCCTTCACGCGGGACCTCTCTCGCCCAGCGTTGTTCTACCGCCAGCCGCTTCTTCTCCGGCGAGGAGTTCGCCGCACCTCCGGGCCTCTTGTAGCAGATCCCCGCTGAGTGATGATCCCACCATCGACCTTCACCTCCGATCCGCATCAAATCCTGCCATTCCAGTCAGTTGCGTCATCAGAATCACCTATGACATCGTTGAGAGACGTTGATGGCCCACCTAACGAGAGGGATCCACGAGGCAAATGCCGCTTTCGCCGCGTCCAAGTCAGCATCGGTAAACCAGCCACCGGTAAACATTGTGACGACTTAATAAAGGTTTTGCAAGATTGTTTAAAAAAAATTCAACGTTTCAAGGTAAGTAAAATGGATTCTTTTTTAAATGTTTTTAGAGGGAAGAATTTCACTGAAACTCTGCGCGGAGCGTTGATCAGCTCATCCGACGGCCACGAACCCTTGAAGGCTGAATTGGTTCATCGGAAGCAGAAGCAGGGAACGAACAATCCCCTCCCGGACACGACCGCGTGTCAGCGTGCGCAAAGCTCACCCTCATCGCCGCCGCCGCCGCCGCCGCTACCGCTCAACCCCATCCCGCCGGCTCCGCCCTGCTCCATGGCCGCCAAGTGGGCCCAGAAGACCGTCGTCATCCCTGCCCAGCGCCGCGGCTGCCACCTCATCACCCCCAAGGTTTATTCAGCCTCAATCTCTCCCGCGGCGCGGCTCGCCTCACCGCCTCGTTCGTGCAATCCAGGGCCTCATCCTTCTGCTGATCGCGATTCTATTGTTCTTATGTCGAGTGCTGCAGGTTTTGAGGGAGATTGAGGGCGATCTCTCAGGGTTCAAGTGCGGCTTGGCGCATCTGTTCCGTATGTACAGATACAATTAACTGAATCAACTTACGATCTGCTCCTTCCCGTTTAGAGACTCCAGCTTCCAACAAGCTGTATTATGCTAGACAGTTTTCTACTATATGTGATAAAAAAAGTGAGGTTTCTCATAAAGAAGGAAATAGAAATATAGATGTGGTGGAAATTTTCTGAACTGGGCTTCAATAACTTGGTCAAATTTACTAGCCTTGAGGTTTGCTACTTACTAGTACAATGTTAATAAGATTATGTTAGCTTGTATAGCATAGTCGCGTATTTTTTGGGCCTTAGGGAGGGTTTGTGGTATGTTCTACCGTAAAAAAGTGTGTGTGTGTGCAGTATTTAGGGAAGGGGAAATATATGCGTGGCTGTCGAGAGAACCGTATCAAGGTTTCTTGTTTTGATCCTATATGAGGAAATCAATTATAGTGTTGTGTGATGTCTTACAGTGACAGCATATTTGACAAGTTAGAGCTTTTGCATGGCTTACATCATTTGGCATTGTTTCGTTTTGAGTAACTTTATGGAAATTCAATATCAATAAATAGCACCATAAGAAAATGGATCATATTAATTAAACTAAAAGTGAGCACGGGAGCAGGACATCAGCAATGAAACTTTACTGTGGGCAGGTGAAACTAAAAATATCAAATTGTCACCAATTAAGCATGTAGTGAACGCTGCAATATTTTTTTGTATGCATGTCGATAGCTGATAACCATGTAGAGCACACATACTCAGGTATTTTGGTACTAATGAAATTCCTTCGCTCTGCAGTGCAGCACACAAGTGCTTCCCTGACCATCAATGAGAACTATGACTCTGATGTACAGGCTGACACCGAAACATTCCTTAACAAAATTGTCCCAGAGGTCAGTGCTCTGATTTTTTTCTTGTCTTATTTAAAAGTGTTCCTTCACTGTGTGTTGATTATTGCCAGGGCAGATCTGCTCCTTGGAAGCATACTATGGAAGGTTAGTCTTGTCATTTGCTTGGGTTTAGCTAAACCAGCAGAGTATGCTGCACTTCAAATTAGGGTGGCATGCGGTGATTTGATTCGTGGAGACCGTACTAGTCCCTTTATTGCATTCAGATGATCAGATCATAATAGTTGAGTTCTAATTCCAGGACCGGATGACATGCCAGCACATATTAAATCATCAATGTTTGGTTGTGCGCTGACGTATGTGTTTGCTACCTTCCTTTTTCTCCCATTCTTTTCTCTTCTACTTTGTCCAAAAAATAATAAGCTGTATTCTTGCTCTAAATTTCTTCAGAATTCCTATAACTGATGGACATCTCAACCTGGGCACTTGGCAGGTAAGAAAAAAAATATATATACATGCTCCAGAATTTATCATCTCTTACTATCTGGCCATTTCAGCCCTTACTTGTTATCAATTAGTATAGCATCGTGTCTCCTTTCAATTCAATCCTTAATGCTCTCTATATTGTTGGATACACCACAAACATGACTGGATTGCTTGCGTAGAATTCCCAGGTGGTGAATGAGAAGTTATGAAATTGCAAGCAGTATTTTGTATAGGAGGTTAATGTTGACTATGCTTCGTCTGAATTCAAAATCATTTTCTAAGGCTACACGTAGTATGAACAAGCATCTTTGGCGTACATTATAGTATCTGATGTTCAAGCTTAGTTTCAGTAAGAATATCAGGAGTGGTTGAAACCCTAGCAAACAAACCAAACCGAAGAATCCATACTTATTGTAAAAGATTGCACGTTTTGTTCTGGGATTGCAAAATCTCACCTGAATTTATTTCTTTTCAGGGCATATGGCTGTGTGAACACCGTGATCATGCCAGCGCTCGTAAAATAGTGGTCACCCTCAATGGAATCTAAACGGAGTATTAGAAAGCTGGAGAAAGGAGGAATGCTGGGCAGCTTTAAGCACCAGCATGGAAAATCAGGACTTTGAACATGTCGTGTACGTGTCGTTGGTCCTGTGTATGTATGAAATGAGTAGTGCAAAATTTCAATAAATCGGGAGCCAGCATGATGAGTGGTCAAAAATATGGGACGTTCCCGGCTGTTTGATTAGAAAACATCGTGTCCATGTAGTTGAAGAAGTCTTGTCTTTTTTATCATTATATATGAATGAGGAAAGAAACATGCATTTGCGTTTCGGATTGTTTATTTATTTTCTTCTCCCTCGCAGACGGATCGAATCGAACAAGTTGTTGAATTGCTAGCCGATTTCCGGCGCTCTGCAACTGACCAAGGGACAACGGGGGTGCAGGGGCAACGACGGGGCGACAAGGCAAAAATCGTAGCGGAAGATCCCATTCCACTCGGAGACGCCATGACGGGCGGCGACGGCGGCTCCTCGCCGCCGCTGCCGCCCTCTTCACTCTGGACGCTGGGCTCCCCCGCAACCTACCACCCACGCCGGCATGCTATCCCGCCACCCACGCGCCCCCGTCCGGCACTCCCCCTCCCCGCGCTCCCGCTCCTCGATGCCACCGCGTGTCCCCGCGCCCACGGGCGGAGTTACGAGGTGAGAGCCGTTACCATGCCCCTCCCGTTTCAATCCACATGGTATGGTATTTTAAGGCAAGGCAGGCGTTATGTGTTTCCTGACGCGGATGAGGAGCAAGAAAGGAACTCCCGAGCACGAGAGCTAAAAGCTAGATAGACGGGGCCTCCGACCCGAATCTAAATTAAGCAGGCATGCCAAAGGGACACCTTCGTCTCCGCTCTAATTTTAGAGGCCTTTTTCTTCACCTTCGTCTCCGCTCCACAATCTCATATAGGGACATTTCGCGAGCCTTGGCTGGGTGGGGCTGGAGATAGATCGCCGCCTCCTCTAAATTTTTATTTCCGGTCGTTTCATGTGAGGTGGGTGAGGCGCCACCCTCCTCCTCTCTCTTTTCCCCCCCTCAATCAATCAATCATCACAATCTTCTTCTTAGCTTGTTGGGATTAGGATTTGAGGCCTGTAATTTTGCATGTCTGGTGAGGGATTGATTGATTTATTGGGGTCTGCCCCCTGCAACTGTGCAGCTACATTACATTCATCTTTCCTTGTAGCAGATCCTTCCATCTTCTGTTTCTCGGTTCGATCACCCTTTTGCATGCTTTTTTAGTTTGATTAATGGAAAGTTTGAGCTATTGCATTATTTTTCGAGTGCCTAGATATATCTCTTGTGCTGTTTTCCTTGTGCACGAATCCAAATGATTCTTGTGATTGCTTCTCCGGGGCTCAATGGAGTGTTATGGGATGCAGGGTGCTCCTCCTGGCTAAATGGGAGGTAGATATCCTCACATGCTTCTGATCCTCATACTCCTTCATGGAGCCAATGCCGCTATAGATGAAGCTCCGGTTGAGAAATGGCTGACTCTGGACGGTAAACATCATCTTATCCTTTTCTTCTCGTGCTTAAGTTTCAATTTTCCGCTCCCCTCGATTGACCCAGCATTTTGATTGGCCACCACACGGCCATGCTGCTAAAGCGCTAATCATTCTAATCCTATCATTCTCCTACAGGTCGTCCTCCTCTAGTCACCGCTCGTGGAGGCTTCTCTGGCTTATTTCCCGAAGCAAGCAAGTTTGCGTATGAGTTTGCCATGACAGCCAGCTTGCCTGGAGTCTGTCTGCAGTGTGATCTGCAATTGTCCAGTGACAGTGTGGGCTTCTGCAGAAGTGGCTTAACGCTTGATAAGTCAACACTAATTGCTGAAGTGTACCCTAAGAAGGACAAAACGTACAGGGTGGGTACAGACGATGTTCATGGGTGGTTTGCTGTGGATTTTACCTCAGACGAGCTCATAAATAATGTCACAGGTATGCATGCAAAACTCTTGAATTGTTTCAACTGCAAAGTAAAGTATTCTATATTTTATCTGTGCTTCACGACGATTTACAATTTTTTTTTCCGAACCGGGCTTTCCCCCTTTCCATTATAAAGCATAACGGAAATACAAAGTTTTCTCCGAACCAGAGTAAGAGGTAGGGAAAGGGAAACGATTTGCAATTGTAAAGCATCAAAACTCGTAATTTTCTTCCATATTTGGAACGCATGAGGTTCGAATTGTATCCTTGCCTCCTTGGAGCTGGTTTGCCATTTGGGCTCTTTTAAGATGAGACACACCGGCTTACCTCTTAGGACCTCTAAGAATAGTATTTAATGTTACGCAATCCCGGGTCCGCTAACACCAGCGTTTCCGACCCACATGCGTCAACAGGCCCAACCGGAGAGCAACATCGACTTATGACAGGCCTTGGGCCCTCTCCCCCCAAAAGACTAGCCTGTTAGGAGGGGACACCCTCACCCTTATAAGTCGTGTTACTTCTCCTCCCACAAGCGATGTGGGAGTAAACCCAACAATCTCCCCCTCACACATCGGTCACCATGGGCCCGCTAATACCAGCGTCTCCAGCCCACCAACCATGACCGATCACCCGTGAGTCCACCGAGATTTATTCCGGGCACCTGGGCTCTGATACCACTTGTTAGAATAAATCCGAGGCACTCCGTCGATCATCCGAGGACCAAGCAATCACACGAGCACGACACCGAGATTTGTTAACGAGGTTCACCGATATGGCTACATCCCCGGGGCATTGACTACGGGCGCTCCTCCCCACGACACCGTCACAATACTGCACCCTGGCCGCCCTGGGCGCCGGCACACACCGCCGGCTCCCCCTGCACGCCTGTCCTATTATGTTGGCATAGGTTACATCGTGTGTCTACCCCCGCCGTGGTATAGAATCCTAGCTGTCCATTGATCAAAGGCAGCTTTGGCTATTTGAGCATTCCACTAGCTTATAGCAAGTTCTTGTTTGCGTTAAATCGGAAAGTTGTTGATGGACCTAGTTATCCCTTCACAACCAATGGCCTTTCATATATGCTAGTATAAAGAACTAAAGGGACCAATATTTTTATTCATACCACATGAATGTATTGCAAGAAATATATATCTCTGTATACCTTTTCTCTTACAACATCCAAAATGTATACAAAAAGGTCATTTTGTTTAATGTGTTTTGATGATGTTTCTAATTTCCTAGGCCATACATCTAGACTAGGATTAATACTCGTAGCATTATCTTAGCACATGTGGCATCCGAAAAGGATATCTGTGATGTTATCTTTACATAACGTGTACTCCCTCTATTCCCATGAGTAGGGCGTAAAAAATTTCTCCAATTTTTCCGTTGAACAAGGCGCAGGGTGCAGCGTACACCCCTTTCTCCCCAAACTACCCCTTACTCTCTCGGTCTTATCTCCCTCAGTTCGAGCAATGTGCTGATTCTCCGCTCCATCTCTCCCCAATGGATAAGCGGGCCCTGCAGTGCTTTTGATCTTCCCACCGTGTGGGACGTGGGGGCTTGCGAGGCGCTGTGTGGGTCTGGGTACGAGAAGCAATGTACAACAAGCGAGGATGTCATTAACTAATGCTAGGAGAGATTTTTTCTCAGGGGTGGCATGGGTCAGTTTCGTCGCTCTAGGACTCTCCTTGGGGTTAGCGAACGATAAATTACGCTGTATTTATAGGAACGTAGGGAGTAGCAGCTTGCACAATATATCAACAATGCAAGGGACGGCCAAGTGATGTGTGTTAAGTAAATCCATCTATTTCCTTTCATGCTTCTTGCGGTGTATATATACTACCTACTTGAGTTATTGATGGTACACACATATTATTTATTTTTTGGAAGTTTCCAAGTATTAATGGACGTGTTACTAATGGCACACGGACTATTTACATAGTCCAAAGAAAACCTAACACATTTTTATACACGGGAGCTAGCTAATCGTGAATCCAAAACTGAATAGAACCCATTGATTAGCCTTGTTTATTTCCTTATTTATCACCACACCTTAGTGAAGTCCGTATTAACCCTATGTGACCATTAATAGACTCTTATCTACTATAAAAGGTAATAATATTAGCATGCCCCCTGCCCACCACTAGTTCACACAGAACTAACGGCTCATATCAGTTTGGGTGTACCTTAAAATTCCTCTTTGTCATTTAGCTTCTGAAACTTTTGTTTGATGCGGAATATTGACGTGTCCTGTTGTTTGATCGTCCCTCAGTGATTCAAACTATTTTTTCTCGCCCAAGCACATTTGATGCCATGATGGGAATGTATACGCTTGATGATGTGGCTGGACTCCGCCCGGAACAAATTTGGATTAATGTGGAGGTAAATGAGATTTCACTAATATTCAGAAATTCGCCAAGGCTCCCTTATTACTGCACCATGTTTTCTATCTAATAAAGTTCATGTTTCCTGTTGCAGTTCCATGGTTTTTATAAGGATCACAATTTAGATATCGAAGATTACCTATTAAAACTACCAAAAGATTATCCTATTGCCTACATATCCTCGCCAGATATTGCATTCTTGAAAAGTGTCGGTGGAAAGCTTAAGGGCAGGGCCAAGCTAATTTTGCGATGTCTCCAAGATAATGTTACCGAGCCTAGCATCAGGAAATCATATGGAGACATATTGAAAGATCTGAAATCCGTCAAGGATTTTGCATCAGGAATTTTGGTCGCCAGGAGTCATATTTGGCCAGTGAATAACAATCTGTACCTGCTCCCATCTACCAGTTTGGTCAAAGATGCACATGCCCTTGGGCTGGAAGTGCATGTAGGAGGGTTTTCCAATGATATCCTTACGAGTTACAACTACAGCTATGATCCTGCTCAGGAATACTTGCAGTTCATAGACAACCATGACTTCAATGTAGATGGTGTGATGACTGACTTCCCGCCCACTGCATCAGGAGTCGTCGGTAAGCACCAAGAACTATTCCATGTTGAAAAAGCCAAGTGCATATTTGGTTGATGTCTAGCATTGCCACAACTAACCATAGGGGTTGTCGCAAAAGGCTAATTATCACATTACGCATGATATGAACATGCTGATTACGCATGATTTCTCATCTTTTATTTGTTCCTTGATAACATCTTGAGGATCTTTGCAGCGTGCTTGGCACATAATGAAAGAAATGATCTTGCTTCTACTGCAAGTAAGCTGTTTTTTCTTATGTCGCAGTATGCACTTTGTTAACTCATCATCATCCTACGATCGACTAATTTCTCTATTCAATTAGACGCAGAGAGACCACTCATTATAACGCACAATGGTGCAAGTGGCGTGTACGCAGGCTGCACGGACCTTGCCTACCAACAAGCAGTGAAAGATGGTGCCGACATAATAGATTGCTCGGTTCGGATGTCAAAAGACGGTGTGGCCTTTTGTATGGGCTCTGCAGATCTCATTGCCAGCACGACGGCAGCAACCACTTTCATGACAAAAGTTGTTACTGTCAGTGAAATACAGAATAAATCAGGCATTTTCTCATTTGATCTTTCATGGAGCGAGATCCAAACCTTGAAACGTAAAGAACTGAACAATTAAATTAACTCTTCATGTATTCTTTCTTTCTCATGCACTAACATCTTGTTTTTGTTCATCTGATCAGCCGAGCTTGGTGGTCCATTTGCTCAGGCAGGCCTGAAAAGAAATCCTGCGGCGAAGAATGCTGGCAAATTCTTTACTTTGCCCGAATTCCTTGACTTCGCCAAAACTAGCAATGTCTCTGGTATACTGATCGAGATAGAGGTAGCGTCCTTTTCCACTGAAGTTACTATTTGCTCATGTTATCTCCGTAAATCTGTTGAACTGAACATTCTTGGCTGAGAGCAGGATGCTCCATTCCTTGCAACCAGAGGTCTTGGCCTTGTAGATGCAGTCTCCGGTGCACTTGTCAATGCCAGCTACGACAAGGAGAGCAAGCAGCAAGTGTTCATCGAGTCAGATGACTCTGCGGTGCTTTCAGCGTTCAAGAAGTTCCCAACTTTTAAGCGGGTTCTCACTGTTAGCACCATAATAAGTGATGCTTCCAAGCCTGCAGTGGATGATATCAAGAAGTTTGCGGATGTAGTGATGGTGACCCGCGGTGCACTCGTGAAGGTCAATGGCTTCTTCCTGACAGGGTTCACTAATTTGGTGGAGAATCTGCACGCTGCAAACTTGACGGTGCATGTCGGTGTGCTCAGGAATGAGTTCACCAACTTTGGGTTCGACTACTTTGCTGATCCGATGATCGAGATCGCTACATACTCTGCTGCATTGGTCGTCGATGGGCTTGTGACCGAGTTCCCTCACACTGCAACTACATACTTCAGTAAGTACCCGTTTGACGCTATGCACATTGAACAAGTTTCAGATTGCAGCTACACGAAAGAGCTTCTCAGCTCAAGCAATCCCAACTACTCCTACTTTTGTGAAGACCGCATGGATCGGAGCATAACTTGCACTGGCTGCCAGAGCAACACAGTCTTATCTCTTGTCTGAATGAATTGCAGGGAGCCCATGCAGTGATCCGACAAAGAACCTGACCTACACAATCATGGCTGCAAGCCCCGGTGCTCTGGTGAGCATGGTATCCCCAGGCGCGCTGCCCCCGGCGTTCCCGCCAGCACCCGTGCTGGAACCCGCCGATGTTCTCGACCCGCCGCTGCCGCCTGTCTCGCTGAGTAGCCCTCCGGAGGCGGCGCCGAAAGTAGCTGACAGCAGCTCCTCTCCACCCAGCTCCAGCGCCGGCAATTGCTTCCTGGTAGCGGCTGGCATTGCTGCCTTGTTGTACTCGAGCTTCCATTGACCATCTCTTGGTGACTGGCATTGTACTACCACGTGATATCCTTTTATGTTTCCTCCTCCTCCTCACACCCTGAATTGTTCTGTAACATATTGCTATTTAAGATAGATATACTTCCTCATCAACCTGCACGTAAATACACACCGTCAGAGAGTTTCATCCCGTGCATGCTTGAACCTGAGCTCTCAAATGTTTAGGGAGCTGTACTTTTACTCCCTTTCTTCGAGGCACTGGAACTTACCATCTTCTTCTGAAGTAAAAACAGCAAACAAAATTGCTTCAAAAAAATACGGCAAACAAAAGAATTCAAATTAAATAAACTAAATAATCAATTTTTTTATTTGAATGAATCTACTTCATACTCCCTTTGTCTCAAAATTCTTGTCTTAGATTTGTTAGATATAAATGTATTAGTCACATTTAGGCCCTGTTCGGTAATCCACCAGCTCCTGAAATCTGTGGAGCTGGAAAACTGCAGCTCCCTTAATTTGAACTACAGCTCCGGGAGAGCGGAGCTGTGGAGCGGAGCGTCTCCGAATAGGGCCTTAGTATTTAGATATATTCATTTTTAGACAAATATAAGACAAAAATTTTGGGACGGAGTGAGTATAAGGAAAGAGAATTGTAGACTTGAGAGTTTCAGAAGGATCATGGCATATGCCATTTGCACGCTTCATCCTCCAGCCCAGCGACCAACGTGCTTTGGCGCCACACAAAACATACGCCGATAGGCCGGCTGGTCCTGATAGGCGCGACGCCGCCGCCACCGCATCCTCCCTCTCAGACTCATGGCGACGGTCCACGCGCGCTTGGGCTGCCTTCCGCCACCGCCTCCTCCTCGGCTCCCCCGCCGCCGCGCCGCCTTCTCCGCCGGTTCCCGGCGGTCCGTCGCCGCTCGCAGTCGCGTTACGAGGTCGGGTTCTCCTCCTCCTGGAGCTGCCTCTGATAGCTGTAGCCTCTGCAGTTTTTCTCAGTAGGCATTTGTCGCAGGCGGCCTAAGATTTCTGTAAGAAACGGCGCCTTCTCACCACGCTTCCATCTCTGGCTAATAGCTGTAGCCTCTGCAGTTTAGATGTTCCGCAATCTGTGGGTTTTCAATAATCTTCGGTAGATTCAGGGTTCGATTTTTCTTACAGAAGGGTGTGCTTTGGGGAAAATGGTGACATTGGATGTTTGAAATTCCTTTCCTGAAAACACAAGCAGTTTGCGCAGGGCGTTCCGTTTGGGTCCATGGACTGCGCAGGCGATGTCCGGGGCAGAGCCTTCTGCTGGTGGCGGCGATGCGAGTGAGATCATCGATGCGGTGGAAGTGGAACCTAGCAATCCTGGCGCTTCTTTCCTTGCAAAAGTGGCAGTTGCTCTCGGTGTTGCGGTGACGGTCACCGCAATATCCATCTTCATGAAGCAACCTTCCTCCGGTCCTTCTTTCAGCCTGCCACAGATTATTGACGCTTCCGCGCAGTCTGATACTGTCGGATATACATTTTCTCAATTCGGGAAGAAGGTCATAATTCCGGAATATACGCCAGGGTATGTGCATTTGACCACTTTTCCTGTCATCCTTTTGTTTCCTTGATGCTAAATATTCTGATGCTATTCTAGGAACAAATAGATGCTGAAGTAAAAATATTTATTGTTGAAACGTATTCATGAACCACTTTCAGTCTGTGAGGTGCCAGATCTATTCCTTCATGGACGGTGATAGAATTGAACACTACATATTGCCATATACAATGTGGTTGATGTATAGCAATAGCTATTGAGATGACTATGTAACCTCCAACCATCATTCCCTATTTATCACTGCAAAATTTAGAATTGCTTGTACGACTTACCTTTTTCCCCCTTGCAAGGTTTCAAGAACTTACATTTATCGCTGCAATTTTTTATTGAAATTTCTTTAAGTATGTTGGATTTGCTAAATTTGTTTTCAGGTGGGTCTACTTCTGGTTGCTCATGGCTGCTGGATTTGGACTGTTTATTAGTGAAGAAGCTTTAAACGTTTGGGTCTGTCCTCTGTACTGGTACCTCAGACTGCTCATCTAGTATTCCAACTCTATTTTCCATATGCACAATTTTCTACCTGTCCATAATGGTTTCATTGTTGATAAGCGTATTGACTTCTTTATGATGTAGGTTGGGATCTCGTTAGCACGCACCCTTTGTTTGGATGGAACTTGGCAATCTCTTGTTAACTCATTCTCGACGAATTCATCTTATATAATTTCTACAGTGTTGTGGGTTTACTGGTATGCCCATCCTCTGTCCTCTGTTTAGTGTTTAACTGTTTATAGACCATTTCGCCAGAAGATAGTACAGAACAGACTAATCCAAATTGTTATCATAAACTATCCTTTTGTGCAGGGGTGTTTGTATCAGCGATATGGTTCCATTCTATCTTGGTAAGCTTTTTAGACAAACAAGAGCATCTGAAGACATATACAGCAAGGTAAGACAGGGATTTATCAATCACTTGGCATAAACCTTTCGTGCATTGTAGTGAGATCTAATTATCGTAGTGAGATCTAATTACAGTTCTTTTTTAGCTTGGAATTAGCAAGGAGAAAGCACTAAGTGTATCTCGTGCTATACAAAAGTACGGGAACCTGATTGGCTTTGGTATGCATCTTAACTAGCAGTTTCACAATCATTATTAAGCTTTGGGTAAACAGCGCGCATGTTGGAAATTCCACAGAATGCACCTTCTGTGTATGTAGACAATTGTTTTAGCAGTTTTAAGTCATCATTATCTGTTCCTTTCACTGCAGTTGAACGGTTTTCAATCGGTGTAAGGAATCCAACAGGATTTCTGGCAGGCGCAGTAGTTAGTCCTTCATGATTCACTCTCCTTTCCAGTTTTGAACGAATATACTGGTCAATGCTTTGTTACTGACATTATTGGTAACTATAAACAGGGCGTATCAGCAGACTGTTATTTCGCCGGAATTTGTTGCGGCTGTCTATTTACTCTTCCTATCCAGGTAAAGTTGGTACGCACATTTGATTTTATCATCACAAGAACTTACCACATATCGACGGATATACCTGTCAATCTTTACTCTGACATTCAAGATGTTTCACTGCAGTTAGCGGTCGGTTTTCTTCTCAGAGAACGCCCTGTCGTGGGGCTTGCGAGCGTTGCAGCTGTTGTGGTACATCTTTCATCTCCCCAACACCCACCACCACCCAACAATTCCATTTCTCCCTCCACGCCGTAATCCCTCTAATCCAAATTATGCTTCCTTAGGGCATCTGGACAGTGTTCCCTTACGCAGCAGCGGCGTGCACGGCTTTGTTCCTCTACCTCCAGCGATGCAGGCCCAGCAGCTGACTGGGTGATCCCTGCGAAAGTTCATGGTGCATGCCAACCACTTAGCTCACCATAGTTCAGTAGTATTTCCCAGTGGGACTCCAAAATACATGCTTGTAAAATTTTGGAAGCTTTCAAATCGATTATACTGATTGATACTAATTTTATTCCACAGCGTATGAATCATTGTAAATAGAACCTAAAAATGGAATAATGCAGATGCCTGTCATTCTTGTGTTTTTAACAGGAAAAGGTGCCAAAGTGGTTTGAACTAGTTGCACGTGGACTTTACAATTCTAAATCGCAACTACATATTAGTACACATATAGAAATTAAACATAAATTTGAATGTTCAACCAAATTATGAATATAGTTTACAAAACCGATTCAAAGTTTACAAACCAAATTATTTAAATTTAAATAGGCTGAATGGTTCAAATGTAATAAATAGAATTTCATAGAACAACTAGGACTCGCTTAGACCTTACCAATGATGCTCAACAAGATCTTGTCGGAGTTGAGTATGAACTTGAACCAGTCATCATATCTCTCAGAGGGCTTGCACTGATTTCTCCACATGCATTTCTCCAGAGCTTGAACCAGACATCATATTTCTCAACTGCTTTTGCAATGGTCAGAAAAAGACTTCATGATCTTGGCATGGTCCTCCGCTGAAAGGATCGATATGGTTGACTAAAGTGGGGGTGAATAGACAACTACCAATTTTTAGCTTTTCTTAACAAGTTAGAGTTAGCAACAAAAAGGTTGTCTAAATTATCAACTAGGTGAGCAACCTATATGATGCTAACAACCATGACAACTAGTGCAAGCAAGGAATACACTACATCAATAATATGCACAAAGTAAAGGCAAGAGATAACCGCAAGTGGAACGGGTGAAGACGAGGATGTGTTACCGAAGTTCCTTCCCTGTGACAGGAAGTACGTCTCCGTTGGAGCGGTGTGGAGGCACAATGCTCTCCAATAAGCCACTAGGGCCACCGTATTCTTCTCACGCCCTCACACAATGCGAGGTGCCGTGATTCCACTATTGGTGCCCTTGAAGGCGGCGACCGAACCTTTACAAACAAGGTTGGGGCTATCTCCACACAATGCTTGGAGGCTCCCAACGAGACCACGGAGCTTCACCACAATGGAATGTGGTTCCGGGGTGACCTCAACCGTCTAAGGTGCTCAAACACCTAAGAGTAACCAAATCCACAAGGGATTAGTGGGGGAATCAAATATCTCTTGGTGGAAGTGTAGATCTTGGCCTTCTCAACCAATCCCTAGAAAATCAACAAATTTGATTGGCTAGGGAGAGAGATCGGGCACGAATGAGCTTTGGAGCAACAATGGAGTCTCGGTTGGTAAAAGGTAGGGTTCTTGAAGAAGAAGAACCCTTTATATAGTGGGGGGGGGGCAAATCCAACCGTTACACCCCACTTACAGCACCCACAGCACGGTACTACCGCTGGAGAGGAGCGGTACTACCGCTGCCCCTAGCGGTACTATCGCTTGGCAGGGAGCGGTACTACCGCTTGGTAGGCACACCAACCACGGTAGTAAAAAACTTACTACCGGGCCTACCATCGCTGGGGAAAAGATGCGCAAAAAGTCCGACGAAGCGGCAGTAAAAAGGCTACTACCGCCGAGAGAGTGGTACTACCGCCCCTGAAGCGGTACTACCGCCCCTGGAGCGGTACTACCGCTGGACTTTTTGCACAGGAAGGAAGAGAACATGTTGGAGCTCCATTGCTGCAGGGGAAAGGTGGTGCAAAGTAAATGTGTGAGTGTGTTGATTCCACCCAAACCTTTTCGACGCGGATCCCCTCTTAATAGTACGTCTTTCCTACGACTCAAAACCACCAAAGAGAACCATAGAAACTACCGTGCTTGAAATACACCGAGGGGCGTCGAATCTAACTCAAATGCTCAATGCACACGATTAGTCCGCATGGATACTGTCATCAATCACCAAAATCACTTAGGGAGAAATATGACCTAACAATCTCCCCCTTTTTGGTGAATTGATGACAATACCGGATTTGCACAAAAGAGGATATAAAATAGACATATGCAAACCCAAAGTCTATAAACTAGAGACTCGCTCCCCCTGGATGTGTGCATGTTTAGAGTGGTGCTATGAACATCAAAGCACACAATCCAAAGAACACCACTCCCCCTAGAAATCATAGACGGATACTCCTTGCAACAACCTGATACAACACTAAGTATGAAAGCAAGGCATAGCATGTGAGCATAAAGATGAGGGCACAAGATAAATAGACTCACATGCTAACATATAGAGAGGCAATAAAGATAACATAGGGGATAGTATATGTCTCACACCATATGACTAAGAACGAAACCGAGTCTCACACACATAATAAAACCATCCAACATGATAAAACCAGCCAAGTTCAGCAAAGAGAGAGACTCGGGAAATAACGAAAGCAAGGAAAGAAAATCCTACACTCTCTCCCCCTTTGGCATCAGGACACCAAAAAGGCAAAGAGGACACCTACGACACAGGTGGTAGCTCAGCCATCGGACTCCTCATTAGTGTCCTCCACAGCCTCCTCATCAGTCTCCTCCTCAGCCTCCTCATCAGACTCCTCCTGATCAGACTCAGCCCACTGTAGGTCCCTCGCCTTCAGCCAATCAGCCTCTAGAGTGATGACCTCCTCAGATCCGCTAGATAAGTGCACGTCAAGCTTCCTCATGATAAGCTTGCCCCGCTGACGGCTCTCCTTCTGGGACACATGAGTCATGTACTTCCCCTTCGCCTGCATGCGGAATAATGTCTTCATCCTGTCCTTCAGCTTCTTGGCCCAAGATGGCTCAGCAGAAGAACGACCGGTGTGTCAGGGTTGCTCTCATCCTCAGCAGCAGCATCAACATCGATCTCCTCATCCTTAGTCTCCATGCGACCAGCAACACGTGAAGTGGAGTTGTTGGCCCACTTGTTCTTCTGGCGCAGCTCGATGGGCTCATGGCTGATACAGTCAGTGACAGGGAAGACCACACCAGGAATGGCCTGTGACCACTTCTTCTTGATGAAGTAGAACAGGTAAGGCCCATAGATGGGGACCTTACGGTTGAACACTACCATCTTAAGCTCGCACCACATCACATGAGAAACATCGAGTGGGCCATGTGACATCCTCGACTTTTGCTACAGTGATGATTGTAGTTAAGTGACACTGATCCCGCGCTAATGATGCCACGTCACCGTTAATTATATCAATGGTCTCGTGTTAGTTGAAACCGAATCAAAATTCGAAGCTTTAAGATAAAGTCAAACGAGAAAAGATTTCGGTTGTTGAAATGAAAATGTTAGGGGAGTTATGAAAATTCTCTAACGAATTATAAATGCGAATCGGACACTTTTGGAATTATTGATAATCCCAATATATTTAAGAGAGGAGCTTTAAATAAAATAAATAAAGAAAAATATAGTAAATGAAAATAAATAAATAAAAAGAAAGTATTAAAAATATATATAATAAATTGTAAAAGAAAGTAAATAAGATTAAATAATAAAAAGGAATAATAAAAAGAAATAATAATAAGAAAAGTAAATAAAAAAAGAAAAAAAAGGAAAAAGACCCCCCTGGCTAACTGGGCCAAAAGTGGCCCAGCCAGCCACCCATTCGGCCCACCCACCCCCTGGGGTATAAACCCCCCAGGGAGGGCAACCCTAGCCGACCCCTCCCTCCCAGCTCCCTGGCCGCCGCCGCCAGCTCTCCCTCCCGCTTGCCTCAACCACCCACGAGACCCTCGTCTCCTACCGAGGCCACCAACCCCTCGATACTCCCCACCCCACCAACCGCAGCCCCCCACCTAACCTCTCGGTCTCTCTCTTCCCTCCCCCACGAGAGGAACCCAAGCCGACCGAGCCCCCCACCTAATCCCACCGACACCCAGATCCCCGTCGCCTCCCCCCTATTCTCTCGTTCTCTCCTCTGTGGAGGCCGAGCCCGATCCCTCCTACCTCCCAGATCTCCCCCACCGACAGCCCCCACCCTCCCCTCGGCTCCTCTCCCTCCCAGATCCCCCCGTCGGCCCCCAGTTCCACCCCGAGCCACCCTCCAGCGACCGAGGCCCCCCTGCTCACCCCACTCTGGCGGCCCCCCATCTCAACCACCGCCGGCCGAGTCACCCCGTCGGCCGAGGCCCTCCCCGTCGCGCCGGCCCCTTCCTCCCGCTCGGTCCAGGAGGGATCGGGCAGGGAGGTCCCCCCTCCTCGTCACGCCGGCCGGCCCCCTCCGGGAGGCCTCTCCGGCGACCGTCCTCACCAGAACCGCACCACCACCGTCACCGCCTCGTCCTCCGCCTCCCGAGAACTCCGGCTTCACCGGACCCTCTCATCAACGTCGATGAGCCCCTGTTCGGGCTCCTCCCACCATCTCCTTCCTCGCGCCGTCCCGGTTCCATTCCGGCAAACAGCGCTCCGTTCCGACGCCGTTAGGTTCGATTAGGCGATGTTGGAGATGTTCCTCTCTCTCTATGAGGTTGAGAGTTTGAAAGTCTGTGTTGTTAATAGAGAGAGTTAGCAAAGAGCTTTAGTTAGAAATAAAAATAAAATGATGTAGTGCGTATGTATTTTGTATGTATGAGATGCATGTATGTATGTATTTGTGTATGTCGGTATATGGCGGAATACGTTAATTGTATGGATATGTATCTGTGGGTAAATATGTGTATGTGGCCTAAGCCACTTACCGATGGGGCCAACTCCCCCCCGGTGTCTATGACAGGGAGGCCCCACACCCTCTTTTAAAGAAAAGTAAAAAATAAAAAATAAAAATAAAAATATGTTTTATTAAACAAATAAATAGATTAATTAGTTAATTAATTAATTGGGTAATTGGAATAATTAGAGTATGACACGTGGGTCCCCCACTAAATTAATCTGATTAATTACTATTTAATCTTAATTAAAAACTTGTGTCTATGACCCTCGGGACCCACTGGTCAGTTGACCAGTCAACTGTTGATGTCAGCGTGACATCATGCTCATGTCATAATAGCATTTAATTAAATTAATTAAATCTGTTTTTAATTCCTAATTATTGAATAAAACTTTAAAAATTAATATTAATTGATCTGTAAGTCACATCAAAATATTTTCAACATGAAAGTTGATCAGCAGAACGAGACGAATCCGGATACACGGTCCATTCGTTTGTCATGCGTTCCTAGCATAGCAAACGTGGAACATTTCCATCGTTTCCAGTCTGACCGGTAGTAGCGAGAGACCCGGAAAATATCGTCAGATATTCTTCCGACCCGTCTGCGACGGATGTTAGTGCGTTAGCTCATGCCTAGCTTGCTTTTTGCCATATCGTGCTTAGTGTTGCACTATTGCTGTTATTTATTGTTTCTTCCCCCTCTTCTTACGGTAGACCCCGAGACCGATGATGATCCGGTGATCGACTACTTCCCGGTCGAGGATCTGTTTAGTCTGTAGAGCAACCAAGCAAGCAAACCCCCCTTGATAATTCCTATATCGCCTATTTCTTTCTTCCTACTGCTTGCATTAGTATTTTGCTACAATTGTAGTTAGCTCCTATATTTGATGCATAGCCTATTTTTGATGAACTGCTATTTTCAGTCCTGTACTTTAATCTGCTTAGTATAGGTGGAGCAGTCATCCCCTCTGACCCCGTAGTCCAGTTGCCCCGCTTGTTTTCAAATCTCGATCCCTGATCGACGAGCCAGACCCGACACAACACATACACCCCCTTGTACGACGCTACAGAGATACTATCGGGTACCGAGGGTGACACCTCGCTAAGTACTCCTGATGATATCTTTGTAGTATAGCTAGTCGGTCGTGGTTATCGAGGGTGATTTCTCTTTCACCATTCCCGACGATGCCTCTGTCGTGCAACCCCTCAAGTGTGGGACCCCCGAGGGTGATTCCTCTAAGCCACCTTGACGGATACATCATTCGGAATCCAACGAGGGTGATACCTCGGATTCCCCCCGATGTTACAACCACACAGTTACTCGACCATGTTACTGGGACCATTGGTGATTAGTCGTTAAGACGGGTAGATTCTCGCGAGATTGTGTCGATGGCCTAATTAAAATGATAATGGATTTGGGTATTTGATCTGGGTTGGTCGGAGACCTTTTCGCACTAACCGACTACGCGGGAAGAATTATGGGTACTCGGCCTCGTGGTATCAGCCGAAGCTTTTCAGATGTCAGCAACGTAGCGGCGCGCGCCCGAGTGGTCCCGAGATGCATCACGCTTGTGATTAAGGCATTTTATTTTCTCTTTTAAAAAGCTTTTATTTTATTCTTTAAATAAAAGAGGTTTCTTTTATTCTTCAAAAAAGGTTTTATTTTTATTCGTTTTAAAAAAATGCCAACCTATTTTTAAAGTTGGGTATATTTCTTTAAAAGGAGTAAAAGGCATTTTCTTCATTTTGTTAAAAAAACTTTTTTTTTCTTTATGTTTGTTTTTCTGATTTTTTTAGAAAGCAAAAGGTAAAGAGAGAGGGGAGGCCCAGCCTATGGCCGAGTTGGGCCAAGGCCCAGCAACCTCCAACCCTAGCGAGAGGAGGCGCTCCTCGTTCCCGTTCCCCCTCCTGCCCGTGCGTCGTCTTCCAGCTCCCCTTCCCGTTTCCCTCGTCCTCGCCTATCCTCCCCCTCGTGCTTCCTCTTCCCCCCTCTGTGGCCTCCTCTGTCAAGCTCGCCGCGGTGCCTCGTCCGGTCCCTCGCGAGCCCCCATCGCCGTGCCGCTCTGCCTCGCCGGCCTCTCCTCCGCCGCCTCGCCCCCGCGCGCCATGGCCGTCGCCCCTGCTTCCTCCCGCGCTAGCAGCAGGTCACCCCACCGGTCGCCACCTCCCTCGACCTCGCCCCATGCCTGCGTGCCGCCGCCATGGCCTCGAGCTACCCCGCCGTCGGCTTCCTCCTAGTTCCCCTCGCCCCGCCATGGCTCGCCGCCGTTCGCCGTGCCCCCGTGCTGGCCCGTCCCCGCGTGGTTGCCGCGCCGCCCGCCCAGGTCGCCGCTCCCTGCCACCCTCGCCTCCAGGCTGCCCCTTGCCCTCGCCTCGCCTCGTTCCCCGCCGAGCTCCCTGTTCCCGCGCGCCCGACGTGCTCTGCCTGCTGCCGTGAGTTGTTGCCGTGTGCCGAGCTGCTGCCCTGGTTGCTGTTGCTGTCGCGCCTGTTGCTGCTAAGCTTGCCTGCCGCTTTGCTGTTGTCGCGATGTAGTTGCTGCGTTTTGCTGCTAGACTGCGGATGCGTGTTGCTGTGCTTTGCTGTTGCCGTGCCTTGCTGCCGCTATTGCTAGTGCTGTTGCCTGTAGCTGCTTAGGTTGTTAGCTGCTGCGAGCTAGCTGCTCGCCGTGCTTGCTATTTGCTCTTGTGCTGATGTATGCTGCTGCTAGCTGTAGCTATCCTGGCCGATGCTTGCTAGTTGCTGTGCTAGACTGCCGTTTTGCTCTGCTGCACCGCTTGCCTGTAGTTTCTAGCTTGATTTGCTAGCTTGCCTTGCTGCTAGCTGGCTTTGCTGTTAATGCCAGTTAGATGTAGATGCTAGGCCAGGTTGCTAGTTGCTGGCGATTGTCTGCTTTCGCTAGCCGTGTTGCTGTCGCTTGCCGTCGCCGCGTGCACCATCCCCGCCTGACGTGAGTCATCGACAAGTTCGCCGAGTCCACGACGTCCTCGACGACCCCGACCATCTACAAAAACCGAGTTTGACTTCCTCGACGTCGCCGAAGACCCGTGTTCGACTACCGAGGTGAAGACCGTAACCGACGCCGAAGACCGTGTACCGACGACAAGAGAACGACTACCGTCGACGAGACCCGAGTTCCACGACGACGACTACTTCCACGATGACCACGACTTCCTCTACTTCCACGACTTCCACGACGTCCGCTACGAACCGATCCGCTTCGAATCGCACGCTTCGAAGGTATACCGATGAGACGTGTCGTGTAAAGAACGAATGTGATGTATGAGTTGTATGTATGTTTGCACCGTATGTTTGACCGTTGCACGTTGTCCCTCTATGTTGTGCCCGGCACATGGGAACCCGGTAGCGGCATCACCCCATCCTTATTTAACGTTCCCGCACACGCTCCCTATTCGTTGGCACGATATCTCAACAAGTTATCGGGATAGGTACGTTGCCGTGGCATCGTTTCCGTCTTGCCGACATAGTTCCCCTTTCGCTCGCCATGGCGACACCTGCTTCTCTCCCTTCTTGCTGTGGTTGAACTTGCATGCATAACGCATTCATGTCATATAATCTTGTGTTGCATGTTCTTGTGCCGTAGCTCCGTTCTATGTTTCGCGTGTTAACCGACTAGGATGACTGTAGGATCATCGCTTCACCCTTGCCATGTTAACAACAATTTAATATTGCCATGTAAATAATCGGGAGTGAACTAAATAATCAGTCGTGGAGTTTCGTCGATATGTAACCCGTTGCATATCGAGCTTCACTTAATGTGTAGTGTTGTGTGAGGTGAATTGCCATGCCATGTCGTGCATTATTGAACTGATCATGCATCATAGTAGGTTATGCATCATGTTGTGCATCGTGTGGTGAATATTTGTGTTGATGTTTGTTTCCGATTTTCTCCATCTCAATAGAGTTCCGCAAGCGTGTCGGAATGTGAGGACCCGTTCGACTACGTTGGTTCGCCGACTTCACGGAGTAAATTCTTCTTTCAAGCGGGATCTCAGGCAAGATGACCATTTCCCCCACATACCATTACTATCATTTCCATGCTAGTTATTTCGCTTCTATCGATTATGTCTCGTTGCCTACCACATGTTAAATTCAGCCTCTCAACAATGCCATGATAACCTTCAACCTGATCGACCTAGCAAACCACTGATTGGCTATGTTACTGCTTGCTTAACCCTGTGTTAGCATTGCTAGTTGCAGGTGTAGTTGCTTCCATGTGATAACATGGGTTCCTTGTCATATCACCATATATTTAAATGTTATTTAATTTAATGGACCTATATACTTGGTAAAAGGTGGAAGGCTCGGCCTTTCTAGCCTAGTGTTTTGTTCCACCTTTGCCCCCTTAGTTTCGGCTACCGGTGTTATGTTCCATAATTGAGCGCTCCTAACACGATCGGGGTTGCTATGGGGACCCCCTTGATAATTCGTTTTAGATTAAAGCTGGTCTGGCAAGGCCCAACTTTGGTACTACATTTTCTTAATAACTAATGAACTGCATAGGGAGTAATTAACCCGAGGATAATTTAATCAACCCTCGGGCCAGTGCTCCTCATGAGTGTTGGTCCAAAATGGACAGACTGCGGGGCCACCACGGGGCAACTCAAGGTTTGGTACCTGTAGGCTTTTCCATCCGTCGTGTCCTGAGAACAAGGTACGCGACTCCTATCGGGTTCGTCGACACGTCAGGCGGCCTTGCTGGATTAGTTTTACCTTTGACGAAATATCTTGTGCATCGGGATTCCGGTGATGCTTTGGGTAATCTCAGAGTTGAGGTTTTCCACTAGGGAATCCGACGAGATCGCGAGCTTCGTGATTGAGGATTTCTATGCGGCTTGTGGTAATTTGTGATGGACTAGTTGGAGCACCCCTGCAGGGTTAAATCTTTTCGGAAAGCCGTGCCGGCGGTTATGTGGCAACGTGGAAACTTTGTTTAACACTGGTTCTAGATAACCTGAAGTTAACTTAATTAAGGCTTGCCAACTGTGTGCGTAACTGTGACTGTCTCTTTCGTGAGTTCCTTCTCCGATCGAGGACACGGTGGGGTTATGTCTGACGTAGGTAGGTGTTCAGGATCATTCATTTGATCACCGGTAGCTTACGTCCGTTATGCGTAGATCTTCCCCCTCTTATTTCTTGTACTCGTAAGTTAGCCACCAAATATATGCTAGCCGCTGCTGCAATCTCACCACTTAACCATGCCTCACCCATTAAGCTTTGCTAGTCTTGATACCATTGGAAATGAGATTGCCGAGTCCCCTGTGGCTCACAGATTACTACAACACCAGTTGCAGGTACACGTAAAGGTTACTTGACGCGAGCGCGTTGATTGTTCATTTGGAGTTGCTTCTTCTTCTTCTTCTTCATCGATCTAGGATGGGTTCCGGGACGGCAGCCTGGGATAGCAAGGATGGACGTCGTTCTTCTTTTCTCGTTTGTTTTCGTCTGTAGTCGGACCCTGCTCTTCTTCATGATGTTTATGTAATGTACTGATGTGACTCTGATGTAGCTTGTGGCGAGTGTAAGCCAATTCTATTATATATCTCTTCTTTTCAGTACATGTACTTGTAACGATATCCATTCTTGCGACACGACGAGATGCGCTTCTATCCCTGACGAGGCCTTCGTGCCAAATTGAGGATAGGGTCGCATCTTGGGCGTGACAACAAACCTACCATATGCCTTCCTCAAAACAGCCACCATACCTACCTACTGCGGCATTTTCATAGCCGTTCCGAGATATGTTGCCATGCAACTCCCACCGTTCCGTCTCATGACTTGCGTCGTCACTCTCATATTACCATTGCATGATCGTAATATAGCTAGCGAGATGTTTCAACGTCATACGCCAAGCTAGATCGTTGCACATCCCAGTACACTGCCGGAGGCATTTCCTATAGAGTCATCATCGTCCTGAGCTTTGAGCTGTGAGTAAATAAAAGTGTGATGATCACCACTATTAGAGCATTGTCCCATGTGAGGAAATAAAAAAAGGCCAAAGTTGCCCACAAAAAAAAGAGATATGGAAAGAGGCCAAAGAGCCCCAAAAAAAGAGAGAGAAAAAGAGAGAAGGGACAATGCTACTATCTTTTTCCACACTTGTGCTTCATAATAGCACCATGTTCTTCATGATTGAGAGCCTCTTGTTTTGTCACCACCATATGCTAGTGGGAATCTTCATTATATAACTTGGCTTGTATATTCCAGTGATGGGCTTCCTCAAAATTGCCCTAGGTCTTCGTGAGCAAGCAAGTTGGATGCACACCCACTAGTTCCCCTTTTGAGCTTTCACATACTTATAGATCTAGTGCATCCTTTGTATGGAAATCCCTACTCATTCACATTGATATCTATTAATGGGCATCTCCAAAGTCCTTTGATACGCCGAGTCAATGTGACCATCTCCTCCTTTTTGTCTCACAACCTCCACCACACTCTATTCCACCATAGTGCTATATCCATGCCTCACGCTCATGTATTGTGTGAGAGTTGAAAAAGGTTTGAGAAAGTAAGAGTGCGAAAACAATTACTTGGCCAATACCGGGGTTGTGCATGATTTAAATTCGTTGTGTGGGGATGATGGAGCATATCCAGACTATATGATTTCGTAGGGGTAACTTTCTTTGGCCTTATTATTTCAAAAGTTCATGATTACCTTGCTAGTTTGCTTGAAGTATTATTGTTTTCATGTCAATAGCAAACTATTGTTTTGAATCTTATGGATCTGAACATTCATGTCACATGAAAGAAGTTACAAAGGACAACTATGCTAGGTAGCATTCCACATCAAAAATTCAGTCTTTATCACTTCCTACTCGAGGACGAGCAGGAGTTAAGCTTGGGGATGCTTGATACGTCTCCAACGTATCTATAATTTTTGATGGTTCCATGCTAGTATCTTGTCAAACTTTGGATGCTTTGTATGCCTTTTATATCTTTTTTGGGACTAACTTATTAACTCAGTGCCAAGTGCCAGTTCCTGTTTTTTCCGTGTTTTTGACCCTTTTGAGAGGAGGATTTTAAACGGTGTCCAAACGGAATAAAACTTCCGAAAAGATTTTTTTCCGGAACAGAATGTACGCACGGGATGTGAGAACCAAGGCAAAGGCAACCAGGGTACTCCACAAGCCCCCTAGGCGCGGCAAGGGGGGCCGCGCCTAGCAGGCTTGTGGGCCCCCTGTGGCTCGTCTGCCCTACCTCTTCCGCCTATAAATTCCTGAAAAATCCAAAACTGCGCGAGAGATCCACGAAAATACTTTTCCGCCGCCGCAAGCTTCTGTCTCCACAAGATCCCATCTGGGGCACATTCTGGTGCCCTGCGAGAGGGGGGATTCGGATAAAGAGGGCTTCTTCATCAACATCATGACCTCTCCAATGATGCGTGAGTAGTTCACCATAGACCTTCGGGTCCATAGCTAGTAGCTAGATGGCTTATTCTCTCTCTTGGATCTTCAATACAAAGTTCTCCATGATCTTCATGGATATCTATCCGATGTAATCTTCTTTGGCGGTGTGTTTGTCAAGATCCGATGAATTGTGGATTTATGATCAGATTATCTATGAATCTTATTTGAGTTTCTTCTGATCTCTTATATGCATGATTTCATATCCTTGTAATTCTGTTCGAGTTGTGGGTTTTGTTTGGCCAACTTGATCTATGATTCTTGCAATGGGAGAAGTGCTTGGTTTTGGGTTCATACCGTGCGGTGACCTCACCCAGTGACAAAAGGGGTAGTGAGGCACACATCAGGTTGTTGCCATCAAGGGTAAAAAGATGGGGTTTACATCATTGGTTTGAGTTTATCCCTCTACATCATGTCATCTTGCTTAAGGCGTTACTATGTTCGTCATGAACTCAATACACTAGATGCATGCTGGATAGCGGTCGATGTGTGGAGTAATAGTTGTAGATGTAGAAAGTATCGGTCTACTTGTCTCAGACGTGATGCCTATATGTATGATCATTGCCTTAGATATCGTCATGAATTTGCGCGGTTCTATCAATTGCTCGACGGTAATTTGTTCACCCACCGTAATATTTTCTATTTTGAGAGAAGCCTCTAGTGAACACTATGGCCCCGGGTCTAGTTCACATCATATTTTCAGTCTTACACTTTTACTTCGTTGCACTTTCCGCCTTCAGATCTCACTTTGCAATCAATCTTGAAGGGATTGACAACCCCTTTATAGCGTTGGGTGCAAGCTCGTTTGTGTTTGCGCAGGTACTCTAGACACTTGGCTTGATTCTCCTACTAGATTGATACCTTGGTTCTGAAACTGAGGGAAATACTTACTGCTCCTGTGCTGCATCACCCTTTCCTCTTCAAGGGAAAACCAACGCAAGCTCAAGAGGCAGCAATGTCCATATTGGCTCCTACATATTCTACGAAGATCTCTATCAGTTGAACCTCTATGTCAAGGACTCAGTTAATCCTGCATGTTGTTCCCTTTGTCCTTCGGTATGTTACTTGCCCGAGATTCGATCGTCGGTATCTCCATACCTAGTTCAATCTTGTTACCGGCAAGTCCCTTTACTCGTTCCGTAATACAAGATCCCGTAACTAACTCCTTAGTCACATTGCTTGCAAGGCTTGTTGTGATGTTGTATTACCGAGTGGGCCCCGAGATACCTCTCCATCACACGGAGTGACAGATCCCAGTATTGATCCATGCCAACCCAACAAACACCTTTGGAGATACCTGTAGAGCACCTGTATAGTCACCCAGTTACGTTGCGACATTTGATAACCCACAAGGTATCCCTCCGGTGTCCGGGAGTTGCATGATCTCATGGTAATAGGAACACATACATTGACATGCAGAAAACAGTAGCAATAAACTCACATGGTCTTGTCCATCACATCATTCTCCCAATGATGTGATCCTGTTATCAAGTGACAACACTTGTCTATGGTCAAGAAACCTTGACCATCTTTGATCAACGAGTTAGTCAACTAGAGGCTCACTAGGGACAATGTGTTGTCTATGTATTTGAGTTTCCAATCAATAAAATTCCAGCATAGATAATAAATGATTATCATGAATAAAGAAATATAATAATAACCAATTTAGTATTGCCTCTAGGGCATATTTCCAAAAGTCTCCCACTTGCACTAGAGTCAATAATCTAGTTCACATCACTATGTGATTGCAATGAACCTAACACCCATACAATTATGGGGTTTGATCATATCTTGCTTGTGAGAGAGGTTTTTAGTCAATGGGTCTGAACCTTTCAGATCCGTGTGTGCTTTACAAATCTCTATGTTATCCTATAGATGCTGCTACCACGCACCATTTGGAACTATTCCAAATGACCGCTCCACTATACGAATCCGGTTTACTGCTCACAGTTATTCGGATTAGTGTCAAAGCTTGCATTGATGTAACCCTTTACGACGAACTCTTTAATCACCTCCATAATAAAAAAGCTCCTTAGTCCATTAGTAACTAAGGATAACTTTGACCGTTGTTCAGTGATTCAATCCTGGATCACTCTTTGTACCCCTTGACAGATTCATGGCAAGGCACACATCAGGTGCGTACACAACATGGCATACTTCAGAGCCTACGACTAAGGCATAGGGGACGACCTTCGTCCTTTCTCTTTCTTCTGTCGTGGTCGGGTTTTGAGTCTTACTCAAATTCACACCTTACAACACAGCCAAGAACTCCTTCTTTGCTGATCTATTTTGAACTCCTTCAAAAACTTGTGAAGGCATGCATTTCATTGAAAGTTCTATTTAGCATAGTGATCTACCTCTATAGATCTTGATGCTCAATGTTCAAGTAGCCCTATCCAAGTTCTCCTTTGAAAAACTCAGTTCAAACAACCCTTTATGATTTCCAGAAATTCTACATTACTTCCGATCAACAATATGTCAACCACATATACTTATGAGAAATTCTATAGTGCTCCCACTCACTTCTTTGGAAATACAAGTTTCTCATAAACCTTGTATAAACCCAAAAGCTTTGATCATCTCATCAAAGCGTATATTCCAACTCCGAAATGCTTGCACCAGTCCATAGAAGGATCGCTGGAGCTTGCATACTTGTTAGCATCCTTAGGATCGACTGGTTGTATCACATACAACCTTTCCTCAAGGAAACCGTCATGGAAACAATGTTTTGACATCCTATGTGCAATATTTCATAAATAATGCAACAACTCCTAACATAATTCCAACAAACTTTTAGCATCTCTACGAGTGAGAAAGTCTCATCATAGTCAACTCTTTGAACTTATCGGAAACATCTTTGCGACAAGTCCAGCTTTTCTTAATGGTGACGTTTCACCATCATCGTATGTCTTCCTTTTAAAGATCCATATGCACTTAATAGTCTTACGACCATCAAGTAGTTCTTCAAAAGTCTACACTTTGTTTTATACACGGATCCTCTCTCGGATTTCATGGCCTCGAGCCATTTGCCGGAATCCGGGCCTACCATCGCTTCTCCATAGCTCGTAGGTTCATTGTTGTTCAACAACATGACCTCCAAGACAGGGTTACCGTACCACTCTATAGGAGTACGCGACCTTGTCGACCTACGAGGTTTGGAGTAACTTGATCCGAAGCTTAATGATCACTATAATGAGTTTCCACTTCAATTGGTGTAGGCGCCACAAGAACAACTTCATGCGCCCTGCTACACACTGGTTGAAGTGACGGTTCAATAACCTCATCAAGTTCCACCACCCTCCCACTCAATTCTTTCAAGAGAAACTTTTCCTCGAGAAAGGACCCGTTTCAAGAAACAAACACTTTGCTTCCGGATCTGAGATAGGAGGTATACCCAACTATTTTTGGGTGTCATATTGCTCACTCTTGAGCTTGCGTTGGTTTTCCCTTGAAGAGGAAAGGGTGATGCAGCACAGGAGCAGTAAGTATTTTCCTCAGTTTTGAGAACCAAGGTATCAATCCAGTAGGAGAATCAAGCCAAGTGTCCAAAGTACCTGCGCAAACACAAACGAGCTTGCACCCAACGCTATAAAGGGGTTGTCAATCACTTCAAGATTGATTGCAAAGTGAGATCTGAAGGCGGAAAGTGCAACGAAGTCAAAAGTGTAAGGCTGAAAATATGATGTGAAGTAGACGCAGGGGCCATAGTGTTCACTAGAGGCTTCTCTCAAAATATCATATATTACGGTGGGTGAACAAATTACTGTCGAGCAATTGATAGAACCGCGCAAAGTCATGACGGTATCTAAGGCAATGATCATACATATAGGCATCACGTCCGAGACAAGTAGACCGATACTTTCTGCATCTACTACTATTACTCCACGCATCGACCGCTATCTAGCATGCATGTAGTGTATTGAGTTCATGACGAACAAAGTAACGCCTTAAGAAAGATGACATGATGTAGAGGGATAAACTCAAATCAATGATGTAAACACCATCTTTTTACCATTGATGGCAACAACATGATGCGTGCCTCGCTACCCCTTCTGTCACTGGGTGAGGTCACCGCACGATATGAACCCAAAACCAAGCACTTCTCCCATTGCAAGAATCATAGATCAAGTTGGCCAAACAAAACCCACGACTCGAAGAGAATTAAAAGGATATGAAATCATGCATATAAGAGATAAGAAGAAACTCAAATAAGATTCATAGATAATCTGATCATAAATCCACAATTCATCAAATCTCAACAAACACACCGCAAAAGAAGATCACATCGGATAGATCTCCATGAAGATCATGGAGAACTTTGTATTGAAGATCCAAGAGAGAGAAGAAGCCATCTAGCTACTAGCTATGGACCCGAAGGTCTATGGTGAACTACTCACGCATCATCGGAGAGGTCATGGTGTTGATGAAGAAGCCCTTCGTATCCGAATCTCCCCTCCAGCAAGGCACCAAAACGTGCCACAGATGGGATCTTGCGGAGACAGAAGCTTGCGGCGGCGGAAAAGTATTTTCGTGGATCTCTTGCGCAGTTTTGGATTTTTCGGGAATTTATAGGCGGAAGAGGTAGGGCACACGAGCCACAGGGGGCCCACAAGCATGCTAGGCGCCCCTGGCTGCGCCTAGGGGGATTGTGGTGTCCCCTGGTGGCCTGTGCCTTGGTTCTCACCTCCCGTGTGTATCTTCTGTTCCGGAAAAAATCTTTTTGGAAGTTTTATTCCGTTTGGACACCGTTTATAATTCTCCTCTGAAAGGGGTCAAAAACACGAAAAAAATAGGAACTGGCACTTGGCACTGAGTTAATAAGTTAGCCCCAAAAAATATATAAAAGGCATACAAAACATCCAAAGTTTGACAAGATAATAGCATGGAACCATAAAAAATTATAGATACGTTGGAGACGTATCAAGCATCCCCAAGCTTAACTCCTGCTCGTGCTCGAGTAGGGAAGTGATAAAGACTGAATTTTTGATGTGGAATGCTACCTAGAATAGTTTTCCTTTGTAACTTCTTTCATGTGACATGAATGTTCAGATCCGTAAGATTCAAAACAATAGTTTGCTATTGACATGAAAACAATAATACTTCAAGCAAACTAGCAAGGTAATCATGAACTTTCGAAATAACAAGGCCAAAGAAAGTTATCCCTACAAAATCATATAGTCTCGCTATGCTCCATCATCCCCACACAACTAATTTAATCATGCACAACCCCGGTATTGGCCAAGTAATTGTTTTTGCACTCTTACTTTCTCAAACTTTTTTCAACTCTCACGTAATACATGAGCGTGAGCCATGGATATAGCACTATGGTGGAATAGAGTGTGGTGGAGGTTGTGAGACAAAAAGGAGGAGATGGTCACATCGACTCAGCCTATCAACGGGCTATAGAGATGCCCATTAATAGATATCAATGTGAATGAGTAGGGATTGCCATACAACGGATGCACCAGAGCTATAAGTATGTGAAAGCTCAAAAGGAGAACTAGTGGGTGTGCATCCAACTTGCTTTCTCACGAAGACCTAGGGCAATTTTGAGGAAGCCCATCATTGGAATATACAAGCCAAGTTATATAATGAAGATTCCCACTAGCATATGGTGGTGACAAAACGAGAGGCTCTCAATCATGAGGAACATGGTGCTATTATGAAGCACAAGTGTGGAAATAGATAGTAGCATTGTCCCTTCTCTCTTTTTCTCTCTTTTTTTTGTTTGGGCTCTTTGGCCTCTTTCCATATCTCTCTTTTTTTGTGGGAAACTTTGGCCTCTTTTGTTTTCCTCACATGGGACAATGCTCTAATAATGATGATCATCACACTTTTATTTACTCACAGCTCAAAGCTTAGAACGATGATAATTCTATAGGAAATGCCTTCGGCAGTGTACCGGGATGTGCAATGATCTAGCTTGGCGTATGACGTTGAAACATCTCGCTAGCTATCTTACTATAGTGCCCCAAGTGTAAAACTTCCCTATATGGAACCTATTGTATGTGGGTCCACCTTGTCTTGGAAATGATGATCTCATTTTGTGTCTATGATTTCATGTGTCACCTTGTGTTCTTATTCTCCTTTTGCATGCATGCATCCATGACATACCATCCTTGCCTTACCTTGTGATGCATGAGATCTTGTTAGGAGTGATGTGGTGGTCATTGTGATCTCCTGAGGTGGTGTAATGATTTCATGTGGTTGTGATGGTAGTACTAAGGGTAGTGGTGCTTGTCATATTTTCAAACCCCCTCTATTTATTTGCAAAACCCTTTTCTCTCTTTTAGTCTCATGTTAAAAATCCATCTTCCCCAAAGCTGATTTAAAAAATGTCTTGTGTTTGGAGTTAATTGTGGAGATGTTGGGGTGCCAGATTTGGTGATTTGTAGAGTGTCCTAAAGGTGCAAGAAATCACAAAATAGATAATACAATTGCTGTTTTGTAATTATTTTAGTTGGTCCAAAAATACCATTTGTATTTTATTTAAATAGGTTATTTGTTTTGATGACCAGGGCCATTTTTAGTTGATTTTTTCCCACCACATATAGCCCTGTGCTTATTTTCTTTCCCTGTTTTATTTTGTCAAAAGAAGAGGTAGGGTGGCCTTTCTTCTATATGGCGCCACCTGTGGGCTCTCTCCCACAGGCCGGCCCATCCCACTCCTTCCCTCTCGCGCCAGGAGCCCACCCCCGCTCCTCCTTCTCCCACCTGACGCCGTCCGCGCCCTGCACCTTTTCGTCAGAAGCTGAGAGAGGGCGAGTTGCCGCCGTGTGCACCACGTCGAGGGCCCCCCTTTATATTTGTTGGCGTCCGTGCCTCCCCCCTCCTCCTAGGGTTCATCCTCTCCACTCATCCGCCGCCGCCACCTCTCTACTTCCCCATCTCTCTTCTCTGTCAGGTGAGTCTGTAAGTTCAGGCAGAGAGAGCAGAAGTCCATCGCCGCCGATCGCCGTGCTTCTGTCGTTGTCCGCCGCCGCCGCTATGTCCGTGAGCACGGGAGAGAACCCCGCGTCCCATTCCCGTCCTCGGTGAGGCCGGGGAGCGATCTCACCGGTGGCCAGCTCAACGTCAGCGCCTCGGTCCCGGTGCACTTCGTCACTGCTTCGGTCTACGACAGGATCTCCCTCGGCGCGTCTTCTTCCTCTTCGGTCCGGCTTCCTCCCCTTCAGATCGGAGCCCCTCTTCCTTCCCTAGGTGAACTATCGCTCCTCCTCCCTTCCCCTCGGTTGGATCCGCCGGAGTGATCGCCGTGCTCCTCTGTTCAGAGGAGAGAACTGCAGGTGCATGCCGTGGTGTAGTGTGTAGTGTGCTCGGTGTGAGTAGATGCAGAGCAGAGACTCTCCTCGGAGAGTAGGTGTGTCTTCCCCTTCCCTGCGGGTGTGGTAGAGGCTGTGGTAGAGGATACCATCTCCGGTGATCTCTTTGTCACCGGCTCGCAGGTGCAGGCCAGGGAATAGAATTGTGGTAGTATACCTTGTGTTAGATCCCTTCTCTGTCAATCATCGTAACATAGCGTAGTGGTGTTGTCTCTGTTAGATTGCCAGCAGGTGCAGGGTTCGAATCCCAGTTGGCGCACCCCCCTTTTGCATTATTTTCCTTCGTTGGTTGTAGTAGCATCAGCAGGCAGGCTTAACCTGCTCTGTTTCCCTCTTCTGTCAAACCAGAACAGGGTAGCAGAGTGGTATGAGCAGAGCATGTGCACCAGGGGCACAGGGGTTCGAATCCCAGGGTGCCCCCTTTTCTTTTCCCTTCTTGCTATTTTTTCCCTCATTGCTTTGTTGCTATTCTTGTGCCTAAATCCATAGGTGACAATGGCATTTTATTTTTTTCCCTTTGCTGCTATAGAAGTGCCAGATGATGTGATGCATGTGTGTGTTCATGTGAGAGGTGTATGTGTGTGTGTGTGTGTGCATACACATGGTGTTAGCCACATGTGTAGGTATGTGTGTGTGGTGCCTCCCTTGTAGATGATGTAAGTGTAGGTGGCTTGATTCATTTTGCTTAAGTGGCTAGATATATGGCAGTAGGTGTGTGCATGTGTGTGTGAGTGTTGCACACACATGAGGTGTTGCTAGCGTATGTATGCATGTATGTGTAGACTTCATATCACTTGCTTGATAGCCTTCCCTTATGTTTAACTTGGGGTCTTAGAGCTTATGATGAGATTGTGGTGTGATTTGTATGTGGTAAAACAGCCCCACTTTGCAACACTTGTGCTCCTCCTCATGTTCATATGAAAGAGGGCATGAGGTGTGTGTAAGATCTATGTGGTAGTAGTGTTTGGGTTGTTGATGTGCATGACACCAACATGGGGTCCAAACCCTCATGCCCATATTGTCTTTGTGCACATGAGCATAGCTATGTGATAGTTGTTCTAGTGAGAGTTGCATGAAATGTTGCACTATTCACTATGTTGGATTCTATGTAGATTTTCTTTTCTAGTTTGTGCTCACTTGATCCAAGTAAGTGGCCACATATTATATATGTTTTTGTGGTAGAAAGATCCCAGGAATCCAATGGTAAAATCATTTTTGCCATTGGAACATTTTCTGGAAAATTCATATTTACATTTTCTTCTAAGTTTAGAGCTTGGTTCCATGAATTGTGATGTGCTCTTGTATTTGTTTCTTGCTTGTGGTAGTAGAGGGTGACCCCCTCTACCACATGTTGGTTTCAATTCATGATTTTTAATCCATGTGTGCAAGTTGTGCCTATCCAAATTAGGCATGTGGCTGAAATTCCAGATTAGTGAAATTTTCACTAAGTCTGAGAATCTGGTTATATTTTCTTCTTCTGTAGATGAGGTCGTGCTGGTCATTGGGTTGTGATCTAGCCCTAGCTTTCAACTATAACGTTGGACCTTATATGTTTGTCTAGCTCCCTGTAAAATTTCATGTCATTTGGAGCCCTGTAGGTATTGCTTTGGCTGCTGTCAAAAAGCTTCAGAGCAAAGACAGGAAGTTAGGTGCAGGAATTTTCACTAAGTCCCTGTGATCTGATGGTTTTGAGAAAGTTTGCAGCCTTGTATCTTCCTGTGTTTAATTCCTTTTTGTGTGATTATTGCTTGTGCTGGTAGTATTCTTGGCTAGCTACAGCCACATATATTATTTGTCATAGTTGGGTGGCTGTAGGTGGTTTGCATGTAGCTCACAAAGTGCTATGATGCAGTTTATGGCAGATTATGTAGTTTTGTCATTTTGATGTTTGTGAGTGCTTAGTTGATTTTGTGGTGTTTTTCTTTGCTCCACCCCATCCATGATGGGTTGTTGTATGTCTTGGCAACCTGGGAATACCAGATTTGTGCCCTTTGAGTGTGTGGTGAAGATTTTGACACGTAGGGCTTCATATCTTGTTTCGTTGATTCCCGTTGACCCGTAGCTCCGATTGTATTGTTCTTTATATGGTTTTGCACCGTTTTCACGAGACGCATCTGATCATGTCATTATCATGCATGTCAAAATAGGTTAGCTTGCAGTTCTGTCCAGGAACTTGTTTTAGCTTCTTAAGCTTGTGTTAGTGATAGAAATAGTGATACATACTCATTTTTCATCTCATGCATCATGTGCTTGTTGCATATTGAGGTGCGGTTGTTCATTGGATGTTATTCTTATGTTGGGTAGCACCGGGATCGGAGAACGAATACGTGGAGTCAGGAGAGTACGTGCAGGACGATCAAGAACCATTCCAAGCTGAGGATATCACAGGCAAGATGATATGACCTTGATTCCATCTCTAGACTTGTTATGCTAGTTTGCGTTTCCATGTCATATTGCTCGCTGCCTACCACTGAATTAATTTGCCTCTTGATATGCCATGAACCCAAACACTGATCCCTTCCTAGCAAAACTTGAATGGCTAAGTAGACTTTGCTCAGCTACTAATGTTAGCGTTGCTAGATGCAGGTGCTTTGCCTCATGTGATAGCATGAGCTTGATATCATTATCTTAAATTCTGTTATTTAATTAATGCACCTATATACTTGGTAAATAAAGGAAGGCCTAGCCTTTTGCCGGGTGTTTTGTTCCGTTATTGCTGCCATAGTTACCGGCTACCGGTGTTTGATTCCATATTGTTCGCTCCTAACACGTTCGGGGTTGTTATGGGGACCCCCTCGATAAATCGCGTAGTGCTAAGGCTTGTACGGCAGGACCCAACATTGGTGTTAATTTTTTAATCACTTAATAATAATCTGCATAGGGAATAGCTACCCCGAGGAATTTAATCAACAACCCGGGCCAGTGCTCCTCATGAGTGTTGGTCCAAACTAGAGTCGTGTGCGGGGCCAACCCGGGGCAACTCGGGAGATGTCTATCAGGCCACTGTACGCTGTGCTCATCAGGCGTGTCCTGAGACTGAGATACGCGGCTCTTATCAGGGTCGACGATACGTCGGGAGGTCCTGCTAGCCTTGCCTTACCTTAGCAATATATCTTGCGTATAGGAATCCCAGTGAAGCTTTGGTTTCCCCCAGAGTTGAGGTTTTCCTCTAAGGAATCCGACGAGATCACGAGATTCGTGATAGAGGATTACTTTGCGGCCTATGTACGTTTGTGATGGACTAGTTGGAGCACCCATGCAGGGTTTAATCTTTCGGAAAGCCGTGCCCGCGGTTATGTGGCAACTTGGAATATTTTGTTAACATCCGGTAATAGATAACTTAAACTTAAACTATTAAAATTGCCAACTGTGTGCGTAACCGTGACTGTCCCCTCGAAGATCTCTCCTCGATCGGGAACACGGTGGGGTTATGAATGACGTAGGTAGGTGTTCAGGATCACTTAGTGATCAAGTATTCACGACCGCTAGTATAGACCACCTTCATAAATGTTCTACTTAAGTTAGCCACCAAGTCAAGCTTAGGATGCTGCAACCTTAAACACTTCACCTTATCCTACCTAATAACTTGACTAGTTCTGGCACCAAGGTCTTAGATTGCTGAGTCCCCGTGGCTCACGGACTCCTCCACAATACCAACAGGTTCAGGTACCCCAAAGACAGATGATCCCGACGGCACGCAGCTGGCGTGGCAGTACGATGAGGAGACAGACCGCCTGTATGTGAACTATCCAGAAGATTGAGGCGTGGTCGTGATCGTGGGCCTGCAGGCAGGGTAGCATAGCCTTTCTCTGTTTTGTAGTCTGTAGCGGAACTACTTTGGTTGTATGCGTGATGTACTCTGGTATATTTATGAGAAGGCAATTGAACCCCTGATTGTCTATCTTTTATTAATATGTATGTGATGTGTTACCTGTTTGCGAGACGCTTAGATGCGCTCCTTTCCAATTCGGGGCCTCGATCCCCAGATCGGAAAGGACCGCATCTTGGTCGTTACACTTACGATCATGCAATGGCAATATGAGAGTGACGTCACAAGTCATGAGACGGAACGGTGGGAGTTGCATGGCAATATATCTCGGAATGGCTATGAAAATGCCATAGTAGGTAGGTATGGTGGCTGTTTTGAGAAAGGCATATGGTGGGTTTGTGCACCGGCGAAAATTGCGCGGTACTAGAGAGGCTAGGAAAGGTGGAAGGTGAAAGTGCATCTATACCATGGAATCACATTAGTCATGAAGAACTCACATACTTATTGCGAAAGTTTTTATTAGTAATCGAAACAAAGTGCTAAACGCATACTCCTAGGGGAAGGGTTGGTAGGTGTTAACCATCGCGCGATCCCGACCGCAACACAAAGGATGACAATCAATAGATCAATTATGCTCCGACTTCCTAACATAGCGGTTCACCATATGTGCATGTTACGTGAATCACTAACTTCAACACAAGTATTTCTAGATTCACAACACCCTACTAACATAACTCTTAATATTACCAAATCCACGTCTCAAAACTAATTGAGAGGGGTCAAACTTTGATTTCTACTCAATGCACATGAAGATGGAAGTTTTATTGTATCCTATTTGGGTACCTATCACCTTTGGGACTACTTTCATAGCACAAGCCAACTACCAAGTTACGCACCGCCGTGCTCTAAAAGATCTAAGTGAAGCACAAAGAGCAAAATGGTCTAGCTCAAAAGATATAAGTGAAGCACAATGAGTATTCTAGCAAATTCACGATGAGTGCATGTCTCTCTCAAAAGGTGTGCAGCAAGGATGATTGTGACGCAACAAAAAGAAAAGACTCATACGATACAAGACGCTCCAAGCAAAACACATAGCATGTGGTGAATAAACATATAGCTCGAAGTAATGTTACCGATGGATTGAAGACGAAAGAGGGGATGCCTTCCTGGGGCATCCCCAAGCTTAGGCTTTTTGGTGTCCTTGAATTTGGCTTGGGATTCCTTGGGCATCCCCAAGCTTGAGATCTTTCCACTCTTTATCCCTTTGTCCATGAGAACATCACCCAAAACTTGAAAACTTCACAACACAAAACTTAAACAGAAACTCGTGATATCATTGGCACAAGAAAATAAACTACCACCTCTTTAGGTACTGTAGCAATATTGATTTCTATTTATATTTGTGTTAGATTACTGTATTCTCACTTTTCCATGGCTAGTACCCCCCGATACTATCCATAGTTTCATCAAAGCAAGCAACCAACACAACAAAAACAGGAACTGTCAAAAACAGACTAGTCTATAGCAATCTGTATACTTCGTATACTTCTGGTACCTCAAACATTGTGAAACATTATGACAGACTGGGCAAAAGGCATATCAACCAGCAGCAAAAGGAATCAACTCAAAACCTCTTTCTGAATAAAAATAAAAATTAATTTCGTGAGCGAAAAGTTTCTGTCTTTTTCCAGCAGGATCAAACAACCATCACCAAACTAATCATAAAGGTTTTGCTTGGCTCAAACACAAAAAGAAACACAAAAAACACAATCATAACAGAATTATGATGGTGTGTACGCAACAAAACAGAAATAAAAAAGATAAATTCATTGGGTGGCCTCCCAACAAGCGTTATTGTTTAACGCCCTTAGCTAGGCATAAGGTGATAGAATCACGTATCGTCGTCTTTGGTACTCAAACCATAGGTAGCCCTCATCATGGATTCATAAGGCAATCTTATTTTCTTTCTAGGAAAATTATCCATGCCCTACTTTAAAGGAAATTGAAATATAATATTCCCTTCCTTCATATCGATGATAGCACCAATAGTCCTTAGGAAAGGTCTACCAAGAATGATAGGGCATGTAGGATTGCAATCAATATCAAGCACAATGAAATCCATGGGTACATAGTTCCTATTTGCAATAATAAGAACATCATTGATCCTTCCCATGGTTTTCTTGATAGTAGAATCCGCAAGATGCAAATTAAGAGAACACTCCTCAATCTCATTAAAGCCCAGGACATCACACAAAGACTTTGGAATCGCGGAAACACTAGCACCCAAATCACACAAAGCATTGCATTCATAGTTTTTGATTTCGATTTTGATAGTACATTCCCACTCATCATGAACCTTTCTAGGGATAGAAACTTCCAACTCAAGTTTCTCTTTAAGAGATTTTATCATAGCATCGACGGTATGATCGGTAAAGGCCTTGTTTTGGCTATAAGCGTGTGGAGAGTTTAGCATGGATTGCATCAAGGAAATGCATTCAATCAAGGAGCAACTATCATAATTGAATTCCTTGAAATCCAAAGTAGTAGTTTCATTACTACTCAAGGTTTTGATATCTTCTACTCCACTTTCAATGCTTTTAGCATCAAGATAGATGGACTCCGAATCATTTGGGCATTTTTCAACCAAAGTGGATTCATATCCAGCCCCATCATCGTTAGGTTTGTCACAAGAAAACAAAGATTCAATGGGAGTCACACCAAGCACTTTAAGATCTTCGTGATTCTTATCATGAGAACACGCCTTTTTAAGCCATTCATGTCTAGCACGAATTTGGGCGGTTCTTTCTTTGCTCTCATTCATGGAAACACGCATAGCTTTCAAAGTTTCATCCATATTGATATTGGGAGGAGCACATCTAACTTTCAAAGCATCAATATCAATAGACATTCTATCAACGCTCCTAGCCAAATCATCAATTTTGAGTAGTTTTTCCTCTATGGACGCATTGAAAATCTTATGCTAGTTGATAAACTCTTTGGTATTACTCTCTAGTTCAGAGGGTAATTTATTGTAATTTCCATG
Organism: Hordeum vulgare subsp. vulgare; assembly: GCF_904849725.1. NCBI lineage: Eukaryota > Viridiplantae > Streptophyta > Magnoliopsida > Poales > Poaceae > Hordeum > Hordeum vulgare. The sequence continues at coordinate 168,331,242 of NC_058523.1, forward strand.
AGTATTGTTGTAGGATTTGCCAAAGTTATTAGAGGGGTTACTAGGAAAAGGCCTAGGAATATAGTTTCCTCTAAAAGCATTGTTGTTGCCAAAATTATTCCTACCAACAAAATTAACGTCCAAGCTTGCATTGCTACTCTCAATAAAGGAAGACAAGGGCATATCATTAGGATCTAAAGGAGCACTTCTACTAGCAACCAAATTCATTAACTCATCCATCTTAGCACTCAACGAGTTAATTTCTTCTATATCGTGTACCTTTTTACTAGTAGGTGACCTTTCAGTGTGCCACTCAGAGTAGTTTGTCATGATATTGTCTAGGAGTTTTTGTGGTTTCTCCTAATGTGATTGCCATGAACGTTCCACCTGAGGCAGAGTCCAAGATATTTCTAGAAGCGAAATTCTTGCCAGTGTAGAAGACTTGTATAATCATCCAAAGACTCAAGCCATGAGCGGGACAATTTCTAATCATCAATTTCATTCTCTCCCAAGATTGTGCAACATGTTCATGATCAAGTTGCTTAAAATTCATGATATCATTACGGAGAGAGATAATCTTAGCCGGCGGAAAATACTTGGATATATAAGCATATTTGCACTTGTTCCAAGAACCAATACTATTTTTGGGCACAGATGAAAACCAAGTTTTTGCTCGATCTCGCAACGAGAACGGAAAAAGCTTCAATTTAATCACATCATTATCCACATCTTTCTTCTTTTGCATATCGCAAAGCTCAATGAAGGTATTAAGATGGGATGCGGCATCTTCACTAGGAAGGCCGAAGAATTGCTCTTTCATAACAAAATTCAGCAAAGCAGCATTGATTTCATATGATTCCGCACTAGTGGCGGGAGCAATCAGAGTACTAATAAAATCATTATTATTAGTATTCAAGAGGTCACAAAGTTTGGTGTTTTCAGTCATAGTGACTTCAGCAAGCACACAAGCGAACAGAAAGCAAGCGAGAGAAAAGGGCGAACGAAAAAGGCAAATATTTTTGTAAATTTTTGTTTTTCAGAAGTGGGGGAGAGGAAAACGAGAGGCGAAAAAGTAAATGCAAGAGATGAGTTTGCGACACTTACTTGGATGAGCTTCACCTAGAACTTGATCCTCCCCGACAACGGCGCCAGAAATCCTTTTGCTGCCTCTTGAGCTTGCGTTGGTTTTCCCTTGAAGAGGAAAGGGTGATGCAGCACAGGAGCAGTAAGTATTTCCCTCAGTTTTGAGAACCAAGGTATCAATCTAGTAGGAGAATCAAGCCAAGTGTCCAGAGTACCTGCGCAAACACAAACGAGCTTGCACCCAACGCTATAAAGGGGTTGTCAATCCCTTCAAGATTGATTGCAAAGTGAGATCTAAAGGCGGAAAGTGCAATGAAGTCAAAAGTGTAAGGCTGAAAATTTGATGTGAAGTAGACTCGGGGGCCATAGTGTTCACTAGAGGCTTCTCTAAAAATAGCAAATATTATGGAGGGTGACCAAATTACTGTCGAGTAATTGATAGAACCGCGCAAAGTCATGACGGTATCTAAGGCAATGATCATACATATAGGCATCACGTCCGAGACAAGTAGACCGATACTTTCTGCATCTACTACTATTACTCCACACATCGACCGCTATCCAGCATGCATCTAGTGTATTGAGTTCATGACGAACAGAGTAACGCGTTAAGCAAGATGACATGATGTAGAGGGATAAACTCAAACCAATGATGTAAACCCCATCTTTTTACCCTTGATGGCAACAACACGATGCGTGCCTCGCTACCCCTTCTGTCACTGGGTGAGGTCACCGCACGGTATGAACCCAAAACCAAGCACTTCTCCCATTGCAAGAATCATAGATCAAGTTGGCCAAACAAAACCCACAACTCGAAGAGAATTACAAGGATATGAAATCATGCATATAAGAGATCAGAAGAAACTCAAATAAGATTTATAGATAATCTGATTATAAATCCACAATTCATCGTATCTTGACAAACACACCGCAAAAGAAGATTACATTGGATAGATCTCCATGAAGATCATGGAGAACTTTGTATTGAAGATCCAAGAGAGAGAAGAAGCCATCTAGCTACTAGCTATGGCCCGAAGGTCTATGGTGAACTACTCACGCATCATCGGAGAGGTCATGGTGTTGATGAAGAAGCCCTCCGTATCCGAATCTCCCCTCCGGCAGGGCACCAGAACGTGCCCCAGATGGGATCTTGCGGAGACAGAAGCTTGCGGCGGCGAAAAAGTATTTTCGTGGATCTCTTGCGCAGTTTTGGATTTTTCGGGAATTTATAGGCGAAAGAGGTAGGTGATGACCCACAAGTGTAGGGGGTCTATCATAGTCCTTTCGATAAGTAAGAGTGTCGAACCCAACGAGGAGCAGAAGGATCTGACAAGTGGTTTTCAGCAAGGTAATATCTGCAAGCACTGAAATTATTGGTAACAAGTAGTTGTGTGGTGAGATGATTCGTAGCAAGTACCAAGTGACAAAAGTAACAACGGTGCAGCAAGTGGCCCAATCCCTTTTGTAGAAATGGACAAGCGTGGACAAAGTCTTATTAGGAGGAAAAACGCTCCCGAGGACACACGGGAATTTCTATCATGCTAGTTTTCATCATGTTCATATGATTCACGTTCGTTACTTTGATAGTTTGATATGTGGGTGGACCGGCGCTGGGGTACTGCCCTTTCTTGGAAAAGCATCCCACTTGTGATTAACCCCTCTCGCAAGCATCCGCAACTACGAAAGAAGAATTAAGACAAAGTCTAACCATAGCATTAAACTAGTGGATCCAAATCAGCCCCTTACGAAGCAACGCATAAACTAGGGTTTAAGCTTCTGTCACTCTAGCAACCCATCATCTACTTAATACTTCCCAATGCCTTCCTCTAGGCCCAAATAATGGTGAAGTGTTATGCAGTCGACTTTCACATAACACCACTAGAGGAAAAACAACATACAACACATCAAAATATCGAACGAATACCAAATTCACATGACTACTTATAGCATGACTTATCCCATGTCCTCGGGAACAAAAGTAGCTACTCACAAAGCATAAACATATTCATGACGAGAGAGGTAATGAGTAGAATCAAAGATCTGAACATATAATCTTCCACCAAGTAATCCAACTAGCATCAACTACAAAGAGTAATTAACAGTACTAGCAACCTTACAAGTATCAATCGGAGTCGCGAGACGGAGATTGGTTACAAGAGATGAACTAGGGTTTGGAGATGAGATGGTGCTGATGAAGATGTTGATGGTGATGAGTCCCCTCCGATGAGAGGAGTGTTGGTGATGACGATGGCGACGATTTCCCCCTCCGGGAGGGAAGTTTCCCCGGCAGGATCGTCCTACTGGAGCTCTAGATTGGTTCTGATCAAGTTCCGCCTCGTGGCGGCGGCGAATCCTCCGAAAAGCCTCCTCTCGATTTTTTCCAGACCAAAACCCTTCTTGTAGCAAAAGAGGGGGGCAGTGGGCCAGCAGGGAGCTCACAAGCCCCCTAGGCTCGGCGAAGGGGGTGGCCGCGCCTAGCAGGCTTGTGGCCACCTGTCGGCGCCCCTGTGGCACTTCTTCGGCCTAGTATTTTTTATAAATCCCAAAAAAATCCACGTTGATTTTCACGGCTTTTGGAGTTTCGCAGAATAGGCATCTCAAACTTGCTCCTTTTTTAGGCCAGAATTCCAGCTACCGGCATTCTCCCTCTTTATGTAAACCTTAAAAAATAAGAGAGAAAAGACATAAGGATTGTACCGTGAAGTGTAATAACAACCCGAAAAGCGATAAATGTCAACATGAAAGCATGATGCAAAATGGACGTATCAACTCCCCCAAGCTTAGAGCTCGCTTGTCCTTAAGCGAAAGCCGAGATCAATAAATATGCCCACATGTTTAGAGAGAGAGGTATCGACAAAACAAGATACGAACATCCATGCATCATGATCATGATTAGAACAGCAATACCATCATATATATTCTCATGCTAAAGTGATAATTCCTTCACAAAGTAGAGTATGAATCAAGAACCTTACCGAGAATTAACAACCGATAGCCTTTAGTCATTGAAGCAATTGCAATTAATCACAACATCAGAAAGAGTCAAATAAGAGCTTGTAAAGCAAATCCACATACTCAATCATCCTTTTGTCTTCTACAATTGCTACAACTCACGTGGTACTCATGAGATCAAAGTTTCATTCGGACACAGAGAAAGATAGGGGCTTATAGTTTCGCCTCCCAACTGCTTACGTCAAGGGTAATGTCAACAATAATAATTCATGAATACTTACTTCCAAGTTGACATATGAATATAGATCTTTCCCTAGCATATGACGTTAGCAAAGATAAAGGCGGAATAAGGAATTGGTGAGGATCACCATGACTCTTTCAAGGGCAAAAAGTAAAGGTACAAGATAGGCCCTTCGCAGAGGGAAGCAGAGGTTGTCATGCACTTTTGAGGTTTGGATGCGTGTCCTCTTAGTGCGGAGGAACGTCACTTTATATTGCCTCCTGTGATAAAGAACTTTATTATGCAGTCTGTCGCTTCTATGTCTTCCTCATCACAGGTTCGTAATAAGCTTATTTTCCACACACTAATAGATCATTCATATTATGGAGCAATTTTTATTGCTTGCACCGATGAAAACTTACTTGAGGGATCCTATTCAATCCATAGGTAGGTATGGTGGACTCTCATGGAAAAACTGGGTTGAAGGTTTATGGATGCACAAGTAGTATCTCTACTTAATGCGGGAGTTTTGGCTAATAAGAGGTGGAAGCAATCGTCACATGCTAAGGGATCTCTAGTCATATAACATTGTTCGGAACCAAGCAAACACAATTCATTATGTTGTCTTCCTTGTCCAACATCTACTTCTAAGCATGTAATAGTTTAGTGAGTGTTCACAATCATGGATGGTGTCAAAGACGATATATTTATATGTGAACCTCTCCTTCTTTATCACTTCCTACTAATTGCAACAATGACCAAGGTCTATGTTTGTCTACCCTCAACAAGTTTCAATCATCATTCTTTTTATATGTGAAGCCATCACTTCCCATAAGATCATTGCATGATCTTTCATGATTTTGTTCTTTTCTCATTCTCTTGATCATGGCATGAGGCAAGGCCCTTCAACGAAGACACTCTTTATTATATGGCTCACGAGCTCGAATACATCAGGGGTGACACAAAGCAAAACTCAAGCCTAAAACACTAAGACCTTTATTCTACTAGAGAAAGAGAAAAATGAAAAGGAACAAACCAAAACAAAGGTAAAGGCAAAAGATGTGATGGTGATACGATACCGGGGCAACTCCCCCAAGCTTGGCACAAGCCAAGGGGATTGCCCATACCCATGCTCAGTTGTCTTCCTTTGGAGGTGATGGTGGTGGAGTTGTTGCAACATGGGTTTGATCCTCCGTCTTCCATGGCGTAGGTGCTCCATCATGGACAGATGAACGAGTCTCTGGAATCCTCAAATCTGCAGCAAACCGTATTGATTTAAATCTATACTCATACTCACAGTTTTGGTTCTCCAGGTCATAGATCTGGGCCTGGAGGTGATCAATCCTGACATAGAGCCTCGACAGGTGCTTCCGAATGTCATTGGCATCGATCCTGTGCTTGTTGGTGAACTCCGTGATCATCATGTGGTTGGCGTTGAGTCCACGCTCCACCATCCCTTGGCACTTGAAGACTTGTTGCTCCATTGCTTCGAGCCTTGCCTCCATGCTTCCGGTCTTCTTGGGCCCCTCAACATCACGGATGTGCAACATCCCCTCACGCATCTCGATAGATTGATGGTGTTGCAGCACTCACGAGAGGTAGGGATTGATGACCTTCTCGAAGATCTTGTCCTTCGGGCTTTTGGGGACGTCATAGCAATCTAGATCTGCAACAGAAACATGCTCAAAACGAAAACAGAGGAAATTTGCGTGATACGAGGGTCAGACCTTTCAGGAGAATATATAATGATATTTTTCAGACCAGAAGGAGTGCTCCACACGAAAGCGGAGTCCGGGAGGCACACGAGGTGGCCACAAGCCCCCCAGGCGCGGCCAGGGGGTGGCCCGTACCTGGCAGGCTTGTCGCCTCCTCGTGCGCTTTCCGGACTACTTCAAAATTTTCTATTTTTTCAAATATTCCAAAACGGAGAAAAATTCCTACTGGAAATTTTTTGGAGTTTGTTTTCTTATCGAATCACATACCTCTTCATTTTCGGAGTATGAAATAGGCTAATAAATATCCCTTAGGTATTCTTCCGGAGTTATGGTATTGATAATATTGCTTTCAACATTTATGGGAGTACCTGAGATATAATGCTTGATTCTCTGCCCATTTACCACTCTCGGACAATTACCTTCCGTGTTGTTGATCTTGATAGCACCGGAACGATATACTTCCTCAACAATATAGGGACCTTCCCATTTAGAGAGAAGCTTGCCTGCAAAAAATCTTAAACGAGAATTATATAGCAAGACATAATCACCTACATTGAACTCATGCTTTTGTATCCTCTTATCATGCCACCTCTTAACCTTTTCTTTGAACAACTTGGCATTTTCATATGCCTGAGTTCTCCATTCATTAAGTGAGCTAATATCAAATAACCTCTTCTCACCAGCAAGTTTGAAATCAAAGTTGAGCTCTTTGATTGCCCAATAAGCTTTATGCTCTAGCTCAAGAGGTAAATGACATGCTTTACCGTACACCATTTTGTATGGAGACATGCCCATGGGATTCTTATAGGCAGTTCTATAGGCCCACGATGCATCATCGAGCTTCTTAGACCAATTCTTTCTAGATCTGTTGACAGTTTTTTGCAGAATCAATTTAATCTCTCTATTGCTTAGCTCTACTTGACCACTGGACTAAGGGTGATAGGGAGATGCAATTCTACGGTTGACATCGTACTTAGCAAGCGTCTTACGGAAAGCACCATGAATGAAATGTGAACCACCGTCGGTCATTAGATATCTAGGGACTCCAAATCGAGGAAAAATAACTTCTTTAAGCATCCTGATAGAGGTGTTGTGATCAGCACTACTAGTTGGGATAGCTTCTACCCACTTAGTGACGTAATCAACAGCAACTAGGATATGAGTATACCCGTTGGATTTTGGAAAGGATCCCATATAATCAAAGCCCCAGACATCAAATGGTTCAATGACAAGTGAATAGTTCATGTGCATTTCCTGACGTTTACCGATATTACCTATTCTTTGACATTCGTCACAAGAAAGGACAAACTTACGGGCATCCTTGAAAAGAGTGGGCCAATAGAAACCTGATTGCAATACCTTGTGTGCAGTTCTATCTCCCGCATGGTGTCTTCCGTAGGTTTTGGAGTGACACTTCTGTAGGATCTGTCCATGTTCATGTTCACGTACACAACGTCTAATAACACCATCTACCCCTTCCTTACAAAGGTGAGGATCGTCCCAGAAGTAATGTCTCAAATCAAAGAAGAATTTCTTCTTTTACTGGTATGTGAAACTAGGTGGTATATATTTGGCAACGATATAGTTTGCATAATCAGCATACCACGGTGCACTACGTGAAGTATTGATGACATTCAATTTCTCATCGGGAAAGCTATCATCAATAGGTTGTGGGTCATCAAGAACGTTCTCCAACCTAGACAAGTTATCTGCTACGGGGTTATCAACACCCTTCATGTTGACAACGTGCAAATCAAATTCTTGTAGCAAGAGAACCCATCTGATAAGTCTAGGTTTAGCGTCTTTCTTCTCCATTAAGTACTTAATAGCAGCATGATCAGTGTGAATAGTGACTTTGGAATCAACTATGTAAGACCTGAACTTTTCACATGCGAACACGACTCCTAAAAATTCCTTTTCCGTAGTAGCATAGTTTCTTTGGGCATTGTCTAGAGTTTTACTAGCGTAGTGAATAACATTCAACTTCTTATCAACCCTTTGTCCTAGGACAACCCCAACAGCATAATCACTAGCATCACACATGATTTCAAAAGGTAAGTTCGAATCAGGTGGTTGAACAATAGGTGCAGTTATCAAAGCCTTCTTAAGTATTTCGAAGGCTTCCTCACAATCATCGTCAAAAACAAAAGGAATATCCTTTTGCAAGAGATTGGTAAGAGGCCTAGAAATCTTAGAGAAGTCTTTAATGAACCTTTTGTAGAAACCAGCATGACCAAGGAAACTTCTTATACCTTTGATATCTATGGGGTATGGCATTTTCTCGATTGCATCAACCTTAGCCTTATCGACCTCAATACCTCTTTCAGAAATTTTATGTCCTAAGACGATGCCTTCATTAACCATAAAGTGGCACTTCTCCCAATTCAAGACAAGATTGGTGTCTTTATATCTCTGCAAGACTCGATCAAGGTTGCTGAGGCAATCATCAAAAGAAGATCCATAAACGGAGAAGTCATCCATGAAAACCTCAACAATCTTTTCACAAAAGTCACAGAATATAGCCATCATACATCTTTGAAAGGTGGCGGGTGCATTACATAAGCCAAAAGGCACACGTCTATAAGCAAAGGTATTGTCGGGGGGATAGCCCCGGGGTAGGCTCATCAAGCCTGCTCCTTCATTTCCAGCTCAAAGGACATGAACAAATAGAGTTTCCTAAGCCCAAGTCCTCTGGCCGGCTAGGCTGCGCGAGACCATGCAGAGAGATCCATTGGCCAGACGGCGGGTCCTACAGCCAACCGAGACCATGCAGCCGGCGGGCCCCTCTAGCGACAAGATAAGACTCTCGTGGGCCCCTGGTCAGTCGGCGAGGCTGCCAGCCGGGCCCCACTATTGTACCCTTTATCCATATTGTAGGCCGGGGGTTCGCCTATAAAACCTCCCGGTCGCCCTCCATGCAGGGGGGCCGATCATTCCACGGATGAACAACACTTCACACTCACCAACCACATAGAGAGAGGCAGAGACGAGCCGGTTGCTCCCCTCGTCCTCCTCCCAACACAGCTCCAGGAGCAACCCTGTAATTTGTTCATCCACATCAAACACTCCGGCAGGACTAGGGGTCTTATCTCTACGGAGAGCCCTGAACCTGGGTACATCGTGCGTTCCATGCTTGTACCAACCTCATTCCCAGCGCCCACCTTTGTCCCTTCGGTTCTCACCGACTTTAGCCTACCTATGGCATATGTTGTGAGTATTCACCGACATTTGGCGCCCACCGTGGGGCCAATCGCGACATCGGCTGGCTTTACGCGCTAGGCGGGGCCCCGCACCTACACCACCGGATGCATCACGTCTGGATCAGTTTGCATGCCCGTGGAGCCCACTTTCAATGAGGCAACACCGATGATGATCGACGTCTCCATCCGCCATGTGGATTCGGACAAAGATTCTGATGACGAGGAGCTTCCTAGCGTCGTCGTCGCTGCTATGGAGAACCTCGGCGTTCTCTTCAGCGACCTACGTCTCAACTACGGTCCGCGCTACTTCGGCGAGGACTTTGACGTTGAGGCGCTCTGCGCCATCTTCAGCAGGCTCTCAATCGCTGAGACGCCTGTCCATGACGTATATCCCAGCAACGTCCTCGTCTTCGACGGTCCTCCGTCGTTGGTAGGCTTCTTCACCCCATACCACGTCGCCGCCGTCTCCAACATCGTGGAGGTGATGGTTATCGGCGCTGGCACCAGCGTGGCTCATGGCAAAGCGTTAGCAGACGCCGGTGAGCCTGCTTCTGCCACCGCAGATACTCTTCGGGATGCCATCGCCGGCCTGAAGACACCCGTCGCCGCTTCTGCAAACTCTACTGACGCCCGGGCCTCACTGGAGGAGGCTCGCAAGCGTATCTTGGAGGAGGGCATTGTCGTCGCCTCGGCAAAGCGTCGGATGGAGGCCACGCAGCACGAGTAAAACTCCGTGTACGGCCTCACTCCGATTTCCGAGGCCCCTAGCCGGCTTGGATCGGTCCGCAACCGCGGCCGGTTCATTGCCGAAGTCCTAGGTGGCGATCTGCCCACCTATGAGACCCGTGCAGACAACATGCGAGCGGCGCAAGTGGCCATGAAGGACATGGAAAGCCTGGAAGGCGAGGAGCGCGCTTTCCAGGAGAAGCGGGTCAAGGATCACCTTGACGCCGCCAACCAGTAACACACTCGGCTTGACCCCGGTCAAGCCCAGTCAGAGTCTCCGAGACCCAACCCCGGAGCACGCCGCAACCCTAGCGGTCAGCATCATGCAGAAGGATCTTCCTCGCATCGCCCCTCCGGCCGAAGGGGCGAGGGAAGCCAGGACCAGCGCTCCCAGCGCCAGAGCGAGCACACTTCGGGCATGTGTCGCGGAGGCGACGAGGGCGATTCGGAATGTGAGATTCTTCACCCGCGAAGAACTCATGTCTCTGGTTCGCGAGGCGCCTCCCCTCTCGCCACTCGGACTTGCGCTCGCACTTCCCAGGATCATCAGGACGCCCGCCGGCGTCTCATCGTCCTGGCCCGGTCAGCCCTTCTAGAGGAAGACGGTCCCGTCGGTCCGGCCTTCTTTGGTCCCCGGATCCGAGGGGAGCCGTTCCCCCGAGGTTTCACCTTGCCTCGGGACACGCCCAAATACAACAGCACCACCAAGCTAGAGGACTGGCTGATTGACTACACCACGGCCGTCGGCATTGCCACGGGCAACAAGCGCGTAGCGGTCCGCTACGTGCCACTGATGTTGGCCTGCTCGGCTCGGACTTGGCTTAATAGCCTTCCGCCCGACAGCGTCAACTCCTGGGTGGACTTCGAGGAGGCGTTCATCCGCAACTTCACTGGCACCTACAAGCGCCTTGGCCGGCCTCGCGAGCTGGCCATGTGTGTCCAGAAGCCCGATGAACCCCTTCGCGACTACATCACGCGGTGGACGGAGCTCCAAAACTCCTGCGAGGGGGTGCATGAGTTACAAGCCATCCAGTACTTCATCGACGGTTGCCGAGACGACACCCTACTCAAGCACAAGTTTATGTGCTCCGAGCCCACCTATCTGGCGGTGCTCATGGCCAAGGAGGACAAGTACGCCACGGCCGACTCGGCGATGCGCGTCAAGTTGACCGCCTCAGATAAGGCTGTCCCTACGCCGGCTGGGGACAACCAAGGCGGCCAGAACAGCAACAAGCGCAAGGCGGATCAGATGGATTCGCGCTCCTACAGCAAGTTGGTAGCCAGCATGGAGAGCGAGACGTCGGCTCCTCAAGCCGGCCCTCCACGGAAGCGTTCCAACAGGAACAACACCAACTGGCTGCCCAGGCAGTCCTTCGAGCAACTGCTCGACACCCCCTGCAGATACATTTTGGGGCGCAGCCGTCCACCCATACCCTTCGAAAGTGCAGCTTCGCACGCCGGCTGTCGCAAGGGGATGGCCTGCCGGCTCCCCCAGGTGCGCAGGCGGCACCTCGTGCGCCGGCTCCGCCGCCGCCGGCTCGCGACGACGGCCACCTCCATGACGACTACCCTCATCAAGACGGAGCATTTGTCGTCTTCACCAATGAAGGCGATGACAAGCACAGCCTGCGCCAGAGGTGGCGCGAGGTGAATGTCACAGTTCCCTCGGTTCCCCAGTACATGCATTGGTCTGACAAACCAATCACATGGAGCCGGGTGGACCACCCTGCGGTGATGCCCAACCCGGGCTCATACGCGCTCGTCCTTGACCCAACCTTCGCCTCCAAGAGGCTCACCTGCCAATTCTCGGGTGCTGGTCGATGGCGGCAGCAGCATCAACATCCTCTACCTCGACACTCTCCTCAAGCTCGGGCTCAAGGAGACGGACGTCCTGCCGACCAGTACTGTCTTCCATGGCATCGTGCCTGGGCAGTCCTGCTCGCCCATTGGTAAGATCCAGTTGGACGTCCTCTTCGGCGACAAAGCTCGCTTCCGCCGAGAGTCCATATGGTTCGAGGTAGTGGACCTCAGCAGCCTGTATAAGGCGCTACTGGGAAGACCGGCTCTGGCAAAATTTATGGCTCTGGCCAGATAAAGATGTCGGGTCCCAAGGGCATCATCATTGTCGCTGGCGACTACAAGAAGTCACTCGAGTGTGCCCAAGATAGCAGCCGCCTCGCCGACGCCCTGGTGATCGCTGAGGAGAAGCGGAAGATCAACCGGCTTGTGGCCCAGGTTACTGAGCAGCCGGCGATTCCTTCTCCTCCGTCCCAGTTGGCTGGCGAGGGCTCTTTCAAGCCGGCCAAAGAGACCAAGCAAGTCCCTCTCGACCCTGCCAACCCCAAGCAGTGCGTCACCATCGGGGCTGGACGCAGACCCAAATAGGAAGGCGACCTCGTCGACTTCCTCCATGAGAATCGGGACATCTTTGCATGGTCCCCCAAGGACATGCCGGGTGTTCCGAGGAAGTACGCCGAGCACAAACTTCACGTGCAACCGGATGCAAAGCCGGTGAAACAACCTTTGCGCCGCTTCGCCGAGGGGAAGCGACGCACAATCGGAGAAGAGATCACCCGGCTCCTTGAAGCCGGCTTCATCATGGAGGTTTTCCACCCGGACTGGCTGGCTAATCCAGTCCTGGTGATGAAGAAGAACAACACCTGGCGAATGTGTATCAACTACACTAGCCTGAATAAGGCCTGTCCAAAAGACCCTTTCGCGTTGCCTAGGATAGATCAAGTGATCGACTCCACTGCAGGTTGCGAATTGCTGTCGTTCCTGGATGCTTATTCATGCTACCATCAAATCAAGTTGGATCGAGCTGATCACCTAAAGACCTCCTTCATCACACCCTTCGGGGCCTACTGCTATACCAGCACGACGTTCGGTCTAGAGAACGTTGGTGCGATGTTCCAACGCTCCATGCAGCAGTGCCTACTGTCATAGATCGGCAGAAACATCCACGTCTATGTGGATGACATCGTCGTCAAGACGAAGCAGCACTTCAGCCTCCTCGACGACCTGCGGGATATGTTCGCCAACCTGTGCGAGTACAAGATCCGGCTCAACCCGGAGAAGTGCGTCTTTGGGGTTCGAGACGGCAAACTCTTGGGGTTCTTCGTGTCCGCCCGCGACATCGAGGCGAACCCCGAGAAGATCGGCACCATCGAGCGGATGGTACGGCCGGCTCGAATCCTTGACGTCCAGAAGTTCGCCGGCTGCCTGGCGTACATTAGCCGGTTCGTCAGCCGGCTTGGCGAGAAGGCCCTTCCACTCTACCAGCTCATGAAGAAGGCAACAAAGTTCGAGTGGAACGACCAGGCGGACGAAGCCTTCCGCGACCTCAAGCGGGTCATCTCGAGCCTGCCAATCTTGGCAGCACCGTCTGAAAGGGAACCCATACTCATATACATTGTAGCGACCACTCGCGTGGTTAGCGTAGTGTTGGTAGTTCAGTGTAAGGAGGAGGGTAAGGCACTGCCAGTGCAGCGCCCTGTCTACTACCTTAGCGAGGTCTTGTCCGCCTCCAAGCAGAACTACCCACATTACCAAAAAATGTGTTATGGTGTTTACCTTGCTGCAAAGAAGTTAAAGCAATACTTCCAAGAGCATGCCATCACTGTGGTAAGCACTGCTCCACTTCCATAGATCATGGGCAACCGTGATGCCACGGGCAGGATTGCCAAATGGTCCATCGCCATGCCGGACCATGATATTCGGTACGAGCCTCGCACCGCCATCAAATCTCACGTGGTGGCCGACTTCTTAGTCGACTGGGCCGAGACCCAGTTTGAGCCACCGCCTCCAGACTCCACGCATTGGCGGATGAACTTCGACGACTCGAAGATGCGGACAAGACTGGGAGCCAGCATCGTCTTGACGTCTCTGAAAGGGGACCAGCTCAAGTATGCTCTCCAGATCCACTTCGCCGCCTCCAACAACGTCGCCGAGTATGAAGCACTGGCTCACAGCCTCCGGCTCGCCAAGGAGATTGGCATCCCGCGGCTCATATGCTTCGGTGATTCAGACTTGGTGGTACAACAAGTCTCTGGCGAATGGGACGCCAGGGATGCCAACATGGCAAGCTACCGCTTCCTCATCCAGCAGCTCAGCGGCCGCTTCAAGGGTTGTGAGTTCCACCACGTTCTCAGGGCAGACAAGGAGGCGGCTAATACACTGGCAAAGATCGGCTCCACGAGACAGGCTATTCCAGCCAGCGTCTCCCTCGAGCAACTCCATAAGCCGTCTATCAGGCTGTTTCCCGAGTCGGCATTGATCTTCATGCCGGCTGACTCTACAGTGCAAGCGTCGTTGGCTCCACCAGCTGCGCCGGCCGCAACTCCTATGCCGGCTACGCTGGCTATGCCGACTCCAATAGCAGCACCGGCTGAGTCTACGGTGCAAGCTTCGTCGTCTCCTCCAGCTATGCCGGCTACAGCTCCTGTGCCAGCTACGCTGGCCACGCCGACTCCAATAGCGGCACCGGCTATAACAACAACTCCGGCTCCGCCCTGCCTCGAATCCCGTCGTCTCGACACCCAGTGGGTGGACGTCATGGAGGTAGACGGCGAACCAGCTACCGCAGCAACACCAGAGACACCTTGTCTTGAGTCCACGACCGCGGCTCCATCAGGCTCGGGGGCTACAGAAGCCCCTAACAGTCAGGTCGAGGCGGAGGCGACCCTTGTGTCGGCTCTGTCGTGGGCTCAAACTATCCCGGCCTTCCTCCTTCACGGCGAGCTTCCTCAGGACGAGGCAGAGGCGAGGCAGATCCAGCGCAGGTCTGCAGCCTACGCCATCATCAATTGCGAGTTGGTGCGGCGCAGCGTGATCGGCGTGTTCCAACGCTACGTTGAATCAGAAAAGGGACAGGAGATCCTCAGAGACATTCACCAGGGGGAGTGTGGGCGTCATGCCGCCTCTAGAACCCTGGTGGCCAAGGCGTTTCGCCACGGATTCTACTGGCCCACGACCCTCGAGGAGGCTATGGATCTGGTCGACAAATGTAAAAGCTGCCAATTCTTCAGCGCGAAGAGCCACATGTCGCCTTCGGCCTTCAGAACCATCCCCCTGTCATGGCCGTTCGCCGTCTGGGGACTAGACATGGCTTGTGGTGGAATGACCCACCTCTTGGTAGCCGTCGACAAGTTCACCAAGTGGATTGAAGCCAGACCTATCAAGAAGCTTGATGGCCCCACAACCGTCAAGTTCATCACAGACATCTCTGTTCGATATGGCGTTCCCCACAGCATCATCACCGACAACGGCACCAACTTCGCCAAAGGCGCTCTGGTGCTCTACTGTTCCAAGGTAGGCATCCTGCCCGATTTGGCGTCAGTGGCACATCCCCAGTCGAATGGCCAAGCGGAGAGGGCCAACGGCCTGATTCTTTCCATGCTTGTACCAACCTCGTTCCCAGCGCCCACCTTTGTCCCTTGGGTTCTCACCGACTTTAGCCTACCTATGGCATATGTTGTGAGTATTCACCGACAGGTACCGAAAGGGCAGGTGAAAGTGGTTTCCTCCTGATCAAAGTGTGCAACTGGTATTTGGGAGAAACCAGAATGACCGTCTAGAAAGCAGAAGTATGTGTGTTTAGACAATCTTTCTAGCATTTGGTCAATAAAAGGCAAAGGGTAATGATCTTTCCTAGTGGCTTTATTCAATTTCCTAAAATCGATCACCATCCTATAGCCAGTAATAATCCTCTGTGGGATCAATTCATCCTTATCATTAGGGACAACGGTAATACCTCCCTTCTTAGGGACGCAATGCACCGGACTCAACCAATCACTATGAGCAACAGGAAAGATAATACCCGCTTCCAGGAGCTTTAGTATTTCTTTTCTTACTACCTCTTTCATCTTAGGATTTAATCTCCTTTGATGATCAGCAACTGGTTTGGAATCAGGATCAGTTTTAATCTTGTGCTGGCATAGAGTGGGACTAATGCCCTTAAGATCATCAAGAGTATATCCAATAGCAGCATGGTGCTTCCTCAGAGTTTTTAGTAACTTCTTTTCTTCATGCTCTCAGAGGCTAGCACTAATTATAACAAGATATATCTGTTTTTCATCAAGATAAGCATACTTTAGAGTATCAGGCAACTGTTTAAGCTCGAACACAGGATCACCCTTTGGTGGGGGTGGATCCCCAAGCAGTTCAACGGGCAAATTATTCTTAAGGATAGGATATTGTTCTAAGACGACTCTATCTATCTCATCCCTTTCATCCATATGCATATCATTTTCATGCTCAAGCAAGTATTGCTCTAAAGGATCAGTAGGAGGCACGGCAATAGAGGCTAAGGCAATAGTTTCATCCTTACTAGGCAACTCTTTTTCATGAGGTTGTCTACCAAACTTGGAGAAATTGAACTCATGTGACACACCTTCAAAGCCAACAGTGACAGTTTGCTTCTCACAGTCAATATGAGCATTGACGGTATTGAGGACGGGTCTGCCAAATATGATGGGACAAAAGCTATCTTGGGTGGTATCAAGAACGAGGAAATCAGCAGGATACTTCATTTTACCACACAAGACTTCAACATCCCTAACAATTCCCACAGGGCAGATAGTATCTCTATTGGCAAGCTGAATACTGACATCAATAGGTGCAATCTCGTCTTTGATTTCTTCATATAAGGATTGAGGTATGGCACTAACACTAGCACCCACTTCACATAAACCGTGATAACAATGATCTCCTATCTTAACAGAAACAACAGGCGTGCCAACAACATGCCTATGTTTGTCTCTAGCGTGTGGTTTAGCAATTCTAGCAGCATCTTCACAGAAGTGAATGTCATGGCCATCAACATTGCGGGACAGGAGATCTTTGATAATAGCAATGCTAGGTTCAACTCTAATTTGCTCAGGGGGTGTAGGTGTTCTAATGTAGCGTCTATGTATCACAGTTGAAGCTTTAGAATGATCCTTTATCCTAACAGGGAAAGGTGGTTTCTCAATGTAAGCACTGGGAACCACATGATCATTATAGGCAATGACTTTCTCTTCAACTGGATTGGGTTTAACTACATTGACTTATAAGGGAGGATGATATTTAAACCACTTCTCTTTGGGGAGATCAATATGAGCAGCAAATGATTCACACAATGAAGCTACTATCTCAGAGTCAAGTCCATACTTAGCGCTCAAATCACAAAAAGTATTTATTTCAACGAAGGATTTAACGCAATCAAACTTGAAATTCATACCTGACTCCTTACCTTCATCAAGCTCCCAATCTTCAAAGTTGCTTTTAATTCTCTCTAATAAATTCCATTTGAAGTCAATATCTCTCTTCATAAAAGAACCGGTACAAGAAGTGTCAAGCATGGTGCGATCATCATGAGAAAGCCGAGCATAGAAGTTCTGAATGATAATTTCTCTCGAGAGCTCATGATTGGGGCATGAATATAAAATTGATTTAAGCCTCCCCCAAGCTTGAGCAATGCTTTCTCTGTTGCGAGGCCAAAAATTATAAATATAATTCCGATCACGATGTACTAAATGCATAGGATAAAACTTTTGATGAAATTCCAATTTCAACCGATTGTAGTTCCATGATCCAGTATCATCACATAGCCTATACCATGTCAACGCCTTATCCCTCAAAGATAAGGGAAAGACCTTCTTCTTGACCTCATCCTCGGGCAAACCTGCAAGCTTAAATAAACCACAAACTTCATCTACATAGATTAGATGCAAGTCTGGATGTGATGTTCCATCTCCTGTAAAAGGATTAGCCAGCAGTTTCTCAAGCATACCCGAAGGAAATTCATAGCAAATATTTTCAGTAGGTGCAGCAGGTTGAGAAGCAACTCTTTGTGCTTCCGTTCGAGGTGAAGATACCCCGAAAAAGTCCCTCAAAGGATTAGTTTCCATATTGACAAGGGGCAATAAATTTCAGCACACTATATGAATGTTTCCTTACCAAGTTCCACTTACCAAAGGCGCTTCACTCCCCGGCAATTGCGCCAGAAAAGAGTCTTGATGACCCACAAGTATAGGGGGTCTATCGCAGTCCTTTTGATAAGTAAGAGTGTCGAACCCAACAAGGAGCACAAGGATCTGACAAGTGGTTTTCAGCAAGGTAATATCTGCAAGCACTGAAATTATCGATAACAAGTAGTTGTGTGGTGAGATGATTCGTAGCACGTAGCAAGTAACAAAAGTAACAACGGTGCAGCAAGTGGACCAATCCCTTTTGTAGCAAGGGACAAGCCTGGACAAAGTCTTATAGGAGGAAAAACGCTCCCGAGGACACACGGGAATTTCTGTCATGCTAGTTTTCATCATGTTCATATGATTCGCGTTCGTTACTTTGATAGTTTGATATGTGGGTGGACCGGTGCTTGGGTACTGCCCTTTCTTGGACAAGCATCCCACTTATGATTAACCCTTCTCGCAAGCATCCGCAACAACGAAAGAAGAATTAATAAAAAGTCTAACCATAGCATTAAACTAGTGGATCCAAATCAGCCCCTTACGAAGCAACGCATAAACTAGGGTTTAAGCTTCTGTCACTCTAGCAACCCATCATCTACTTACTACTTCCCAATGCCTTCCTCTAGGCCCAAACAATGGTGAAGTGTTATGTAGTCGACGTTCACATAACACCACTAGAGGAAAAACAACATACAACACATCAAAATATCGAACGAATACCAAATTCACATGACTACTTATAGCATGACTTATCCCATGTCCTCAGGAACAAAAGTAACTACTCACAAAGCATAATCATATTCATGACCAGAGAGGTAATGAGTAGCATCAAAGATCTGAACATATAATCTTCCACCAAGTAATCCAACTAGCATCAACTACAAAGAGTAATTAACACTACTAGCAACCTTACAAGTACCAATCGGAGTCGCGAGATGGAGATTGGTTACAAGAGATGAACTAGGGTTTGGAGATGAGATGGTGCTGATGAAGATGTTGATGGTGATGAGTCCACTCCGATGAGAGGAGTGTTGGTGATGACAATGGCGACGATTTCCCCCTCCGGGAGGGAAGTTCCCCCGGCAGGATCGTCCTGCCGAAGCTCTAGATTGGTTCTGCTCAAGTTCTGCCTCGTGGCGGCGGCGAATCCTATGAAAAGCCTCCTCTCGATTTTTTCCAGACCGAAACCCTTCTTGTAAGAAAAGAGGGGGGCGAGTGGGCCAACATGGAGCTCACAAGCCCCCTAGGCGCAGCCACGGGGGTGGCCGCGCCTAGCAGGCTTGTGGCCACCTGCTGGCGCCCCTCTGGCACTTCTTCGGCCTAGTATTTTTTATAAATCCCAAAAAAAAACCACGTTGATTTTCACGGCTTTTGGAGTTGCGCAGAATAGGCATCTCAAACTTGGTCCTTTTTCAGGCCAGAATTCCAACTGTCGGCATTCTCCCTCTTTATGTAAACCTTGCAAAATTAGAGAGAAAAGGCATAAGGATTGTACCGTGAAGTGTAATAAGAGCCCAAAAAGCGATAAATATCAACACGAAAGCATGATTCAAAATGGACGTATCAGTAGGGCAGACGAGCCTGCTAGGCGCGGGCCCCCCTGGCCACGCCTAGGGGGCTTGTGGCGTCCCCTGGTGGCCTCTGCCTTGGTTCTCACGTCCCGTGCGTATCTTCTGTTCCGGAAAAAATCTTTTCGGAAGTTTTATTCCGTTTGGACACCGTTTAAAATTCTCCTCTGAAAGGGGTCAAAAACACGAAAAAAACAAGAACTGGCACTTGGCACTGAGTTAATAAGTTAGTCCCAAAAAAGATATAAAAGGCATACAAAACATCCAAAGTTTACCGAGATAATAGCATGGAACCATCAAAACTTATAGATACGTTGGAGACGTATCACATATGAAGATGCATTTATCCGCTTTGGGTTCGAGCTTATCATGCTGAAACTTTTCCACATAAGCATTGCAGCCCCAAACTTTTAAGAAACGACAACTTAGGTTTCGCCAAACCATAGTTCATACGGTGTCATCTCAACGGAAATACGTGGTGTCCTATTTAAAGTGAATGCGGTTGTCTCTAATGCATAACCCATAAACGATAGTGGTAATTTGATAAGGGACATCATAGTATGCACCATATCAAATAGGGCGTGGCTATGATGTTCGGACACACCATCACACTATGGTGTTCCAGGCGGCATGAGATGTAACACAATTTTCACATTTGTCTTAATTGTGTATCAAACTCGCAACTCAGATATTCATCTCTATGATCACATCATAGATATGTTACCCGCTTGTCATGATGATCTTCAACTTCACTCTGAAATTACTTGAACCTTTCAATAATTCAGATGTGTGTTTCATCAAGAAAATACACTAGTATCTACTCAAATCATCTGTGAAGTTAGAACATAACGATATCCACTGCGTGCCTCAGCACTCATGGACTGCATACATCAAAATGTATTACTTCCAACAAGATACTTTCTTGTTCCATCTCACTGAAAAACGAGGCCTTCAGTCATCTTGCCCATGTGGTATGATTTGCATGTCTCAAGTGATTCAAAATCAAGTGAGTCCAAACGATCCATCTGCATGGATTTTCTTCATGCGTTTATACCAATAGGTATGGTTTGCATGTGTCAAATGTTTCAAAAATGAGTGAGTACAAAGATCCATCAGCATGGAGCTTCTTCATGCATTTTATACCAACATGACTCAAGCGCCAGTGCCACAAGTAGGTGGTACTATCATTACTACTTTGTATCTTTTGGCATCAATATTTTGAACATGGGTAGTACTATGATCGAGATTCAATAAACCATTGAAGGTATTTATTCAAGCAAATAGAATAACCATTATTCTCTTTAAATGAAAAATCGTATTGCAATAAACACGATCTAATCATGTTCATGCTCAACGCAAATACCAAATAACAATTATTTAGGTTTAACACCAATCCCGATGGTAGAGGGAGCGTGCGATGTTTGATCACATCAACCTTAGAATTACTTCCAACACACATCGTCACCTCACCCTTTCTAGTATCCATTTAATCCGTAGCTATAATTTCGAGTTACTAACACTTAGCAACTGAACCGGTATCTCATACCATGGTGCTACTAGGAGTACTAGTAAGGTACACATCAATATCAGGTATATCCAATATACGTTCGTCGACTTTGCCAGCCTTCTCATCTACCAATTATCTAGGGTAGTTCCGCCTCAGTGACCGTTCCCCTCATAACAGAAGCACTTAGTCTCGGGTTTGGGTTCAACCTTGGGTTTCTTCACTAGAGCAGCAACTGGTTTGCCGTTTCATGAAATATCCCTTCTTGCCCTTGCCCTTCTTGAAACTAGTGGTTTTACTAACCATCAACAATTGATGCTCCTATTTGATTTCTACTTTCGCGATGTCAAACATCGTGAATATCTGAAGGATCATCATATCTATCCTTGATATGTTATAGTTCGTCATGAAGCTCTAGTAGCTTGGTGGCAGTGACTTTGGAGAACCATCACTATCTCATCTGGAAGATTAACTCCCACTCAATTCAAGCGATTGTAGCACTCATACAATCTGAGCACATGCTCAACGATTGAGCTTTTCACCCTTACTTTGTAGACAAAGAATCTTGTCGGAGGTCTCATACCTCTCAACAAGGGCACGAGCATGAAATCCCAATTTCATCTCTTGGAACATCTCGCATGTTCCATGACGTTTTCAAAACGTCTTCAGTGCCTCAATTCTAAGCCGTTTTAAGCATTACACACTGAACTATCATGTACTCATCAAAAACGTGTATGTCAGATGTTCACAACATCCACAGACGACGCTCGAGGTTCAGCACACCGAGCGGTGCATTAAGGACATAAGTATTATGCGCAGCAATGAGGACAATCCTCAGTTTATGGACCCAATCCGCATAATTGTTGCTATCATATTTCAATTAAATTTTCTCTAGGAACATATCAAAACCAGTAGAGCTACAACGCAAGCTACAACATAATTTGCAAAGACCTTTTGACTATGTTCATGATAATTGAGTTTAGCTAATCATATTACTAATAACTCCCACTCAAAATAGACATCCCTCTAGTCATTAGAGTGGCGCATGATCCAAATCCACTAACTCAAGTTCGATCACCACGTGAGTTGAGTATAGTTTTAGTGGTGAACATCTCCATGTTGATCATATCAACTATATGATTCATGCTCGACCTTTCGGTCTCTTGTGTTCTGAGGCCATGTCTGTACATGCTAGGCTCATCAAGTTTAACCCGAGTGTTCAGCGTGTGCAACTGTTTTTCACCCGTTGTATGTGAACGTTGAGTCCATCACACCTGATCATCACGTGGTGTCTTGAAACGACGAACTGTCACAACGGTGCACAGTCGGGGAGAACACAATTTTATCTAGAAATTTTAGTGAGGGGTCACCTTATAATGCTACCGTCGTTCTAAGCAAAATAAGGTGTGTAAAAGGATTAACATCACATGCAAATCATAAGTGACATGATATGGCCATGAACTTGTGCTTCTTGATCTCCATCACCAAAGCACCGGCATGATCTCCATCGTCACCGACGCGACACCATGATCTCCATCATTGTGCCGCCATCGAGGTTGTCGTGCTATCTATATGCTATTACTACTAAAGCTACTACCTAGCAATATAGTAAACGCATCTGCAAGCACAAACGTTAGTTTAAAGACAACCCTATGGCTCCTGCGAGTTGCCGTAGCAGGTCACCCCGCCGGTCGCCGCCTCCCTCGACCTCGCCCCATGCCTGCGCGCCGTCGCCATGGCCTCGAGCTGCCCCGCCGCCGGCTTCCTCCCGGTTCCCCTCGCCCCGCCATGGCTCGCCGCCATTCGCCGTGCCCCCGTGCTGGCCCGTCCCCGCGTGGTCGCCGTGCCGCCCGCCCAGGTCGCCGCTCCCTGCCAGCCTCGCCTCCAGGCTGCCCCTTGCCCTCGCCTCGCCTCGTTCCCCGCCGAGCTCGCCGTTCCCGCGCGCTCGACGTGCTCTGCCTGCTGCCGTGAGTTGTTGCCGTGTGCTGAGCTGCTGCCCTGGTTGCTGTTGTTGTCGCGCCTGTTGCTGCTAAGCTTGCCTGCCGCTTTGCTGTTGTCGCGATGTAGTTGTTGCGTTTTGCTGCTAGACTGCGGATGCGTGTTGCTGTGCTTTGCTATTGTTGTGCCGTGCTGCCGCTATTGCTAGTGCTATTGCCTGTAGCTGCTTAGGTTGTTAGCTGCTGCGAGCTAGCTGCTGGCCGTGCTTGCTATTTGCTCTTGTGCTGATGTATGTTGCTGCTAGCTGTAGCTATCCTGGCCGATGCTTGCTAGTTGTTGTGCTAGACTGTCGTTTTGCTCTGCTGCACCGCTTGCCTGTAGTTGCTAGCTTGCTTTGCTAGCTTGCCTTGCTGCTAGCTGGCTTTGCTATTAATGCTAGTTAGATGTAGATGCTAGGCGAGGTTGCTAGTTGCTGGCGATTGTCTGCTTTCGCTAGCCGTGTTGTTGTCGCTTGTCGTCGCCGCGTGCACCATCCCCGCCTGCCGTGAGTCATCGACAAGTTCGCCGAGTCCACGACGTCCTCGACGACCCCGACCATCTACGGAAACCGAGTTTGACTTCCTCGACGTCGCCGAAGACCCGTGTTCGACTACCGAGGTGAAGACGGTAACCGACGCCGAAGACCGTGTACCGACGACAAGAGAACGACTACCGTCGATGAGACCCGAGTTCCACGACGACGACTACTTCCATGACGACCACGACTTCCTCTACTTCCACGACTTCCACGACGTCCGCTACGAACCGATCCGCTTCGAATCGCACGCTTCGAAGGTATACCGATGAGACGTGTCGTGTAACGAACGAATGTGATGTATGAGTTGTATGTATGTTTGCACCGTATGTTTGACCATTGCACGTTGTCCCTCTATGTTGTGCCCGACACATGGGAACCCGGTAGTGGGATCACCCCATCCTTATTTAACATTCCCGCACACGCTCCCTATTTGTTGGCACGATATCTCGACAAGTTATCGGGATAGGTACGTTGCCGTGGCATCTTTTCCGTCTTGCCAACATAGTTCCCCTTTCGCTCGCCATGGCGACACCTGCTTCTCTCCCTTCTTGTCGTGGTTGAACTTGCATGCATAACGCATTCATGGCATATAATCTTGTGTTGCATGTTCTTGTGCCGTAGCTCCGTTCTATGTTTCGCGTGTTAACCGACTAGGATGACTGTAGGATCATCGCTTCACCCTTGCCATGTTAACAATAATTTAATATTGCCGTGTAAATAATCGGGAGTGAACTAAATAATCAATCATGGAGTTTTGTCGATATGTAACCCGTTGCATACCGAGCTTCACTTAATGTATAGTGTTGTGTGAGGTGAATTGCCATGTCATGCCGTGCATTATTGAACAGATCATGCATCATAGTAGGTTATGCATCATGTTGTGCATCGTGTGGTGAATATTTGTGTTGATGTTTGTTTCCGGTTTTCTCCGTCTCGATAGAGTTCCGCAAGCGTGTCGGAATGTGAGGACCCGTTCGACTACGTTGGTTCGCTGACTTCACGGAGTCATTCTTCTTCCAAGCGGGATCTCAGGCAAGATGACCATTTCCCTAGATACCATTACTATCATTGCCATGCTAGTTATTTCGCTTCTATCGATTATGTCTCGTTGCCTACCACATGTTAAATTCAGCCTCTCAACAATGCCATGATAACCTTCAACCTGATCGACCTACCAAACCACTGATTGGCTATGTTACTGCTTGCTTAACCATGTGTTAGCGTTGCTAGTTGTAGGTGTAGTTGCTTCCATGTGATAACATGGGTTCCTTGTCATATCACCATATATTTAAATGTTATTTAATTTAATGGACCTATATACTTGGTAAAAGGTGGAAGGCTCGGCCTTTCTAGCCTGGTGTTTTGTTCCACCTTTGCCCCCTTAGTTTCGGCTACCGGTGTTATGTTCCATAACTGAGCGCTCCTCACACGATCGGGGTTGTTATGGGGACCCCCTTGATAATTCGTTTTAGATTAAAGCTGGTCTGGCAAGGCCCAACTTTGGTACTACATTTGGCTAATAACTAATGAACTGCATAGGGAGTAATTAACCCGAGGATAATTTAATCAACCCCCGGGCCAGTGCTCCTCATGAGTGTTGGTCCAAAATGGACAGACTGCGGGGCCACCACGGAGCAACTCAAGGTTTGGTACCTGTAGGCTTTTCCATCCGTCGTGTCCTGAGAACAAGGTACGCGACTCCTATCGGGTTCGTCGACACGTCGGGCGGCTTTGCTGGATTAGTTTTACCTTTGACGAAATATCTTGTGCATCGGGATTCCGGTGATGCTTTGGGTAATCTCAGAGTTGAGGTTTTCCACTAGGGAATCCGACGAGATCGCGAGCTTCGTGATTGAGGATTTCTATGCGGCTTGTGGTAATTTGTGATGGACTAGTTGGAGCACCCCTGCAGGGTTAAATCTTTTCGAAAAGCCGTGCCGGCGGTTATGTGGCAACGTGGAAACTTTGTTTAACACTGGTTCTAGATAACCTGAAGTTAACTTAATTAAGGCTTGCCAACTGTGTGCGTAACCGTGACTGTCTCTTTCGTGAGTTCCTTCTCCGATCGAGGACACGGTGGGGTTATGTCTGACGTAGGTAGGTGTTCAGGATCATTCATTTGATCACCGGTAGCTTACATCCGTTATGCGTAGATCTTCCCCCTCTTATTTCTTGTACTCGTAAGTTAGCCACCAAATATATGCTAGCCGCTGCTGCAACCTCACCACTTAACCATGCCTCACCCATTAAGCTTTGCTAGTCTTGATACCATTGGAAATGAGATTGCTGAGTCCCCTGTGGCTCACAGATTACCACAACACCAGTTGCAGGTACACGTAAAGGTTACTTGACGCGAGCACGTTGATTGTTCATTTGGAGTTGCTTCTTCTTCTTCTTCTTCTTCATCGATCTAGGATGGGTTTCGGGACGGCAGCCTGGGATAGCAAGGATGGACGTCGTTCTTCTTTTCTCGTTTGTTTTCGTCCGTAGTCGGACCCTGCTCTTCTTCATGATGTTTATGTAATGTACTGATGTGACTCTGATGTAGCTTGTGGCGAGTGTAAGCCAATTCTATTATATATCTCTTCTTTTCAGTACATGTACTTGTATCGATATCCATTCTTGCCACACGACGAGATGCGCTTCTATCCCTGACGAGGCCTTCGTGCCAAATTGAGGATAGGGTCGCATCTTGGGCGTGACAACAAACCTACCATATGCCTTCCTCAAAACAGCCACCATACCTACCTACTGCGGCATTTTCATAGCCGTTCCGAGATATGTTGCCATGCAACTCCCACCGTTCCGTCTCATGACTTGCGTCGTCACTCTCATATTACCATTGCATGATCGTAAGATAGCTAGCGAGATGTTTCAACGTCATATGCCAAGCTAGATCGTTGCACATCCCAGTACACTGCCGGAGGCATTTCCTATAGAGTCATCATCGTCCTGAGCTTTGAGCTGTGAGTAAATAAAAGTGTGATGATCACCACTATTAGAGCATTGTCCCATGTGAGGAAATAAAAAAAGGCCAAAGTTGCCCACAAAAAAAAGAGATATGGAAAGAGGCCAAAGAGCCCCAAAAAAGAGAGAGAAAAAGAGAGAAGGGACAATGCTACTATCTTTTTCCACACTTGTGCTTCATAATAGCACCATGTTCTTCATGATTGAGAGCCTCTTGTTTTGTCACCACCATATGCTAGTGGGAATCTTCATTATATAACTTGGCTTGTATATTCCAGTGATGGGCTTCCTCAAAATTGCCCTAGGTCTTCGTGAGCAAGCAAGTTGGATGCACACCCACTAGTTCCCCTTTTGAGCTTTCACATACTTATAGATCTAGTGCATCCTTTGTATGGAAATCCCTACTCATTCACATTGATATCTATTAATGGGCATCTCCAAAGTCCTTTGATACGCCGAGTCAATGTGACCATCTCCTCCTTTTTGTCTCACAACCTCCACCACACTCTATTCCACCATAGTGCTATATCCATGCCTCACGCTCATGTATTGTGTGAGAGTTGAAAAAGGTTTGAGAAAGTAAGAGTGCGAAAACAATTACTTGGCCAATACCGGGGTTGTGCATGATTTAAATTCGTTGTGTGGGGATGATGGAGCATATCCAGACTATATGATTTCGTAGGGATAACTTTCTTCGGCCTTATTATTTCAAAAGTTCATGATTACCTTGCTAGTTTGCTTGAAGTATTATTGTTTTCATGTCAATAGCAAACTATTGTTTTGAATCTTATGGATCTGAACATTCATGTCACATGAAAGAAGTTACAAAGGACAACTATGCTAGGTAGCATTCCACATCAAAAATTCAGTCTTTATCACTTCCTACTCGAGGACGAGCAGGAGTTAAGCTTGGGGATGCTTGATACGTCTCCAACGTATCTATAATTTTTGATGGTTCCATGCTAGTATCTTGTCAAACTTTGGATGCTTTGTATGCCTTTTATATCTTTTTTGGGACTAACTTATTAACTCAGTGCCAAGTGCCAGTTCCTGTTTTTTCCGTGCTTTTGACCCTTTTGAGAGGAGGATTTTAAACGGTGTCCAAACGGAATAAAACTTCCGAAAAGATTTTTTTTCCGGAACAGAATGTACGCACGGGATGTGAGAACCAAGGCAAAGGCCACCAGGGTACTCCACAAGCCCCCTAGGCGCGGCAAGGGGGGCCGCGCCTAGCAGGCTTGTGGGCCCCTTGTGGCTCGTCTGCCCTACCTCTTCCGCCTATAAATTCCTGAAAAATCCAAAACTGCGCGAGAGATCCACGAAAATACTTTTCCGCCGCCGCAAGCTTCTGTCTCCACAAGATCTCATCTGGGGCACATTCTGGTGCCCTGCCAGAGGGGGGGTTCGGATAAAGAGGGCTTCTTCATCAACACCATGACCTCTTCGATGATGCGTCAGTAGTTCACCATAGACCTTCGGGTCCATAGCTAGTAGCTAGATGGCTTCTTCTCTCTCTTGGATCTTCAATACAAAGTTCTCCATGATCTTCATGGATATCTATCCGATGTAATCTTCTTTTGCGGTGTGTTTGGCAAGATCCGATGAATTGTGGATTTATGATCAGATTATCTATGAATCTTATTTGAGTTTCTTCTGATCTCTTATATGCATGATTTCATATCCTTGTAATTCTCTTCGAGTTGTGGGTTTTGTTTGGCCAACTTGATCTATGATTCTTGCAATGGGAGAAGTGCTTGGTTTTGCGTTCATACCGTGCGGTGACCTCACCCAGTGACAAAAGGGGTAGTGAGGCACACATCAGGTTGTTGCCATCAAGGGTAAAAAGATGGGGTTTACATCATTGGTTTGAGTTTATCCCTCTACATCATGTCATCTTGCTTAAGGCGTTACTATGTTCGTCATGAACTCAATACACTAGATGCACGCTGGATAGCGGTCGATGTGTGGAGTAATAGTTGTAGATGTAGAAAGTATCGGTCTACTTGTCTCAGGCGTGATGCCTATATGTATGATCATTGCCTTAGATATCGTCATGACTTTACGCGGTTCTATCAATTGCTCGACGGTAATTTGTTCACCCACCGTAATATTTGCTATTTTGAGAGAAGCCTCTAGTGAACACTATGGCGCCCGGGTCTACTTCACATCATATTTTCAGCCTTACACTTTTACTTCGTTGCACTTTCCGCCTTCATATCTCACTTTGCAATCAATCTTGAAGGGATTGACAACCCCTTTATAGTGTTGGGTGCAAGCTCGTTTGTGTTTGCGCAGGTACTCTAGACACTTGGCTTGATTCTCCTACTAGATTGGTACCTTGGTTCTCAAACTGAGGGAAATACTTACTGCTCCTGTGCTGCATCACCCTTTCCTCTTCAAGGGAAAACCAACGCAAACTCAAGAGGCAGCAATGTCCATATTGGCTCCTACATATTCTACGAAGATCTCTATCGGTTGAACCTCTATGTCAAGGATTCAGTTAATCTTGCATGTTGTTCCATTTGTCCTTCAGTATGTTACTTGCCCGAGATTCGATCGTCGGTATCTCCATACCTAGTTCAATCTTGTTACCGGCAAGTCCCTTTACTCGTTCCGTAATACAAGATCCCGTAACTAACTCCTTAGTCACATTGCTTGCAAGGCTTGTTGTGATGTTGTATTACCGAGTGGGCCCCGAGATACCTCTCCATCACACGGAGTGACAGATCCCAGTCTTGATCCATGCCAACCCAACAGACACCTTTGGAGATACCTGTAGAGCACCTGTATAGTCACCCAGTTATGTTGCGACATTTGATAACCCACAAGGTATTCCTCCGGTGACCGGGAGTTGCATGATCTCATGGTAATAGGAACAGATACATTGACATGCAGAAAACAGTAACAATAAACTCACATGGTCTTGTCCATCACATCATTCTCCCAATGATGTGATCCTGTTATCAAGTGACAACACTTGTCTATGGTCAATAAACCTTGACCATCTTTGATCAACGAGTTAGTCAACTAGAGGCTCACTAGGGACAATGTGTTGTCTATGTATTTGAGTTTCCAATCAATAAAATTCCAGCATGGATAATAAATGATTATCATGAATAAAGAAATATAATAATAACCAATTTAGTATTGCCTCTAGGGCATATTTCCAAAAGTCTCCCACTTGCACTAGAGTCAATAATCTAGTTCACATCACTATGTGATTGCAATGAACCTAACACCCATACAATTATGGGGTTTGATCATATCTTGCTTGTGAGAGAGGTTTTTAGTCAATGGGTTTGAACCTTTCAGATCCGTGTGTGCTTTACAAATCTCTATGTTATCCTATAGATGCTGCTACCACGCACCATTTGGAACTATTCCAAATGACCGCTCCACTAAACGAATCCAGTTTACTGCTCACAGTTATTCGGATTAGTGTCAAAGCTTGCATTGACGTGACCCTTTACGACGAACTCTTTAATCACCTCCATAATCAAAAAAAGCTCCTTAGTCCATTAGTAACTAAGGATAACTTTGACCGTTGTTCAGTGATTCAATCCTGGATCACTCTTTGTACCCCTTGACAGACTCATGGCAAGGCACACATCAGGTGCGTACACAACATGGCATACTTTAGAGCCTATGACTAAGGCATAGGGAACGACCTTCGTCCTTTCTCTTTCTTCTGTCATGGTCGGGTTTTGAGTCTTACTCAAATTCACACCTTACAACACAGCCAAGAACTCCTTCTTTGCTGATCTATTTTGAACTCCTTCAAAAACTTGTGAAGGCATGCATTTCATTGAAAGTTCTATTTAGCAATTTGATCTACCTCTATAGATCTTGATGCTCAATGTTCAAGTAGCCCTATCCAGGTTTTCCTTTGAAAAACTCAGTTCAAACAACCCTTTATGATTTCCAGAAATTCTACATTACTTGTGATCAACAATATGTCAACCACATATACTTATCAGAAATTCTATAGTGCTCCCACTCACTTCTTTGGAAATACAAGTTTCTCATAAACCTTGTATAAACCCAACAGCTTTGATCATCTAATCAAAGCGTATATTCCAACTCCGAGATGCTTGCACCAGTCCATAGAAGGATCGCTGGAGCTTGCATACTTGTTAGCATCCTTAGGATCGACTGGTTGTATCACATACAACCTTTCCTCAAGGAAACCGTCATGGAAACAATGTTTTGACATCCTATGTGCAATATTTCATAAATAATGCAACAACTGCTAACATAATTCCAACAAACTTTTAGCATCGCTACGAGTGAGAAAGTCTCATCATAGTCAACTCTTTGAACTTATCGGAAACATCTTTGCGACAAGTCGAGCTTTTCTTATTGGTGACGTTTCACCATCATCGTCTGTCTTCCTTTTAAAGATCCATATGCACTTAATAGTCTTACGGCCATCAAGTAGTTCTTCAAAAGTCTACACTTTGTTTTATACAAGGATCCTCTCTCGGATTTCATGGCCTGCAGCCATTTGCCGGAATCCGGGCCTACCATCGCTTCTCCATAGCTCGTAGGTTCATTGTTGTTCAACAACATGACCTCCAAGACAGGTTTACCGTACCACTCTATAGGAGTACGCGACCTTGTCGACCTACGAGGTTTGTAGTAACTTGATCCAAAGCTTAATGATCACTATAATGAGTTTCCACTTCAATTGGCGTAGGTGCCACAAGAACAACTTCATGCGCCCTGCTACACACTCGTTGAAGTGACGGTTCAATAACCTCATCAAGTTCCACCACCCTCCCACTCAATTCTTTCAAGAGGAACTTTTCCCCGAGAAAGGACCCGTTTCTAGAAACAAACACTTTGCTTCCGGATCTGAGATATGAGGTATACCCAACTATTTTTGGGTGTCATATTGCTGCCTCTTGAGCTTGCGTTGGTTTTCCCTTGAAGAGGAAAGGGTGATGCAGCACACG
This sequence comes from Hordeum vulgare subsp. vulgare, assembly GCF_904849725.1. Taxonomy (NCBI): domain Eukaryota; kingdom Viridiplantae; phylum Streptophyta; class Magnoliopsida; order Poales; family Poaceae; genus Hordeum; species Hordeum vulgare. Next base: position 168,362,578 of record NC_058523.1, read on the forward strand.
AGCAGTAAGTATTTCCCTCAGTTTTGAGAACCAAGGTATCAATCTAGTAGGAGAATCAAGCCAAGTGTCCGGAGTACCTGCGCAAACACAAACGAGCTTGCACCCAACGCTATAAAGGGGTTGTCAATCCCTTCAAGATTGATTGCAAAGTGACATCTAAAGGCGGAAAGTGCAACGAAGTCAAAAGTGTAAGGCTGAAAATATGATGTGAAGTAGACTCGGGGACCATAGTGTTCACTAGAGGCTTCTCTAAAAATAGCAAATATTATGGAGGGTGAACAAATTACTGTCGAGTAATTGATAGAACCACGCAAAGTCATGACGGTATCTAAGGCAATGATCATACATATAGGCATCACGTCCGAGAGAAGTAGACCGATACTTTCTGCATCTACTACTATTACTCCACACATCGACCGCTATCCAGCATGCATCTAGTGTATTGAGTTCATGACGAACAGAGTAACGCCTTAAGCAAGATGACATGATGTAGAGGGATAAACTCAAACCAATGATGTAAACCCCATCTTTTTACCCTTGATGGCAACAAAACGATGCGTGCCTCGCTACCCCTTTTTTCACTGGGTGAGGTCACCGCACGATATGAACCCAAAACCAAGCACTTCTCCCATTGCAAGAATCATAGATCAAGTTGGCCAAACAAAACCCACAACTCGAAGAGAATTACAAGGATATGAAATCATGCATATAAGAGATCAGAAGAAAATCAAATAAGATTTATAGATAATCTGATCATAAATCCACAATTCATCGGATCTTGACAAACACACCGCAAAAGAAGATTACATTGGATAGATCTCCATGAAGATCATGGAGAACTTTGTATTGAAGATCCAAGAGAGAGAAGAAGCCATCTAGCTACTAGCTATGGCCCGAAGGTCTATGGTGAACTACTCACGCATCATCGGAGAGGTCATGGTGTTGATGAAGAAGCCCTCCGTATCCGAATCTCCCCTCCGGCAGGGCACCAGAACGTGCCCCAGATGGGATCTTGCGGAGACAGAAGCTTGCGGCGGCGAAAAAGTATTTTCATGGATCTCTTGCGTAGTTTTGTATTTTTCGGGAATTTATAGGCGAAAGAGGTAGGTAATGACCCCCAAGTATAGGGGGTCTATCATAATCCTTTCGATAAGTAAGAGTGTCAAACCCAACGAGGAGCAGAAGGATCTGACAAGTGGTTTTCAGCAAGGTAATATCTACAAGCACTGAAATTATCGGTAACAAGTAGTTGTGTGGTGAGATGATTCATAGCAAGTAGCAAGTAGCAAAAGTAACAACGGTGCAGCAAGTGGCCCAATCCCTTTTGTAGAAATGGACAAGCCTGGACAAAGTCTTATAGGAGGAAAAACGCTCCCGAGGACACACGGGAATTTCTGTCATGCTAGTTTCCATCATGTTCATATGATTCGCGTTCGTTACTTTGATAGTTTGATATGTGGGTGGACCGGCGCTTGGGTACTGCCCTTTCTTGGACAAGCATCCCACTTATGATTAACCCCTCTCGCAAGCATCCGCAACTACGAAAGAAGAATTAAGACAAAGTCTAACCATAGCATTAAACTAGTGGATCCAAATCAGCCCCTTACGAAGCAACGCATAAACTAGGGTTTAAGCTTCTGTCACTCTAGCAACCCATCATCTACTTAATACTTCCCAATTCCTTCCTCTAGGCCCAAATAATGGTGAAGTGTTATGTAGTCGACTTTCACATAACACCACTAGAGGAAAAACAACATACAACACATCAAAATATCGAACGAATACCAAATTCACATGACTACTTATAGCATGACTTATCCCATGTCCTCGGGAACAAAAGTAACTACTCACAAAGCATAAACATATTCATGACCATAGAGGTAATGAGTAGAATCAAAGATCTGAACATATAATCTTCCACCAAGTAATCCAACTAGCATCAACTACAAAGAGTAATTAACAGTACTAGCAACCTTACACGTACCAATCGGAGTCGCGAGACGGAGATTGGTTACAAGAGATGAACTAGGGTTTGGAGATGAGATGGTGCTTATGAAGATGTTGATGGTGATGAGTCCCCTCCGATGAGAGGAGTGTTGGTGATGACGATGGCGACGATTTCCCCCTCCGGGAGGGAAATTTCCCCGACAGGATCGTCCTGCCGGAGCTCTAGATTGGTTCTGCTCAAGTTCCGCCTCGTGGCAGCGGCGAATCCTCCGAAAAGCCTCCTCTCGATTTTTTCCAGACCAAAACCCTTCTTGTAGCAAAAGAGGGGGGCAGTGGGCCAAGAGGGAGCTCACAAGCCCCCTAGGCGCGGCAAGGGGGGTGGCCGCGCCTAGCAGGCTTGTGGCCACCTGTCGGTGCCCCTCTGGCACTTCTTCGGCCTAGTATTTTTTATAAATCCCCAACAAATCCACGTTGATTTTCACGGCTTTTGGAGTTGCGCAGAATAGGCATCTCAAACTTGCTCATTTTTTAGGCCAGAATTCCAGCTACCGGCATTCTCCCTCTTTATGTAAACCTTAAAAAATAAGAGAGAAAAGGCATAAGGATTGTACCGTGAAGTGTAATAACAGCCCAAAAAGCGATAAATGTCAACATGAAAGCATGATGCGAAATGGACGTATCAACTCCCCCAAGCTTAGACCTCGCTTGTCCTTAAGCGAAAGCCGAGATCAATAAATATGCCCACATGTTTAGAGAGAGAGGTGTCGACAAAACAAGATACGGACATGCATGCATCATGATCATGATTAGAACAGCAATACCATCATATATATTCTCATGCTAAAGTGATAATTCCTTCACAAAGTAGAGTATGAATCAAGAACCTTACCGATAATTAACAACCGATAGCCTTTAGTCATTGAAGCAATTGCAATTTATCACAACATCAGAAAGAGTCAAATAAGAGCTTGTAAAGCAAATCCACATACTCAATCATCCTTTTGTCTTCTACAATTGCTACAACTCACGTGGTACTCATGAGATCAAAGTTTCAATCGGACACAGAGAAAGATAGGGGCTTATAGTTTCGCCTCCCAACTGCTTACCTCAAGGGTAATGTCAACAATAATAATTCATGAATACTTACTTCCAAGTTGACATAAGAATATAGATCTTTCCCTAGCATATGACGTTAGCAAAGATAAAGGCGGAATAAGGAATTGGTGAGGATCACCATGACTCTTTCAAGGGCAAAAAGTAAAGGTACAAGATAGGCCCTTCACAGAGGGAAGCAGAGGTTGCCATGCGCTTTTGAGGTTTGGATGTGTGTCCTCTTAGTGCGGAGGAACGTCACTTTATATTGCCTCCTGTGATAAAGAACTTTATTATGCAGTCTGTCGCTTTTATGTCTTCCTCATCACAGGTTCGTAATAAGCTTATTTTTCACACACTAATAGATCATAAATATTATGGAGCAATTTTTATTGCTTGCACCGATGACAACTTACTTGAGGGATCTTATTCAATCCATAGGTAGGAATGGTGGACTCTCATGGAAAAACTGGGTTGAAGGTTTATGGATGCACAAGTAGTATCTCTACTTAATGCGGGAGTTTTGGCTAATAAGAGGTGGAAGCAATCGTCACATGCTAAGGGATCTCTAGTCATATAACATTGTTCGGAACCAAGCAAACACAATTCATTATGTTGTCTTCTTTGTCCAACATCTACTTCTAAGCATGTAATAGTTTAGTGAGTGTTCACAATCATGGATGGTGTCAAAGACGATATATTTATATGTGAACCTCTCCTTCTTTATCACTTCCTGTTAATTGCAACAATGACCAAGGTCTATGTTTGTCTACCCCCAACAAGTTTCAATCATCATTCTTTTTATATGTGAAGCCATCACTTCCCATAAGATCATTGCATGATCTTTCATGCTTTTGTTCTTTTTTCATTCTCTTGATCATGGCATGAGGCAAGGCCCTTCAACGAAGACACTCTTTATTATATGGCTCACGAGCTCGAATACATCGGGGGTGACACAAAGCAAAACTCAAGCCTAAAACACTAAGACCTTTATTCTACTAGAGAAAGAGAAAACTGAAAAGGAACAAACTAAAACAAATGTAAAGGCAAAAGATGTGATGGTGATACGATACCGGGGCAACTCCCCCAAGCTTGGCACAAGCCAAGGGGATTGCCCATACCCATGCTCAGTTGTCTTCCTTTGGAGGTGATGGTGGTGGAGTTGTTGCAACATGGGTTTGATCCTCCGCCTTCCATGGTGTAGGTGCTCCATCATGGAAAGATGAATGAGTCTCCGGAATCCTCAAATCTGCAGCAAACCGTATTGATTTAAATCTATACTCATACTCACAGTTTTGGTTCTCCAGGTCATAGATCTGGGCCTGGAGGTGATCAATCCTGACATAGAGCCTCGAGAGGTGCTTCCGAATGTCATTGGCATCGCTCCTGTGCTTGCTGGTGAACTCCGTGATCATCATGTGGTTGGCGTTGAGTCCACTCTCCACCATCCCTTGGCACTTGAAGACTTGTTGCTCCATTGCTTCGAGCCTCGCCTCCATGCTTCCGGTCTTATTGGGCCCCTCAACATCACGGATGTGCAACATCCCCTCACGCATCTCGATAGATTGATGGTGTTGCAGCACTCACGAGAGGTAGGGATTGATGACCTTCTCGAAGATCTTGTCCTTCGGGCTTTTGGGGTCGTCATAGCAATCAAGATCTGCAACAAAAACTGGCTCGAAACGAAAACAGAGGAAATTTGCGTGATACGAGGGTCAGACCTTTCGAGAGAATATATAATGATTTTTTCAGACCAGAAGGAGTGCTCCGCACGAAAGCGGAGTCCGGGAGGCACACGAGGTGGCCACAAGCCCTCCACGCGCGGCCACGGGGTGGCCCGCGCCTGGCAGGCTTGTCGCCTCCTCGTGCGCTTTCCGCACTACTTCAATTTTTTCTATTTTTCAAATATTCCAAAACGGAGAAAAATTCCTACTAGAAATTTTTTGGAGTCTGTTTTCTTATCGAATCACATACCTCTTCGTTTTCGGAGTATGAAACAGGCTGATAAATATCTTTAGGTATTCTTCCGGAGTTATGGTATTGATAATATTGCTTTCAACATTTATGGGAGTACCTGAGATATAATGCTTGATTCTCTGCCCATTTACCACTCTCGGACAATTACCTTCCGTGTTGTTGATCTTGATAGCACCGGAGCGATATACTTCCTCAACAATATAGGGACCTTCCCATTTAGAGAGAAGCTTGCCTGCAAAAAATCTTAAACGAGAATTATATAGCAAGACATAATCACCTACATTGAACTCACGCTATTGTATCCTCTTATCATGCCACCTCTTAACCTTTTCTTTGAACAACTTGGCATTTTCATATGCCTGAGTTCTCCATTCGTCAAGTGAGCTAATATCAAATAACCTCTTCTCACCAGCAAGTTTGAAATCAAAGTTGAGCTCTTTGATTGCCCAATAAGCTTTATGCTCTAGCTCAAGAGGTAAATTACATGCTTTACCATACACCATTTTGTACGGAGACATGCCCATGGGATTCTTATAGGCAGTTCTATAAGCCCACAGTGCATCATCGAGCTTCTTAGACCAATTCTTTCTAGACCTGTTGACAGTTTTTTGCAGAATCGGTTTTATCTCTCTATTGCTTAGCTCTACTTGACCACTAGACTAAGGGTGATAGGGAGACGCAATTCTATGGTTGAAATCGTACTTAGCAAGCGTCTTACGGAAAGCACCATGAATGAAATGTGAACCACCGTCGGTCATTAGATATCTAGGGACTCCAAATCGAGGAAAAATAACTTCTTTAAGCATCCTGATAGAGGTGTTGTGATCAGCACTACTAGTTGGGATAGCTTCTACCCACTTAGTGACGTAATCAACAGCAACTAGGATATGAGTATACCCGTTGGATTTTGGAAAGGATCCCATATAATCAAAGCCCCAGACATCAAATGGTTCAATGACAAGTGAATAGTTCATGTGCATTTCCTGACGTTTACCGATATTACCTAGTCTTTGACATTCGTCACGAGAAAGGACAAACTTACGAGCATCCTTGAAAAGAGTGGGCCAATGGAAACCTGATTGCAATACCTTGTGTGCAGTTCTATCTCCCGCATGGTGTCTTCCGTAGGTTTTGGAGTGACACTTCTGTAGGATCTGTCCATGTTCATGTTCAGGTACACAACGTCTAATAACACCATCTACTCCTTCCTTACAAAGGTGAGGATCGTCCCAGAAGTAATGTCTCAAATCAAAGAAGAATTTCTTCTTTTACTGGTATGTGAAACTAGGTGGTATATATTTGGCAACGATATAGTTTGCATAATCAGCATACCACGGTGCACTACGTGAAGTATTGATGACATTCAATTGCTCATCGGGAAAGCTATCATCAATAGGTTGTGGGTCATCAAGAACGTTCTCCAACCTAGACAAGTTATCTGCTACGGGGTTATCAGCACCCTTCATGTCGGCAACGTGCAAATCAAATTCTTGTAGCAAGAGAACCCATCTGATAAGTCTAGGTTTAGCGTCTTTCTTCTCCATTAAGTACTTAATAGCAGCATGATCAGTGTGAATAGTGACTTTGGAATCAACTATGTAAGACCTGAACTTTTCACATGCGAACACGACTCCTAAAAATTCCTTTTCCGTAGTAGCATAGTTTCTTTGGGCACTGTCTAGAGTTTTACTAGCGTAGTGAATAACATTCAACTTCTTATCAACTCTTTGTCCTAGGACAGCACCAACATCATAATCACTAGCATCACACATGATTTCAAAAGGTAAGTTCGAATCAGGTGGTTGAACAATAGGTGCAGTTATCAAAGCCTTCTTAAGTATTTTGAAGGCTTCCTCACAATCATCGTCAAAAACAAAAGGAATATCCTTTTGCAAGAGATTGGTAAGAGGCCTAGAAATCTTAGAGAAGTCTTTAATGAACCTTCTGTAGAAACCAGCATGACCAAGGAAACTTCTTATACCTTTGATATCTGTGGGGTATGGCATTTTCTCGATTGCATCAACCTTAGCCTTATCGACCTCAATACCTCTTTCAGAAATTTTATGTCCTAAGACGATGCCTTCATTAACCATAAAGTGGCACTTCTCCCAATTCAAGACAAGATTGGTGTCTTTACATCTCTGCAAGACTCGATCAAGGTTGCTGAGGCAATCATCAAAAGAAGATCCGTAAACGGAGAAGTCATCCATGAAAACCTCAACAATCTTTTCACAAAAGTCACAGAATATAGCCATCATACATCTTTGAAAGGTGGCGGGTGCATTACATAAGCCAAAAGGCATACGTCTATAAGCAAAGGTATTGTCGGGGGGATAGCCCCGGGGTAGGCTCATCAAGCCTGCTCCTTCATTTCCAGCTCAAAGGACATGAACAAATACAGTTTCCTAAGGCCCAAGTCCTCTGGCCGGCTAGGCTGCGCCTACCGGCTGGAGGACGAGGCGGCCATCTCTCTGGCCGGTCAGGCAACCCCTGCCGGCTAGATTTGAGGCGGTTACCTCTTCCGAGCCGGCCTGGTCCAGCCAGCCGGCTAGGAACGAGGCGGCCGTGCCCAAGCCGACTGAGCAAGCACGCCAGCCGGCCGAGGATCACCAGTCACATCAGATCGTAGGTCAGGATGAGACCTTACGATTAAAGTGGGCTACGCGTCAGCAAAGGTACAGGATCGGAGCGCCCGGCAGGTACGAGCGTCGGCGGCCACGCTGCTGACCTACCCCGGCTCTGATCCATCACCTAGCATAGTGTCGGACCATCACACTCCCACTCCATTACTACACTCAGCGTGGGGAACAGTGGAGGCGGTCGTACTACTTGCCCATGACGAATCTCGTTGGACGATGCTCGACGTACAGCGCGTGCTCGGCGTCAACCTTACGCGAGAGATCCATTGGCCAGCCGGCGGGTCCCACGGCCAATCGAGACCATAGCGACAAGATAAGACTCTCGTGGGCCCCTGGTCAGCCGGCGAGGCTGCCAGCCGGGCCCCACTATTTTACCCTTTATCCATATTGTAGGCCGGGGGGTTCGCCTATAAAACCTCCCGGTCGCCCTCCATGCAGGGGGGTCGATCATTCCACGGATGAACAACACTTCACACTCACCAAACACATAGAGAGAGGCAGAGACGAGCCGGCTGCTCCCCTCGTCCTCCTCCCAACACAGCTCCAGGAGCAACCCTGTAATTTTCTCATACACATCAAACACTCCGGCAGGACTAGGGGTCTTATCTCTACGGAGAGCCCTGAACCTGGGTACATCGTGCGTTCCATGCTTGTACCAACCTCATTCCCAGTGCCCACCTTTGTCCCTTCGGTTCTCACCAACTTTAGCCTACCTATGGCATATGTTGTGAGTATTCACCAACATTTGGCGCCCACCATGGGGCCGATCGCGGCATCAGCTGGCTTTACGCGTTGGGCGGGGCCCGGCACCTACACCACCGGATTCATCACGTCTGGATCAGTTTGCATGCCCGTGGAGCCCGCTTTCGAAGAGGCAACACCGATGATGATCGACGTCCCCATCCGCCATGCGGATTCGGCCGAAGATTCTGATGACGAGGCGCTTCCTAGCGTCGTCGTCGCTGCTATGGAGAACCTCGGCGTTCTCTTCAGCGACCTACGTCTCAACGACGGTCCGCGCTACTTCGGCGAGGACTTTGACGTTGAGGCGCTCTGCGCTAGCTTCAGCAGGCTCTCTATCGCTGAGACGCCTGTCCATGACGTATATCCCAGCAACGCCCTCGTCTTCGACGGTCCTCCGCCGTCGGTAGGCTTCTTCACCCCATACCACGTCGCCGCCGTCTCCAACATCGTGGAGGTGATGGTTATCGGCACTGGCACCAGCGCGGCTCATGGCAAAGCGTCAGCAGACGCTGGTGAGCCTGCTGCTGCCACCGCAAATACTCTTCGGGATGCCATCGCCGGCCTGAAGACACCCGTCGCCGCTTCTGCAAACCCTACTGACGCTCGGGCCTCGCTGGAGGAGGCTCGCAAGCGTATCTTGGAGGAGGGCATTGTCGTCGCCTCGGCAAAGCGTCGGATGGAGGCCATGCAGCGTAACTATAACTCCGTGTACGGCCTCACTCCGATTTCCGAGGCCCCTAGCCGGCTTGGATCGGTCCGCAACCGCGGCCGGTTCATTGCCGAAGTCCTAGGTGGCGATCTGCCCAACTACGAGACCCCGTGCAGACAACATGCGAGCGGCGCAGGCGGCCACGAAGGAGATGGCAAGCCTGGAAGGCTAGGAGCGCGCTTTCCAGGAGAAGCGAGTCAAGGATCACCTTGACGCCGCCAACCAGCAACACACTCGGCTTGACCCCGGTCAAGCCCAGTCAGAGTCTCCGAGACCCAACCCCGGAGCACGCCGCAACCCTAGCGGTCAGCATCATGCAGAAGGATCTTCCTCGCATCGCCCCTCCGGCCGAAGGGGCGAGGGAAGCCAGGACCAGCGCTCCCAGCGCCAGAGCGAGCACACTTCGGGCATGCGTCGCGGAGGCGACGAGGGCAATTCGGAATGTGAGATTCTTCACCCGCGAAGAACTCATGTCTCTGGTTCGCGAGGCGCCTCCCCTCTCGCCACTCGGACTGGCGCTCACACTTCCCAGGATCATCAGGACGCCCGCCGGCGTCTCATCGTCCTGGCCCGGTCAGCCCTCCTAGAGGAAGACGGTCCCGTCGGTCCGGCCTGCTTTTGCCCCCGGATCCGAGGGGAGTCGTTCCCCCAAGGTTTCACCTTGCCTCGGGACACGCCCAAATACAACGGCACCGCCAAGCCAGAGGACTGGCTGATTGACTACACCACGGACGTCGGCATTGCCAGGGGCAACAAGCACGTAGCGGTCCGCTACGTGCCACTCATGTTGGCCGGCACGGCTCGGACTTGGCTTAACAGCCTTTCGGCCGGCAGTGTCAACTCCTGAGTGGACTTCAAGGAGGCATTCATCCGCAACTTCACTGGCACCTACAAGCGCCTTGGCCGGCCACGCGAGCTGGCCATGTGCGTCCAGAAGCCCGACGAACCCCTTTGCGACTACGTCACGCGGTGGACTGAGCTCTGGAACTCTTGCGAGGGGGTGCATGACGTACAAGCCATCCAGTACTTCATCGACGGTTGCCGAGACGACACCCTACTCAAGCACAAGTTTATGTGCTCCGAGCCCACCTCTCTGGCGGTGCTCATGGCCAAGGCGGACAAGTACGCCACGGCCGACTCGGCGATGCGCGTCAAGGTGACCGCCTCAGACAAGGCTGTCCCTACGCCGGCTGGGGACAACCAAGGCGGCCAGAACAACAACAAGCGCAAGGCGGATCAGATGGATTCGCGCTCCAACAGCAAGTTGGTAGCCAGCGTGGAGGGCGAGACGTCGGCTCCTCAAGCCGGCCCTCCGCGGAAGCGTTCCAACAGGAACAAAACCAACTGGCTGCCCAGGCAGTCCTTCAAGCAACTGCTCGACGCCCCCTGCAAGATACATTCTGGGGCGCAGCCGTCCACCCATACCCTTCGGCAGTGCAGCTTCGCACGCCGGCTGTCGCAAGGGGATGGCCTGCCGGCTCCCCCAGGTGCGCAGGCAGCACCTCGTGCGCCGGCTCCTGGTCCTGCTCCGGCTCCGCCGCCGCCGCCTCGCGACGACGGCCACCTCCATGACGACTACCCTCATCAAGACGGAGCATTCGTCGTCTTCACCAATGAAGGCGACGACAAGCACAGCCTGCGCCAGAGGTGGCGCGAGGTGAATGCCACGGTTCCCCCGGTTCGCCAGTACATGCATTGGTCTGACAAACCAATCACATGGAGCCGGGTGGACCACCCTGCGGTGATGCCCAACCCGTGCTCGTACGCGCTCGTCCTTGACCCCACCTTCGCCTCCAAGAGGCTCACCTGCCGATTCTCTCGGGTGCTGGTCGATGGCGGCAGCAGCATCAACATCCTCTACCTCGACACTCTCCTCAAGCTTGGCTCAAGGAGACGGACGTCCTGCCGACCATTACTGTCTTCCATGGCATCGTGCCTGGGCAGTCCTGCTCGCCCATTGGTAAGATCCAGTTGGACGTCCTCTTCGGCGTCAAAGCTCACTAACGCCGAGAGTCCATATGGTTCGAGGTAGTGGACCTCAGCAGCCCGTATAAGGCGCTGCTAGGAAGACCGGCTCTGGCCAAATTTATGGCTATTCCGCACTATGCCTACCTAAAGATAAAGATGTCGGGTCCCAAGGGCATCATCACTGTCGCTGGCGACTACAAGAATTCACTCGAGTGTGCCCAAGATAGCAGCCGCCTTGCCGACGCCCTGGTGATCGCTGAGGAGAAGCGGCAGATCGACCGGCTCGTGGCCCAGGCTACTGAGCAGCCGGCGATTCCTTCTCCTCCGTCCTAGTTGGCTGGCGAGGGCTCTTTCAAGCCGGCCAAAGAGACCAAGCAAGTCCCTCTCAACCCTGCCAACCCCAAGCAGTGCGTCACCATCGGGGCTGGCCTCAGACCCAAATAGGAAGGCGACCACGTTGACTTCCTCCATGAGAATCGGGACATCTTTGCATGGTCCCCCAAGGACATGCCGGGTGTTCCGAGGAAGTACGCCGAGCACAAACTTCACGTGCAACCGGATGCAAAGCCGGTGAAACAACCTTTGCGCCGCTTCGCCGAGGGGAAGCAACGCACAATCGGAGAAGAGATCACCCGGCTCCTTGCAGCCGGTTTCATCATGGAGGTTTTCCACCCGGACTGGCTGGCTAATCCAGTCCTGGTGCTGAAGAAGAACAACACCTGGCGAATGTGTATCAACTACACTAGCCTGAATAAGGCCTGTCCAAAAGACCCTTTCGCGTTGCCTAGGATAGATCAAGTGATCGACTCCACTGCAGGTTGCGAATTGCTGTCGTTCTTGGATGCTTATTCAGGCTACCATCAAATCAAGTTGGATCCAGCTGATCACCTGAAGACCTCCTTCATCACACCCTTCGGGGCCTACTGCTACACCAGCATGACGTTCGGTCTGGATAACATTGGTGCGACGTTCCAACGCTGCATGCAGCAGTGCCTACTGTCACAGATCGGCAGAAACATCCACGTCTATGTGGATGACATCGTCGTCAAGACGAAGCAGCACTTCAGCCTCATCGACGACCTGCGGGAGACGTTCGCCAACCTGCGTGAGTACAAGATCCGGCTCAACCCGGAGAAGTGCGTCTTTGGGGTTCCATACGGCAAACTCTTGGGGTTCTTCGTGTCCGCCCGCGGCATCGAGGCAAACCCCGAGAAGATCGATACCATCGAGCGGATGGTACGGCCGGCTCGAATCCTTGACGTCCAGAAGTTCGTCGGCTGCCTGGCGTCCCTTAGCCGGTTCGTCAGCCGGCTTGGCGAGAAGGCCCTTCCACTCTACCAGCTCATGAAGAAGGCAACAAAGTTCGAGTGGAACGATCAGGCGGATGAAGCCTTCCGCGACCTCAAGCGGGTCATCTCAAGCCTGCCAATCTTGGCAGCACCGTCTGAAAGGGAACCCATACTCATATACGTTGCAGCGACCACTCGCGTGGTTAGCGTAGTGTTGGTAGTTCAGCGTAAGGAGGAGGGCAAGGCACTGCCAGTGCAGCGCCCTGTCTACTACCTTAGCGAGGTCTTGTCCGCCTCCAAGCAGAACTACCCACATTACCAAAAAATGTGTTATGGTGTTTACCTTGCTGCAAAGAAGTTAAAGCATAACTTCCAAGAGCATGCCATCACTGTGGTAAGCACTGCTCCACTTTCAGAGATCATGGGCAACCGTGATGCCACGGGCAGGATTGCCAAATGGTCCATCGCCATGGCGGACCATGATATTCGGTACGAGCCTCGCACCGCCATCAAATCTCACGTGGTGGCCGACTTCTTAGTCGACTGGGCCGAGACCCAGTTTGAGCCACCGCCTCCAGACTCCACGCATTGGCGGATGCACTTCGACGGCTCGAAGATGTGAACAGGACTGGGAGCCAGCATCGTCTTGACGTCTCTGAAAGGGGACCATATCAAGTATGCTCTCCAGATCCACTTCGCCTCCAACAACGTCGCCGAGTACGAAGCACTGGCTCACAGCCTCCGGCTTGCCAAGGAGATTGGCATCCGGCGGCTCATATGCTTCGGTGATTCAGACTTGGTGGTACAACAAGTCTCTGGCGAATGGGACGCCAGGGATGCCAACATGGCAAGCTACCGCTTCCTCATCCAGCAGCTCAGCGGCTGCTTCGAGGGTTGTGAGTTCCACCATGTTCCCAGGGCAGACAAGGAGGCGGTTAATACACTGGCAAAGATCGGCTCCACGAGACAGGCTATTCCAGCCGGCATCTCCCTCGAGCAACTCCATAAGCCGTCTATCAGGCTATCTCCCGAGTCGGCATTGATCTTCATGCCGGCTGACTCTATAGTGCAAGCATCGTTGGCTCCACCAGCTGCGCCGGCCGCAACTCCTATGCCGGCTACGCTGGCTATGCCGACTCCAATAGCAGCACCAGCTGAGTCTACGGTGCAAGCTTCGTCGTCTCCTCCAGCTATGCCGGCTACAGCTCCTGTTCCGGCTACGCTCGCCACGCCGACTCCAATAGCGGCACCGGCTACAACAACAACTCCGGCTCCGCCCTGCCTCGAATCCCGTCGTCTCGACACCCAGTGGGTGGACGTCATGGAGGTAGACGGCGAACCAGCTACCGCAGCAACACCAGAGACACCTTGTCTTGAGTCCACGACCGCGGCTCCATCAGGCTCGGGGGCTACAGAAGCCCCTAACAGTCAGGTCGAGGCGGAGGCGACCCTTGTGTCGGCTCTGTCGTGGGCTCAAACTATCCTGGCCTTCCTCCTTCGCGGCGAGCTTCCTCAGGACGAGGCAGAGGCGAGGCAGATCCAGCGTAGGTCTGCAGCCTACGCCATTATCAATTGCGAGCTGGTGTGGCGCAGCGTGACCGGCGTGTTCCAACGCTACGTTGAATCAGAAAAGGGACAGGAGATCCTGAGAGACATTCACCAGGGGGAGTGTGGGCGTCATGCCGCCTCTAGAACCCTGGTGGCCAAGGCGTTCCGCCACGGATTCTACTGGCCCACGGCCCTTGAGGAGGCTGTGGATCTGGTCGACAAATGTGAAGGCTGCCTATTCTTCAGCGCGAAGAGCCACATGCCGCCTTCGGCCCTCAAAATCATCCCCCTGTCATGGCCATTCGCCGTCTGGGGACTAGACATGGCTTGTGGTGGAATGACCCACCTCTTGGTAGCCGTCGACAAGTTCACCAAGTGGATTGAAGCCAGACCTATCAAGAAGCTTGATGGCCCCACAGCCGTCAAGTTCATCACAGACATCTTTGTTCGGTATGGCGTTCCCCACATCATCATCACCGACAACAGCACCAACTTCGCCAAAGGCGCTCTGGCGCTCTACTGTTCCAAGGTAGGCATCCTGCTCGATTTGGCGTCAGTGGCACATCCCCAGTCGAATGGCCAAGCGGACAGGGCCAACCGCCTGATTCTGGCCGGCATCAAACCAAGACTGGTGGCACCACTGGTCAGATCGGCCAGCTGCTGGATTGAAGAGCTGCCGGCTGTATTATGGAGCCTCTGCACCACGCCCAACCGGTCGACCGGCTTCACTCCGTTCTTTCTTGTATACGGGTCCGAGGCTATTATTCCCACGGATATCGAGTTCGACTCGCCTCGGGTCACCCTATACACGGAAACGGAGGCGAAGGAGGCAAGATAAGACGGTGTGGACCTCCTCGAAGGAGCAAGGGGACTTGGCCTTGAGCCAGACGGCCATCTATCAACAGAAGCTGAGATACTACCATAGCAAAAAGATCAAGCCTCTCTCTTTCAGGGAGGGAGACTTGGTCCTCATAAGAATCCAGCGCACTGCTGGGCAGCACAAGCTCTCATCCCCATGGGAGGGACCCTTCATCATCAGTAGGGCATTGCACAACAACGCTTACTACTTGATCGATGCCCAAAAGCCAAGGAAGCGCAAGAGGGACGACTCCGGCCAGGAGACGGAACGTCCATGGAACGCGACACTGCTTCGCCCGTTCTATTGGTAGAAGGCAAGTATCAAACAATGGAAAGAGAATGCATATGTATCTTTCTCCCTCTTCAGGGATCCTCAACAAATGAAATAAAAAGAGCATGCTCATGTTTCTTTTTATTGAGAGTTTTCACTCCGTGTACGCCCCTTGCCGGCTTCAATAAGCTCGGGGGCTACACCGCGTACGCCTCTTGCTGGCTTCATCAAGCTTGGGGGCTACGCAGCGCACGCCCCTTGCTGGCTTTAACAAGCTCGGGGCCTCGCAAGCCGCTCGGACGCCTTCCCTATATTGTAGGAGAACACATACTGTAAGCCGGCCGATCCCTGGTCACCTCATACGAGCTTGCGGACTGGCTCCGGCCGTCTGGCTTGCGAGGTGACGCCACGTAAGGCCGGATGCATGCGAAGTTCGACTACAAAAGGGTCGCCGGCTCGGGCCGGCTCGATCAAATTTACGATCTCATTCAAGCCGTTCTCTGTTGGTTTATGTCTTAATCTTTAAGTCTTGATGGCTTCAAAAAATCTAAGTCTTGTGTTCTAAGGTTAGAAACCTCGACCCAGCCACAGACCGGCTCCCGGCTGTCGGGCTGGCAGGGTGGAAGCTTGGGAATACAAGGGTTGGAGAAAAAGGAGTCAACCAGGAATCAAAAGATAAAGATATAAAACAACACGCATGGTAACACGAATATAATGTTGAATACATACATTCAAAAAAGCATTGGCCCACGGCCCACGTTCATTACATCCCTCAGTGGGTGGAACAAAACAAAAAAGACACCGGCTACGGGGTTGCGGCCTCATCGGTCGCCCGAGCCGCTGCTCCTGAAGTGGTGGCTTCACCATCCCCGGCTGCTCCCGAGGCGGTTGCGTCGTCTCCTTCCCGAGGGCTCCCGTCGTCTCCTGAAGTGGAGACGGCGTACACTGCACCGCTGGAGGTGGCAGCAGAGTCCATAGTGTGGGCCGCCTCGCCGGAGCTGCCATCAGGGTCATAGGGCTGAAGGTCGTGCAGATCTTTAGGGATCACACCGCCATCTTCACCCCGCTCCAAAACAAAATCGTCCCAAGCGGCGTAATCGGCGATGCCGCTCGCCCTCACACGCAGTGCCTCCTCCTCGCCCTGCAGCTCTGCTTCCGAGCCATCGCGCTGAGCAACGAGCTTGCCCAAGTCCACGTTCTGATACCAGGACTTGGCCAAGCGCAGGGCCATGTAGGCTCCGGCGCGCGCGGTAGAGGCGTGCCAGGCATCCAGGCGTTCCTCGCCAGCTGCAAGCCAGCGGGCGAGTCGGCTCATTGACGTCGGCTCCACGCCATTCGGCCACAGAGCCGCCACCATCGACGAGCCTGCCGCCTGGAGCTGAGCCACAGACTCGCCCAGGGCGTGCAGGCGGGCCCGAAGGCCCACCCCGATCTCCTCCACACTCCAGCCGGAGGTAGTATCTACCTCCTGCCCAGCCGCGCGGCGCTCCTCACGGCTCACCTCGCCGGCAGTGTCGGCTGCAACCTGGGTCGCAGGGAAGACATGAAACAGCAAAACCAGGGCGCAAGGGCGCAGTAAGAAGAGGATACGGCCAAAAAGCTAAAGACAAAACAACGAAGAGAGACTCACGATGGAAGGCGCCATCGGTCTCATAGGCACACTCGAGGACCTCGAGCTCCCGCACCTTGCTCGCATGAGTAAGGCGGGCAACCTCCTCCTGGAGAGCCGCCGCAGACTCCAAGGCCTTGGCCAGCTACGATTGCTTCTGGACAAGGGCCTCCTCCTTCTCCCTCAAGGCGGCATCCTTGAGGGCCATCTCCTTGAGATGAAGCGACGCAAGGCGGTCCACGTCGACAGAGTAGGAGGCTTCCTTCTCCTGCAGCGTGCCTTGCAGCCGCTCCAGCTCAACCTGGCTGGCCGCCTCAAGCTCCTTCTTCTCCATCTGGAGAAGGGCCAGCTGCTCCTGGAGTCGGTTGCCGGCACCACGCAGAGCATCCCGCTCCGCGGCAACTTTGCCCAGCCGGACTTCGAGCTCGGCGATCTGGCCATCAACTGTCAGATGTTGAGTCTGCAGCTCATTATAGGCCTGCGCCTGAGCATCATAAAGCTCCTGCCAAAAAGCAAAAAGCAAAGAAGGAACAGGATTAAGATTCGGCCTGGTTAAAACTTAACCAGCCCGATTCTCGGGGGCTACACCCAGTGGGTGCGCTAGCGCGCCCCCACTAAAGAAGCAAAACAAGGAAAATAAGCTCTAAGAGATTCGGACCGGCCGACGATTGGCCGGCCCGATTCTCGGGGGCTACACCCAGTGGGTGCGCTGTCGCGCCCCCACTGACGCAAGAAGGAGAAATTCAAAACCCAAAGAGGAGGCACTTACCTGGGTGCGGGCCTCCAGGCGCTCCATATCGCTGGACACCACGCGGGCCGACTGCTCCACCTTGGACCGGCCGCTGGAAAACAGCGACACCAGCTCCGGGACGCCGGTGAGCGCGGTGCCGGCGGGCAGTCGCAGGCGTGCCAGGTTGGTCGCCCGCCATGTCTTCATAGGCCGGCTCCCCGACCCGGCCTCCAACTCCCGGCGTGACTGGGTCATGGTGGGGAATGATGATGGCGCCGGCTTCAGGTGCCGGCTCGGCGGCCGGCTCTGCTGTCATCCCGGCCGGCGCTGCCTCCTCAACGGGAGGTAGATGGGCCGCATCCGACGCATTTATGGCCACCCCTGGCGCATCAGGGGCCGCATCCGGCACGTTCAGGATCAGCTCCGACGCGTTGGGCGCCGCCTCGGCCCTAGGGGAGTCAGGGATAGTCTCCAGATCCACCGGCGCCGAGGCATCCGGCTCGGAGGGTTGGGCCCCCTTGGCCCTCGGGGCGTGCCATGAAGCCGCTTCGCTAGCTGTCTCCTCTGCGCGAGCATGCGCGGCGGGGTCATGTCTAGCCTTCGCACGCTTCTCCGCCAGCTTCTCGGCCCGGCTGGGGCGGGACTAGCCCACGGCCGTCTTCCCCGCGACCATGTCCCGTCGGCGCTTGGACTGCGTCTCAAGCTCCCTCTGGGCAGCATCAGCTGCTGGCCAGCTAGCCCGCTCGGCTGTGGAGGCGGTGTCTTCCTCCACATCCTCCGCCTCCCTGTCAAGCGAAGATTTAAGAAACGAAGCTTCCCACAAGATAAGCGAAGAGAAGGGGGAGGGAATCTTACCCCGCGACCATAGGCACCTAGCTCCGGCCAGCGCCACGGCGCTTCTTGACGCCACCGGCCCGTGCTCCGGCTGGAGGACCCAACGCCAGCCGCTTAGGAGCTGGCCTAGATGCTGTGGCACCCTTGCCCTTCTTCCCGACTGCCTCGTCGACGGCGGTTGGCCCGACCCTTTGACGTTGGCCGCGCGTCAATGGCGGGCTGGTGACCTCCTCCACCCCGTCGGAGTCCTCCTCGAAGGCTGCACCACAGAAGAATGAGGGAGTCTCGTCGTCATCGGTCCAGTCTACGACGGAGGGCCGTGGGTACTCACTACACGGCTCTGTCCCCTCCAACTCCAGGGGGTTCTCCGAGCCCGCGGAGGAGTCCGAGCGGGATTCGATCATGCCCTTGTCCTCAATCTCCGAGGTGTTGGACATATCCACGTCGGGAGCGGGCGGACGGAGGGACCCCTGCAGACTCTCGAACAGCTGCGAAAAAGGATTCAATCGCCGGCTCAGCAAGACGACTGGCTGCAAGACAAAAAACGAAGAACAAAGAAGCCACTTACCATTGGAGGCGGACGGGACCTGTTGAAGGGGGTCATCCCCCAAGACCATTCCCCACCGTCGTCCATGCGAGCGGTGGAGATCAGGTTCACCCTGCGCACTACCGCGTCGGGGGTGAACCTCTTGGTGGACAGCCTGCAAGGATCATGCCGGTCGCTCATCTGGCAGACCAGGTGTGGCCGCCTGTGCAGCGGCAGGATCTGGTGGGTCACCATAGTGGTGAGCACGTCGCGCCCGAGGAGGCTGCTCTTCTCCAAGGTCTCGAGGTGGGCGCAGATCACCGCCACCTCGGGAATCGGCTTGGGGGTGTTTGCCGCCCACTTCAACCGCGTCGGTGGGTCGATGTTGAACGGGGGCATGTTGAGGGCGTCCTGGGCGGGGTCGGCGTTCTTCACATAGAAGAAGCCCTTCTGCCAGTGCTTGATGGATTCCTGCAGTGACATCTGGGGGAAGCCCGACTTCGAGCGGTGATGCACTAGCGCGGCTCCGCACGGCGTCATCGGGCGCGGTCCCTTGAGCTTCTCCACCTCGGACTTCTCCATGGCGATGGATTGCTGCTTGAAGAAGAACAAGATGTGCCACAAATTGACGCGGGGCTCGATCCCCACAAAGCCCTCGCACAGGATCACGAAAGCCGACGGCTGCAGTATGGCGTTCGGCGCGAGGTGATGCGGCTACAGACCAAAGAAGTGAAGCCACTCGGAGAAGAAGGCGCGGGCCGGAAGCCCGAAGCCCCGGTAGAAGTGCTCGGTGAAAACCACGACCTCTCCCACGGCAGGTGGGGGAGCGGTCTCAGCGCCCGGGAGTTGCACCAGCACCTGGGAGGCTGGGGGCAGCAGTCGGTGATGTCGGAGCGCCTCGATATGCTCCTCGCCGACCTCGCTGCCCAGCCAGGCTCCCTGCGATGATGCCTTCTGCGACGAGGACCTTTTCGAAGAAGAGCCGCCGGCCATGGCTGCGAGCGGCTGAAACTCGAAGGGGCTGGTGGCTTGGCGGCAACGAGGGCGAGGAAGACAAAGGCGAGCTCTTTCTCTCTGGGCTCAGGGAGGAAGAGAGCGTGGATGCGGGGCGAGAAGGGGGGGCGAATGGCCTCCTCGGAACCCCTGCATCCCATTTAAACCCCACGAAGCATTGTGGGGAGGGGATCCGGTGCGCGCGGGACCCCCACTAACCCCGTGTATTACGGACGGTACCGCTTCCCTAAGCCCAACCACCATGGAGTAAATCCGCAGAGGATCTTTCGCGCGGAGGCCGAGGGGGCGTTGTGGCGGGACCCAGGGCCAAGGCCCGGTCCCGTCCCCAGTAATCACCATCATTACCACAGGCGGGCCTGGCACGTCGCGCCCTCTGGGCGACCTATGACGAAGCCGAGGCGTCGCTTCGAAGCCAGACGGTTTTGGGGCCGGCGCTCGTCGTCACGAATGGCGGCAAAAATACCAAGACAAAACATCAAGCCGGTGAGGCCGCCCGCCCGCAGGCGGCAGGCCTCCCTAGCTTCGGGGACTACTGTCGGGGGGATAGCCCCAGGGTAGGCTCATCAAGCCTGCTCCTTCATTTCCAGCTCAAAGGACATGAACAAATACAGTTTCCTAAGGCCCAAGTCCTCTGGCCCACTAGGCTGCGCCTATCGACTGGAGGACGAGGCGGCCATCTGTGTGGTCGGTCAGGCAACCCCTGCCGGCTAGATTCGAGGTGGTTACCTCTTCCGAGCCGGCCTGGTCCAGCCAGCCGTCTAGGAACGAGGCGGTCGTGCCCAAGCCGGCTGAGCAAGCATGCCAGCCGGCCGAGGATCACCACTCACATCAGATCGTAGGTCAGGATGAGACCTTACGATTAAAGGTGGCTACGAGTCAGCAAAGGTACAAGATCGGAGTGCCCGACAGGTACGAGCGTCGGTGGCCACGCCGCGGACCTACCCCGGCTTAGATCCATCACCTAGCATAGTGTCGGACCGTCACACTCCCACTCCATTACTGCACTCGGCGTGGGGAACAGTGGAGGCGGTCGTACTACTTGCCCATGACGTATCTCGCTGGACGACGCTCGACGTACAGCGCGTGCTCGGCGTCAACCTTACGCGAGTGATCCATTGGCCAACCAGCGGGTCCCATGGCCAATCGAGACCATGAAGCCGGCGGGCCCCTCTAGCGACAAGACAAGACTCTCGTGGGCCCCTGGTCAGCCGGCGAGGCTGCCAGCCGGGCCCCACTATTGTACCCTTTATCCATATTGTAGGTCAGGGGGTTCGCCTATAAAACCCACCGGTCGCCCTCCATGCAGGGGGGGGGGGGCGATCATTCCACGGATGAACAACACTTCACACTCACCAACCACATAGAGAGAGGCAGAGACGAGCCGGCTGCTCCCCTCGTCCTCGTCCCCAACACAGCTCCAGGAGCAACCGTGTAATCTGTTCATACACATCAAACACTCTGGCGGGACTAGGGGTCTTATCTCTACGGAGAGCCCTGAACCTGGGTACATCGTGCATTCCATGCTTGTACCAACCTCGTTCCCAGCGCCCACCTTTGTCCCTTGGGTTCTCACCGACTTTAGCCTACCTATGGCATATGTTGTGAGTATTCACCGACAGGTACCGAAAGGGCAGGTGAAAGTGGTTTTCTCCTGATCAAATTGTGCAACTGGTATTTGGGAGAAACCAGAATAACCATCTAGAAAGTAGAAGTCTGTGTGTTTAGACAGTCTTTCTAGCATTTGGTCGATAAAAGGCAAAGGGTAATGATCTTTCCTAGTGGCTTTATTCAATTTCCTAAAATCGATCACCATCCTATAGCCAGTAATAATCCTCTGTGGGATCAATTCATCCTTATCATTAGGGACAACGTTAATACCTCCCTTCTTAGGGACGCAATGCACCGGACTCAACCAATCACTATGAGCAACAGGAAAGATAATACCCGCTTCCAGGAGCTTTAGTATTTCTTTTCTTACTACCTCTTTCATCTTAGGATTTAATCTCCTTTGATGATCAGCAACTGGTTTGGAATCAGGATCAGTTTTAATCTTGTGCTGGCATAGAGTGGGACTAATGCCCTTAAGATCATCAAGAGTTTATCCAATAGCCGCATGGTGCTTCCTCGGAGTTTTTAGTAACTTCTTTTCTTCATGCTCTCAGAGGCTAGCACTAATTATAACAGGATATATCTCTTTTTCATCAAGATAAGCATACTTAAGAGTATCAGGCAACTATTTAAGCTCGAATATAGGATCACCCTTTGGTGGGGTGGATCCCCAAGCAGTTCAACGGGCAAATTATTCTTAAGGATAGGATATTGTTCTAAGACAACTCTATCTATCTCATCCCTTTCATCCATATGCATATCATTTTCATGCTCAAGCAAGTATTTCTCTAAAGGATCAGTAGGAGGCACGGCAATAGAGGCTAAGGCAATGGTTTCATCCTTACTAGGCAACTCTTTTTCATGAGGTTGTCTACCAAACTTGGAGAAATTGAACTCATGTGACACACCTTCAAAGCCAACAGTGACAGTTTGCTTCTCACAGTCAATATGAGCATTGACGGTATTGAGGAAGGGTCTGCCAAATATGATGGGACAAAAGCTATCTTGGGTGGTATCAAGAACAAGGAAATCAGCAGGATACTTCGTTTTACCACACAAGACTTCAACATCCCTAACAATTCCCACGGGGCAGATAGTATCTCTATTGGCAAGCTGAATAGTGACATCAATAGGCTCTATCTCAATAGGTGCAATCTCGTCTTTGATTTCTTCATATAAGGATTGAGGTATTGCACTAACACTAGCACCCACTTCACATAAACCGTGATAACAATGATCTCCTATCTTAACAGAAACAACAGGCGTGCCAACAACAGGCCTATGTTTGTCTCTAGCGTGTGGTTTAGCAATTCTAGCAGCATCTTCACAGAAGTGAATGTCATGGCCATCAACATTGCCGGACAGGAGATCTTTGATAATAGCAATGCTAGGTTCAACTCTAATTTGCTCACGGGGTGTAGGTGTTCTAATGTAGCGTCTACGTATCACAGTTGAAGCTTTAGAATGATCCTTTATCCTAACAGGGGAAGGTGGTTTCTCAATGTAAGCACTGGGAACAACATGATCATTATAGGCAATGACTTTCTCTTCAACTGGATTGGGTTTAACTACATTGACTTCTAAGGGAGGATGATATTTAAACCACTTCTCTTTGGGGAGATCAATATGAGCAGCAAATGATTCACACAATGAAGCTACTATCTCAGAGTCAAGTCCATACTTAGCGCTCAAATCACAAAAAGTATTTGTTTCAACGAAGGATTTAACGCAATCAAACTTGAAATTCATACCTGACTCCTTACCTTCATTAAGCTCCCAATCTTCAGAGTTGCGTTTAATTCTCTCCAATAAATTCCATTTGAAGTCAATATCTCTCTTCATAAAAGAACCGGTACAAGAAGTGTCAAGCATGGTGCGATCATCATGAGAAAGTCGAGCATAGAAGTTCTGAATGATAATTTCTCTCGAGAGCTCGTGATTGGGGCATGAATATAAAATTGATTTAAGCCTCCCCCAAGCTTGAGCGATGCTTTCTCTGTTGCGAGGCCAAAAATTATAAATATAATTCCGATCACGATGTACTAAATGCATAGGATAAAACTTTTGATGAAATTCCAATTTCAACCGATTGTAGTTCCATGATCGAGTATCATCACATAGCCTATACCATGTCAACGCCTTATCCCTCAAAGATAAGGGAAAGACCTTCTTCTTGACCTCATCCTCGGGCAAACCTGCAAGCTTAAATAAACCACAAACTTCATCTACATAGATTAGATGCAAGTCTGGATGTGATGTTCATCTCCTGTAAAAGGATTAGCCAGCAGTTTCTCAAGCATACCCAAAGGAAATTCATAGCAAATATTTTCAGTAGGTGCAGCAGGTTGAGGAGCAACTCTTTGTGCTTCCGTTCGAGGTGAAGATTCCCCGAACAAGCCCCTCAAAGGATTAGTTTTCATAGTGACAAGGGACAATAAATTTCAGCACACTATATGAATGTTTCCTTACCAAGTTCCACTTACCAAAGGCGCTTCACTCCCCGGGAATTGCGCCAGAAAAGAGTCTTGATGACCCACAAGTATAGGGGATCTATCGTAGTCCTTTTATAAGTAAGAGTGTCGAACCCAACAAGGAGCAGAAGGATGTGACAAGTGGTTTTCAGCAAGGTAATATCTGCAAGCACTGAAATTATCGATAACAAGTAGTTGTGTGGTGAGATGATTCGTAGCACGTAGCAAGTAAAAAAAAGTAACAACGGTGCAGCAAGTGGCCCAATCCCTTTTGTAGCAAGGGACAAGCTTGGACAAAGTCTTATAGGAGGAAAAACGCTCCCGAGGACACACGGGAATTTCTGTCATGCTAGTTTTCATCATGTTCATATGATTCGCGTTCGTTACTTTGATAGTTTGGTATGTGGGTGGACCGGTGCTTGGGTACTGCCCTTTCTTGGACAAGCATCCCACTTATTATTAACCCTTCTCGCAAGCATCCGCAACAACGAAAGAAGAATTAATACAAAGTCTAACCATAGCATTAAACTAGTGGATCCAAATCAGCCCCTTACGAAGCAACGCATAAACTAGGGTTTAAGCTTCTGTCACTCTAGCAACCCATCATCTACTTACTACTTCCCAATGCCTTCCTCTAGGCCCAAACAATGGTGAAGTGTTATGTAGTCGACGTTCACATAACACCACTAGAGGAAAAACAACATACAACACATCAAAATATCGAACGAATACCAAATTCACATGACTACTTATAGCATGACTTATCCCATGTCCTCAGGAACAAAAGTAACTACTCACAAAGCATAATCATATTCATGACCAGAGAGGTAATGAGTAGCATCAAAGATCTGAACATATAATCTTCCACCAAGTAATCCAACTAGCATCAACTACAAAGAGTAATTAACACTACTAGCAACCTTACAAGTACCAATCGGAGTCGCGAGACGGAGATTGGTTACAAGAGATGAACTAGGGTTTGGAGATGAGATGGTGCTGATGAAGATGTTGATGGTGATGAGTCCACTCCGATGAGAGGAGTGTTGGTGATGACAATGGCGACGATTTCCCCCTCCGGGAGGGAAGTTCCCCCGGCAGGATCGTCCTGCCGAAGCTCTAGATTGGTTCTGCTCAAGTTCTGCCTCGTGGCGGCGGCGAATCCTATGAAAAGCCTCCTCTCGATTTTTTCCAGACCGAAACCCTTCTTGTAAGAAAAGAGGGGGGGCGAGTGGGCCAACATGGAGCTCACAAGCCCCCTAGGCGCAGCCACGGGGGTGGCCGCGCCTAGCAGGCTTGTGGCCACCTGCTGGCGCCCCTCTGGCACTTCTTCGGCCTAGTATTTTTTATAAATCCCAAAAAAAAACCACGTTGATTTTCACGGCTTTTGGAGTTGCGCAGAATAGGCATCTCAAACTTGGTCCTTTTTCAGGCCAGAATTCCAACTGTCGGCATTCTCCCTCTTTATGTAAACCTTGCAAAATTAGAGAGAAAAGGCATAAGGATTGTACCGTGAAGTGTAATAACAGCCCAAAAAGCGATAAATATCAACACGAAAGCATGATTCAAAATGGACGTATCAGTAGGGCAGACGAGCCTGCTAGGCGCGGGCCCCCCTGGCCACGCCTAGGGGGCTTGTGGCGTCCCCTGGTGGCCTCTGCCTTGGTTCTCACGTCCCGTGCGTATCTTCTGTTCCGGAAAAAATCTTTTCGGAAGTTTTATTCCGTTTGGACACCGTTTAAAATTCTCCTCTGAAAGGGGTCAAAAACACGAAAAAAACAAGAACTGGCACTTGGCACTGAGTTAATAAGTTAGTCCCAAAAAAGATATAAAAGGCATACAAAACATCCAAAGTTTACCGAGATAATAGCATGGAACCATCAAAACTTATAGATACGTTGGAGACGTATCACATATGAAGATGCATTTATCCGCTTTGGGTTCGAGCTTATCATGCTGAAACTTTTCCACATAAGCATTGCAGCCCCAAACTTTTAAGAAACGACAACTTAGGTTTCGCCAAACCATAGTTCATATGGTGTCATCTCAACGGAAATACGTGGTGTCCTATTTAAAGTGAATGCGGTTGTCTCTAATGCATAACCCATAAACGATAGCGGTAATTTGATAAGGGACATCATAGTATGCACCATATCAAATAGGGCGTGGCTATGACGTTCGGACACACCATCACACTATGGTGTTCCAGGTGGCATGAGATGTAACACAATTTTCACATTTGTCTTAATTGTGTATCAAACTCGCAACTCAGATATTCATCTCTATGATCACATCATAGACATGTTACCCTCTTGTCATGATGATCTTCAACTTCACTCTGAAATTACTTGAACCTATCAATAATTCAGATGTGTGTTTCATCAAGCAAATACACTAGTATCTACTCAAATCATCTGTGAAGTTAGAACATAACGATATCCACTGCGTGCCTCAGCACTCATGGACTGCATACATCAAAATGTATTACTTCCAACAAGATACTTTCTTGTTCCATCTCACTGAAAAACGAGGCCTTCAGTCATCTTGCCCATGTGGTATGATTTGCATGTCTCAAGTTATTCAAAATCAAATGAGTCCAAACGATCCATCTGCATGGATTTTCTTCATGCGTTTATACCAATAGGTATGGTTTGCATGTCTCAAATGTTTCAAAAATGAGTGAGTACAAAGATCCATCAGCATGGAGCTTCTTCATGCATTTTATACCAACATGACTCAAGCGCCAGTGCCACAAGTAGGTGGTACTATCATTACTACTTTGTATCTTTTGGCATCAATATTTTGAACATGGGTAGTACTATGATCGAGATTCAATAAACCATTGAAGGTATTTATTCAAGCAAATAGAATAACCATTATTCTCTTTAAATGAATAATCGTATTGCTATAAACACGATCTAATCATGTTCATGCTCAACGCAAATACCAAATAACAATTATTTAGGTTTAACACCAATCCCGATGGTAGAGGGAGCGTGCGATGTTTGATCACATCAACCTTAGCATTACTTCCAACACACATCGTCACCTCACCCTTGCTAGTATCCATTTAATCCGTAGCTATAATTTCGAGTTACTAACACTTAGCAACTGAACCGGTATCTCATACCCTGGTGCTACTAGGAGTACTAGTAAGGTACACATCAATATCAGGTATATCCAATATACGTTCGTCGACTTTGCCAGCCTTCTCATCTACCAATTATCTAGGGTAGTTCTGCCTCAGTGACCGTTCCCCTCATAACAGAAGCACTTAGTCTTGGGTTTGGGTTCAACCTTGGGTTTCTTCACTAGAGCAGCAACTGGTTTGCCGTTTCATGAAGTATCCCTTCTTTCCCTTGCCCTTCTTGAAACTAGTGGTTTTACTAACCATCAACAATTGATGCTCCTATTTGATTTCTACTTTCGCGATTTCAAACATCGTGAATATCTGAAGGATCATCATATCTATCCTTGATATGTTATAGTTCGTCATGAAGCTCTAGTAGCTTGGTGGCAGTGACTTTGGAGAACCATCACTATCTCATCTGGAAGATTAACTCCCACTCAATTCAAGCGATTGTAGCACTCATACAATCTGAGCACATGCTCAACGATTGAGCTTTTCACCCTTACTTTGTAGACAATGAATCTTGTCGGAGGTCTCATACCTCTCAACAAGGGCACGAGCATGAAATCCCAATTTCATCTCTTGGAACATCTCGCATGTTCCATGACGTTTTCAAAACGTCTTCAGTGCCTCAATTCTAAGCCGTTTTAAGCATTACACACTGAACTATCATGTACTCATCAAAAACGTGTATGTCAGATGTTCGCAACATCCACAGACGACGCTCGAGGTTCAGCACACCGAGCGGTGCATTAAGGACATAAGTATTATGCGCAGCAATGAGGACAATCCTCAGTTTATGGACCCAATTCGCATAATTGTTGCTATCATATTTCAATTAAATTTTCTCTAGGAACATATCAAAACCAGTAGAGCTACAACGCAAGCTACAACATAATTTGCAAAGACCTTTTGACTATGTTCATGATAATTGAGTTTAGCTAATCATATTACTAATAACTCCCACTCAAAATAGACATCCCTCTAGTCATTAGAGTGGCGCATGATCCAAATCCACTAACTCAAGTTTGATCATCACGTGAGTTGAGTATAGTTTTAGTGGTGAACATCTCCATGTTGATCATATCAACTATATGATTCATGCTCGACCTTTCGGTCTCTTGTGTTCCGAGGCCATGTCTGTACATGCTAGGCTCATCAAGTTTAACCCGAGTGTTCAGCGTGTGCAACTGTTTTTCACCCGTTGTATGTGAACGTTGAGTCTATCACACCTGATCATCACGTGGTGTCTTGAAATGACGAACTGTCGCAACGGTGCACAGTCGGGGAGAACACAATTTTATCTTGAAATTTTAGTGAGGGGTCACCTTATAATGCTACCGTCGTTCTAAGGAAAATAAGGTGTGTAAAAGGATTAACATCACATGCAAATCATAAGTGACATGATATGGCCATGAACTTGTGCTTCTTGATCTCCATCACCAAAGCACCGGCATGATCTCCATCGTCACCGGTGCCACACCATGATCTCCATCATTGTGCCGCCATCGAGGTTGTCGTGCTATCTATATGCTATTACTACTAAAGCTACTACCTAGCAATATAGTAAACGCATCTGCAAGCACAAACGTTAGTTTAAAGACAACCCTATGGCTCCTGCGAGTTGTCGTAGCATCGACATGCAAGTCGATATTTAACTATTACAACATGATCATCTCATACATCCAATATATCATATCATGTCTTTGGCCATATCACATCACATGCATACCTTGCAAAAACAAGTGAGACGTCCTCTAATTTGTTGTTGCATGTATTACGTGGCTGCTATTGGTATCTAGTATGATCGCATCTTACTTACGCAAAGCCACAACGGTGATATGCAAATTTCTATTTAACCTTCTCCAAGGACCGCCTCGGTCAAATCTGATTCAACTAAAGTTGAAGAAACAGACACCCGCCAGTCATCTTTATGCAACAAGTTGCATGTTAGTCAATGAAACCGGTCTCTCATAAGCGTACGAGTAAGGTTGGTCCGGGCCGCTTCAATCCAACAATACCGCCGAATCGAGAAAATACTAAGGAGGGCAGCAAATTGAACATCAACGCCCACAAACTCTTTTGTGTTCTACTGGAGATATCATCTACGCATGAACCTAGCTCATGATGCCACAGTTGGGGAACGTAGCAAGGGAAACAAAAAAATTCCTACGCACACGAAGACCTATCATGGTGATGATTATCTACGAGAGGGAGATCGGATCCACATACCCTTGTAGATCGCTAAGCGGAAGCGTTAATAAACTCGGTTGATGTAGTGGTACGTCTTCACGATCCGTCCCATGAACCGTCTCATGATCCATCCCGATCGAGTGCCGAACGGACGGCACCTCCGTGTTTGGCACACGTATAGGTCGATGACGATCTCCGCCTTCTTGATCCAGCAAGAGAGACGGGGATGTAGATGAGTTCCCCGACAGAGTGATGGCGCTCCGGTGATGGTGGTGATCTATTCCTATAGGGCTTCGCCTAAGCACCGCAGAAATCCGATCTAGAGGAAGAACTACACGAAGTAGAGGTTTAGGGTTGCACGTGGCAAAGTTGTGTATCTAAAACGCTAGAACTCTCTAGTATATATAGGAGGATGGAGGGGCTAGCCTTGAGGCTCAAGGAGAGCCTCTTGGCTTCGGCCGAAGTGGAGGAGGGGGGAGTCCTCCTCCAATCCCACTTGGATTAGGACTCCTTCCTAATTTGCCCACCTCTTTTGGATTTCCACCTTTTTCCTCATGGGCTTTCCTTGGATGACTTGTCAGCCCATTAAGCCTTATTGCGCATCCAATAAACTCATGTGGACCCCTTGGGGCGTGGTGGGCCCTGATGACCCACAAGTATAGGGGATCAATCATAGTCCTTTCGATAAGTAAGAGTGTCGAACCCAACGAGGAGCATAAGGCTCTCATAAACAGTTTTCAGCAAGGTAATAACTGCAAGCACTAAAAGTAGCTGTAACAAGTGATGGTGTAGCGAGGTGAAATGTAGCAAGTGAAAAGTAACAAGTAACAAGTAGTAGCAACGATGCAGCAAAGTGGCCCAATCCCTTTTGTAGCAAGGGACAAGCCTGAACAAAGTCTTATAGGAGGAAAAACGCACCCGAGGACACACGGGAATTTATGTCATGCTAGTTTCATCATGTTCATATGATTCGCGTTCGTTACTTTGATAGTTTGATATGTGGGTGGACCGGCGCTTGGGTACTTCCCTTACTTGGACAAGCATCCCACTTATGATTAACCCCTCTCGCAAGCATCCGCAACTACGAAAGAAGAATTAAGACAATGTCTAACCATAGCATTAAACTAGTGGATCCAAATCAGCCCCTTACGAAGCAACGCATAGACTCGGGTTTAAGCTTCTGTCACTCTAGCAACCCATCATCTACTTACTACTCCCCAATGCCTTCCTCTAGGCCCAAACATGGTGAAGTGTTATGTAGTCGACGTTCACATAACTCTAGTAGAGGAAAAGACAACATACAACATATCAAAATACCGAACAAATACCAAATTCACATGACTATTATCAGCATGACTTATCCCATGTCCTCAGGAACAAAAGTAACTACTCACAAAGCATAATCATAATCATGATCAGAGGTGTAATGAGTAGCATCAAGGATCTGAACATAAACTCTTCCACCAAGTAATCCAACTAGCATCAACTACAAAGAGTAATCAACACTACTAGCAACCTTACAAGTGCCAATCGGAGTCGCGAGACGGAGATTGGTTACAAGAGATGAACAAGGGATTAGAGAGGAGATGGTGCTGATGGAGATGTTGATGGAGATGACTCCCCTCCGACGAGAGGAGTGTTGGTGATGACGATGGCGATGATTTCCCCCTCCGGGAGGGAAGTTTCCCTGGCAGGATCGTCCTGCCGGAGCTCTAGATTGGATCTGCTCAAGTTCCGCCTCGTGGCGGCGGCGAATCCACGAAAAAGCTCCTCCTTGATTTTTTCTGGAACGAAACCCTTCATATAGCAAAAGAGGGGGTCAGTGGGCCGTCAGGGAGCCCACAAGCCCTGTAGCCGCCACCAGGGGGTGGCGGCTACTAGGCTTGTGGGGCCTTGGTTACTCCCCTCTGGTACTTCTTTCACCCAGTATTTTTTATATATTCCCAAAAAATTCCACGTTGATTTTCAGGGCATTTGGAGTTGTGCAGAATAGAGGACTCAGACTTGCTCCTTTTCCAGTCCAGAATTCCAATGGCCGGTATTCTCCCTCTTCAAATAAACCTTGCAAAATAAGAGAGAAAGGCATAAGTATGGTACCACAAGGTAATATAACAGCCCATAAAGCGATAAATATCAACATGAAAGCACGATGCAAAATGGACGTATCAATCCCCCAAGCTTAGACCTCGCTTGTCCTCAAGCGAAAACCAAGATCCATAAACATGTCCACATGTTTAGGGATGAAGGTGTCGATAAAACATAATACGGACATGAGGGCATCATGATCACACATAGAACAACAATACATCATAAAGATTCTTATGGGAAAGTAACAATTCCTTCACAAAGCAAAGTATGAAGCAAAAACCTTGCCAAAAAGTAGCCAACAACAGTCCATAGTCATTGAAGCAATTGCAATTTATCATAACATCAGAAAGACTCAAATAAGAGCTTGTAAAGCAAACCCACATACTCAATCATATCTTTTGTTTTCCACAATTGTTACAACTCACGTGGTACTCATGGTATCAAAGTTTCAGCTGGACATAGAGGAAGATAGGGGCTTATAGTTTTGCCTCCCAACCATTTACCTCAAGGGTAAAGTCAACAATAATAAAGCATAAGTACCTATCTCCAAGTTGATATATGAATATAGATCTTTCCCAATCATGTGATGCTAGCCAAGACAAAGGCAAAATAAGGAATTGGTGAAGATCACCATGACTCTTACAAGGGTAAAAAGTAAAGGTACAAGATAGGCCCTTCGCAGAGGGAAGCAGAGGTTGTCATGCGCTTTTGAGGTTTGGATGTGTGTCCTCTTAGTGCGGAGGAACGTCACTTTATATTGCCTCCCGTGATAAAGAACTTTATTATGCAGTTTGTCGCTTTTATGTCTTCCTCATCACAGGTTCGTATAAAGCTTATTTTCCACACACTAATAGATCATACATATTAGAGAGCAATTTTTATTGCTTGCACCGATGACAACTTACTTGAGGGATCTTATTCAATCCATAGGCAGGTATGGTGGACACTCATGGCAAAACTGGGTTGAAGGTTTATGGATGCACAAGTAGTATCTCTACTTGGTGCGGGAGTTTTGGCTAATATGAGGTGGAAGCAATCGTCACATGCTAAGGGATCTCTAATCATATAACATTGTTTGGAACCAAGCAAACACAATTCATTATGTTGTCTTCCTTGTCCAACATCTACTTCTAAGCATGTAATAGTTTGGTGAGTGCTCACAATTATAGAAAGTGTCTAAGATGATATATTTATATGTGAACCTCCCTTTCCTTATTACTTCTTATTAATTGCAACAATGACTGGGGTCTATGTTGGTCTATTCTCAACAAGTTTCAATCATCATATTTGTTATGAAGCTATCACTTTCCATAAGATCATCTCATGATCTTTCATGATATGTTTCTTTTCATACTTTTGATCATGGCACAAAGCAAAGCCCTTGACTAAGATACTCTTTATTATATAGCTCGCAAGCTCGAATACATCGGGGGAGACACAAGGCAAAAGACTCAAACTAAACACTAAAGACTTATTCCACTAAAAGAAGAATAAAAACTGAAAAGGAAAGAACTAAAACAAAGGTAAAAGCAAAAGATATAAAGGTGATACGATACCAGGGCAACTCCCCCAAGCTTGGCAAAAGCCAAGGGGGGTGCCCATACCAATGCTTAGTTGTCTTCCTTTGGTGGTGATGGTGGTGGAGTTGTTGAAGTAGTTTGATCCTCCGTCTTCCAGGGCATAGGTGCTCCATCATGGCAGGATGAACGAGTCGCCGAAATCCTCAAATCTGCAGCCAACCGTATTGATTTAAATCTATACTCATACTCACAATTTTGGTTCTGCAGGTCATAGATCTGGCCCTGAAGTTGATCAACCCTGTCATAGAGCCTGGAGAGGTGCTTCCCGATGTTAATGGCATCCATCTTGTGATTGCTGGTGAACTCCGTGATCATCATGTGGTTGGCGTTGAATCCACGCTCCACCATCCCTTAACACTTGAAGACGTGTTGCTCCATTGCTTTGAGCCTCGTCTCCATGCTTCCGATCTTATTAGGCCCCTCAACATCACGGATGTGCAACATCCCCTCGCTCATCTTGATAGATTGAGGGTGTTTTAGCACTTCCGTGAGATAGGGATTGATGACCTTCTCGAAGATCTTGTCCTTAGGAGATTTTGGGGAAGTCATGACGATCTAGATCTGCAACAGAAACAGGCTCGAAACGAAAATAGAGGAAAACTGCACGATACGGAGATCAAAACCCTCGGGCAAATATATAATTATTTTTTATGGACCAGAAGGAGTGCTCCGCAAGAAAACGGAGTCCGGGAGGCACACGAGGTGCCCACAAGCCTTGTAGCCGCCGCAAGGGGGGTAGGTGGCGGCGACCAAGCTTGTGGTCGCCTCGTGCGCTCTCCGGACTCCTTTTTATTTTTCTAATTTTCCAAAAATTCCAAAACGGAGGAAATTTCCTATTGGAAAAGCTTCGGAGTCCAATTACTTACCGAAACACATACCTCTTCATTTTCAGGGTCAGAAACAGGCTGATAAACATCCCTTATGTACTCCTGTGGAGTTATGATATTGATGATATCGGTCTCAACATTTATGGGAGTACCAGAGATATAATGCTTGATTCTTTGCCCATTTACCACTCTAGGAAAATTTCCTTCCGTGTTATTGATTTTGATGGCACCGGAACGATATACTTCCTCGACAACGTAAGGACCTTCCCATTTAGAGAGAAGCTTGCCTGCGAAGAATCTTAAGCGAGAATTGTATAGCAGGACATAATCACCTACATTGAACTCTTGTTTATGTATTCTTTTATCGTGCCATATCTTAACCTTTTCCTTGAACAACTTGGCATTCTCATATGCCTGGGCCCTCCATTCATCTAATGAGCTGATATCAAACGACCGCTTCTCACCGGCAAGTTTGAAATCGAAGTTAAGCTCTTTGATTGCCCAATAAGCCTTGTGTTCTAGATCAAGAGGTAAATGGCAGGCCTTACCGTAAACCATTATATACGGTGATATGCCCATGGGATTCTTATAAGCAGTCCTATAAGCCCATAGTGCATCGTCAAGTTTACTAGACCAATTCTTTCGAGATCTATTGACAGTCTTTTGTAAGATCAATTTGATCTCCCTATTACTCAACTCCACTTGACCACTAGACTGAGGATGATAAGGAGATGCAACTCTACGGTTGACATCATACTTAGCAAGCATCTTGCAGAAAACACCATGAATGAAGTGTGAACCGCCATGAGTCATCAGATATCTAGGGACTCCAAATCTTGGGAAATGACTTCTTTAAGCATCTTGATAGAGGTGTGGTGATCAGCATTTCTAGTGGGGATAGCTTCTACCCACTTAGTGACATAATCCACAACAACTAAGATGTGAGTGTACCCATTGGAACTCGGGAAGGATCCCATATAATCAAAGCCCCAGACATCAAACGGTTCAATGACAAGTGAATAGTTCATAGGCATTTCCTGACGTTTACCGATGTTCCCTATTCTTTGGCATTCGTCATAAGACAAGACAAACTTACGGGCATCCTTGAAGAGAGTGGGCCAATAGAAACCTGATTGCAATACCTTATGAGCAGTTCTATCTCCAGCATGATGTCCTCCGTAAGCTTCGGAATGACACTTCTGTAGGATCTGTCCCTGTTCATGTTCAGGCACACAACGTCTAATAACACCATCTACTCCCTCCTTATAAAGGTGAGGATCATCCCAAAAGTAGTGTCTCAAATCAAAGAAGAATTTCTTCTTTTGCTGGTAGGTGAACCTGGGTGGTATGTATTTGGCTATGATACAATTTGCGTAATCAGCATACCACGGTGCACTATGTGAAGTGCGGATGACATTCAATTGCTCATCAGGAAAGCTGTCATCAATAGCTCGTGGGTCATCAAGGACATTCTCTAGCCTAGACAAGTTATCTGCTACAGGGTTATCAGCACCCTTTCGGTCAACAACGTGCAAATCAAATTCCTGTAGCAGGAGAACCCATCTGATTAGCCTAGGCTTAGCGTCCTTCTTCTCCATAAGGTACTTAATAGCAGCATGATCCGAGTGAATAGTGACTTTGGAGTCAACTATATAAGATCTGAACTTTTCACATGCAAATACGACTGCTAAAAACTCCTTTTCCGTAGTGGCATGGTTTCTTTGGGCACTGTCTAGAGTTTTACTAGCGTAGTGAATAACATTCAACTTCTTGTCAACTCTTTGTCCTAGAACAACACCGACAGCATAATCACTAGCGTCGCACATGATTTCAAAGGGCAAGTTCCAGTTAGGTGGTTGAACAATAGGTGCGGTTATCAAGGCCTTCTTAAGTATTTCGAAAGCTTCCTCACAATCCTCATCAAAAACAAAAGGAACATCCTTCTGCAAGAGGTTGGTAAGAGGCCTAGAAATCTTAGAGAAGTCTTTAATGAACCTTCTATAGAAACCAGCATGACCTAGGAAACTCCGTATACCTCTGATATCTGTGGGGCAAGGCATTTTCTCAATTGCATCAACCTTAGCCTTATCAACTTCAATGCCTCTTTCAGAAATTTTATGTCCTAAGACGATGCCTTCATTAACCATAAAGTGGCACTTCTCCCAATTCAAGACGAGGTTGGTATCTTTGCATCTTTGTAAGACTCGATCAAGGTTGCTGAGGCAATCACCAAAGGAAGACCCGTAAACGGAGAAGTCATCCATGAAAACCTCGACAATCTTTTCACAAAAGTCAGAGAATATAGCCATCATAGATCTTTGAAAGATGGCAAGTGCATTGCATAGGCTAAAAGGCATACGTCTATAAGCAAAGGTACCGAAGGGGCATGTGAAGGTGGTTTTCTCTTGATCAGATTGTGCAACAGGTATTTGCGAGAAACCTGAATAACCGTCTTGAAAGCAGAAGTGTGTGTGTTTAGATAGCCTTTCTAGCATCTGGTCGATAAACGGCAAAGGATAATGGTCTTTCCTGGTTGCCTTGTTCAGTTTCAGGAAGTCTATCACCATCCTATAGCCAGTAATAATCCTTTGTGGGATTAATTCATTCTTATCATTAGGAACGACGGTGATACCTCCCTTCTTAGGTACGCAATGTACTGGACTTACCCAATCACTATGAGCAACATGATAAATGATTCCTGCTTCCAGAAGCTTTAATATTTCTTTTCTCACGACCTATTTCATCTTAGGATTTAATCTCCTTTTATGATCAGCAACTGGTTTGAAGTCAGGATCAGTTTTAATCTTGTGCTGACATAGAGTGGGACTAATACCCTTAAGATCATCAAGAGTATATCCAATAGTCGCACGGTGCTTCCTCAAAGTTTTTAGTAACTTCTTCTCTTTGTGATTCGAGAGGAGAGCACTAATAATAACATGATATATCTCCTTCTCATCAAGGTAGGCATACTTAAGAGTATCTGGCAACTGTTTAAGCTCGAACACAGGATCACCCTTCGGTGGGGGAGGATCCCCAAGCAGTTCAACAGGCAGATTATTCTTGAGAATAGGATATTGTTCTAAGACAATTTTATCTATCTCATCTCTTTCATCCATACGCATATCATTTTCCTGCTCAAGCAGATATTGCTCTAAAGGATCCGTAGGAGGTACGGCAATAGAGGCAAGAGCAATGATTTCATCCCTACCAGACGACTCTTTTTCATGGGGTTGTCTTCCAAACTTGGAGAAGTTAAATTCATGAGATACACCCTCGAAACTAAGAGTGACAGTCTGCTTAATGCAATCAATGTGAGCATTGACAGTGTTGAGAAAGGGTCTACCGAATATGATGGGACAAAAGCTATCTTGTGCAGTAGCAAGGACGAGGAAATCAATAGGATACTTCGTCTTACCACACAGGACTTCTACGTCTCTCACAATTCCCAGAGGGCAGATAGTGTCTCTATTAGCTAGCGTAATAGTGACATCAATGGGTTCTAACTCAGCAGGTGCAATCTCATCTTTGATTTCATCATATAGGGAATGGGGTATTGCACTAACACTAGCACCCATATCACATAAACCATGATAACAGTGATCTCCTATCTTGATAGAAACAACGGGCAGACCTGTTGGAATTATGCCCTAGAGGCAATAATAAATGTATAGTTATTATTATAATTCCTGTATCAAGATAATGGTTTATTATCCATGCTATAATTGTATTGAATGAAGACTCATTTACATGTGTGGATACATAGACAAAACACCGTCCCTAGCATGCCTCTAGTTGGCTAGCCAGTTGATCGATGATAGTCAGTGTCTTCTGATTATGAACAAGGTGTTGTTGCTTGATAACTGGATCACGTCATTGGGAGAATCACGTGATGGACTAGACCCAAACTAATAGACGTAGCATGTTGATCGTGTCATTTTGTTGCTACTGTTTTTTGCGTGTCAAGTATTTATTCCTATGACCATGAGATCATATAACTCACTGACATCGGAGGAATGCTTTGTGTGTATCAAACGTCGCAACGTAACTGGGTGACTACAAAGATGCTCTACAGGTATCTCCGAAGGTGTTAGTTGAGTTAGTATGGATCAAGACTGGGATTTGTCACTCCGTGTGACGGAGAGGTATCTCGGGGCCCACTCGGTAATACAACATCACACACAAGCCTTGCAAGCAATGTAACTTAGTATAAGTTGCGGGATCTTGTATTACGGAACGAGTAAAGAGACTTGCCGGTAAGCGAGATTGAAATAGGTATACGGATACTGACGATCGAATCTCGGGCAAGTAACATACCGAAGGACAAAGGGAATGACATACGGGATTATACGAATCCTTGGCACTGAGGTTCAAACGATAAGATCTTCGTAGAATATGTGGGATCCAATATGCGCATCCAGGTCCCGCTATTGGATATTGACCGAGGAGTCTCTCGGGTCATGTCTACATAGTTCTCGAACCCGCAGGGTCTGCACACTTAAGGTTCGACGTTGTTTTATGCGTATTTGAGTTATATGGTTGGTTACCGAATGTTGTTAGGAGTCCCGGATGAGATCACGGACGTCACGAGGGTTTCCGGAATGGTCCGGAAACGAAGATTGATATATAGGATGACCTCATTTGATTACCGGAAGGTTTTTCGGAGTTACCGGGAATGTACCGGGAATGACGAATGGGTTCCGGGAGTTCACCGGAGGGGGGCAACCCACTCCGGGGAAGCCCATAGGCATTTGGGGGGGTCACACCAGCCCTTAGTGGGCTGGTGGGACAGCCCACCAATCCCCTATGCGCCAAGAAAGAAAAAAAATCAAAGGAAAGAAAAAAAAAGGAAGAAGTGGGAAGGGGGAAGGACTCCCTCCCACCAAACCAAGTAGGACTCGGTTTGGGGGGGGGGGAGAGTCCTCCCCCCTGGCTCGGCCGACCCCTTGGGGATCCCTTGGACCCCAAGGCAAGGTCCCCCTCCCTCCTCCTATATATATGGGGCTTTTAGGGCAGATTTGAGACGACTTTCTCACGGCTGCCCGACCACATACCTCCATAGTTTTTCCTCTAGATCGTGTTTCTGCGGAGCTCGGGCGGAGCCCTGCTGAGACAAGATCATCACCAACCTCCGGAGCGCCGTCACGCTGCCGGAGAACTCTTCTACCTCTCCGTCTCTCTTGCTGGATCAAGAAGGCCGAGATCATCGTCGAGCTGTACGTGTGCTGAACGCGGAGGTGCCGTCCGTTCGGTACTAGATCGTGGGACTGATCGCGGGATTGTTCGCGGGGCGGATCGAGGGACGTGAGGACGTTCCACTACATCAACCGCGTTCTCTAACGCTTCTACTGTACGATCTACAAGGGTACGTAGATCACTCATCCCCTCTCGTAGATGGACATCACCATGATAGGCCTTCGTGCGCGTAGGAAAATTTTTGTTTCCCATGCGACGTTCCCCTACAGTGGCATCATGAGCTAGGTTCATGCATAGATGTCTTCTCGAGTAGAACACAAAAGGTTTTGTGGGCGGTGATGTGCGTTTTGCTGCCCTCCTTAGTCTTTTCTTGATTCCGCGGTATTGTTGGATTGAAGCGGCTTGGACCGACATTACTCGTACGCTTACGAGAGACTGGTTTCATCGTTACGAGTAACCCCCTTTGCTCAAAGATGAATGGCAAGTGACGGTTTCTCCAACTTTAGTTGAATCGGATTTGACCGAGGAGGTCCTTGGATGAGGTTAAATAGCAACTCATATATCTCCGTTGTGGTGTTTGCGTAAGTAAGATGCGATCCTACTAGATACCCTTGGTCACCACATAAAACATGCAACAACAAAATTAGAGGACGTCTAACTTGTTTTTGCAGGGTATGATTGTGATGTGATATGGCCAACGATGTGATGTGATATATTGGATGTATGAGATGATCATGTTGTAATAGAAATATCAACTTGCATGTCGATGGTACGGCAACCGGCAGGAGCCATAGGGTTGTCTTTATACTAACATATGTGCTTGCAGATGCGTTTACTATTTTGCTAGGATGTAGCTTTAGTAGTGATAGCATAAGTAGCACGACAACCACGATGGAAACACGTTGATGGATGATCATGGTGTGGCGCCGGTGACAAGAAGATCGTGCCGGTGCTTTGGTGATGGAGATCAAGAAGCACGTGATGATGGCCATATCATGTCACTTATGAATTGCATGTGATGTTAATCCTTTTTGCACCTTATTTTGCTTAGAACGACGGTAGCATTATGAGGTGATCTCTCGCTAAAATTTCAAGACGAAATTGTGTTCTCCCCGACTGTGCACCGTTGCTACAGTTCGTCGTTTCGAGACACCACGTGATGATCGGGTGTGATAGACTCAACGTTCACATACAACGGGTGCAAAACAGTTGCGCACGCGGAACACTCGGGTTAAGCTTGACGAGCCTAGCATGTGCAGACATGGCCTCGGAACACATGAGACCGAAAGGTCGATCATGAATCATATAGTTGATATGATTAGCATAGGGATGCTTACCACTGAAACTACTCTCGACTCACGTGATAATCGGACTTGGGATAGTGTAAGTGGATCATGAACCACTCAAATGACTAGAGAGATGTACTTTTTGAGTGGGAGTTTAGCGTATAATTTGATTAAGTTGAACTCTAATTATCTTGAACATAGTCTAAGTCCACTTTGAATATATTTGTGTTGTAGATCATGGCTCACGCAAGTGTCATCCTGAATTTTAATACGTTCCTAGAGAAAGCTAAGTTGAAAGATGATGGAAGCAACTTTGTAGACTGGGCTCGTAATCTTAAGCTAATCTTACAAGCTGGAAAGAAGGATTATGTCCTTAATGCTGCGCTAGGAGATGAACCACCCGCTACGGCTGATCAGGATGTTAAGAACGCTTGGTTAGCGCGTAAGGAGGACTACTCAATAGTTCAATGTGCAGTCTTGTATGGCTTGGAACCGGGACTTCAACGTCGCTTTGAGCGTCATGGAGCATTTGAGATGTTCCAGGAGTTGAAGTTTATCTTTCAGAAGAACGCCCGGATCGAGAGGTATGAGACCTCCGATAAATTCTATGCTTGCAAGATGGAGGAAAACTCGTCTGTCAGTGAACATGTGCTCAAAATGTCTGGGTACTCAAACCGTCTAGCTGAACTGGGGATTGAACTCCCGCAAGAAGCTATCACTGACAGAATCCTTCAATCACTGCCACCAAGCTATAAAGGCTTTGTGTTGAACTACAACATGCAAGGGATGAACAGGTCTCCCGGCGAGTTGTTTGCGATGCTGAAAGTCGCAGAGTCTGAACTCCGTAAAGAGCATCAAGTGTTGATGGTGAGCAAGACCACTAGTTTCAAGAGAAACGGCAAAGGCAAGAAGGGCAATTCGAAGAAGAGCGGCAAGCCTATTGCCAATCCGCCAAAAAAACCCAAGGCTGGACCTAAGCCTGAAACAGAGTGCTTCTATTGCAAGGGTATGGGTCACTGGAAGCGCAATTGCCCCAAGTATCCGGCAGATAAGAAGGCGGGCAAAGAAAAATCAGGTATATTTGATATACATGTTATTGATGTGTACTTAACCGGCTCTCGTAGTAGTGCCTGGGTATTCGATACCGGTTCTGTTGCTCACATTTGCAACTCGAAGCAGGAACTGCGGAATAGACGAAGGCTGGCGAAAGACGAAGTGACGATGCGCGTAGGAAACGGTTCCAAGGTTGATGCAATCGCCGTCGGCACCGTGTCACTTCAACTACCATCGGGATTAGTGATGAACTTAAATCATTGTTATTTAGTGCCTGCGTTGAGCATGAACATTATATCTGGATCTTGTTTATTGCGAGACGGTTACTCTTTTAAGTCTGAGAATAATGGTTGTTCTATTTCTATGAGTAACATCTTTTATGGTCATGCACCGAATGTGAGAGGATTGTTCATATTGAATCTCGATAGCAATACGCATATACATAACATTGAGACCAAAAGAGTTAGAGTAAACAATGATAGCGCCATATTTTTGTGGCACTGCCGCTTGGGTCATATTGGTGTAAAGCGCATGAAGAAACTCCATGCTGATGGACTTTTGGAGTCACTTGACTTTGATTCACTTGACACGTGCGAACCATGCCTCATGGGCAAGATGACTAAAACTCCGTTCTCCGGAACAATGGAGCGTGCAAGTGACTTGTTGGAAATCATACATACCGATGTGTGTGGTCCAATGAGCGTGGAGGCACGCGGCGGATATCGTTATTTTCTCACCTTCACTGACGATTTAAGTAGATATGGTTATGTCTACTTG
The DNA here is from genome assembly GCF_904849725.1 of Hordeum vulgare subsp. vulgare. NCBI lineage: Eukaryota > Viridiplantae > Streptophyta > Magnoliopsida > Poales > Poaceae > Hordeum > Hordeum vulgare. The sequence continues at coordinate 168,404,536 of NC_058523.1, forward strand.
ATGAAGCACAAGTCTGAAACATTTGAAAAGTTCAAGCAATTTCAGAGTGAAGTGGAAAATCATCGTAACAAGAAGATCAAGTTCCTACGGTCTGATCGTGGGGGTGAATATCTGAGTTTCGAGTTTGGTACTCACTTAAGACAATGTGGAATTGTTTCGCAGTTAACACCGCCTGGAACACCACAGCGTAATGGTGTGTCCGAACGTCGTAATCGTACTTTGTTAGAGATGGTGCGACCTATGATGTCTCTTACTGATTTGCCGTTATCATTTTGGGGTTATGCATTAGAAACAGCTGCATTCACTTTAAATAGGGCACCATCAAAATCCGTTGAGACGACACCATACGAATTGTGGTATGGCAAAAGACCAAAGTTGTCGTTTCTTAAAGTTTCGGGATGTGATGCTTATGTCAAAAAGCTTCAGCCTGAAAAGCTGGAACCCAAAGCGGAAAAATGCGTCTTCATAGGTTACCCAAACGAGACAGTTGGGTACACCTTCTATCTCAAATCCGAAGGCAAAGTGTTTGTTGCTAAGAACGGAACTTTTCTCGAGAAGGAGTTTCTCTCGAGAGAATTGAGTGGGAGGAAGATAGAACTTGACGAGGTTGTCGAACCTCTCATCCCTCTGGATGGTGGCGCAGGGCAAGGGGAAACCTCTGTCATTGCGACGCCGGTTGAGGAGGAAGTTAATGATGATGATCATGAAACTCCAGTTCAAGTTTCTGTTGAACCACGCAGGTCGACGAGATCACGCGCTGCTCCAGAGTGGTACGGTAATCCCGTCTTATCAATCATGTTGTTAGACAACAATGAACCTGCAAATTATGAAGAAGCAATGGTGGGCCCAGATTCCAACAAATGGCTAGAAGCCATGAAATCCGAGATAGGATCCATGTATGAGAACAAAGTGTGGACTTTGGAGATACTGCCTGAGGGCCGCAAGGCTATTCAGAACAAATGGATCTTTAAGAAGAAGACGGACGCTGACGGTAATGTGACCGTTTATAAAGCTCGACTTGTGGCAAAGGGTTTTTCACAAGTTCCAGGAATTGACTACGATGAGACTTTCTCTCCCGTAGCGATGCTTAAGTCCGTCAGAATCATGTTAGCAATAGCTGCATTTTTCGATTATGAAATCTGGCAGATGGATGTCAAAACGGCGTTCCTTAACGGTTTCCTTAAGGAAGAGTTGTATATGATGCAACCCGAAGGTTTTGTCGATCCTAAAAATGCTGACAAGGTATGCAAGCTCCAGCGATCCATTTATGGACTGGTGCAAGCATCTCGGAGTTGGAACAAGCGCTTTGATGAGGTGATCAAAGCATTTGGGTTTATACAAGTGGTTGGAGAATCTTGTATTTACAAGAAAGTGAGTGGGAGCTCTGTGGCGTTTCTAATATTATATGTGGATGACATATTACTAATTGGAAACAACGTAGAGCTTTTGGAGAGCATAAAAGGTTACTTGAATAAAAGTTTCTCTATGAAGGACCTAGGAGAAGCTGCTTACATTCTAGGCATTAAGATCTATAGGGATAGATCAAAACGCCTGATAGGACTTTCACAAAGCACATACCTTGATAAAGTTTTGAAGAGGTTCAAAATGGAACAGTCCAAGAAAGGGTTCTTGCCGGTGTTACAAGGTACGAGATTGAGTAAGACTCAGTGCCCAGCAACTGATGAAGATAGAGAGCATATGCGCTCCGTCCCCTATGCTTCAGCCATAGGCTCTATCATGTATGCGATGCTGTGCACTAGACCGGATGTTAGCCTAGCCATAAGTATGGCAGGTAGGTTCCAAAGTAATCCAGGAGTGGATCACTGGACGGCGGTCAAGAATATCCTGAAGTACCTGAAAAGGACTAAGGAAATGTTTCTCGTGTATGGAGGTGACGAAGAGCTCGCCGTAAAAGGTTACGTCGATGCAAGCTTTGACACAGATCCGGACGACTCTAAGTCGCAAACCGGATACGTATTTATTCTTAATGGGGGTGCAGTAAGCTGGTGCAGTTCCAAGCAAAGCGTCGTAGCAGATTCTACATGTGAAGCGGAGTACATGGCTGCCTCGGAGGCGGCTAAGGAGGGTGTCTGGATGAAGCAGTTCATGAGGGATCTTGGAGTGGTGCCAAGTGCACTGGATCCAATAACCTTGTTCTGTGACAACACTGGTGCCATTGCCTTAGCAAAGGAACCAAGGTTTCACAAGAAGACCAGACACATCAAACGACGCTTCAACCTCATCCGCGACTACGTCGAGGAGGAGGACGTAAATATATGCAAAGTGCACACGGATCTGAATGTAGCAGACCCGCTGACTAAACCTCTTCCACGACCAAAACATGATCGACACCAGAACTGTATGGGTGTTAGATTTATTACAATGTAATTCACATGGTGATGTGAGGGCTAGATTATTGACTCTAGTGCAAGTGGGAGACTGTTGGAATTATGCCCTAGAGGCAATAATAAATGTATAGTTATTATTATAATTCCTGTATCAAGATAATGGTTTATTATCCATGCTATAATTGTATTGAATGAAGACTCATTTACATGTGTGGATACATAGACAAAACACCGTCCCTAGCATGCCTCTAGTTGGCTAGCCAGTTGATCGATGATAGTCAGTGTCTTCTGATTATGAACAAGGTGTTGTTGCTTGATAACTGGATCACGTCATTGGGAGAATCACGTGATGGACTAGACCCAAACTAATAGACGTAGCATGTTGATCGTGTCATTTTGTTGCTACTGTTTTTTGCGTGTCAAGTATTTATTCCTATGACCATGAGATCATATAACTCACTGACATCGGAGGAATGCTTTGTGTGTATCAAACGTCGCAACGTAACTGGGTGACTATAAAGATGCTCTACAGGTATCTCCGAAGGTGTTAGTTGAGTTAGTATGGATCAAGACTGGGATTTGTCACTCCGTGTGACGGAGAGGTATCTCGGGGCCCACTCGGTAATACAACATCACACACAAGCCTTGCAAGCAATGTAACTTAGTATAAGTTGCGGGATCTTGTATTACGGAACGAGTAAAGAGACTTGCCGGTAAGCGAGATTGAAATAGGTATACGGATACTGACGATCGAATCTCGGGCAAGTAACATACCGAAGGACAAAGGGAATGACATACGGGATTATACGAATCCTTGGCACTGAGGTTCAAACGATAAGATCTTCGTAGAATATGTGGGATCCAATATGCGCATCCAGGTCCCGCTATTGGATATTGACCGAGGAGTCTCTCGGGTCATGTCTACATAGTTCTCGAACCCGCAGGGTCTGCACACTTAAGGTTCGACGTTGTTTTATGCGTATTTGAGTTATATGGTTGGTTACCGAATGTTGTTCGGAGTCCCGGATGAGATCACGGACATCACGAGGGTTTCCGGAATGGTCCGGAAACGAAGATTGATATATAGGATGACCTCATTTGATTACCGGAAGGTTTTTCGGAGTTACCGGGAATGTACCGGGAATGACGAATGGGTTCCGGGAGTTCACCGGAGGGGGGCAACCCACTCCGGGGAAGCCCATAGGCATTTGGGGGGGTCACACCAGCCCTTAGTGGGCTGGTGGGACAGCCCACCAATCCCCTATGCGCCAAGAAAGAAAAAAATCAAAGGAAAGAAAAAAAAAAGGAAGAAGTGGGAAGGGGGAAGGACTCCCTCCCACCAAACCAAGTAGGACTCGGTTTGGGGGGGGAGAGTCCTCCCCCCTGGCTCGGCCGACCCCTTGGGGCTCCCTTGGACCCCAAGGCAAGGTCCCCCTCCCTCCTCCTATATATATGGGGCTTTTAGGGCAGATTTGAGACGACTTTGTCACGGCTGTCCGACCACATACCTCCATAGTTTTTCCTCTAGATCGTGTTTCTGCGGAGCTCGGGCGGAGCCCTGCTGAGACAAGATCATCACCAACCTCCGGAGCGCCGTCACGCTGCCGGAGAACTCTTCTACCTCTCCGTCTCTCTTGCTGGATCAAGAAGGCCGAGATCATCGTCGAGCTGTACGTGTGCTGAACGCGGAGGTGCCGTCCGTTCGGTACTAGATCGTGGGACTGATCGCGGGATTGTTCGCGGGGCGGATCGAGGGACGTGAGGACGTTCCACTACATCAACCGCGTTCTCTAACGCTTCTGCTGTACGATCTACAAGGGTACGTAGATCACTCATCCCCTCTCGTAGATGGACATCACCATGATAGGTCTTCGTGCGCGTAGGAAAATTTTTGTTTCCCATGCGACGTTCCCCTACAAGGCCAACTACAAGTCCGTATTTGTCTTTCACGTGAGGTTTAGCAATTCTAGGAGTGTCCTCACAGAATTTGATAACATGCTCGTCTATGTCTTTGGCTAAGAGATCTTTGATAATAGCAACACTAGGTTCAACTCTAATTTCCTCACGGGGTGCAAGTGGTCTAATGTAACCCCTACGTATCACAGTTGGAGCTTTAGAATAATCCTTTTTCCTAGCAGGGTATGGTGGTTTCTTAGAGTAGGCACAAGGAACAATAGGATCACTAAAGGCAATGACTTTCTCCTCAACTAGATTGGGTTTAACTATGTTGACTTCTACAGGGGGATGATATTTAAACCGCTTCTCTTTGGGAAGATCAACATGAGCAGCAAAAGATTCACATAGAGAAGCTACTATCTCAGAGTCAAGTCCATACTTAGCGCTAAAATCTCTAGAAGTGTTTGTTTCAACAAAAGATTTAACGCAATCAAACTGGAAATTCATACCTGACTCCTTACCTTCTTCAAGCTCCCAATCTTCAGAATTACGTTTGATTATTTCCAATAAATTCCACTTGTGATCAATATCCTTCTTCATAAAAGAACCGGTATAAGAAGTGTCAAGCATGGTACGATCTTCATGAGAAAGCCGAGCATAAAAGTTTTGAGTGATAATTTCTCTCGAGAGCTCATGATTGGGGCATGAATATAGCATTGATTTAAGCCTCCCCCAAGCTTGAGATATGCTTTCCCTGTCACGAGGCCAAAAGTTATAAATATAATTCCGATCACGATGTACTAAATGCATAGGATAGAACTTTTGATGAAATTCCAATTTCAACCGATTGTAGTCCCATGATCCACTATCATCACATAGCCTATACCATGTCAACGCCTTATCCTTAAAAGATAAAGGAAATACTTTCTTCTTTACCTCATCCTCGGGCAAACCTGCAAGCTTAAATAAACCACAAACTTCATCTACATAGATCAAATGCAAATCTGGATGTGAAGATCCATCTCGTGTAAAAGGATTAGCCAGCAGTTTCTCAAGCATACCCGAAGGAATTTCATAAAAGATATTTTCAGTAGGTACCTCAGGTTGAGGAACAACTCCTCGTGCTTCTGTTCATGGTGAAGATACCCAGAACAAACTCCTCAAAGGAACAATTTCCATAGTGACAAGTGACAATAAATTTCAGCACAGTATATAAATGTTTCCTTACCAAATTCCACTTACCAAAGGCGCTTCACTCCCCGGCAACGGCGCCAGAAAAGAGTCTTGATGACCCACAAGTATAGGGGATCAACCGTAGTCCTTTCGGTAAGTAAGAGTGTCGAACCCAACGAGGAGCAGAAGGCTCTGATAAACAGCTTTCAGCAAGGTAATAACTGCAAGCACTGAAAGTAGCGGTAACAAGTGATGGTGTAGCGAGGTGAAACGTAGCAAGTGAAAAGTAACAAGTAACAAGTAGTAGCAACGGTGCAGCAAAGTGGTCCAATCCCTTTTGTAGCAAGGGACAAGCCTGAACAAAGTCTTATAGGAGGGAAAACGCTCCCGAGGACACACGGGAATTTCTGTCATGCTAGTTTCATCATGTTCATATGATTCACGTTCGTTACTTTGATAGTTTGATATGTGGGTGGACCGGCGCTTGGGTGCTGCCCTTACTTGGTCAAGCATCCCACTTATGATTAACCCCTCTCGCAAGCATCCGCAACTACGAAAGAAGAATTAATACAACGTCTAACCATAGCATTAAACTAGTGGATCCAAATCAGCCCCTTACGAAGCAACGCATAGACTCGGGTTTAAGCTTCTGTCACTCTAGCAACCCATCATCTACTTACTACTCCCCAATGCCTTCCTCTAGGCCCAAACATGGTGAAGTGTTATGTAGTCGCCGTTCACATAACACCACTAGAGGAAAAGACAACATACATCATATCAAAATACTGAACGAATACCAAATTCACATGACTATTATCAGCATGACTTATCCCATGTCCTCAGGAACAAAAGTAACTACTCACAAAGCATAATCATAATCATGATCAGAGGTTTAATGAGTAGCATCAAGGATCTGAACATAAACTCTTCCACCAAGTAATCCAACTAGCATCAACTACAAAGAGTAATCAACACTACTAGCAACCTTACAAGTGCCAATCGGAGTCGCGAGACGGAGATTGGTTACAAGAGATGAACTAGGGATTGGAGAGGATATGGTGTTGATGAAGATGTTGATGGAGATGACTCCCCTCCGACGAGAGGAGTGTTGGTGATGACGATGGCGACAATTTCCCCCTCCGGGAGGGAAGTTTCCCCGGCAGGATCGTCCTGCCGAAGCTCTAGATTGGATCTGCTCAAGTTCCGCCTCGTGGCGGCGGCGAATCCACGAAAAAACTCCTCTTTTATTTTTTCTGGAACGAAACACTTCATATAGCAAAAGAGGGGGCCAGTGGGCCGTCAGGGAGCCCACAAGCCGTGTAGCCGCCCTCTGGTACTTCTTTCACCCAGTATTTTTTATATATTCCCAAAAAATTCCACGTTGATTTTTAGGGCATTTGGAGTTGTGCAGAATAGAGGACTCAGACTTGCTCCTTTTCCAGTCCAGAATTCCAGCTCCGGTATTCTCCCTCTTCAAATAAACCTTGCAAAATAAGAGAGAAAATGCATAAGTATGGTACCACAAGGTAATATAACAGCCCATAAAGCGATAAATATCAACATGAAAGCATGATGCAAAATGGACGTATCAGGCCCACCCAGTGGCCCCCCGGAACCCATGCATCACTCCGGAGTACACTGCGGGCAATGCCCGAAAACCTTACGGAATCCAAATACCAACTTCATATATATCAATCTTCGTTTCTGGACCATTCCGGAACTCCTCGTGACGTCCGGGTTCTCATCCGGGACTCCGAACAAAACTTCGGTCACCAACACATATAACTCAACTATACCGAAAGTCACCGGACCTTAAGTGTGCACACCGTGCGGGTTCGAGAACTATGCAGACATGACGTGAGACACTCCCCGGTCAATAACCAAGAGCGGGACCTAGATGTCCATATTGGCTCCTACATATTCTACGAAGATCTCTATCGGTTGAACCTCTATGTCAAGGATTCAGTTAATCCCGTATGATGTTCCCTTTGTCCTACGGTATGTTACTTGCGCGAGATTCGATCGTCGGTATCTCCATACCTAGTTCAATCTCGTTACTGGCAAGTCTCTTTACTCGTTCCGTAATACAAGATCCCGTAACTAACTCCTTAGTCACATTGCTTGCAAGGCTTGTTGTGATGTTGTATTACCGAGTGGGCCCCGAGATACCTCTCCGTCACACGGAGTGACAAATCCCAGTCTTGATTCATGCCAACCCAACATACACCTTTGGAGATACCTGTAGAGCACCTTTATAGTCACCCAGTTATGTTGCGACGTTTGATAACCCACAAGGTATTTCTCCGGTGTCCGGGAGTTGCATGATCTCATGGTCATAGGAACAGATACATTGACATGCAGAAAACAGTAGAAATAAACTGACACGATCATATGCTACGTTCATAGTTTTGGGTCTTGTCCATCACATCATTCTCCCAATAATGTGATCCCGTTATCAAGTGACAACACTTGTCTATGGTCACGAAACCTTGACCATCTTTGATCAACGAGCTAGTCAACTAGAGGCTCACTAGGGATAGTGTGTTGTCTATGTATCCACACATGTATTTGAGTTCCAATCAGTACAATTCCAACATGGATAATTATCATGAATAAAGAAATATAATAATAACCAATTTATTATTGCCTCTAGGGCATATTTCCAACAGTGTATTCCTTGCTTGCAGTAGTTGTCATGGTTGTTAGCATCATATAGGTGGCTCACCAAGTTGTTAATTTAGAGAACCTTTTTGTTGCTAACTCTAACTTGTCAAGAAAAGCTAAAAATTGGTAGTTGCCTATTCACCCCCCTTCTAGTCAACAATATCGATCCTTTCACATGTGAACATGATGATTCGACGACATGGAAGGCGGACCTGACGACGGGAAAGGAGCTCGGCTGGGACGACGATGATGATGTCGGAATTTGGTGGCGAGGAAGTTCATGGATAGTGGCAAGGAGCTCGGGGACGACGAGTGATGCTCATTAACGGCGGCACGAGCTCGTGGATACGAGCGACTTTGGCGGATAGCGTCAAGGTGCACGATGAAGGAGGGGGGCGACAAGGTTCATGATGACTCGCATGGATGCAAGGTGAGGTGGGGAGGCGCTGATGCTCTTATTTTAGGACAACCACTAGCGCTCGCAAATATATATTATTTGAAGTCAAAATTTGGGACTGCTAATTTTTTTTGGCATCAAATAGAGATGCATCATCTATTGGAGCTAATCTTTTCAAATGCTATATATTATTTGAAATTAAAATATGGGTGTGCTATAATTTTTTTTGGCACCAAATAGAGATATATCATCTATTGGAGCTAATCTTTTAAAATGCACCAATAAGACTTTTTTTTCCATGCGTGCTGTTTTACATCATTTTTAAGAGAAAAAAGTCCATTTTACTCCCCTGAACAAAGTGGGTGGTTCACTTTACCCCCTGATCTATTTTTTTGGCTCCTTCTAGATCCCAAACAAAATGAAACCAGACAAAACACCCCCGGCTAGTTTTGCATCCACCCGCTGCTGATGTGGCACTAGTAAATGGCGTTTTTGACCTGGGCGGGGCCCATTTGAAAAAATCCCCATTTCTTCTCTACTCTTCGGCGACCTGCGGCGGCGCAAGCGCGCGGCCGTGTGTGGCAAGGCGACCCGTGACGGTGCTAGCGAGGTCGTTGCCATTCGAAGCCCAGCACCAGACCCCGTTGGGCACCTGTTTCGGATCCAACGAGGGCCATGTAGTTGCCGTTGTGCAAGCTTCTTTGCCTCGCGAGCATCGAGGCCAATGGTGTGGTTGCTGGACGGCGGGGAAGTGCTGCAGGAGGCCCGGAGCGACGACGCAATGACGCGGTGATGGTCAGATGCGGCTGTGCACAGAGGAGTTCGAGGCTGCTACCATGGCGGCTGCGAAGATCCTGGCCTCCCGTCGACCAGAGGCGGCCAGCCATGGGCATGGATGTGACGGCATGACCGATGGGCTAGCAGGGTCGGCGGCCCGGATCCGGCGGCCCGTAGGAAAAGGTGGAGGGAGCAAGGGAACCAGGGTGCAGGGGCGGTGGTGCTTCGTCGTGGTGGTGGTTCGTCGGCGCCGGCGAACCGGCAATGACACAGGAAACAGGAGGAGGACGATGACATTGGTCAAATACCGCCGTTGACTAGTGCCACATCAGCAACGCGTATAGACAAACCAGTCACGGGGGTGTTTTGTCCGTTTGATTTTGTTTGGGGTCTAGAAGGAGCCAAAAAAAATAGATTAGGGGGTAAAGTGAACCACCCACTTTGTTCACGAGAGTAAAATTGACTTTTTTCTTTTTAACACAGTATAGACAAAAGCGTTTATATACACGCACACACACTATCCCTATGAGCATATCCAAGAGACTGGGTCGGCATATCATCTTAAAATTTACGAAGTCATCATAGGCATCTCATCATCGATGAAAACGTCTCCCCACTGAACATAGCTGTAAATCCTAAAATAAATACAGAAATAAATGTGAGTATGAGGATTTAAACCTCATGGGTTGGGGATACCATATTTTTTCTAACCATTCAACCACATATCAATTCACTTATTTTACATCACCGAGATGCTCTTACGCGCACATACTCCGTGCTTTTCTTTGGCTTGCTTCCTCTACCAAAAATCTATACTTATCAATACAGAAAATAGATATTCTTAGTCCGTCATGCTATTTTATAAAAAACCTCGTGATGTTTCTCATATTAAACCTGCAATACATATCAAATGTTTTTAAAAATACTCATAACTTCTAAACCATAACTCCAAATTTAACATATTATATATGAATTTTGATTAGAAAAATACGTAGAATCTGAATATGTTGTCGTTTTACCTGTTAAGCATTAAAAAAATACTATCTAGGGTGCAATCTTAATCAATAATGCATTATTTGTTTCATGGATCCGGATTATGGATGAATGTCACAATAAAATTAAGATTGGAGACGAAATTGAAGATCACTTGTCCGTTTCTTTGTATGTATTAAATCTACATGCAAGCCGTGTTTAAATAGAAGACCTGTGAAATCTTGAACTATGCTTTTGTAGGTTAAGATCATACTTGTTTAGGCCATAGCTATAAATACTCACATCATAGACCATTTTTTATAAATTAAAAGCTTTTTTTTCCCGTAGCAGCAACGCACCGGCCTGTTGCTAGTTGAGGACAACGTGCACAAATCGAGAGCCGTTTATCCAGAAACCAGCGCTTGAGATCGACCACGACATAAGTAAGTTTCCACAAAAAGAAAAGGATCGCAGAAGATCTGAACGACCTCTTTGTTACAGAAAACACCCTCGAGTCTCCGTTCCCTTTCAATCCGCACCCCGCATCACTCCCTCGCTCCACTCTCCTCACCTCCGGCGATGGCCGGCCGCCTCGCCGGCGCCGGCGCTTCCTCGACCCTCCCACGGGCGCTCCTCCTCCTCGCCGCGGTAGCCCTCTTCTCTATATCCTTCCTCTCCCTCCGCTCGCTCCACCCGGCCGCGGCCCCCTCCCTCCACCTAGATGAACCCCGCCGCCTCCCGCTCTCCTCCCCTCCGCCGGCGCCGCGCCCGTCGGTCTACCACTCGCCCGAGGCGTTCGCGGCGGGGTACGCGGAGATGGAGCGGAGCTTCAAGGTCTACATCTACCCGGACGGCGACCCCAAGACCTTCTACCAGACGCCCCGGAAGCTCACGGGCAAGTACGCCAGCGAGGGGTACTTCTTCCAGAACATTCGGGAGAGCCGCTTTCGCACCGAAGACCCCGGCATGGCCGACCTCTTCTTCGTCCCCATCTCGCCCCACAAGATGCGCGGCAAGGTCCCCCCTACACTCTCTTTAACCCTACTGCTCGTTTTATCGCATTGTGACGCCTTCAGTATTGTACTGTTCTTGGCATACTCGGGGTATTACTGTGTGGCTGACGAGCTACGCATATTGTCAAACTCTAAAGTAATATGGATTCTCATGGTATGTTAGTTAATGTGTACACAGATCACAGCTGAAGCAAAAGTAGAACGCTGTTGTAGAGATGCTAATTGACTTGGTTGGTTATATTAGTCCGACGTAAGATGCTCGGTGTTTCAACTTGCTTGCTCACAAAAGTAATGGAAAATTGTTCTTTCTTATGATAGACATGGTTGAGCTGTTCTTTTTAAAAGTTTGGCAAACACCTGTATGACCAGAAGTGACTTGAATTTCACACGCTAGTTATTTTTCTGTGTTCTTCTGATCTTGTGATTGAATTGTTCTGAATTATTTACATGCATCATTTTTAGTCTTGCAGGGTACTTCATATGAAAATATGACAATGATAGTTAAGGATTATGTCGAAGGCTTGATAAGCAAGTACCCTTACTGGAACCGCACACTAGGAGCGGATCACTTCTTTGTCACATGCCATGACGTAGGTGTGAGGGCGTTCGAAGGACTTCCGTTCATGGTGAAGAACTCTATTAGAGTTGTCTGCTCACCAAGCTATAATGTTGACTTTATACCTCATAAGGATGTTGCTCTGCCTCAAGTATTACAGCCATTTGCTCTACCTGAAGGAGGGAATGACATTGAGAACAGGTTAAAATGGCCATTACTATTTGTTGTGCTATATAATGTAATTATAAGGGCCTCTTGATATAAAAGAAAAAAATTATATATGCTAGTTTTTATTTTATTGAAACACGTCAGAAATCCGTAGTATTTAACTGTTTGGAACTCTTGAGTACCTTTTTTTGCTAGACTTAGTGGCTTGGTGCCTTCCAGTATGACTCTAATAACTATGGCCTCTTGCGGAATGAATAAATGTTTTGTGTCAGATTTTTTGTGAAACAGACTCTTATTTACCCAACTGTCTCCTTATTCATGCATTGAAGTTTATACTCTTTGAATCTGATCTGTTCAGAAGTGTACATGTTTTTGCACTGTGCTCAATGTGTTCTTCTAGTGCACATGGGAATTTGGGAGTTGCTTGTAATTGATAACCATAAACTGGTCGCCACTATGGTGTAAACATCTATTTGCACTCTTGCTAAATCCATATCTTAATTGCTTCTGTTGCAATGGAAAACAGGACAAATCTTGGATTTTGGGCTGGTCATCGCAACTCAAAAATACGAGTTATTTTGGCACGAGTCTGGGAGAACGATACGGAGCTTGCTATTAGCAATAATCGGATTAATAGAGCTATTGGAGAGCTAGTTTATCAGAAACAGTTCTACCGTACTAAGTTCTGTATCTGTCCTGGTGGCTCCCAAGTTAATAGTGCTCGTATATCTGATTCAATACACTATGGCTGTGTCCCTGGTTAGTATTTTTGACATGCAAAATACTCCCTCCGTTCCTAAATATAAGTCTTTCTAGAGGTTCCACTAAAAGACTACATACGAATGCATGTAGACATACTTTAAAATGTAGATTCATTCATTTTGCTTCGTATGTAGTCCCCTAGTGAAATTTCTAAAAAGACTTATATTAACGGAGGGAGTACATGTCACCCATGACCATTCCTTATTGTTATTCCCCTTTCACGGGCACTCAAATATTTTAATGATCCCATATTATTATTTTCTAATTCTCTCTATTGTGTCTTTTTAGTTATTTTGTCGGACTACTATGATTTGCCTTTCAATGATGTTCTTGACTGGAGAAAGTTCGCGGTTGTACTTAAGGAGCGTGACGTATATGAACTGAAGAGTATCCTGAAATCTATATCACAGCAAGAATTTGTTGCATTGCACAAATCTCTAGTTCAGGTATGCATCTTTTGAGTAATAACTGAGTAGTGGATTTTATCGTTGTAGAACTTCCGATTTATGCATTCATCTTCCTTTATCTACAATATAGGGTAGTTATTCAAGATCAGAAGGATGCTGTTAAATATTGAATCTAATTGTGATGGAAAATAATGTAGAAGATCAGGGTACAAAGTAACAAGAGCTTATTTGTTGAGCGAGATTCTAATGTGTCACCTGCCTTATCATTAGACTATGAGCTGCTATAATCTGAAAAACAAGAGCGAAGAACTGAGTAGTGGAACCTTTGATTTGGCTATTTTATTTCTTCTGTAGTGCGCCAAAAACCAGATGGTTATCAAAATTCTAGTGCGGTCCGATACTAATATGTTAAGTTGGCATTGCAGGTTCAGAAACACTTTGTATGGCACTCACCTCCTGTTCCTTATGATGCATTCCACATGGTTATGTATGAGCTGTGGCTGCGGCATCATGTGATCAAGTACTAACTCAAGGCTACACACTCACTATTTGCAACATAATGATGTTATAGGTTTACCTACTTGTGATATACCAAGTACGACCTCTGTTCTTCGCTCTTGTAGTTAGTAGCTGAATGGGTCATTGGTGCAACGGAAAACATCTACACAGAAAAGTTGGCAATCGGCGGTATTGCTAAAATGGTGTTGTAGTTATTAGATTCATTAGCCATTCTTCGATTAGCTGGTTCCCCCCATCGATTCCTTTTTGTGTACTGCTTTTGTAGTTTGCTTTGCTATATACTGATCGGCCTGAGTAATCGCTTATGCTTATACAAATTTTGCACCTACTCTTGTAAAGTAATGTACGCTGTTACTGATGACATAGTAAGCATCCAAAGATATATTAGATTGACTGATCACCTCCTTTTGCTCCTGCAAGACATGATCCAATTACTTTAATCGTATAAAGTAATGCATGATATACGATTATTACGAATGAGATGGTAAATGCAAAGACATGTCAGATTGACATGCTAGCATTATAAAGAATGACTTGTGTCATTTTACTTGGGGCTAATATAGCTGTGCATGACAATATTCATGTTACTTTTGTATCACTATCATCCATATGCACCCAGAGGGAACATGAGAACTCATACGATGAGCATTCAACGCATCATCAATGGTAGTAGCACTAACAGATTTCATCATAGTCAAGTTGAGTCAATATATTGCAGAAATCGCTTGAGCGCCAACATGTACTTGAAAGTTGCTGAACTCGTGTGGTTCAACATGGGTTACAGTGTGGTAGTGGCAGAGCAACCAGACTGCCATGAGTCTACAAGTTCATTGTTGATTTCTGGTAATGCTAAATTTTGAATGTTGATTTGGCAGTACAGACTTGTATACATGACATGAGGCATTTTATTTTTACGGATATGGACTGTGCACCAAGACATTAGTAGGGTGTAGCATCTGTTGGGACGATACATTGCAGCCTTTGGCAAGAGCAGCCGCCAAGTGATCACTTGATAAGAATGCATCTGATTGGTGAACCCTCGGAGCCAACCAGTCTTAGAGGTAAGCAGTGCAGCATGTATAGTCCAGTGTTGATGTTGTCTAGTTTCAGGGCTTCGACTGGGATGATATCCTGACAGAACAAAGTAAGTAAACCAACCGACACTTTCGATCAAGAATGCGATCTCTATGAAGGTAAGTTATCTGTTTTCTTCGTCACCGATATGTGAAATGTCTTTGGAAGAGCATTAAAATAGCGCAAGCAAGCATTGTTGCCCCCAAAGAGATTGATCAGCAAGGAATTAGTGGAACCAAGACTTTGATCAACTTGTCAACGTGCAATGCTGTACTAACATGTGGTCAGACTTGGGGGCAGCATATGACCAGAGACTAGTGCAGAACTACGAGGTTATAACTGGTGGCTTCAATTTCACATGGGTTTCTGTTTGCGGTCATGAAAGGGCACCATCTTACCGCATTTTTGAAAAAGGCAACATGGGCAGTGATCAAGTGATCGAATGAAGCAACTGATATATAGTCGATCCCTGCATAATTGTCAATATCACTGTGTTAAGTTTACATCAGGTAAGGTGTTGATCCACCAAGTGAAAAGGACATGAACCAGCTGAACCTAGGCAGTTCACAGTTTCGCAAGGTTCTAGCAGCAAATATGGTGTGATACCAATACAGTTTAGTTCTCCCTACTACAATTATTTAGGTACAGATGAAGTAGCAAATATGCTGTGATACCAATACAACTCCTATTTACTTACCAACCAGCTTGATGTCCGTGTTGTCAACTAACCACTGTGCACCATCCTCTGTAAATCCAACATAACTCATATCACCAGCTGCCTTCCACATCAGCCCCCTACACATCATTAGATTACATGTATGTAGTAATGTCATGACGAAAAATATATTATCTACTTGAACATGTGCCCTTCAAAGAGGCCAATACCTGTCTGTGTTCAATGTTCTGAAGAGCACTCGACGAACACCTTTTGGTATGTTTAGGGATTCCATTGCTTCAGCTGCATAGAGTTAGAGGGGAATATAATCCTTAGAGTTTTCCTATGTAGGTCATTTTATTCACAGGAATAGAATCCTTAGGAATTTTTCCTAAGGAATCCTTGGCAATTTATTTTGGAGGAAAGTTTACGTCCACCTACCCCCCCCCCCCCCCCCCCCCTTTTACTATGTGCTTTGTTTTTCCTGCGGTGTATCAAATACTCTTTGGTGTTAATTCCTGTGATTTTCTATTCCTATAAGATTCGTGTGTACATACATAATAACTCTCTAAAAGCATGTGATTTTCCTATTCTTGTAATTTAAAAAAATTGCGAATCAAAGAAGCCCTTAGGCATCCCGTTGCTTCAGCTGCATAGAATTAATGGTGTCATCATATACCAAATACCAGACAACATGGATGTGAATCGAATTTCAGTAAATAGTATTAGCACTTCCCATTTTTTTTTCAAAATGCAGATGCTGGGAAATGCATACTGAATTTGCAACAACCCACTGTAAAGAAAGACGAAGTAACCGATATGTGAATACGACACCATATTAGTAATGCACATCTATCTCTAATGTCATGTTAAATTAATCTTGTGACATGATATGAGAAGAATTTCATTAACAGGGTGATTCATCATCAATGATGCAATAGGGGAGATGATCTCCTTGTAAAAGAAGAGTGAACAAATCCCCAGGCCCAACCTGTTATATTTGTGTGTCTTGGAACATCGACCAATAAGGCAGGACCTGTCCAGAAACAATAATAAGTCTGACCGTTAATAAATCATTCATAAGTACGTACCATTGTAATTTTAATGAAGTCCAGCAGGAAATCTTTGGGTCAAAACATGTACGGAAAGCATTTGGCAATCAGTTCTTTTCTCTTTGAGACTTGAGAGTACGTCAAAGCGGTGCTATGTTTTTATAGAAGTCATTGGCGATATTGTGTTACGCAATCCCGGGTCCGCTAACACCAGCGTTTTTGACCTACATGCATCAACAGACAGGCCTTGGGCCCTCTATCCTCAAAAGACTAGCCTATTAGGAGGGGACACCCTCACCCTTATAAGTCGTGTTATATCTCTTTCCACAACCGATGTGGGACTAACACTAGCGTTCCAGCCCACCTACCATGACCAACGACCCGTGAGTCCACCGAGATTTATTCCGGGCACCTGGGCACCAGCGTTTCCGACCCACATGCATCAACAGGCCCAACCAGAGAGCAACACCGACTTATGACAGGCCTTGGGCCCTCTATCCCCAAAAGACTAGCCTGTTAGGAGGGGACACCCTCACCCTTATAAGTCGTGTTATGTCTCTTTTCACAACCGATGTGGGACTAAACCCAATAATCTTCCCCTCACACATCGGTCACCCATGGGCTCGCTAACACCAGCGTTCCAGCCCACCTACCATGACCGACGACCCGTGAGTCCACCGAGATTTATTCCGGGCACCTGGGCTCTGATACCACTTGTGACGCAATCCCGGGTCCGCTAACACCAGCGTTTCCGACCCACATGCATTAACAGGCCCAACCGGAGAGCAACACCGACTTATGACAGGCCTTGGACCCTCTACCCCCAAAAGACTAGCCTATTAGGAAGAGACACCCTCACCCTTATAAGTCGTGTTATGTCTCTTTCCACAATCGATGTGGGATTAAACCCAACATATTGTTTGCCTTTCTTAAGTAAATTTAACGGATAGAACATGTTTCACAGCTACTCCGGGTCAGAGAACATCAGCTACAAGAAAATCGATTCTCGCGTTGCCCATATGAATTGGCATCTAGAGTTCTCCAAGAGAGGGAATCAGGGGCGAGCCCAAGATTTGAAGTGTGTATTCAAATCTCAAAGGCTATATTTTCCTGATAGCCTAAAGCCTTCTTTTGCATGTATAATTGATTATAGCAACATATATTATACTAAATGCAAATATAACACATACTTGAGCATGATAGAATAGATTTATTCATAGAGTATCATGGAAAATTGCAGAACAATATTAATGACCGAATAATTCTCATATCTAAATACTTCATGCATTGGTGCATTAATTTACAAAAGATATATGCCAATAGAACAAAATATGACATGAAGTGGTGAACCAACGGATCATGTATTCTACCATGGCGCCATCAAGATGCCGCATTAATCCCAGTTATGAATAATCCTCTCAAAATACCAACCAATTTCACACATAAAAGCAGGGCAACATGTCCTGCTCTCAGTACCTAATCAAAGCCAGTCACAAACTGATGAAGTTGCAAAGCAGACAATTATTTTTTACATTGGTACTTGTATACAATCAAAGCTCTGTTAGGAACCACTCAGATTATGATAATCCAGTTTTTATAATCTATACTGTCTCTAAACAGAATAGATTATGTTATAAATTATATAAAGTAGATGTACAGATTATTAAAAACTCATAATCTACTCTATCCCAGATAAAACCAGATTATGGATTGCTAATGACTCATTATCCTTGTAAAGTTGAAGGTAATTACTAATTTCTGTCATCGCCACCCCTCTCCTTTTTTCCCCTCAACGCGCGCACAGGGCAGACACGTCATTATGCAATGTAAAAACCTGGATTACGCGCGCACAGGGTAATTATGAATGTTAACAAACCACTCGTGAGATTTGTGCCGATCACTCTTAAGGAAAGGAAGAAATATCAGGTTAGCTATGAGAAGCTCCCAAATTTCTGCTTTTTCTGTGGTTGTATGGGACATGTGGTGGAGGAATGTGGGGATGGAATCCATGACCCTAACACGTGTGACTGGGGTGATTACCTGCACTGGACTAACGACTCCAATGGTGGAAGTTCTGGTGTGGGGCAAGGAGGAGGCTGGCGGAGTGCAGTAAGGGGAGATGGTGTTGATGGAGGCCAAGGACGTGCTGGGAGAGGAGAGGGGAGTGGTAGAGGAGGTAGAGAAGGAAGCACATTTGATGTCGGGGGGGGGGGGGCGTGTTGGTGGTTTGTATAAGGAGCAGATGTCTCAATCTGATCAGATAGAGGAAAGTTGGGGGTGAAGGGGGAAGAATATTGGTAAGAGAGTCATCGGTGCGGATGGCACAATAAAGGTGAGGGAACATGCAATCCCAAATTTGGCTGGGAAAGTATCTAATACGGTGTTGATGTTGGAAAATGTGGGTACTTCATGGGCTGGGGATGATGTAAGTCCGACTTCCACGACCTCGAGAAAGGTACCCATTGTGAAGGCGGCGGGGTGGAGAGGTTGGAGGAGATGCAGGTGTGGATGATGATGCCGATATGGCTATTGAGGCGGCCTCCGCTACGGAGGACCGCTGGGTCCAATGATTCTCCTTAGCTGGAACTGACGAGGAGGGGGGAATCCCCGGACAGTTCGTGATCTAGCAACGATGTGCCAGTCGCATTCCCCCACGTTTTTTTGTGTGAGACAAGGAAGAAAGAAGAGAAGATGAAGAAGGTTGGAGGGAGGATAGGTCTGAAGGGTTTTTGTGGCGTTGACAGTAATGGTATGAGCGGTGGGCTTGCACTATACTGGCATGCATCTCTTGATGTTGATGTTATGGGAAAGAATGAGAGGATAATTGATGCTATGGTTCGTGTTGAACCAAGTGCCGAGCAATGAAGACTTAAGTGTGTGTGTATGGGGAACCAAGAGTAGAAAACAGAGACCTCATGTGGGCAAAACTACAAGATCTAAAGAGTGTAAATGATTGACCATGGCTAGTTATTGGAGATTTCAATGAAGCACTATGGGACTTTGAACATTTTTCGGCAACGCCTAGAGCTGTACCCCAGATGGTTGCCTTCAGAGACACCTTGGAAAGTTGTGGTTTGGTGGATCTTGGCTTCACACGAGTACCGTTCACATACGATAATAAGCGTCCGGGTGCTAACAATGTACGCGTGCGGTTGGAGAGAGCAGTTGCTACAAATGATTGGCGAAATATGTTTGTTTTCTCTTCAGTCCTGCATGTCCCATCCCCATGCCCTGATCATGTGGCGCTTGTTCTTAAGGGTGCTGCGGACGAGGGAACGATAGGACCAAAGAATAGAAGGTATGAGCTCTTCTGGGAGAGAGATGGTACGCTACCTGATGTTATAAGGAATGCGTGGGAAGCTGCAGGGGGTGTGCAAAATCTCAACCACTTGCGTGATGCCCTCGCAAAAACAATGTCGTCACTGAGCTGCTGGAGTAAGAAGTTTGGCAATGTTACTAGGGAGCTGGCTAAATCTCGATCACAGTTGGAAGAGCTTATGCACATGAATGTAGACCAACAAAACATTCAGACGGTGTTGGATAGAAAGAATGAACTGTTATATCAAGAGGAGATGTTGTAGTTGCAAAGGTCTAGGATTTCATGGCTGAAGGAGGGGGATCAAAATACAAAGTTCTTCCATAATAAGGCTGTGTGGAGAGCTAGAAAAACAAGATTTAGCAACTAACTGGTAGTATTGGTGTGTTACATTCGGATTTTGTTGCTACGGGGAAAGTTGTAAATGAGTACTTCAAAGGGATTTTCACTACTGATCCGACTCTTGATGCTTCAACGTAGTTGATCTTCTGTAGGCAGTGGTTATGGAGAGAGATAATATCAAGCTGTGTGCCCCTTTCAGCGACAAGGAGATTGCCGATGCTCTGTTCCAAATAGGGCCTATGAAAGCTCCTTGGCCGGATGGTTTCCTGGCCAGGTTTTTCCAACGCAATTGGTCTACGGTAAAAGCTGATGTAATAGTTGTTGGAAATATGCCCTAGAGGCAATAATAAAGTGGTTATTATTATATTTCCTAGTTCATGATAATTGTCTATTGCTCATGCTATAATTGTATTAACCGGAAACCGTAATACATGTGTGAGTATATAGATCACAATGTGTCCCTAGTGAGCCTCTAGTTGGCTAGCTCGTTGATCAATAAATGATCATGGTTTCCTGATCATGGACACTGGATGTCATTGATAACGGGATCACATTATTGGGGAATGATGTGATGGACAAGACCCAATCCTAAGCATAACACTAGATCGTGTTGTTCGTCTGCTAAAGCTTTTCTAATGTCAAGTATCATTTCCTTAGACCATGAGATTGTGCAACTCCCGGATATCGTAGGAGTGCTTTGGTGTATCAAACGTCACAACGTAACTGGGTGATTATAAAGGTGCACTACAGGTATTTCCGAAAGTGTTTGTTGGGTTGTACGAATCGAGACTGGGATTTGTCACTCCGTGTGGCGGAGAGGTATCCCTGGGCCCACTCGGTAATCCATAATCATATTGAGCTCAGTGTGACTAAGGAGTTAGCCATGGGATGATGTGTTATGGAACGAGTAAAGAGACTTGCCGGCAACGAGATTGGACAAAGTATAGGGACACCGACGATCGAATCTCGGGCAAGTATCATACCAGTTGACAAAGGGAATTGCATACGGGATTGATTGAATCCCCGATATCGTGGTTCATCCGATGAGATCATCGTGGAACATGTGGGAACCTACATGGATATCGAGACCCCGCTGTTGGTTATTGACTGGAGAGGTGTCTCGGTCATGTCTGCATGCTTCCCGAACCCGCAGGGTCTACACACTTAAGGTTCGATGACGCTAGGGTTATAGGGAATAGTGTACGTGGTTACCGAAGGTTGTTCGGAGTCCCGGATGAGATCCCGGAGTCAGGAGGAGTTCCGGAATGGTCCGGAGGTAAAGAATTATATATAGGAAGTGAGGATTTGTTCACCGTAATTGTTTTGGACGACACCGGTAATGTACGGGACCACCGGAAGGGTTCCAGGGGTCCACCGGCAAGGGCCACCAGCCCCAAGTTGCTACATGGGCTAAGAGATGGGTGGGAACCAGCCCATATACCTCCACAACCAGCCGAAGGCGCACAAGGGGTGGAGAGAGGGGAAACCCTAGGCGTGGGAGGCCACCTTGGGCCTGAAAGGCCCACCCTTGGCCGCCGCCCTCCTTGGCCTCTAGGGCTGCCGCACCCTTTAGGGTAGGAAACCCTAAAGGGTGGGCACCTCCTCCTTCTCCTGCTATATATATTGGAGGCTTTTGGGCATATTTGAGACAACAATTGCCTCTCTCCCGGCGCAGCCCTACACCTCCTCCTCCTCGTCCTCCGCAGTGCTTGGCAAAGCCCTGTCGGAGTTACCACACAGCTCCACCATCACCACGCCGTCGTGCTGCCGAAGCTCTCCCTCAACCTCTCCTCCCTCCTTGCTAGATCAAGGCGTTGGAGACATCATCGGGCTGCACGTGTGTTGAACGCGGAGGCACCAACGTTCGGTGCATAGATCGGAATCCACCGCGATCTGAATCGCTGCGAGTACGACTCCATCAACCGCGTTCTAGCAATGCTTCCGCTTAGCGATCTTCAAAGGTATGAAGATGTTCTACTCCTTTGCTCGTTGCTGGTTTCTCCATAGATAGATCCTTGCATGGCGTAGGAAAATTTTGAATTTACTATGATCCCCAACAATAGCTGCGGTTAAGGACTTCTTCAACACTGGAATAATGCCGGAGGGGGTAAACTCTACCTCTATTGCTCTCATTCCAAAAATTCCTAACCCTGTTAAGATCTCTGATTACATGCGTATAAGTTTGTGCAATGCCATATATAAAATAATTTCAAAGTGTTTGGTTAATCGCCTTCGACCTCTCTTGGATGGGCTAATCTCTCCGGAACAAAGTGCATTTATACCTGGAAGGTTGATCACAGATAATGCGCTTGTTGCCTTTGAATGCATCCACTATATAAAGCAAGAAAAGGACCCAACAAAGAGTTTTTGTGCTTACAAACTAGATCTGTCAAAGGCATATGATAGAGTGGATTGGGTTTTCTTGAGGCAGGTGATGCAAAAGATGGGTTTCGCTCAGCGGTGGATTGACTGGGTTATGACGTGTGTCACATCGGTGAGCTATGCTCTTAAGTTAAATGGGACCCTCTTGGATTCATTTGCACTGACGTGTGGTCTTCGGCAAGGTGATCCTCTCTCACCATTCTTATTCCTGTTTGTGGCGGATGGTTTCTCAGCAATTCTACGGAACAAAGCGGCGATGGGGGAGCTCACCCCGGTAAAAATTTGCAGGCATGCTCCTGGCATTTCTCACTTGCTATTTGCAGATGATACATTGTTATTCTTTGAGGCCTCCAGAGGCGAAGCAGAATGTGTTAAAGAGGCCTTCCAGATTTACGGTAAAGCTACAGGGCAATGTCTGAACCCTGGTAAATGCTCTCTTCTCTTCAGAACTGCATGCCCGTCGGTGCTGCAGGAACAAGTGAGAGATGTGGTGGGAGTGACTAGTATGGTGTTTGAAGAAAAATACTTAGGCCTGCCTACACCTGAAGGTAGGATGTCGAAAGGACGCTTCCAAAACCTTCAGACAAGGCTCACAAAAAGGTTGATGCAATGGGGTGATGGTTTTCTTGCCCAACCTGGCAGGGAGGTTTTTATCAAGGCGGTAGCTCAAGCATTGCCAACATACATCATGGGGGTTTTCAAACTACCATTCTCAGGGTGCGATGATCTAACACAAATGGTGCGGAATTTTTACTGGGGTTCAAAGAAAGGAAAAAGGAAGGTCCACTCGAGAGGATGGAACCACCTGTTGCAGCCTAAAGATAAATGAGGTGCAGGGTTCATAGATTTTCGGTTATTCAATCAGGCGTTATTGGCTCATCGGGCGTGGCGGTTGATCACTAAACCTAAAAGTCTTTGTGCACAGATCCTCAAAGCTAGATACTACCCTCAAGGTAATCTAGTAGACACGATTTTCTCAGGTAATGCATCTTCGTCATGGCAGACTATTGGCCACGACCTTGATCTCTTGAAGAAGGGACTCATTTGGCGAGTTGGGAATGGCCAAATTATTCGGGTGTGGAGAGAAAACTGGATCCCACACCCCCATTCGTATAAACCCATATCATCACAAGGTCGTTGTCGAATACGATTTGTATCTGATTTACTTAATAGCAACGACTCTTGGAATGTGGAGCTGCTACATAACTACTTCCTGCCAACGGGTGTGGCTGAAATCTTGAAGATTAGAGCATCACCAAGGCTTGGGGAAGATGTTGTTGCATGGGCGCCTGCAAAGCTAGGGGTATTTTCGATGAAATCTGCTTATCTTTTTGCCTTTGAGGAGATCAACAGAGAAACTACGGCGGCGTCGAGTTCGACGCCTGATGGGAGTAGAAGCTGCTGGAAATATATATGGAGCTGCAATGTGCCACCAACACAGAATTTTTTTGCTTGGAGACTATCAATTGATTCATTACCAGCCTGGAAAAACAAACATAAGATCGGGCTTGAATTGACTAATCATTGTCCAATCTGTGGAATGGAAGTGGAGGATAACTTCCATCCTTTCGTTAAGTGCTAGTTTGGAAGGGACCTGTACTTAGCAATGTGTGAAGTTTGGGTATTACCAGCTCTGGAAATGATGGAATATAAATGGGAAGGAGTGGATGCTTCATGTTCTTGCCCCACTTTCAGATATTCAGAGAAGCTTGGTGTTGCTAATCTTCCGGAGAAGTTGGTACGTACACATTCAGTTGGTGCATTCTAAACCTGCCCAACTCATGATCGTCTCGATGAGGTTCTTGCAGGAATACTGTACGGCTTTATCAAGCATCAGTGAAGGCCCAACACATGATCAATTGAAAGGGAAACGGAGTTTATGCTTCAATAAAGCTCCAATTTAGCGCGGTGGCGAGCCTGCCTCTGCAGTTCCATGGAAACCGCCCCAGCTAGGCTGGGTTAAGTTGAACACTGATGGTTCCTACTCGTCGGATGGTGGTGCAGGAGCAGGCATGATTCTAAGGGACAATATGGGGGCCATCGTTTTCTACTCCTGCAGATTTCTATATTCTTGCAGAGACGCTCTGGAGGCTAAATTGTGTGCTTGTATGGAAGGAATTTCCTTTGCTATCCAACGATCAAACCATCCGATTGTGATTGAGATGGATTCAAGCATGGCGGAAACGATGATTTCAAGTGACGAACCAGACCAATCAGTGTATGCCTCGCTGGAGGCTGAATTGTGGGCTTGTATGGAAGGAATTTCCTTTGCTATCCAACGATCAAACCATCCGATTGTGATTGAGATGGATTCAAGCATGGCGGTGGCGATGATTTCAAGTGACGAACCAGACCGATCTATGCCTCGCTGGTTGATGAAATCAAGTATCTATTAAGCCTTAGGCAAACTTGTATTACTCTTATCCCTCGTAGTTAAAATAAAGCTAGTGATGGGTTAGCTAGTTTTGATTCACTAGAAAGTCGAACTATGACTTGGGTTGGTTCGGGTTCGGAGGACGTTCTGAAGTTGGTCCTAGATGATTGTAAGGACTTGAAAATTGAGTAATATAAGTATTATTTCCATAAAAAAATTATTTTTATAAACCTAATTATATAATCTATCTTTATAATTTAAATTATTATAATTTATTGTGGTTTTAAAGAGGACCTAAATGGATGGGGTACGAGGACTATTCTTGAGGGATGTGTTAGAGCATCTCTAGTAGAACCCTCAAACCCTCAAACCCTTAAAAATAACTGCTTTTTTATAGTTTTCATCGGAAAAACGGCGTAGACTAGAACCCTTAAACCCTTAAACCCGTAAAAAAAATTAGAGGTCGAACCCTCAAACCCCTTCCCAGCCTGTAGAAGTGAGGGTTGGGGGGAAAACTGCCCCCAACCCGCACTCATTTTCCCTCCTCGCGCGGGAGGCAGTTGGTTCCCCCGCGCGAGAGGAAATAGCTCGGCCGCATCTCGCCCCGCCGCCCCGCCGCCCCTCCACCCCCCGGTCGTCGACCCGCCGCCCCTCCGCGCCCCGCGCCCCCGCCGTGGCCTCGTCGACCCGCCGCCCCGCCGCATCTCGCCCCGCAGCCGCCCCTCCGCCCCTCCGCGACTCCGCGCCCCGGCCACCGCCCCGCCGCGCACCGGCCGCCGTCCGCATCTTGCCTCGCCGCTGCCCCTCCACCCCGGTCGCCGCCCCTCCGCTCCGGCCGACGTCCTGCCGCCCCTCCGCGCTCCGGCCGCCGTCCTGCCGCCCCTCCGCGCCCCGGCCGCCCCACCGCGCCTCGGCCGCCGCCCCTCCGCTCACAGGTGAGATTTTTTTTTTACTTTTTTAGTTTTAAATTTTTGCTTCATTGGCACTAATTGTAGCCACTTCGTATGTAGATGGACTCGTTGTCGGATTCGTCGGATTGGTCGTCATCCGACGATTCGGACATTGACGAATTGTTGCAAGACGACGACGTCGAGATGATGAGCCTCCTCGTCGATGTGCAAGCGTTTGAAGGCCGCGTGAAGCTTTTGGATCTGAGGAGAGGGTCGAAGATGGGGCGACTCACCATCCACCGGAACCGCGCTCTCGGACACGAGCATTTGATGCAAGACTACTTCGCGGAGGTACCTACATACCCTCCTCGTCTCTTTCGCAGAAGGTACCGGATGAGATGTAGTTTGTTTGTGAAGATTGTCACCGATTGTGAGGCCGCCGTATTATTTTACACGTCGTAGATCCGCCGCCGGTATCATGGGGTTTAGTGCATATCAAAAGATATCGGCGGCAATGCGGGTACTCGCTTATGGCATACCCGCGGATTATACCGACGAGTATCTTCGCATTGGGGAAGATACAACCACGGAGTCCGTCCGTAGGTTTGCCAAAACAGGCTCATTTCACCAGGGCACAAGAGGCAGCCCGCAAAGATATTGAGAGAGCTTTCGGTGTTTTGCAAGCAAGGTTTGCCATAGTTCGGGGTCCAGCAAGGTTTTGGGACAAAAAAACCTTGATGAACATCATGAAATGTTGTGTGATTCTACACAACATGATCCTAGAGGATGAGAGAGGGTTAAGCCTCCCTTGTTTTTATGACAATGTTGGTACCCGTGTGCAACCGGAAAGAAACCCTTCTCGCATACAAGCTTTTCTTGAAGCACATCGTGAGATTGAGGATGGAACCACTCATGGTCGGCTCCGGGATGATCTAGTAGAGCACCACTCGCATTTGGATGGACGGCGCATTGGCCCATGATGTATCTTTGTTTTACTTTTCTATGTCCTATTTGATTCGAACAATTGTTGTTATTTGCTCAAACATTGTTGTAATGATTTGAATGATTATTGTTTTATTCGATGTTGTAATAATAACTAGAATGATTATTGTTTTATGTCAAATGTGATTGAATTTGTGATATGTCATGTGATGAAATGTGATGAAATGTGTGATATATGAATGACAGTTTTAAGGTTTGGGGCTGGGGCAAAGACTAGAACCCTCAAACCCAACCCTTATAACGGAATATTCCGTTATAAGGGTTGGGTTTGAGGGTTCTAGTCTTTGCCCCTGTTTTTCAACCCTTAAAAGTGTCAAAAATATGCAATTCTCAATCCTTAAAACTGATTTTTGTTTTAAGGGTTTGAGGGTTCTACTAGAGATGCTCTTAGAGATGCTCTAGCTAACCATTTAACCAGTGTTTATTTGCGAGACCGCAGGCTGGAGATTCACATAAACGGTGAAAGCTAAGTTCTGGTCGGAGAAATCCAGGGATGCGCACCGTTGAGGACATCGAGGTCGAGCGTGTCCACGTCGAGGCCGGCGGCGAAGTGGGCCTGGTTCATGTGCCCCGGCGCGTCGACGTGGGTGCCCATGTGGCAGTGCATCCGGAGCTCCGACAAGTTGTAGTCCGACCCGTTCTCCATCGACTCTTTGAGCCGCACCAGCGGGCCCGCCGCCGCGTCGGGCGGCATGCCCGGCCGGTACGCGTGCGTGATGTCCACGATGCGCCCGCCGCCGTACTCCTCCAGCCCCAGGCCATGGCGGCGACCGTCCGCGCCTCCGGGCGCCGGCGTGTCGGCCTCCGCGCCCGCGTAGACCGCCTGGCGTGCCGGGAGGAGGAGGACCAGCAGGAGGAGGGTGAGAGCCGGCGCGGCCGCCATGCCTCCGAGCGCCCACTCTGGTCCGTGGACTCTCTGGGCTGTGATGGCCACTGGAAGTTGCAGCTCTTCCTTGATTTCTGGTGGTCAATACAATGCTGAATGGAACAAGTACGCACCAAGCTTCACTGAGGCCGGCTGGCTGGGCATGAGATAACGGACAGTGAAAGGGCGACGTCTGAAAACCACATGATTTTAGCCTGTTCAAACAGTCCTCGGCAAACATCTACTCCCTCCGTTCTTAAATACTACTCCCTCTGTCCCAAATCGAGCGACTCAACTTTGTACTAACTTCAGCATAAACTTAATACAAAATTGAGTCATTTATTTTGAAACGGAGGGAGTATTAAGTCTTTTTTAAAGATTTTTATATAAACTACATACAAAGCAAACTGAATGAATCTACACTTTAAAATACGTTTATATACATCCATAGTCCATATTAAAAAATTTAAGAAGACTTATATATTTAGGAACCAAGGGAGTATCAACCGAGTACTCGTATCAAAAGATCTTACACATGTTCACCAGCATGCAACTTATTTTGCTTTACAAGAAATGTAGTTGCAGATATACTACAGCAGTTTAACACGCTAGCATTATAGAGAACAATCCAACGTATCACAGCAATGGTAGTAGTACTAGCAGGCTTTGTCATCGGCGGGTCGAGTCGAAACATTGCAGAAACTGATTGAGGAAAATGTAGTTGAAAATTGCTGAACTCTATTGGAAATTATACAGCTAACAAACTCGTGTGGTTCATCATTGGTTACAGCACAACGTCGTGGGAGCAAGCAGACTGACACGAGTAACTATAAGTCTGTCTTGCATCACTTACTTATTCGTAGTATTGCTATATTTTCCTTGCTGATTTGACAATACAAACTGGTATGCATCACAGGAGGCATTTTCTTTTTTCCACTAAGATGGACCGTGGACAAATATACTGTAGCAACTGCGGGCACGATGCGCTACGGCCTTTGGCAAGAGCAGCCACTATGATTGCGATGATCACTTGATAAGAATGCACCTGATTGGTGAACCCTCGGATCCAACCAGTCTCAGAGGTAAGCAGTGTAGCATGTAAAGTCCAGTGTTGACGTTGTCTAGTTTCAGGGCTTCGACTAGGATGATATCCTGACAGAACAGAGTAAGTAAAATAACCGGTAGTTTCAATCAACAATGCCATCTCTAAAAAGGTAAGTTCATCACCGATAATGTGAACGTAAATGTTCTTTAGAGGAGCATCAAAATTGTGTAAGAGCATCTCCAACAGGCGCCCAAAAACTACTCCACGCGTTAAAAGATTTGTTTTTTGGGCGCCGGACAGCTCCAACAAACGCTGTAAAACAATGCGCGCGCTAAAAACTTTTGGGCACGCGCTTAAAAACGCTATCGCGCGCAACATATTCGATGCGCCGGCTTGCGCGCGCACTAAACTCTGAGCTGTTGCAGGTGGGGCCGCTGGACCGGACTGGATTGGGCGCCGCACTAGCGCGCGTCTGTTGGAGATGCTCCGGTCCCCGCGCTTTAAAAGTGTTACAGTGGCGCGCTAAAAAACTTATTGGGCGCGAATTTTTTGCGCTGTTGTTGGAGATGCTCTAAGGAAACATTGTACCCCCAAGAGAAGGTGATTAGCAAAGAATTTGAGGAACTAAGGCTTCAGTTAACTTGTCAACATGTAATGCTGTACTAACATGTTTTCAGAGTTGGCTATTTAGTCAGTAATGCTCGTGAAGGGATTTTCTGTAGTAGGCTTGGGGATTAAGCAGCATAGGTCAGAGATTAGTGCAGAACAACGAGGGTGGCTTCAAATTCACAATTCGTTTTTAGCTCATGAAAGGGCATACTCTTACCGCATTTTTGAAGAAGGCCACATGGGCAGAGATCAAGTTATCAAACGAAGCAACTGATATATAGTCAATCCCTGCAGAATTGCCAATGTCATATGTTAAGTTTACACTAGATAAGGAAAATAAATGCATATATTGAGCCACCAAGCAAAAAAGGGCATGGACGAACTGAACCTAGGTAGTTCACAACTGCACAAGGTTCTAGCAAATATGGTGTAATACGAATACAGCTCCTGTGTACTTACCAACCAGCTTGATGTCGGTGTTGTCAACTAACCACTTTGCACCATCCTCTGTAAATCCAACATAACTCAAATCACCAGCTGCCTTCCACATGAGCCCCCTACATATCTCATCTGCTTACTTACATGTTCAATACAGCCTATAGAAAGATCGACTGACAATATGGTGAAAAACGTAGCATCTACTTGAATATCTGTTCTTAAAGAGGTCATACCTGTCCGTGTTCAATGTCCTGAAGAGAACTCGACGAACACCTTTCGGTATATTTAGAGATTCCATGGATTCAGCTGCATATAATTAGTGGGGCATCATACACCAAATACTAGAGAGCGTGAATGTGAATCGAATATTTTTAGTTAGAATATCAGCACTCATTTTTGTTATTCAAAATGCAGATGTTGGTCCGTGCTTACTGAGTTTATATCAAACCACCGCAGAGAAACATGAATTCTATAGAGAAACGAACATCTGAACACAACACCATATTAGTGATGCACATCTATCTCTCATGCCATGTTAAACTAATCATGTGACATGATATGAGAAGAAGCTCATTAGCTGAGCGATTCATTGTCGATGATGCAATAGAAGAGCTGAGCTCCCTGTAAAAAAGAGAGAAGAAGTCCCCCACAGGCCCACACCCTACCTGTAATATTTGTGTGCCTTGGAACATCGACCAGTAAGGCAGGACCTGTCCAGGAACAAGAGTAAGTGAATTGTCAATGCTAATTTCAATGAAGTCTGGCAGGGAAATCTTTCGGCAGAAAAATATATAGAAAATGCTAATTGTCAATGAACAAGAGTCTTTTGTCCTTTTAAAAGAAAATTTCAACGGACAGAGTCTGTTTCACAGCTACCCCGAATCAGATTCAGAGGACATCAGCTACAAGAAAATGATGTGAGGCGGCCGCAGTCCAGGCTGCTGTGTTGCCTGTATGAATTGGCATCTAGAATTCCCCATCTCATCATCTAGCCAACCATTTAACCAAGGTGATCATATATATGTGGAAAGACGGCAGGCCGGAGACTGACAAAACATTGTCAAAGCCTAGTCCTGACCGCCGATCGGAGGAAACCAGGGATGCTCACCGTTGAGGACATCGAGGTCGAGCGTGTCGACGTCGAGGCCGGCGGCGAAGTGGGCCTGGTTCATGTGGCCCGGCGCGTCGACGTGGGTGCCCATGTGGCACTCCATCCGGAGCTCCGACAAGTTGTACTCCGACCCGTCCTCCATCGACGCCTTGAGCCGCACGAGGGGGCCGACCGTCGCGCCGGGCGCGAACGCCGGCATGCTCGGGCGGTAGGCGTGCGTGATGTCCACGATGCGCCCGCCGCCGTACTCCTCCAGCGCCGGGCCGTGGCGCCGGCCTGCCGCGCCTCCTCCGGAGGGGGGAGAGCCGCAGGTGTCGGCCTCCGCGCCCGCGTAGCCCGGGTGCGCGTCACCGGCCGCCGTGGCGAGAACATGGCGCTCCGGGAGGAGGGCCAGCAGGAGGAGGGTGAGAGCCGTCGCGGCCATGGCGGCCGATTTGCTGCGCCAAGCGCGCACTCTGGACTCCGTGGGCTCTCGGGAGTGATGGTAACAGGAAGGAAGCTGCTGATCTCGCCTGATTTCTGGCGTCAGTACAGTGGTGCCGGAAGTCTGGATGGGACAAGGGGCTGCCGATAAGTACGGACCGAGTTCGGTTGACCAAATTGAGATGCTGGCTTCTGTCGGCAAAATGAACAAAATTACGACGAAACAGCGCCTGTGGTGTCCAACAGGTACGTGCTGCATTATACTCCCTTCCTTCTTAAATAGTATAAGTTTTTTTAAAAGGTTTTACTAGAAGATCACATACAGATGTATAATTTATTTTGTTTTGTATATAGTTCATAGTAAATTTTTTAAAAAGACTTATACTCTTCCGTTCTTAAATATAAGATCTTTTAGAGATTTTAATATAAACTACATATAATCATATTTTAGGATGTAGATTCACTTATTTTGCTCCGTATCTAGTCTATAATGAAATCTTTAAAAAGTCTTATATTTAAAAACAGAGAAAGTATTTAGGAATGAAGAGAGTACTATGCAACGCCTCGCGATACACCTGATCAGCGTGGCATCCCGGACCTTATTTTTATTGTGCAGCATCTATCTGAAAGAAGGTATTTTGTATTAAAATTGTTGTAACTTTTAACCCATGCATTTAATGAAAACATGCCTTATATGAATGTTATGCATTTTTATATATTCTGTGCAGTGGTGGTATTTTCATCTATATTAAAAACTTTGTTGCAAAAGTGTAACATAATATAATTAATAGAATATGAATAAATTTACAAATTTGACATGATGATAAGCATCGACCTATAGCAAGATAAACCTTCTGACTTTCAGCTAGTAGCACTCACATCTAATTTTCGTGTCTACTCTGTTTTGTCATCCTGGTTAGCACGAGGTCGTCATGGGCTATCAAGGCCAAACCGACTCACTCTGTACCAATCTTATACCTTATATATAGCAGTACGAATTGTTGACACACGAACACGTCACGTGTACCCTCGACGCCGGGGATGATGCACCGAAGCTCACGTCGAAGGAGATCCGTCCGACAACGCGATACGTAAGACAGTCGACGAATGCTTTTGAAGACCCGAAGCCCCACACGTCCGGGAGGGACCCCGTCAGGAAGTGTGGTGGCTATGGGCTGCCCTAGGTCAGCCTGACCACCCCTAGGGCCTCGTGGATCGCTGCCCTCCAAACAAAGAATGAATGAAGAACGAGAAAGAAGAACAACAAGGGAGAGAGATAAAGGTAAAGGTAAAAAGTAATAGATTGATTTGTTCGATTGTGTGTTGTTTCAATCGGCCATCACCTCCAATATATATAAGAGGCGGTTGGACTTCTACGTACAAGAAAAAGACTCATCTAGGCTTTCCATACAAGAAAATTACACCAAATCACGTCCTAGAGTCCTAATTCCAGTCTAACTCGGATTCAACCCGAAACTGACCCAAACTCATGTGTTGCTCCTTACGCGGGCCATAGAATCTGCATACAACCTCCGATTGAGAAGATTTATATATCAAAATCAAACGACTCAACGAGCCGAACAATTCTTGTGTTGATAAATTTTCCAAATAAGGCTATCTTGAATACTCGACGATGTCATCTTTAACTTCCAGTCAGATTCGGTCCTGTAGTTGACTAGGTTGTCCGAGTTTTGTAGAGATTTTAACAGCCGTATATTATCTCAAATGATGATGAGACCAAAACAAAAGTTGACCGTTTCGATGATACGCACAAATTTCATGTAGAACACTTTTCTGTACAAGGTAATCTAGATAGTCGTTTGGGCTTGTCTTTAGCTTCTGGCTCGACAAACAATCAGTGGCACTACCTATTAGACATGTGTTTGATTGGGCGTGCCGTTTTTGGCCTCGTGGTAGGGTCACACCCCGATGGCTCTAACTTTCGCATACAAATTCAGATTGAGATAATTTTTGTATCAAAATCGATCGTTTCGAGACAATCCGTGTTGAACATTTTTTCCATATGAGGCCGTCTTATGGGCTTAATCGGCCGAATAATACTCTGAATATGAAATCTCAGCACTTTGAACATAGCTTTGGCCTTTGAAGTGAGATCAGACAACGATGGCCCAAACTTCTAAGATGTTCATGTCAACACTATGGTACTTTTTCATGTAGGTCACTTCTTCATTTGAATCCATCTTAATAAGATTTTCTTCCGTGCCAAAATCTGGTGTCAATAGCAATACAAGCAAGTGCAACTTTTTTCAGTAGCCTAAAAATAGAGTCCAAATTAGAGAACATGTGTTCTTGCTACTGACAGCAAACATTATAGGTGCTAAATTTTAAGAGTATATAAGTATATATCTTTACAAAATGCAAAGTTCTGTTGACATTCATGGACTTGGTGAAATTAACAAGTGTCAATCTGGCATAACATTGCCTTAGGTACTTTAGTGTTTCAAAACAGGGTGATGCATATATTTAGTGGGTATGAAAATAACATGGACTTAAAGTAGACATAAGATTTTCTAAATCCCGTAATTAGATCGTATCATATGATCCCAGGATTAATTACTATGGATCTTACAAAATGCAACTTTATGTATCCGAAGTTCATTTATATCGTGTTAGTCACTTGGATGCAAGAAATGAACATGTTAAAGTTGATTAACATGGCAAGCACATACATGGCGTGAAACTACACATTATGTAGTGCAAAACTCATGTAGGATGCAAATGCATAAGAGCTATAGGTTAATGGCTATCATCATGTAAAGTTTGTAAGTCTTAATAGAACCAGCCAGATATATTATGATGCACTTTTGCAATGGAGTTTTCTGTTGGACATATGACCTAGAGGCAATCATGTATGATGATATTTTCTATGTGTTTATGAATAAAGATAGTCCTTGGACATTATCAATGATGAGTATTAACAAGTACATGACTTGTTTGTGAGACTATGCATTGTGTGATCACTATCCTAAATGGTTCCTAGTCAAAAGGGTTGTGTGGACACGCAACAAATTAGACTAGCATATGACATGGTGGATGGTCGGGTCTCACTGACCATGTAGCATTGGATGCTAGCCGGATCATATGAACTCATGGAGAAAAATCAAGTTGCTCCAAATGACATGAAACTTCATGGAGAATTTTTCTGAAATATATAAGAATTATTGGACCAAAAATACAGAATAGAGGGGCAGCCACCTGGGCACAAGCCAACAGGGCATGCGCCCCAGGCCGCGCCCTGATGACTTGTAGGGACCCTGCTGGCCCTCCGACGCCTCTCTTCTCCTATATGGTGTGCTTTTACCCTAGAAAAATCAATACATAACTTTCGAGATGAAGCGCCGTCATCTTCAGGCGTAAACCTGGGCAGAGGCCCTTTTGCTCTCCGACAGAGCGATTCTATGGGAGGAATTCCTCTCCAGGAAGGGGAAATCGAAGCCATCGTCATCACCAATGCTTCCTCCTTCGTGCGAGCACCAGTCTTCATCAACATCTTCACCAGGACCATCTCAACTCCAACCCTACTTCATATCGTGTATTAAATCTTTGTCTCAAAACATCAGATTAGTACGTGTGGGTTGCTAGTTGTGTTAATTACATCTTGTAGTTGATTCTAGTTGGATTACTTGGTGGAATATATGATGTTGAGATGCTTAATCATTATTGTTACACATCTGATGTTGAACATGTTGATGAGGTGTGAGTAGTTACTATTGTTCCCGAGGACATGGGAGAAGTCTGGTTATAAGTAATCATATAAAGTTGGTATTCGTTCGATATTTTGATGATATATATGTTGTTACTTCCTTTGGTGGTGTCATGTGAACGTCGACTACATGACACTTCACCATGTTATGGTCCTAAGGTAAGTCATTATGAAGTAACAAGTAGATGATGGGTTGCGAGAGTGATAGAAGCTTAAACCCCCAGTTTATGTGTTGCTTCATAGGGGGTTGATTTGGATCCACATGTTTCACTCTATGGTTAGATTTATCTTAATTCTGCGGATGCTTGCAAGAGATGTTAATCATAAGTAGGTTGTTAGTTCAAGCAAGAACACCACCTTAGTACCAATCCACCCACATATCAAATTATCAAAGTAGCGAACGCGAATCAACTCAATATGATGAAGATGACTAGACAGATATTCCCATGTGTCATCGAGAGCACTTGCTTTATATAAGAGTACTTTCAAGCCTGTCCTTTGCTTGAAAAAGGATTGGGCTACTCTGCTGCACCTTTGCTACTATTGTTACTTGTCACTTGTTACGAATTACCTTGCTACAAAACTATCTATCACTCTTACTTACAACACTTGCAGAGAATACTTTGCTAAAAACCGCTTATCATTTCCTTCTGCTCCTCATTGGGTTTGACACTTTTACTTATTTAAAGGACTACGATTTATACCCTATGCTTGTGGATCATCAAGACTCTTTTCTCGCGCCGTTTCCGGAGAGTGAAGCGCCTTTGGTAAGTGGAAATTGGTAAGGAAACATCTTCGGTACTTGCTGAAATTTACTGGTGCTTGTCACTATGAACGACACCTTTTGAGCGGCTTGTTCGGGGCATCTTCGCCTCGAACAGAAGTTGAGGAAATTATCCCTCAACCTTCTGAAACTAATGAAATTATCTATTATGAGATTCATTCGGGTATGGTAGAAAAACTGTTGGCTAATCCTTATAAGGTTCAACTCATCTGATTATCATATGTCGATGAGATTTGTGGATTGTTTCAGCTTTCAGGTCTACTTGACGACAAGGTCAAGAAGAAAGTTTCCCTTTATCTTTGGAAGGAAAATCACTATTGTGGTACATGCTATTGGATGATATTGGATCATGGGATTGGAACCGCTTGAAATTGGAATTTCATCAGAAGTTTTACCCTATGCATTTGATTCATCATGATCGGAATTTTATTTATAATTGCTGGCCTCATGAAGGAGAAAGCACCGCTCAAGCTTGGGAGGCCTAAATCTATGACGCACACTTGCCCCAATCATGAACTCTCAAGAGAATCGATCATGCAAATTTTTTATGCTCAACTTTCTCATGATGATCAAACATTGCGTGATGCTTGTGCGGTTGGATCTTATATGTAGGAGACTATTAAATTCAGATGGATTCTTCTAGAAAAGATTAAACGCAATTCTGAAGATTGGGAACTTGATAGAGGTAAGGCATCATGTATAAAATTTAATTTTGATTGTGTTAAATCTTTCATGGAGACTTCTCCCTTTCATGAGTTTAACAATATATATGGTCTTGATCGTGAGATAGTAGCTACCTTGTGTGAAACTTTTGCCACTTACGTTGATCTCCCCAAGGAGAAGTGGTTTAAATTCCATCCTCCTATTGAAAGATTACAAGATAAACTTGTTGAAATAAAGAAGGAAGACATAATTATTAACCATGTAGATCCAGTTGTTCCTACTGATTACATGGAGAAACCCCCTTGTCCTATTAAGATTAGAGAGCATGCTAGGGCTGCAACAGTGGTTAATATAAGTCATGTTAGGACACCTAAACCTTTCGAGAAAATAAATGTTGAGCCTAAGGTTGGCATGGTTAAAGATCTCCTAGCTAATAACATTGATTGGCAAATTATTTATCTCTCTCATGAAGCTGCTAGAATTGCAAAACGTGTTAGAAAAAAACAGGATGAACTTGATAAAAATAAACCAGTGGTAGGCACACGTGTTATCTCGGTTAAGATTCGAGAACATTGGTACCATGGACTCTATGATATAGGTGCTAGCATTAATGCTATATATTTCACATTATACAAAACAATTATGCATGATATAGCACCCATTTCGATTGAAGACATAGATATTACTATTAAACTTGCAAACTGAGATACTATATCACCACTTGGGATTGTTAGAGATGTTGAAGTATTGTGTGGAAAAGTAAAATATCCCACTGATTTCTTAGTATTTAGTTCAGAACAAGATAACTTTTCCCCATAATATTCGGTAGAACTTTCTTTAATATTGTTAATGCTGAAATTAATTGTGCTATTGAGAAGGTTAAAGTTACCTTTGGTGATATGTCACATGAGTTCAATTTTTTGAAGTTTGATAAACAATCGCATGAAAATGAATTGCCTAATAAAGATGAAATAATTAGCATTGCTTCTATTGTTGTACCTCCTACATACCCATTAGAAATTTATCTGCTAGACCATGAGAATGATATGCACTTAAATGAAATAAATGAATTAGATAGGATGCTTCTTGATCAGCAACCTATTCTTAAGCACAACTTACCAGTTGAAATTTTAGGTGGTCCTCCTCCATGCAAAGGAGACCCCATATTTGATCTCAAAGCTTTACCTGATACTTTGAAATATGCTTATCTTGATGAAAAGAAGATATATCGTGTTATTATTAGTGCTAACCGTTCAGAACATTAAGAAAAGAAATTACTCAAAACTTTAAAGAAGCACAAGGCTGCTATTGGATATACTCTTGCTGATCTTGAAGGCACAAGCCCTAGTCTATATGAGCACAAGATGAATATGGAACCGGATGCCAAACAGTCGTTGATCATCAACGCCGCCCCAATCCTAAAATGAAAGAGGTGGTAACAACTAAAATACTAAAATTTCTAGAAGCATGTATAATTTACCCTATTACTGATAGTAGATGGGTAAGTCATGCTCATCGTGTTCCTAAGAAATGTGGTATAACTGTTGTTCTCAACAATAAAAATGAACTCTTTCCAAAAAGGATAGTAACTGGTGATAGGATAGTGATTGATTTTAGGAAATTGAATAAAGTTACTAGGAAATATCACTACCCTTTGCCTTTTATTGATCAAATGTTAGAAAGATTATTGCAGCACACACACTTGTGCTTTCTTGATGGCTACTCACGATTTTATCAAATACCCGTGTCAAGAGAGGACCAAGAGAAAACTACCTTTACATGACCTTTTGGAACTTATGCTTATAGGCGTATGCTTTTTGGTCTATGGAATGCACGTGCTAGATTTCAAAGATGAATGACCGCTATATTCTCCGACTTTTGTGAAAATATTGTTGAGGTTTTCATGGATGATTTTTCCATTTACGGGACTTCCTTTGATGATTTCTCGAACAACCTTGATCGAGTTTTGCAGAGATGTGAAGAAACTAATCTTGTCTTGAATTGGGAGAAGTGCCACTTTATGGTGAATGAAGGTATAATGTTTGGGCATAAAATCTCCAAACGAGGTATTGAGGTGGATAAAGCCAAAGTTGATGGAATAGAGAAAATGCCTTGCCCAAAAGATATCAAAGGTATACGAAGTTTCCTTGGTCCTACTAGTTTCTATAGGTGCTTCATTAAAGATTTCTCAAAGTTTTCTAGGCCATTAACTAATCTTCTCAAAAAAGATGTTCCTTTTATTTTTTGATGATGATTGTGTAGAAGCCTTTGAAATACTTAAGAAAGCCTCAATTTCGACACCTATTGTTATACCACCTGATTGGAACCTACCCTTTGAAATTATGTGTGATGGTAGTGATTATGCTGTTGGTGTTGTTCTAGGGAAAAGAGTAGACAAGAAATTGAATGTTATTCATTATGCTAGTAAGATCCTAGACACCGCTCAAAGGAATTATGCTACTACTAAAAAGGAATTTTTAGCAGTTGTGTTTGCATGTGATAATTTTAGACCTTACATTGTTGATTCTAAAGTAACTATTCACACTGATCATGCTGCTATTAAGTACCTTATGAAAAAGAAAGATGCTAAACATAGAACCATTAGATGGGTGTTACTACTCCAAGAATTTGATTTGCATATCGTTGATAGAAATGGAGTTGATAACCATGTAGCAGATAACTTGTCTAGGATGGAAAATGTTCTTGATGACCCACTACCGATTGATGATAATTTCCCTGGTGAGCAACTTGCTGTTATAAACATTTCATGTAGAACTCCTTGGTATGCGGATTATGCTAATTACATTGTTGCTAAATATATTCCACCTAGTTTCACCTATCAACAAAAGAAAATATTCTTCTATGATTTACGACATTACTTTTGGGATGACCCACATCTTTATAAAGAAGGAGTAGATGGTGTTATTAGACGTTGTATACGTGATCATGATCAGGAATAGATCCTAAGGAAATGCCATTCTAAAGCTTATGGAGGACATCACGCTGGTGACACAACAACACACAAGGTATTACAATCCGGTTTTTATTGACCTACTATTTTTAAAGATGCTCGTAAGTTTGTCCTTTCTTGTGATGAATGCCAAAGAGTTGGTAATATTAGTAAATGTCAGGAAATGCCTATGAATTATTCACTAGCTATTGAACCATTTTATGTATGGGGTTTTGACTTTATGTGACGTTTTCCTTCTTCGAGTGGATATACTCATATTCTAGTTGCTGTTGATTATGTCACTAAATGGGTAGAAGCTATTCCAACCAACAGTGTTGATCATAACACCTCTATTAAGATGCTTAAGGAAGTTATTTTCCCACGTTTTGGAGTCCCTATATACTTAATGGGTGATGGTGGTTCACATTTTATTCATGGTGCTTTCCGTAAACTTCTAGCTAAATATGATGTTAACCATAGGATTGCATAACCTTATCATCCTCAATCTAGTGGACAAGTTGAGCTGAGCAATGGCAAAATAAAGTCAATTTTGTAAAAGACTGTCAATAGATCGAGGAAGAATTGGTCTAAGAAACTAGATGATGCTCTTTTGGCCTATAAGACTGCTTATAAGAATCCTATGGGGACGTCTCCGTATAAAATCCTATATGGAAAAGCTTGTCATTTACCTCTTGAGCTAGAACATAAATCTTATTGGGCAATTAAAGAACTTAATTATGATTTCAAACTTTCCATTGAAAATAGGTTGTTTTGTATTATCTCATTAGATGAATGGAGGATGAAAGCTTATGAAAATGCTAATTTGTTTAAAAAGAAAGTTAAAAGATGGCATGACAAGAGAATTCAAAAACGAGAATTTAGTGTAGGAGACCTAGTGCTTTTGTACAATTCTTGTTTCAGAATTTTGCACGTAAAATCCTCTCCAAATGGGAAGACCCTATGTTGTCGAGGAGGTTTATCGCTCTCGTGCCATAAAAATTAATACCTTTGAAGGTAAAAACCCGAGAGTGGTGAATGGAAAAAGAAACATACATTATATTTGAGGTGCACCCATTAATGAGGAGACCAATATCATCCAAGTCATAAGATCGGACGAGAACATAAAGGAAGTCTTCCGAAACACTCCAAAAACCTAAAAAGGGGGTAGGTATGTGGTACGGTAAGTAAACCGACTCCAAAAACTCCAAAAAATAATTTCTGTCGGTTTTGGTATTTGAGAAAAAATTACAAAAATAAAAAGGAGTCTAGGGGACCCACGAGGGAGGCACAAGCAAACATGGCGCGACGCCCCTCGCCGCGCCCTGATGGCTTGTGGGGGCCTCGTGTGCTTCCCGGACTCTGACTTCTTCCCGAGCACATATTGTGGTCCAGAAAAAATCATTATATATACTCCCTGATGTTTTGACTATCGCATCGTGAGATTTTCCTCTATTCTCGTTTCGAATTGTTTTATGGCACGCGTGAGAATATGTCGTCTCAAGATTCGTATGGAGAGAGCTACATCTCCCATTATATTTCAGATCCAAAGGTCTTTGGGGATATCTATCCCTATCTTTGGTCCACTTATGAGGAGGAGAATGAATTAGAGGAAAAAAGGAAGCCAACTCAGATGAAGACGAAGTTCCACTATCTCAACCCAAAGATATGCATGTGGAATTCAAGAAGTAGAGTCTACCAAACAGGGTCAAGAAATCTAAGGATTTATTATCCCGTCATGTTTTCTTAAAGAATGCAAGATAGAATTATGCAAAAAGATATTGAAGCTCGAGCAAGAGAACGATGACTTGAGGGAGGGGAATTTTATCCTCCGACGTAAGTTGGAAAAGAAGAATGCAACCACACCACCACCATCACCTCAGAAGGACGCTTGAGTACTTGGGTATGGGCACCACCCTTGGCTTCTTCCAAGCTTGGGGGAGGTGCCCCGGTATCGTATCACCATCACTCCCATCATCATTACTATCTATTTTAGTTCGATCCTTAGTTTTTTTGGGGATTTAGAGAAATAAATTTTAGGTTTGCTTTGCTTAGTATTTTTGCTTTGAGTCCCATCTAACCTTGTAATTGAGTATGCGAGATATATAATAAAGATTAGTTGAGTTTTTTTGGTTTACCTGTGGGCACCCGTCATCATAGCATGTCAAAAAAATAAAGATATAGATCATATGCTTACCCCATGAGGAGTAATGACTTCACAAGAGTATAAGTGATGACGATTGTCTAAAATAAAAAAATATAGTATTACTCATGGTTACAATCTAAGTAAGACTATGAAAGAGGAGAGGAGATTCTCACATAAATTCACTATCTTGGACATCTTTTGTGATTGTGAGCCCTCATCAAATATTATATAATGATCAAGTGTTGACGTAGGACATGGAAGAAAACATAATCGTGATGGTATTTCACATTCATATAGAAGTTATATGGTCCTCGATCCTTTAACATATGATGCTTGCTTTAGACCTTTGCTAGACCCAAAACTTCGCACTAAGTAGAGATACTACTTGTGCATCCATAACCCTGAAACCCAGTTTCTTGCTATAAGAGTCTACCATACGTGCCCATGGATTGAGTAAGATCCTTCAAGTAAGTTGTGATTGGTGCACCAAGGAATATAAAGTTGCTCCTAAAAATGTATGATCTTTTATTGCAAGGGAAAATAAACTTTGTACGATCTTGTGATGGCAAAGTAATAAAGGCAACAGACCGCATAATAAAATTTGCCATCACAAGGGGCAATATAAAGTGTCATTCCTTTGCATGAAGAGTTTGCACATTCAAAAACCTAAAAGCACATGACAACCTCTGCTTCCCTCTGCAAAGGGCCTATCTTTTATCTTTGAAGTTCACTCTTGTGCGTGAGTCACTAAATTCATTCTTCTCTCCACCTATTAATTCTATAGTGGCAATCATCATCTATTATGGGAAGATTGAGATTTATATATCCAAGTGAATGTTGATTATCATGATTTATTATTGTTGACATTGTCCCTAAGATAAATGAGTTGGGTGGCAAATCATTGAAACCTCTATCTTCCTATGTGTCATATGAAAACATGAGATCCAAAAATATGACTTGTGTATGAGCAATCATAGAAGAATACATGATAGTTGTGTATGTGAACTTTCCAATAAGAAAGCTCTTACATAGTCTCCCCTCTAAAATATGTTTAATTATGATTGTCACCATGACTGAGAACATAGTTTGTTGTTTGTCAACAAA
Organism: Hordeum vulgare subsp. vulgare; assembly: GCF_904849725.1. Taxonomy (NCBI): domain Eukaryota; kingdom Viridiplantae; phylum Streptophyta; class Magnoliopsida; order Poales; family Poaceae; genus Hordeum; species Hordeum vulgare. The sequence goes on from NC_058523.1 coordinate 168,447,134, forward strand.
GTTTTATGCCTCATACTCCAATATTTGTGAAAGGATCGTTACTTGTTTATGAGAACATATATGATAAAATAGTTTCTGAAATGCTAATATTCATGATGCTATCATGTCCATATTTTATTTTTATCGACTTCTCCCTCTCAAAGCATGTGTCCATTATTCTCGAGCTCGGCTTTCGCTTGAGGACAAGCAAGGTCTAAGCTTGGGGGAGTTGATACGTCCATTTTGCGTCATCAATCTTTATTGATATTTGTCTTATTATTTTCCATTATTCTATGTTATTATGTAATTCTCATGTCTTTTCTCTCTCAATATGCAAGGTACATTACGAAGATGGAAGTATCTCAAAACTAGAATTGTGGACCGAGAAACTGAGAGAAGGTAGAAAAATCAAGTTGCTCCAAATGACCTGAAACTTCACGGAGAATGTTTCTCGGATATATAAGAATTACTGGGCCAAAAATACACGAGAGAGGGGCAACAACCTAGGCACAAGCCAATAGGGCGCCCCCTAGGCCATGCCGTGATGTCTTGTGGGCCCCCTCCTGGCCCTTCGATGCCTCTCTTCTCCTAAATGGTGTGTTTTACCCTAGAAAAAAACAAGACATAACTTTCGGGATGAAGCGCCGCCTTCTCGAGGCAGAAACCTAGGCATATGTCCTTTTGCTCTCCAGTAGAGTGATTCTGTCAGAGGAATTCCTCTCGAGGAGGGGTAAATTAAAGCCATCGCCATCATCAACTCTTCCTCCTTCACGGGAGGACCAATATTAATCAACATATTCACCAACACCATCTCATCTCCAACCCTAGTTCATCTCGTGTATTCAATCTTTGTCTCAAAACCTCAGATTGGTACCTATGGGTTGCTAGTTGTGTTAATTACATCTTGTAGTTGATGCTAGTTGGATTACTTGGCGGAAGACATAATGTTCAGATCCTTAATCATTATTGTTACACCTCTCATGTTGAACATTTTGATGAGGTGTGACTAGTTACTATTGTTCCTGAGGATATGGGATAAGTCTGGTTATAAGTAATCATATAAAGTTTGTAATTGTTCGATATTTTGATGATATGTATGTTGTTACTTCCTTTAGTGGTGTCATGTGGATGTAGACTACATGACACCTCACCATGTTATGGGCCTAGGGGAAGTCATTGTGGAGATAAAAGTAGATGATGGGTTGCGAGAGTGAATAAGCTTAAACCCCATTTTATGCATTGCTTCATAAGGGGATGATTGGATCCATATGTTTCATGCTATGGTTAGATTTATATAAGTTCTTCTTTCATAGTTGTGAATGCTTGCGAGAGGGGTTAATCATAAGTAGGTTGTTAGTTGAAGTAAGAACATCACCTTAGCGCCGGTCCACCCACATATCACATTATCAAAGTAGCTAACGCGAATAACCTCAATATGATGAACATGACTTGACAGATATTACCATGTGTCCTCGGGAGCACTTACTTTATATAAGAGTACTTTCAAGCATGTCCTTTGCTATAAAAAGGATTGGACTACCTTGCTGCACCTTTGCTACTATTGTTACTTGTCACTTGTTATGAATTGCCTTCCTATAAAACTATATATCATTATTACTTACAACACTTGTAGAGAATACCTTGCTGAAAACTGCTTATCATTTCCTTCTGCTCCATTGGATTCGACACTCTTACTTATTGAAAGGACTATGATTGATCGCCTATACTTGTGGATCATCATACCACCCCGCACGTCAAGGCAGTTCATCACCAGATTGACGGGCTCACCCTAGGTCAGGAATTTAAGTTCGGCGAGTTGGAATTCGTTGCCAACACCCGGGGTGACCTGATCCTCTCCGAGGTCTCGGCTTTGGCCGAGGAGCTCGAAAACTCCGAAGCCTTAACTTCGGGTCTTCTCCCCAACCTTGAGTCCCGAATAGATTCTAACCTTGATTCGACCTTGAGCTAGGATCGGACCATGGTGTTCGGTGGCCCAAGGGTAATCCCACCCGAAGACACTTACTACGCTCAAGCTCTAGACTGCAACTCTGCCACGCGTGTGAGGATTAGTCCGGCAAATCTCTCATTGTCAAATGAGATGATTATTCAAGTCCAAACCACCGACGGTTTGTACAGGCTGACCCCGATCCAGGACCCTTCCGTCCCTGGAACTAGGTGCAGAGAACTTTATTCCCCACCTGCCACCCACTTCATCGCCACTATTGAAGATCTAATCGATCAGTTAGACTTCTCTTCTCAAGAAGTCGAAGATATGGACACGACTATTCAATCACCCAGTCCTCCAGTAATGGGATGATGGAAAGGCTCCTCCATGTATGATGTCTACATGGTGGACTCCCCTAGGGATGAGTTCGCTACAAGGAAAAGCGATGATGACACCCCAATAAAAAAAAGAAGTGACGAGTCCGTTAAGCGCCGTTGCCAGTGCAGAAATCCTAAAGCTCGCAAGGGCAAGGAAAGCAACGCGGGCACCAGGAATAATTTAGACCCCGAGGATAGAGAAGATACAGCCAAATCCCCAAAACCTACAGACCCCGAATACGACCCGACCTACAAGGTTACATGGATACAGACAAACTTGGCGACCTCAACGATTCCAAAGACAACAACTATGTCCCTCCGATCGAGGAGGAGGAAAGCTTGGGAGATGAGTATTTCATCATCCCCAGAGACCCACTGGATCAAGAAGTTTTCAGGCGGAAGCTCATAGCCACAACTCATAGTCTTAAGCTAAAGCAGAGGGATCTCAAAGTCGAACAAGACTCCATCACTGAAAGATGGACAAAGGTCTTGGCTCCCAAAGAGGGATATAGACAGGAACGACATGGACAAACTAAAAGATACTCGCGTCACCGCTTGTTTCTAGAATTTGAAGATGAGGCCTTGGAGCCCGCACCACCCAGATTCGCACAAGACATTTAACGAAACCGTCCTCCTTGAAGACAGGATAGGAGAAAGGAACCGGTTCAACCCAGAGACCCATATGATCTGCGACACAACATTAAGTCTAAAGCAGGACAAACCGGATCCATTTGCGGATCCAGAAGTCGCACTCCCGTGAGACAAGACACGTACCAAGCTCGACCCAGTCAAAACGATGGAGTTCGGGATAAGCAGCACGGTAGGACCTCGTCCAATCTCCAGCATGACATAGCTCAAATAAGGGGAGCCACTCACCCAATGTGCTTCACAGATGAGGTGATGCGGCATCATTTCCCCAAAGGGTTTAAACCTGTAAATATCAAACAGTATGACGGAACGACAGATCCGACCGTATGGATTGAAGATTTCCTCTTCCATGTTCACATGCCTCGCGAGATGATCTCCACGCCATCAAACAATCACCATGAAGCTCAAAGGGCCAGCCAGGCACTGGTTGAACAACCTTCGAGAAAACTCTATCGGAAATTGGGAGGATCTTGAGGCCGCCTTTCGAGACAACTTTCAGGGCACTTATGTTCGGCCACCTAGGTCCAATGACTTAAGACACATAATCCAACAACCCGATGAGTTATCTCAACAATTCTAGAATAGATTCCTCACCAATAAGAATCACATTGTTGATTGTTCGAATGCCTAGGCACTAGCTTCCTTCTGCAACAACATACAAGATGAATCGATAGCCCGGATGCTTGGATAGGAAAGGCCGAGGACAATGGATACCCTTACTTCTCTCATGACCCGCCTGCACAGGTGAAGATACTTGGCTAGCTCGTCGGAGTAACCCTCCCTCAAACCCCATCACTTCCACAGTACGGACAATAATGGAAAGTCACGCTACAACAAGAATAAGCGATGGCACAACAGTGGTGAGGCCGATGACACGATAGTTAATGCCATATTTAGCAACTCCAGGCCTGGACCCAAAAAGAAGCGTGTCAAAGGAAATCGGGACGGGCCTACTGTGTTGGACAAAATACTCGAGAGGCCCTAATAGATACATGGCACTCACAACAAGCCAGCTACTCACACCAACCGTAATTGTTGGGTGATCAAGGTGGCAAGCAAGAGCATGACCGAAGACCAGTCCAAGAGCCTGCACAACTAGGACAACGAAGAACCTCGCCGCCTAAACAACGGGGGCCAAAAGCAGTTTCCCCGTGAAGTAAAAATGGTAAACATGATCTACCTCACCCACTTGCCCAAAAAGTAGAGGAAGCATGCGCTTCGGGACGTATATGCTATAGAGCCAGTAACCTCGAAGTACAATCCATGGTTAGCATGCCTGATCACCTATGATCGTACGTACTACCCTACCATTATTCGGCATGGGGGGTTAGCGGCCTTGGTACTCGATCCCATCATTGATGGTACCATCTCACGCGAGTCCTCATGGATGGAGGTAGCAACCTCAATCTCATCTATGAGGATACAGTGTAAAAAACGAGCATTGATCCATCAAGTATCAAGCCAAGTAAAACTACCTTCAAAGGAGTAATTCCTAGTGTCGAGGCTCGCTGTTCGAGAACTATAACCCTAGAGGCAGTGTTTGGTTCACCCGACAACTTTCGCAACAAAGATTTGATCTCTAACATTGTCCCCTTCCGCAATGGGTAGCATGCACTCCCCGGCCGTACAACGTTCGCTCGCTTTAATGTCACCCCCCATTATCCATACCTCAAGCTGAAGATGCCATTACCAAATGACCCACAAGTGTAGGGGATCTATCGTAGCCTTTTTGAAAAGTAAGAGTGTCAAACCCAACGAGGATCAGAAGACACTGACAAGCGATCTTGAGCAAGGAATGACTGCAAGCACTAAAAGGTAACTTTTTTTGGGTTTTCTGGTGTAAGCAACAAGGAAATAAATGTAGGGAAAGTAAAGGGTGCTGAGGTGCAGCAAGTGGCCCAATCCTTTTGAACACAAAGGATAATCCGGGGGACTAAACTTATACAGTCTAAGGCGTTCTTGAGGACACACGGGAGAGATAGTCAAGTGCTTTCGCCATATTCCGTCTAGTACTATGTTTTGTATTGAGAAGTGTTATGTGGGTGGATCTTTGCTAGTGCATCGTCTAGGCTAAGACAAGTACACTCTTATGGTTAAAACCCTTGCAAGAATCCGCAAATACAAGAGAGAAATTAAGGCAAATCCTAACCATAGCAATAAACTTTAGGATCCAACACTCCCTCGTGCAAAAGTATGTGAACTCGGGTTCAGGTTTCTGTCACTCTGGCAACCCACCATAAGCATTCTTTATACTCAATGCATTCCCCTAGGTCCTTAAAAAGGCGAAGTTTCATGTAGTCGACGTTCACATAACACCACTAGAATAATAACACCATAACTTAAATATCAATCAACACATAGTACTTCAACATCATATGACTACTATCAATGAGACTTATCCCATGTCCTCAAGAACTAAAGGAACTACTCACAAGACATAAAAGAGATCATGATCAGAGGGGACGAAAATATGATAAACAATCTGGTCATAACAATAATTCTCCAACAAAACTCAATGGCATTCACCACAAAAGAGTAATCAACACCGGTAGAGTAAAGGGGATGAATAGTGCAAGGTACAACTCGAATTGCAATGGTAAAGTGAGATGGGGTGAAGATGGAGATGGTGCTGGTGATGAGGATGATCGTGATGATGATCTCAATGATGCCCGTGGCAATGGTGATGACGATGAGGATGATCTCCCCCTCCGGGAGGAGTTCTCCCCGGCGGAATCTGCCCGCCGGAAAGGTATTTTCTTCTGTGTAGATTTCCACCGCGGAGCGGCGGCGCAACTCCGGAAACTCTTCTGTCCTCGGGGTTTTTAGATCACGAGGGTCATATAGGCCAAAGGGGGCACCGGAGGTGAGACCTACCATCCAGGCGGCCACCTGGCACAGCCTAGGGGGCCCATGCCACCAGGGTGCCTGGGTGCCCGGTGGCCCCCCTCCGGCCCTTCTTCGGTCTGTCTTCGTGATTTATTCGAGAACTTCTTCCCCGTAAAATTCAGCTGATGTGGAGATGTTCTGATATGACAACTCTTCATACTCTTTTCTCCGCTGAATCCTGCGGCTGCTATTTCAGCACTCGAAAGTTGTAAATGGTGTAAAATAAGCCAAAACACTATAAGAACAACATCATATTGTGAAATATATCAATGAATAGAGACAAATTATAATAAAAAATAGTGATGCATTTTGGATGTATCAACTCCCCCAAGCTTAGACCTCGCTTGTCCCCAAGCGAATGCTGAGCTCGGTAAACCTGTTCACATGTTTAGAGAGTGAAGTGTCGATAAATAAGAATACACACAAGAAGCATCGTAATTTCTCTACTAAACTCAACCATCCTCAATAGCAATCTCAACTCATAAGGCCCATATGAAAGAGTAATATCAATTATAATCAAAAGTAGGGCTAAGGAAACTCATCAAACCATGGCAAACATTTCCTTGGTCAAAGAACAACTAATAACTTTTAAATTTTGATCTTCCTCTTATATTTTAATGAGATCAATTGAAGCTTTTGAAAGAACATGCTATTAGACAAGAAATGAAAATGCTAACACAAAGGAAGATGTTTGCTTTAGCTAGGCTTAACAAACAACTTACTTATCATAATGATAATGTCAACAAGGTTGTGATATGGCAATTCTCAATGAAACAATATAAATTCATGCATCTTTGTCAACATAAGGTGTCTGCTCTTTCATAGGATAGAAAGAAGTAGGTTTACTGACTCAACATAAAAGTAAAGGCTTAGCCCTTCGCGGAAGGAAGTAGGGAAAACTCATGTGCTAGAGCTTTTAGAGATTTTGAAATCAATAAGATTGTAAGACAAGCTTTTGGGAGGTGCATAATTCGTCAACGAATGCTAGCAGATAGCCCAATACTTCTCATGCTGGAAAAGTTTCGAGGAACGGCTCCCAAAGTGGGGATGATCACATCCCCTTAGTCTCCTTTGTTTATCACTACCAAAGTTTTCTGATTTCTCATGAACGAGGCGTGAAGGAGGTTTTGTTTGTTGCTATTATCTTTTATGAGTTGGGCACACTCATGCTAGTCCCTCCTCGTATTAGGGGTTCGCAGATTATACATGCAAACCCAAGATAAAGCTTGTCCAGTATGAGAAGATCATGAATTATCTACTACTTACTCATGACCGAAAACAGAGGCACAAACAGGGAATAATATTTCGAAGGTTTAAAGATAGCACATGAGTAATATACTTTAGGAGTGGCGGTGAAATACCACATATAGGGAAGGTATGGTGGACTCTTGGGAAGGTCGAGGTTTCAAGGTATGGGTGCACAAGCAGTATTCCCGCTTAGTACAAGGGTTGTCTAGCAAAGGCTTTTGAAAGCACACAAATGATGTTGACTTGGACGCAAAACAATATGAAGTTTAACATAAAGAATTGGCATGAAACATCAAGTTGTCTTGCTTGTCAGCATAACACTTCAAGCATAAGAAGAAGGTTTTGGCTATGTCGCTACTAGAAAAACTCATGCTTGTTGTTATGACCAATGCTATGTTTGCCAAGATTGAATAATTTTTTCAAAGCTATACCTGAAATATAAGATCGATACTCCTATAAGAATCAACGTATAAGGTCGATTGCATGAAGAGAATACTAGGTGCAACGAAGAAACTAATAGACTTCTCATTAATATTCCATCATAGACAACTGCACACTCACGGATACAAGACTCTCCACAAAGGAGTGATAGACCTCAATGCAAACACCTATTTCATAAGATAACTTCCCTAGACATGATACGACATTAGAATTGACCACAAAAGATTAAAGATAAATATAAAGATACCTGGCACTCCCCCAAGCTTGGAACAAGCTAAGGGGATGCATTACCCATGAAGATTTCACTCTTTATCCTTGTTCTTGTTCCTCAGGTAATCCTTAGCGAAAAGCTTCCACGGCAGAGGTCCTCCCTCCACACAGGATTCTTCAGTCTCCAGGATCCCGCTTTCGGTAGATAAGCCCATGCGCAAAAACTTTAGTTCATACTCACAGTTCTGGTATTGGAGGTCATAGATGTGCCCTTGAAGCTCGAACACTTTGGTTTCGAGTGCGTATATGCTTGATCGCACTTCCTTCATCTCTGCCTCATGTTGCTTCTTCAGCTCGGCGATGATGTCGATGTTGGCCTCGACACCACGCTCCATCATCAGCTTGTACTTGAAGACTTCTTGCTCCACTTCTTCCATCCTGGCCTTGGTGCTCCCCTCCTTGACAAGTCCCTTCAGACCTTCTTTGTGGAGGACACCATCCTCCACCCAAAGTGTTTGTGGGTGTCTCTTTACCTCTACGAGGTAAGGGTTGATGATGTTGATGAAGAACTTGTCCTTGGGGGAGCTTGGGGAAGCCATGTCACCTAGGTTTGCTGAAAGTTCTTCTGGCACAAACAGATTGAAAAGAAAACACACGGAATCAAAAGATACAAAACCGGGACGATCCGAGAAAATATATAGCAAAAAATTCTGCACCGAAAGGAAGGTAAAAAGACAAAGTGGGGTCGGAGACGGACTCCTGGTGGCCTAGACGGCCTCCCTGCGCGGCCAGGAGGCAGGCCATGCCACCAGGGCGCCTGGAGCCCCGGGAGCTCCTCCCCGGCTCCACTTCGGCTCGAAATTTTCCTAATTTTGCAAAAACACATAATACAGAACTTTTATTGATGTTTGTGAAGTTTCCTTATCGTATTACATACCTATTATTATTCTTTTTCTGCTGGTGTCTGACATAGTATTGCAATATGTTTCATGAGTAGCTATGTGTATCACATCCATCTCTACATTGATGGGGTCTCATGCCATGTAGTGCTTGAGTCTTTGCCCATTCACAACTTGTGGTTTGGTACCTTCAAAATTGTTAATCCTGATTGCACCGGAGCGGTAGACTTATTCGATATGGTACGGTCCTTCCCACTTGGAAAGTAATTTACCTGGAGAAAACCTGAAACAAGATCTATACAACAAAACTTTATCATCAACATTAAATTCATGTTTCAAAATTCTATTTTCATGCCACTTCTTTACCTTTTCTTTGAGCATTTTTGCGCTCTCGTAAGCTTCACTTCTCCACTCATCTAGAGAAGTCAAGTTCATGAGACACTTTTCACCAGCAAGCTTTGGGTCAGCATTAAGATCTCTAATAGCCCAGAAAGCTTTGTGCTCTAACTCTAAAGGTAGATGGAATGCCTTGCCATATACCATCTTATACGGAGACATTCCCATGGGATTTTTGTAAGCAACTCTATATGCCCACAAGGCATCTCCTAACTTTTTGGACCAGTCCTTTCTAGAGCTGTTCACTGTCTTTTGCAAGATCAACTTGATCTCTCTGTTTGTGAGCTCAACTTGCGCATTTGTTTGAGGGTGGTAAGGTGAAGAAATTCTATGATTAACATCATATTTGGGTAGATCTTTTCTAAAAGCACCATGTGTGAAGTGTTATCCTCCGTCGGTCATGAGGTACCTAGGTACACCAAACGTAGGGAAGATTACATCCTTGAGCATTTTCAAAGATGTCTTGTGATCAACACTTTCAGTGGGGATTGCTTCAACCCACTTGGTCACATAATCAACAGCCACTAAGATGTGACTATACTTGTGTGAAGGAGGAAAAGGACCCATAAAATCAAAACCCCAGCAATCAAAAGGCTCAATGACTAGAGAATAATTCATACGCATCTCATTTCTCCTACTAATATTACCAACTCTATGGCACTTATCACAAGATAAAAAATAATTTCTAGCGTCTTTAAAGAGAGTAGGCCAATAAAAACCTGATTGGAGAACCTTTTGTGCGGTCCTCTCACTCGCATGATGTCCTCCAGAAGGATTGTCATGACATTGTCTCAAGATATCCTTTTGCTCATGCTCTGGTATGCATCTCCTCACGATCCCATCCGCACCTTTTGTAAAAATATGTGGGTCATACCAAAAGTAATACCTCAAGTCGTGGAAGAATTTCTTCCTTTGCTGGAATGTTAAACCTGGAGGCAAAAACTCCGCAACAATAAAGTTAGCATAATCTGCAAACCATGGATAGGAATTAGATTGTACCCTCAAAACAGCTAACTGTTCATGAAGAAAGCTATAGTTGACTGGAATAGGATCATGTGGTATGTCCTCCATCCTGGAAAGGTTATCTCCTACAGGGTTCCTGCTCCCTTCCTATCAACAATCTGCAAATCAAATTCTTGAAGAAGAAGGACCCATCTGATAAGCCTTGGTTTGGCATCCTTCTTTGCCATAAGATACTTAATAGCAGCATGATCAGTATGAATGATGACTTTGGAATCAACAATGTAAGGCCTAAACTTATCACAAGCAAACACTACTTCTAAAAACTCTTTCTCAGTAGTAGCATAATTCTTTTGAGCACTATCAAGGGTTTTGCTAGCATAATGTATAACATTCAATTTCTTATCAACCCTTTGTCCTAACAGAGCTCCAACAGCAAAATGACTAGCATCACACATGATTTCAAAAGGCAAATTCCAATCAGGTGGTTGGACTATAGGGGCTGTTATCAAAGCTTTCTTAAGAACTTTGAAGGCTTCCTTACAATCTTCATCAAACACAAAAGGAATATCCTTCTGGAGAATATTAGTGAGGGGTCTCGAAGTCTTAGAGAAGTCTTTAATAAATCTCCTATAGAAACCAGCATGATCGAGGAAACTACGAATACCTCTGATGTCCTTTGGATAAGGCATCCTCTCGATTGCTTCGACCTTTGCCCTGTCCACCTCGATTCCCCTTTCAGAAATCTTGTGGACAAGAACAATTCCCTCATTGACCATGAAGTGTCACTTCTCCCAGTTGAGTACAAAGTTCGTCTCCTCACATCTCTGCAAAGCTTTATTAAGGTTGTGGAGACAATGGTCAAAAGAGGTTCCATAGATGGAGAAATCGTCCATGAAAACCTCCACAATTTCCTCACAAAAACCATGAAAGATAACAGACATACACCTTTGAAAAGTAGCAGGAGCATTGCAGAAACCAAAAGCCATACGTCTATAAGCATATGTACCAAAGGGACAAGTAAAAGTGGTCTTCTCTTGATCGGCAGTGTTAACATGAATTTGAGAGAAGCCAGAATACCCTTCAAGATAGCAAAAGTGAGTGTTTGGATAACCTTTCAAGCATTTGGTCGATGAACGGTAGCGGGTAGTGGTCCTTCCTGGTTGCTTTGTTCAGCTTCCTGTAATCAACACACATTCTGTATCCAATAATAATTTTTTGAGGTATTAGTTCATTCTTATCATCAGGAACCATAGTCGTTCCTCCTTTCTTGGGAACACAATATACCGGACTTACCCACTTACTATTAGCTATAGGGTAGATAATACTTGTGGTTAGAAGCTTGAGGATTTCGGTTCTCATAACATCCTTCATCTTCGGGTTCAACCGTCGTTGATGATCAACAATCGGTTTAGCATCAGGCTCAAGATTGATAGTATGCTCAGAAATAGATGGACTAATCCCCTTAAGATCATCAAGGGTATAGCCAATAGCGCCTCAGTGTTTACGAAGGACTTCCAATAGTCGCTCTTCTTCATATCCTGAAAGGTTAGTGATACGTCTCCGTCGTATCTACTTTTCCGACCTCTTTTGCCCTTGTTTTGGACTCTAATTTGCATGATTTGAATGGAACTAACCTGGACTAATGCTGTTTTCAGCAGAATTGCCATGGTGTTGTTTTTGCTCAGAAATAAAAGTTCTCGGAATGACCTGAAAATTTATGGGAATTTTTCCGGAATTTATGAAAAATACTGGCGCAAGAATCACTGGAGGGAGCGGAGCCGTGAGCCCACAAGTCCACCAGGCGCGCCCCCCCTGGCCAAGCCTGGCAGCCTTGTGGAGCCCACGACGCTCCACCGCCTCCAAATCCAGCTCTATTTAGTCCGTCTCGCCCGGAAAAAATCAAGGAGAAGAGTTCATCGCATTTTACGATACGGAGGAGCCGCCACCTTTTGTTCTTCATCTGGAGGGCAGATCTGGAGTCTGTTTTGGGCTCCGGAGAGGGGAAATCGTCGCCATCGTCATCATCAACCTTCCTTCATCGCCAATTCCATGATGCTCTTCACCGTTCGTGAGTAATCTCATCGTAGGCTTGTTGGACGGTGATGGGTTGGATGAGATCTATCATGTAATTGAGTAAGTTTTGACGGGGATTGATCCCTAGTATCCACTATGTTCTGAGATTGATGTTGCTACTACTTTGCCATGCTTGATGCTTGTCACTAGGGCCCGAGTGCCATGATTTGAGATCTGAACCTATTATGTTGTCGCCAATATATGTGTGTTTTAGATCCTATCTTGCAAGTTGTAGTCACCTACTATGTGTTATGACCCGGCAACCCCGGAGTGACAATAGCCGGAACCACTCCCGGAGATGACCATAGTATGAGGAGTTCATGTATTCACCAAGTGTTAATGGGTTGGTCCGGTTCATTACTAAAAGGAGAACCTTAATATCCCGTAGTTTCCATTAGGACCCTGATGCCACGGGAGGGATGGACAATAGATGTCATGCAAGTTCTTTTCCCTAAGCACGTATGACTACATACAGAATACATGCCTACATTAGATTGATGAACTGGAGCTAGTTACTTATCTCTCCGTGTTATAACTGTTACATGATGAATCACATCCGGCATAATCATCCATCACCGATCCAATGCCTACGAGTCTTTTACTACTGTTCCTTGCTACGTTACTCTGTTGCTACTGCTGTTACTCTGTTGCTACTGGTTACTGTCGCTACTGCTGCTATCATACTACTTTGCTACTGATACTTTGCTGCATATACTAAATCTTTCGGGTGTGGTTGAATTGACAACTCAACTGCTAATACTTGAGAATATTCTTTGGCTTCCCCTTGAGTCGAATCAATAAATTTGGGTTGAATACTCTACCCTCGAAAACTGTTGCGACCCCCTATACTTGTGGGTTATCAAGACTATTTTCTGGCGCCGTTGCCGGGGAGGCACAACTATGTTCTCTGAGTCACTTGGGATTTACCTTTGCTGGTCACTATGAGGAATCCGATAGAACAAAGAACTAAAGTCTTGTCCTCAACTACGAGGACAGGTAAGGGACTGCCATCTAGCTCTGCACTTGATTCACCTTCAGTCATGAGTAAGTTTGCGACACCACCTCCTGCTATGCTTGATACTGCTTTGTCTGATGATGCTATGCTTGATACTGGTTTGCCTGATGATGCTATGCTTGATACTGCTTTGCCACTTGGTGCATTCCTTGATGCACAAATTGCTAGAGTTGCTGATGATGCTTCCGAAACTGCTGATATTATTGAAGTAGAACCTCCTATTATGCCTGAATTGCCTGATATGCCTGAGCGTTATGTTATGGAGGGAGAGATAGCTGAGGATTTTCTTGCGTGTAAGGATATCTATGATGTTGAGAAATTACTCCTCAAGTGGAAAAAAAGTTCTCTGAACGCTAGGATGAAATACGACCCGAAGTTTGCTACTTCGCCTATCTTTGTGACCAAGGATTCTGAATTCGCTGTCGACCTTGAGTTAATCACTCTGGTCGAATCTGATCCTTTTCACGGTTATGAGTCTGAAACGGTTGTAGCCCATCTTACCAAACTGCACGATATAGCCACCCTATTCACTAGTGAGGAAAAGATCCGCCACTACTATATCCTCGAGCTGTTTCCTTTCTTGCTAAAGGATGATGCTAAGACTTGGTTCACTTCTCTTGCTCCTGGTTGTGTGTGTAGCCCCCAGGATATGGTTTACTACTTCTCTGAAAAATATTTCCATGCCCAGAAGAAGCAAGCTGCCTTGCAGGAAATATACAACTTTGCTCAAGCTGAAGAAGAGAGTTTCCCACAAGCTTGGGGGAGGCTCGTCTAGCCACTGAATGCTTTGCCCGATCACCCTCTTGAGAAGAACGAAATACTTGATATCTTCTATAATGGACTTACCGATGCTTCTAGAGACCACCTAGATAGTTGTGCTGGTTGTGTATTTGGGGAACGAACTGTAGAACAAGCTGAGATCCTATTGAATAACATCTTGTGCAATGAGAATGCTTGGACTATTCCCGAACCACCTCCTAAGCCAACTCCAAAGAAAAGAGGTATTCTATTCCTCAGTCCTGAACATATGCAATAAGCTAAGAAATCTATGCGAGAGAAAGGCATTAAATCTGAAGATGTCAAAAATCTACCACCTATCGAAGAGATCCATGGTCTTGATACCCGATACAGGTAGTAGAAGTAAATTCTCTGCGTAGATTCGATGAGAGTGATATTCTTTTTGATAAACCTACTAGCCTATGCCTGGATGAATTTGATAACTTTGTTGTCAAACAACAAAGTTTCAATGATTATGTTAGCACACAATTGGAACAAAATGCTCGTATGCTTAGTCATTTAAGTGCTTGTGTGGACAGAAATGTCAATGATCTTAAGCTTCTGAGTAAACATGCCTCTATGGTTACTACTCAGGTAGAACAAGTACTTAAAGCTTAGAATGACTTGCTCAATGAGTTGAATGACAATTCTGTCAGAGTCGTCACTAGAGGCGGTAGAATGACCCAGGAACCTTTGTATCCCGACGGTCATCCGAAGAGAATTGAACAAAATTATCAAGGATTTAACACTGATGCACCTAGTCATCATAGAAAGAGGAAGAAAGATGATAGGAACTTGCACGCTAGCAACCCTGTTGCTGCTACACCTGAGAGTCCAAACGATGCCTCTGTATCTGATGCTGAAACACAATCTGGTGATGAACATGAGCCTAATGATGATATCAATAGTGATGTTCATGAAGATGCTCAACCTAGCAACGATAAGGATGTGGAGATTGAACCTAGTGTTGATCTTGATAACCCACAACCTAAGAATAGAAGATATGATAAGAATGACTTCACTGCTAGGAAGCATGGTAAAGAAAGGGAATCATGGGTTCAGAAACCCATGCCCTTTCCTGCCAAACCATCCAAGAAAAAGGATGATGAGGATTTTGAGCGATTTGTTGAAATGATCAGACCTGTCTTTCTGCAAATGCGTTTGACAGATATGCTCAAAATGTCTCCGTATGCTAAGTACATGAAAGATATTGTGACTAATAAGAGGAGGACACCTGAGGTTGAAATTTCCACCATGCTCGCTAACTATACCTTCAAGGGTGGAACTCCTAAGAAACTAGGTGATCCCGGAGTGCCCACTATACCTTGCTCCATTAAAGGTAACTACGTTAGAACTGCTTTATGCGACCTTGGAGCCGGTGTTAGTGTTATGCCTCTCTCGCTTTATCGTAGACTTGAACTGGATAAGTTGACACCCACTAAAATCTCTCTGCAAATGGCCAACAAATCAACTGCTTTCCCTATCGGCATTTGCGAGGATGTGCCTGTTGTGGTTGATAACGTTACTATCTTAACAGACTTTTTTATTCTGGATATTCCCGAGGACGATGCCATGGCGGTCATCCTTGGAAGACCCTTTTTAAACACCGCAGGGGCTATTATAGATTGCAACAAAGGCAATGTCACTTTCCATGTCAACGGTAATGAGCATACGGTGCACTTTCCTAAGAGACAATAGCGAGTACATTGCATCAATGCCATCGAAAAAACTTCATCGATTCTTATTGGGAGCTTTGAATGCCCTATTCCTCCTGTTAAGATGAAGTATGATTTTCTTGCTGGGAAGATTCACATCCCCATTGAGGTAACCTAGTGACTATTCAAAAATTCTCCGTTCTCTTTTGCGATTCGAGAAAGTTTGTCAAGGAGACTTGATCAACCTGAGTGACGGATTTCTTTTCGATGACCATGAGATGGATGAATCGAGGAGTCAGAAACCTCTGTTCCAAGCTTTCACCTTCGGTTGCTTAGAAGAAAAATGATAGATTTAGTTTAGTTTTCCCTGTTTTCTGTTTTAGCGTCCCGTGGAAAAGTACCCCGAAAATAAAAGTTCTCCGAACTTCCTGAAAATCAAGTGTGATTTTTTCTGGAATTATTGAAAAATACTGGGACGAAGAGCTAGTGTGGGGCTGCACCAGTGGGCCACAAGCCCTGGAGGCGCGGGCACCCCCCTGGCCATGCCTACCTGGCTTGTGGGGCCCATGTGCACCCCCTCCACTCATTCTAGCTCCCATCTTCTTCTCCTACCTCCAGAAAATCATTTCACAGCTCAAACCCGTGTTCTTGCTCTTCTTGCTAGGATTTTCGATCTCCTTGCTCAAAGTACCATTCTCCGAACTGTTTTGGGGAAATTACTCCTTGGTAAGTGACTCCTCCATTGGTCCAATTAGTTTTTGCTCTAGTGCCTTATACTTTGCGTATTTTTGCTATCTTGGTGACCATGTTCTTGAGCTTTGCATGCTAATTTTAGCTGGTCCCAAGTAGTTTTGATGTGTAATATGGCCTCTAGGCACTTGTGGGAGTAGTTGCTACAAGTTTAGTTGAGCCTTGTTCACTTTTCCTTTGGGTCACTGAAAATTTTAGAAAAGGAAGATGTTCAGGAGAAACTATCATGGTGGTTCCTCAAGCAAGAGAGGTCCCCGTCGCAATTCGGGAGCCCGATCCTTACCAACCGAGGAATGCACAGGTACAACCATGTGAATGGCCTTCTGATGAATTCATGATTGAGGTAGGTTTCAAGGACGAGTTTGATACACTTGTTCACAACGTCGGACTCGAAGAATTCATCTCCGATAAATGTGAACAGTATGTTGCTCTCACTACCTCTTTTGTTCGTAGATTCAAATTTTCAGTTGGCCGTGATACATCTGTACTGTTTGATCTCTATGACAAATCGTATACCATGGATTTAGAGGATTTCAATAGAATTTGCAAGATACCTATTTGGGGTAGTCTCAGTGATCCTCCTAAATCCTCGGTTAGAGATTTTTTCTCTGGTATAACTGTCGGAGAAACTAGAGATATTACACAGGCTACCATGGGGAGCATTCATTTTTCTGCCTTGCATTATTTTGCCCTCTTCATAGGCAGATGCATTAATGGCAAGATTGGGCATTGTCACCTCTACGCACCCGACCTTAGTATTCTTAAGAGCGCAGTAACGGGTGATAGAAGTTTCAACATGGGAGCTATAATAGCAAGGAGGCTGAATAATAATGCTAATGAAGGGGATTTCTTTGGTGGGATCTATGCCACTCGCATAGCAAATTTTCTTGGAGTACCCATCCGCAAAGGAGATCCCCGCTCCATAGAGCTTTCCTTGACCGCGTCGCTTTGACACGCTACTAGTTCCTTGAGAGGGATGATGAATCCCTCCTATACCGTTTAATATTTAACCGACAACATGTTTTCCATATTACCCTTCCTGCTCTTGCCTTCTTTGACTTTCAGGTAAAACGGAGATATTACATAACCACAGGAGAGGCAGAGGAGTATGAGAGGGAGGCAAAGGCTGCTCGTCTCCGTGAGGCAGCTATTCAGGCAGTGGCTGCAGCGCTCCCGTACAACCCTCATTATGATTTTGGGTATCGCCCGGACCATCCATGGGAGTAGACCAACTTAGGCCAAAAGCCTAAGCTTGGGGGAGTACGTGTTTCTCACCGACTTTACATTCTTGCTTATGCTTTCACTTTGTTCGTTGGTGCTCACACTTTGCCACTGTATCATCCATGCTAGTTTATTTTCTTTTTCTCGTTTTCTTTTCGTGTGTCTGTCTAGTTTGAGAAAACCCAAAAAGATTTTCTTTTCCTTCTTTTGCTTGTTGGGAGCTTTCCCGTGTAAATAGTTTTCTTTTTCTTTGGGTCAAGGTAGAAGATAATGGTTACAATGTTTAGTGGATCTCGCATGCATACCTGTTTAGCTGTCAAAGAGCCATATTACTTTGTCTTCTCCTTTGTGTTTGCCTGCAGATTCCAGCTTAGTCCAATGCACGAGCACGCTTATTATTGTTCACATCATTCGGTCGTGCAAGTGAAAGGCAATAATGATGATATATGATGAAGTGACTTAGCCTGGAAAAGCTGGTATGAACTCGATCTATTTTGTTTTTGTAAATATGACTAGCTCACTATTCCTAGTTCAGCTTTGTTGTGAGAGAAACATGTTTGCAATGACAACTTAGAGATCATAGTTTCTGATGCCATGCTTAATTAGCTAGGAGCTTATAATGGTTCGTTTTGGTTGCCCACATGAATTTTGAGATGACTATGATGTAGTATGATAGGATGGTATCCTCCTTTGAATGATTCAAGTGGCTTGACTTGGCACATGTTTACGCATGTAGTTGAAACAAAATCAACATAGCCTCTATGATATTCATGTTCATGGTGATTTATGTCCTACTCATGCTTGCACTCAATGTTAGTTAATCTCAATGCATTTTGATGTCTGTTGTCGCTCTCTAGTTGGCCGCTTCCCAGTCTTTTGCTAGCCTTCACTTGTACTAAGCTGGAATACTGCTTGTGCATCCACTTCCATAAACCCAAAGTTGTTCCATATGAGTCCACCATACTTACCTATATGCGGTATCTACCTGCCATTCCAAGTAAATTTGCATGTGCCACTCTCTAAACCTTCAAGAAATAATCTGTTTTGCATGCCCGAACCGCTCATGTGGTGACAGGGGGCTATCAGTATCTTCCATGCTAGGCGTGTTATCATCGATATGTGTTTATTCACTATCATTCACGAGAAAGGGGCCGGTAATTGGAATTCCCAGTTCCATGCTCAAATCGAAAAGATAATTGCAAACAAAACTCCCCCAAGATTGATGTTGGTATGGACGGCACCCGATTATTCGGCTAGTCGTGGAGTGTGATTGATTGGTGGTGGGGGAGTCAAAACTTTACTTTTCTGTTTGGGAACCGCCTATAGCATGTGTAGCATGGAAGATGTTGAGAACTCTTGGTCATTGCATTGACAATGAAAGCATGCCACCCAAAATTATTATCTCTGTTTTCAAAGCTTGAGCTCTGGCACCTCTGCAAATCAATGCTTCCCTCTGCGAAGGGCCTGTCTATTTATGTTCCTGTTGAGTCATCCTCCTCTTATAAAAGCACCAATTAGAGAGCACCTCTGTCATTTTTATGCTTTGCTTTTAACTGTGATTGAGTATGACTGTGACTGGATCTTCTTTGCCATGAATTACAATGTTTAGTCAGCCCTTGGTCTTTGAAGGTGCTCTGCATTTATGTTTTGCGGTCTCAGAAAGAGCTAGCGAGATACCATCTGTTCGTACTGCTTCATGATTGTTTTGATTGAAGTGTTGACATTTGAGACTTATTATTATTTGCTCGCTAGTTGATTATGCCATTGCTATGAGTTACCGTGAGACCTAGATGTCATTTGCTTATGTGGTTTGCTTGTGATCTTGTTGAAACTCTGGATATGAGTTAGACATAGTTGCAACAACAAGATCAAACAGAGTTCGTCAAAGTTTTTCTTTTGTCTCTTTCAGTTTGTCAACTGAATTGCTTGAGGACAAGCAATGCTTTAAGCTTGGGGGAGTTGATACGTCTCCGTCGTATATACTTTTCCGAACTCTTTTGCCCTTGTTTTGGACTCTAATTTGCATGATTTGAATGGAACTAATCCGGACTAACGCTGTTTTCAGCAAAATTGCCATGGTGTTGTTTTTGCACAGAAATAGAAGTTCTCGGAATGACCTGAAAATTTACGGAGAATTTTTCTGGAATTTATGAAAAATACTGGCGCAAGAATCAGCGAAGGGAGTGGAGCCGTGAGCCCACAAGCCCACCAGGCGCGGGCCCCCGTGGCCGCGCCTGGGAGGCTTGTGGAGCCCACGACGCTCCACTGCCTCCAAATCCAGCTCTATTTAGTCCGTCTCGCCCGGAAAAAAATCAAGGAGAAGAGTTCATCGCGTTTTACGATACGGATGCGCCGCCACCTCCTGTTCTTCATCTGGAGGGCAGATCTGGAGTCCGTTTTGGGCTCTGGAGAGGGGAAATCGTCGCCATCGTCATCATCAACCTTCCTTCATCGCCAATTCCATGATGCTATTCACCGTTCGTGAGTAATCTCATTGTAGGCTTGCTGGACGGTGATGGGTTGGATGAGATCTATCATGTAATCGAGTTAGTTTTGACGGGGATTGATCCCTAGTATCCACTATGTTCTGAGATTGATGTTGCTACTACTTTGCCATGCTTAATGCTTGTCACTAGGGCCCGAGTGCCATGATTTCAGATCTGAACCTATTATGTTGTCGCCAATATATGTGTGTTTTAGATCCTATCTTGCAAGTTATAGTCACCTACTATGTGTTATGACCCAGCAACCCCGGAGTGACAATAGCCGGAACCACTCCCGGAGATGACCATAGTATGAGGAGTTCATGTATTCACCAAGTGTTAATGCGTTGGTCCGGTTCTTTAATAAAAGGAGAACCTTAATATCCTGTAGTTTCTATTAGGACCCCGCTGCCACGGGAGGGATGGACAATAGATGTCATGCAAGTTCTTTTCCCTAAGCACGTATGACTACATACGGAATACATGCCTACATTAGATTGACGAACTGGAGCTAGTTACTTATCTCTCCATGTTATAACTGTTACATGATGAATCACATCTGGCATAATCATCCATCACCGAATGCCTACGAGTCTTTTACTACTGGTCCTTGCTACGTTACTCTGTTGCTACTGCTGTTACTCTGCTGCTACTGGTTACTGTTGCGACTGCTGCTATCATACTACTTTGCTACCGATACTCTGCTGTAGATACTTAATCTTTCAGGTGTGGTTGAATTGACAACTCAACTGCTAATACTTGAGAATATTCTTTGGCTTCCCCTTGAGTCGAATCAATAAATTTGGGTTGAATACTCTACCCTCGAAAACTGTTGCGATCCCCTATACTTGTGGGTTATTAGTTAGCATTGATAATAACAGTATATACTTTCTTTTCATCTAAATAAGCATACTTGAGCATATTGGGAAGAGGTTTAAGAGCAAACATCGGGTCTTCTTTTGGTTTCTATAGAATTCACAAAGGCTCAACCGTAAGGTTGTGCTTCAGGATAGCAGGTTGTCTCAATAATATGTCGTCTAGCTCATTCCTTTCCTTCATATGCATATAATTCTCGTGGTCCTCCAAAAATTGCTGCAAAGGATCGTTAGGAGGAATAGCAATAGAAGCAATCTCTTCAATAATTTTATCATTACTAGGCAAGTAAGTACCACGAGTTTGCTTCTAGAATTTAGAAAAGTTAAATTCATATGGCTCACCATTGAATTCAACAGATACTTTTCCTTTCCTACAATCTATAATAGCTCCACAAGTTTTGAGAAAAGGCCTACCAAAGATAATAGGGCAAAAACTATCTTGCACTGAACCGAGTACTAGAAAGTCGGTAGGATATTTTACCTTTCCACATAGGACATCAACATCTCGCACAATTCCAATATGAGAGATAGTTTTCTTTGTTTGCAAGATGAATAGTAACATCAACTTCTTCAATTTCACATGGTAGGATCTCATTCATGATCTCTTGATAAAGTGAAAAAGGAATAGCACTAGCACTGGATCCCAAGTCACATAGCCTGTAATAATTATGATCTCCTATTTTAACAGATACAACTGGAGTACCTGAAATAGGGCCTTTATTCTTGGTTGTAACAAGGTTAGCGGAAACAACACAAAAATTTATATTGGAATCCTCAATATTACTAGTAACAAGATCCTTGACTAATGCAACTTGAGGATTGACCTTAATCAGGTCCTCATGCTCATCAATCGTTCTTCCACTTTTATTCAGTATGCCTGTGACAAAAGAATGCTCCCTCATTCCTGTGGGGAAAAGGGGGCTTTTCATGTAAAACTGCAGGCAAGATAGGGTCAGCAATATTGATATCAACATGTAGTTCCTTAAAAGGTTTATGGTGCTGATCCTCCTTCTTCCTAGAGGAATAAATATGAGAGGCAAAGTCTTTGCAAAAATCAATTAGAAGATGGGAATCAAGACCAATCTTATCACAAAAGGTATTGAAGTAATCAATTTTCACATAGCTCTCAATGTAATCATGCTCATAATTTATAACGGGTTCAATACCTTTATCAATCTCCCAATCTTTAGTGTTCTTATGGATCCTTTCAATAAGATCCCACCTAGCTTCAGTGCTTTTGTTGGAGAATGCCCCATTAGAGGAGGCGTCAAGCATCTCTTTTATCTTGACGAGAAAGCCTTGCATAAAAATTTGTAAGAATGATTTCCTTGGGGAGCTCATGATTGGGACATTTGAGCATTAGGGACTTCAATCTCCCCCAAGCTTGAGCGATGATTTCTCCGTCATGAGAACAAAAGTTATAAATATAGTTCCTGTCTCGATGTATTTCATGAAGAGGATAAAACTTGGCATAAAAGAGAGGCATACGATCTTGCTAATTTAGCAAATGAGAGTTATCAAGAAGCCTATACCAATCCAAAGACTTATCATTTAATGATAGATAGAATAGATTTCTCATAACAAAATCCATCGATATACCTGCAAGCTTAAATAAGGAGCAAAGTTGTGAAAGATATAACAAGTGTTCGCCTGGATGTCTATCTCCCGCATATCGATTAGCCAAGACACAATCAATAATACCATTTGGTATTTTAAAGGGCACAATTTCCATAGGTGGGGGAGGATTCTCCACCACAATAGTGGTGGGGTGGTTCCCCACAAGCAACAAACCAAGAGTAGAGTTGTCCATAGGGACAAAAAGCGGAAACATCAAAATAAACATGGCACGTACAGCGTAAAGGTTTCCTTACCAATTTCACTTACCAATTGCGCTACACTCCCCGACAACGTCGCTAGAAAATGGTCATGATGACCCACAAGTGTAGGGGATCTATCGTAGCCTTTTCGATAAGTAAGAGTGTCGAACCCAACGAGGAGCAGAAGGCACTGACAAGCGATCTTGAGCAAGGAATGATAACTTTTTATGGGTTCTCTGGTATAAGCAACAAGGAAATAAATGCAGGGAAAGTAAAGGGTGCTGAGGTGCAACAAGTGGCCCAATCCTTTTGAACACAAAGGATAAGCCGGGGGACTAAACTTACAAAGACTAAGGCATCCTTGAGGACACACGGGAGAGATAGTCAAGTGCTTTCGCCATATTCCGTCTAGTACTATGTTTTGTATTGATAAGTGTTATGTGGGTGGATCTTTGCTAGTGCATTGTCTAGGCTAAGATAAGTACACTCTTATGGTTAAACCCCTTGCAAGCATCCGCAAATACAAGAGAGAAATTAAGGCAAAGCCTAACCATAACAATAAACTTTAGGATCCAACACTACCTCATGCAAAAGTATGCGAACTGGGGTTCAGGTTTCTGTCACTCCGGCAACCCATCATAAGCATTCTTTATACACAATGCATTCCCCTAGGTCCTTAAAAATGCGAAGTGTTATGTAGTCGATGTTAAAGAATAACACCATAACTTAAATATCAATCAACACATATTACTTCAACATCATATGACTACTATCAACTAGACTTCACCCATGTCCTCAAGAACTAAAGGAACTACTCACAAGACATAAAAGAGGTCATGATCATAGGGGATGAAAATATGATAAACAATCTGGTCATAACAATAATTCTCCAACAAAATTCAATAGCATTCACCACAAAAGAGTAATCAACACCAGTAGAGTAAAGGGGATGAATAGTGCAAGGTACAACTCGGATTGCAATGGTAAAGTGAGATGGAGTGAAGATGGAGATGGTGGTGGTGATGATGATCTCGATGATGCCCGTGACGATGGTGATGACGATAAAGACGATCTCCCCCTCCGGGAGGAGTTCTCCCCGGCGGAATCTGCCCGTCGGAAAGGTCTTTTCTTCTCTGTAGGTTTCCACCGTGGAGCGGTGGCGCAACTCCGGAAACTCTTATCTCCTTAGGGTTTTTAGATCATGAGGGTCATATAGGCCAAGGGGGGCACCGGAGGTGGGACCCATCGCCCAGGCGGCCACCTAGCACGGCCTAGGAGGGGCCGCGCCACTAGGGCACCTGGGTGCATGGTGGCCCCCCTCCGGCCCTTCTTCGGCCTGTCTTCGTGATTTATTCGGAAACTTCTTCCCCGTAAATTTCAGCTTGTTTGGAGATGTTCTGATATGGCAACTCTTCATGTTCTTTTCTCCACTGAATCCTGCGTCTGCTGTCTCGACACCGAAAAGTTGTAAACTATGTAAAATAAGCCAAAACACTATAAGAACAACATCATATTGTGAAATATATCAATGAATAGAGACAAATTATAATACAAAATAGTGATGTATTTTGGACGTATCATGACCCAAGGGTGTTATTAAAGTCAGCGGTAACACTAAGCGATCCCTCCGAATTGAGGAACACATTGCGGTTTGGCAACCGAAGTACATGCCATGGATATGACTCCGAGGGAAAAGCTAACCATCAAGGATATAAACAGGCTTGCGCCCCGCCGCAATTACTTATCATGCCAGCTAAATAGGGACACAATCCCCATAGGAGCACCTTGCCTCCAGCAAAGTATGTACCTCGAAGACACAATTTTTCTCTCAAGATACCATGGGCAACTATGTGGATTAATAATATACAACTTATTTTTGGGTAAACCAAACCATGGCTAATATAGTCTTCGGACACATATAGGTACCGTTAAGGACCGATCTTTTCATTAAGCAAACCTATACATAGGTGGCTTCTCAAGACCGCCATTGTTTAAAAGGAGTTGTCTATTGAAGTTCTCCCCTTTCGAGGAGTATTCCCTGAGGAGTGAAGGCGTAGACGTGCAGCAGGGTGTTTATATCAACAGTAAGCCAGTTATATCAAACCCTGTGCAAACCTCTACTCTGCAAACCTTTTTACACACACACACACATATATACAACCTCTTAGTGAGTTTGAATTATACGATTAATTTTCTTGGAAATAAGGAACGCTATTTGTGATTTACGAGCTTCGCAATGTCTTTTGCCTCCTGCTTTTTTCGAACTGTTTTTCGAACACCAACACAAGCCTGTCTTCATGCACATCTTAGATTTTGGCTAAATTGACAGGTGGTTTGTCCGTCATGACCACCCTACTAACAATCACAATACTATTGGGCAATTTCAGATGTGCGGAGTTGTGGATTCGCATTATATGCATTGGTTCCGAATTACATCTTTGGTCAAAAGTTGGGTTTCCCTGCTGCTGTGTTCGCTCATTTACATTCCACCAGTTTGGCTAAAAGGGTAAAGGGAGAACCACTACGATTGTATTTCCAGCTAGTCTGGTTAAGTACCTCAGTGGATAAATCCAAAAACTGACCGACATGATAAGCGAGCAATGGTCTGCGATCGGAAGACAAGTGTTAAACTAAGAACCACCGTGGTTTCATCGTGTTCTGCGAAAGGTTTGAAATCATTCGCACCAAGTGATTATAGGTTTTTACACCATGGCATAAGCAAAACATTGCAATTTACAAAGGGTTCTTCTTAGTATCCACAGTTAAGAACTTATGGTTAAATGAAAGCGTTGAAGCCGAATAGTCCATTTGCCTACTTTTCTCCCACATTACCACCTTAGGGTGCCAATATGTTGGCTAAGGATAACAATGTGGAAGTTGAAAACACCCCAGCTAGTATCTGGCGGGGGGCTGAAGCCGCCGACTGGAAACATTCAATATCAAAACAACCAAAACATGAGTTGCAATTAAAAAGACATGGTGTGCCATGCAAAAAATCAAAGGGAATTGTATTATACAACCACTCTTTTAGGATAGGAGGAGCATTGTGCTTCTACTGCTCGGGCACCTTCCATGATAGTGGAGAAATATAGCTCGGGCATTTGTGCTCCTTCCCTGGCGGCGGAGGCACGGTGGCCATCTTCACAGGCTCTACCTTTGGAAAACGCATCATTATCCTTGCAAAGGCCATCTGAGCTCCCTCGATGCAGATGGCGCAACGATTTGAGGCGCAACGATAATCAACTTTTGCACCAGGCCGAAGTAACTGCTGGACATCGGCTAAGTCGGCCATAGCATGATGCACATGTCTTTCATGGCCGGCTCGGTCATCTTATGCAGCTCCATCAGTTGTTTCAACTGATCGGAAATAAGAAGAGGATGATCTGGAGTTTGGAATTGTGCCTAGAATATCCTTTGCTGCAATGCGCCCTCCTGGGAAGCATAATACTTCCCAGCTTCCGCCACACTCTTTGGGAGATCTGCAATCGCACATGAAGAATTTCACACTTGAGTAAGCAATGCAAATCTTCGTCCGCCAAATGTACATTATAGTAAATATCGCTTACCATCTGCAATTTGCTTGATCTGATGGACCTCTTTCCGAAGATTGTGTGCCTCCTTCTGTGTTTCTTGGAGTGTGATACGTTTCAAACATATCTATAATTTTTGATGGTTTCATGCTGTTATCTTGTCTTCTTTGGATGTTTTATGTACCTTTTATATCCTTTTTGGGACTAACTTATTAATTCAGTGCCAAGTGCCAGTTCCTATTTTTTCTGTGTTTTTGACTCTTTTCAGATCTCATTTTGGAACGGAGTCCAAACGGAATAAAAACCCCGAAATGATTTTTTCCCGAACGGAAGAAGATCAGGGGGCCTCTGGGCCAAGCCAGGTGGGCTCGAGGGAGCCCACAAGCTCCCACTCCGCCACCACGGGTGAGGCGGCGGTGTCAGGGCTTGTGGCCTCCCTGGCCACCCCCTGACCTAGATCCTTGGCCTATATATTCCCAAATATTCAGCAAAAAATCAGGGGAGCCTCGAAAATAATTTTCCACCGCCGCAAGCTTCCGTTTCCGCGAGATCTCATCTGGAGACCCTTCCCGGCGCCCTGCCGGAGGGGACTTTGGAGTTGGAGGGCTTCTTCATCATCATCATCGCCCCTCCAATGACTCGTGAGTAGTTCACTTCAGACCTACGGGTCCGTAGTTAGTAGCTAGATGGCTTCTTCTCTCTCTTGGATCTTCAATACAAAGTTCTCCATGATCTTCAGGGAGATCCTAATGACATTCCACTATCTTCTTTGATTGAGAGTAGCAACGCTAGTTTGGACGTGAATTTTGTTGGTAGGAACAATTTTGGCAACAACAATGCTTTTAGAGGAAACTATGTTCCTAGGACTTTTCCTAGTAACTCCTCTAACAATTATGGCAATTCCTATGGCAACACTTATGGAAATCACAACAAATTACCCTCTGATCTAGAGAGTAATATCAAAGAGTTCACCAACTCTCAAAAAAATTTCAATGCGTCCATAGAGGAAAAACTACTCAAAATAGACGATTTGGCTAAGAGCGTTGATAGGATGTCTTGTGATATTGATGCTTTGAAAGTTAGATGCGCTCCTCCCAAGGTCAACTTGGATGAAACTTTGAAAGCTATGCGTATCTCCATGAATGAGAGCAAAGAAAGAACCGCCCAAATTCGCGCTAGACATGAATGGTTTAAAAGGGTGCGTTCTAGTGATGCAAATCACGAAGATCTTAAAGTGCTTGGTCTGTCTCCTCTTGAATCTTTGTTTTCGCGAGTCAAACCTATTTATGGAGGGGCTGGATATGAATCCACTTTGGTTGAAAAACGCCCCAATGATTCGAAGTCCACCTATCCTGATGATAAAGGTGTGGAGAGTGGAGTAGAAGAAGTCAAAATTTTGGGTAGTAATGAAACTCCCACTTTGGATTTCAAGGAATTCAATTATGATAATTGCTCCTTGTTTGAATGCATTTCTTTGATGCAATCCATTGCAAACTCTCCACACGCTTATAGCCAAAGCAAAGCCTTTACCGCGCATATCGTAGATGCTATGATGAAATCTCTTGAAGAGAAGCTCGAACTAGAAGTCTCTATACCTAGAAAACTTCATGATGAGTGGGAACCTACTATCAAAATCAAGATAAAAAACTATGAGTGCAAAGCTTTGTGTGATTTGGGTGCTAGTGTTTCCGCGATTCCAAAGTCTTTATGTGATATTCTTGGTTTCCATGAGATTGAAGAGTGTTCTCTTAATTTGCATCTTGCGGATTCTACTGTCAAGAAACCCATGGGAAGGATCGATGATGTTCTTATTGTTGCAAATAAGAACTATGTACCCGTGGATTTCATTATACTTGATAGAGATTGCAATCCTTCATGTCCCATTATTCTTGGTAGACATTTCCTAAAGACTATTGGTGCTATCATCGATATGAAGAAAGGGAATATTAGATTTCAATTTCCTTTAAAGAAGGGCATGGAGCAATTTCCTAGAAAGAAAATAAGATTGCCTTACGAATCTATGATGAGGGCTACTTATGGTTTGAGCACCAAAGATGACTATACGTGATTCCATCACTTTTCGCCTAGCTAAGGGCGTTAAACAAAAGCGCTTGTTGGGAGGCAACCCAACGAATTTATCCGTTTTCTTTCTGTTTTATGTTTTCCACACTTTCATAATTCTGTTATGATTGTGTTTTTTGTGTTTCTTTTTGCGTTTGTGCCAAGCAAAACCGTTATGATTAGTCTTGGGGATGATCGTTTGGTCATGCTGGAAAAGACAGAAACTTTCTGCTCACGAAAAGAATTTTCATTTTTTTTCTGTAAGAATTTTTGAGTTAATTCTTTTTGCTGCTGATTTCTACGCAAAGTCTTCAGACTTTCGTAATTTTTCAGAATTTGTTAAGTACCAGAGGTATACGTAATATACAGATTGCTACAGACTGGTCTGCTGTTAACAGATTCTGTTTTTGTTGTGTTGTTTGCTTATTTTGATGAAACTATGGATAGTATCGGGGGGGGGGGGGTATTAGCCATGAAGATTGAAAGTACTGTAACCCAACATCAGCACAAGTAGAATTTAAGTTTGCTACAGTACCTAAGGAAGTGGTGGTTTGCTTTCTTGTACTAATGTTATCACAAGTTTCTGTTTAAGTTTCGTGTTGTGAAGTTTTCAAGTTTTGGGTGAAGTTCTTATGGACAAAAAGATAAAGAGTGGCAAGAGCTAAAGCTTGGGGATGCCCAAGGCACCCGAAGAGATTCAAGGATGCCGTAAAAGCCTAAGCTTAGGGATGCCCCGGGAAGGCATCCCCTCTCTCATCTTCAATCCATCGGTAACGTTACTTGGGGCTATATTTTTATTCACTACATGTTAGGCGTTTTTGTTTGGAGCGCCTTGTATCGTAGGAGTCTTTTATTTTTGTTGTGTCACAATCATCCTTGCTGCACACCTAGAGAGAGAGACATGCACTCACCGTGATTTTGTCGAGCTTCACTTATATCCTTTGGTAGACAATTCAGCTCACATGTGCTTCACTTATATCTTTTGAGCTAGATACTTTTGCTCTATGTGCTTCACTTATATCTTTTATAGCACATCAGTGCGTCTCTTGGTAGTTGATCTATGCTTTGAAAGTAGTCTCAAAAGGGGTAGTTATCCAAAGGGATACAAAAACTTCCACCTTCATGTGCATTGAATAGTTAGAGAAGTTTGAGTCATCTCATTTAGTTTTGAGTTGTGGTTATGGTAATATTGAAGTCATGCTAGTAAGGTGTTGTGGATCTAGAAATACTTGTGTTGAAGTTAGTGATTCCCGTAGCATGCACGTATGGTGAACCACTATGTGATGAAATCTGAGCATGATTAGTATATTGATTGTCATCCTTTGCGTGGCGGTCGGGATCGCGCGATGGTTTATATCTACCAACCCTTCCCCTAAGATTATGCGTTGAATGCTTTGTTTCGATTACTAATAAAACTTTTGCAACAAGTATATGAGTTCTTCATGACTAATGGTGAGTCCATGGTTTAGATGCACTTTCACCTTCCACCATCACTATCTTCTTAGTGCCGTGCAACTTTCGCCGGTGCACAAAACCCACCATTAGCCTCCCTCAAAACAGCTACCATACCTACCTACCATGACTTTTTCAAAGTCATTCCGAGATATATTGCCATGCAACTACCACCATGACATGTGCCACCACGTCTACATTGCCATTGCATGATCGTAAGATAGCTAGCATGATGTTTCCATTGATGTCTATGCCATGCTAGATCATTGCCACGGTACACTACCGAAGGCATTCCATATAGAGTCATAGTTGCTCTAAGTTTTGAGTTGAAAGTCTGATGATCATCATTAATGGAGCATTGTCCCATGTTAGGAAATAAAAGAGGCCAAAGAAGCCCACCAAAAAAAAGAGGCCAAAGAGCCCACCAAAAAAAATGAGAGAAAAAGAGAGAAGGGACAATGCTACCACTTTTTCCACACTTGTGCATATTAAGCACCATGATCTTCATGATTGAGAGTATCTCGTTTTGTCACCACCATATAGCTAGTGGGAAATTTTCATTATATAACTTGGCTTGTATATTCCAATGACAGGCTTCCTCAGAATTGCCTTAGGTCTTCGTGAGCAAGCAAGTTGGATGCACACCCACTAGTTTTCTTTAAGAGCTTTCACTTATTCTTAGCTCTAGTGCATCATTTGTATGGCATTCCCTACTCATTCACATTGATATCTATTGATGAGCATCTCCACAGCTCATTGATATGCCTAGTTAATGTGACTATCTTCTCCTTTTTGTCTTGCAACCTCCACCTTATTCCACACCATCTATAGTACTATAACCATGGCTCATACTCATGTATTGCGTGAGAGTTGAAAAGGTTTGAGAAAGTAAAGGTGTGAAACAATTACTTGGCCAATATTGGGGTTGTGCATGATTTAAATTCATTGTGCAATGATGATAGAGCATAGCCAGACTATATGCTTTTGTAGGGATAAATTTCTCTTGGCCTTGTTATTTTGAAAGTTCTTGATTACCTTGCTAGTTTGCTTGAATTATTATTGTTTCCACGTCAATAGCAAACTATTGTTTTGAATATAATGGATCTGAACATTCACGTCACATAAGAGGAATTACAAAGGACATCTATGCTAGGTAGCATGAAAGCATCAAAAATTCATTCTTTATCACTTCCCTACTAAAGGACGAGCAAGAGTTAAGCTTGGGGATGCTTGATACGTCTCAAACGTATCTATAATTTTTGATGGTTTCATGCTGTTATCTTGTCTTCTTTGGATGTTTTATGTACCTTTTGTATATTTTTTGGGACTAACTTATTAATTCAGTGCCAAGTGCCAGTTCCTTTTTTTTTCTGTGTTTTTGACTCTTTACAGATCTGATTTTGGAACGGAGTCCAAACGGAATAAAAACCCCGAAATTATTTTTTCCCGAACGGAAGAAGATCAGGGGGCCTCTGGGCCAAGCCAGGTGGGCTCCAGGGAGCCCACAAGCTCCCACTCCGCCACCAGGGGGGAGGCGGCGGTGTCAGGGCTTGTGGCCTCCCTCGCCGCCCCCTCACCTAGATCCTTGGCCTATATATTCCCAAATATTCTGCAAAAAATCAGGGGAGCCTCGAAAATACTTTTCCACCGCCGCAAGCTTCCGTTTCCGCGAGATCTCATCTGGAGACCCTTCCCGGCGCCCTGCCGGAGGGGACTTTGGAGTTGGAGGGCTTCTTCATCATCATCATCGCCCCTCCAATGACTCGTGAGTAGTTCACTTCAGACATACGGGTCCGTAGTTAGTAGCTAGATGGCTTCTTCTCTCTCTTGGATCTTCAATACAAAGTTCTCCATGATCTTCAGGGAGATCTATCCTATGTAATCTTCTTTGGCGGTGTGTTTGTCGAGATCCGATGAATTGTGGATTTGTGATCAGATTATCTATGATATATATTTGAGTCTTTGCTGATTTCTTATATGCATGATTTGATATCCTTGTAAGTCTCTCCGAGTCTTGGGTTTTGTTTGGCCAACTAGATCTATGATTCTTGCAATGGGAGAAGTGCTTGGTTTTGGGTTCTACCATGTGGTGACCTTTCCCAGTGACAGTAGGGGCAGCAAGGCACACATCAAGTAGTTGCCATCAAGGGTAAAAAGATGGGTTTTTATCATTGGTTTGAGATTATCCCTCTACATCATGTCATCTTGCTTAAGGCGTTACTCTGTTCTTATGGACTTAATACACTAGATGCATGCTGGATAGCGGTCGACGTGTGGGGTAATAGTAGTAGATGCAGAAAGTATCAGTCTACTTATTTTGGACGTGATGCCTATAGACATAATCATTGCATAGATATCGTCACGACTTTGCGCGGTTCTATCAATTGCTCGACAGTAATTTGTTCACCCACCGTCAACTTGCTTTCATGACAGAAGCCACTAGTAAACACTACGGCCCCCGGGTCTATTCACATCCATCGTTTACACCTCCGCTTTTACTTTGCTTTGTTACTTTTTTGCTTTCAGTTCTCACTTGGCAAACAATCTATAAGGGATTGACAACCCCTTCATAGCGTTGGGAGCAAGCTTTTGTGTTTGTGCAATGATCTTGAGATACTCCTCCACTGGATTGATACCTTGGTTCTCAAACTGAGGGAAATACTTACCAACTCTATGCTACATCACCCTTTCCGCTCCGAGGGAACACCAACGCAAGGCTCCAAGGACACGGGGGAAATCCTTTGCATACTTGCCTTGGAAGTCCCTTAAGGCGTAGCCGCAGCAGAAGGATCAAGCCAAGTATTCTCCCGTTGACGTGCCTATTGTTGGCGCCATTAGAAGGTCTTTCGTTGCAGTAGCAGAGTGCGGCGGTCATCGATGTCAGTTCAGACGTTTTTTCGTTGTCTTTCTACCCGAGGGCCTCATTTTTTGTGATGGCCTCCGTGAGCTCTTGTTGAACTTCACTAACCCGCACCTCACTTTCTCTCTAGCTGCCTTGGCCTCTGCGGCTATCGCCCTCTGCTCGACACCCTATTGCTTGGCCTTGCCCAGTTCGGCTTCAGGATGATCAACGTGAGCAGCAACGACTGTAGTAGTCATTCAGACATAATATACTTAGAAACAAAGATAGCAAACATCTCAATGAAAGAGCTAAGGTTTGCAAACTTACTTGGGGCATCTTCAAAATGCTTGTTGACTTAGCCTTGCCCAGTTCGGCTTTAGGCCGATCAACGTGAGCAGCAACGGCTGTAGTAGTCATTCAGACATAATATACTTAGCAACAAAGATAGCAAACATCTCAATGAAAGAGCTAAGGTTTGCAAACTTACTTGGGGCATCTTCAAAATGCTTGTTGATGCATTACAACTCCTCTTTGGAAACCTTCTATTTCCGATTCATTTTCGCCAATTCCAGGGAGTTGGAGGCTGCGGTTAATGTATATGCCCGAAGAAGAGCATTTTTTAAACTTTTGTAGTTCTCAGATTTTTTTTGAAATCCTCCGCGAGGGTGTTTATTATCAAGCCACCACAGCCTTGGGGGCTACACACAAGTTCTTCTTGAACTATCAACTTCTAATACTTGGCTCACCACAAGATAATTTTTTCCTATAATATTAGGTAGACCCTTCTTGAATACTGTCAATGCTCAAATAGATTGCAAAAAGGGAACCGTAAGTGTTAATTTTGGTGGTATGTCTCATGAGTTTCATTTCTCAAAGTTTATTAAGCAAATCCATGATAAAGAATTTCCTAGTAAGGTTGAAGTAATTGATCTTGCTTATATTGCCATTCCTCCTATGTATCCATTAGAACAATATTTGCTAGACCATGAAAATGATATGCATATCCATGAAATAAATGAAATAGATAATATGTTCTTGAGCAAAAACCTATCCTTAAACACAACTTGTTGAAACTCTAGGAGGTTTTCCTCCACCCAAAGGTGATCCTGTGTTTGAATTAAAGGAATTGCCTAACACTTTGAAATATGTTTATCTTGATGAAAATAAGATATATCCTATTATTATCAGTGCTAACCTTACAGAGCATGAAGAAGAAAGATTATTAAAAACTTTAAGGAAGCACCGAGCTGCTATTGGGTATACTCTTGATGATCTTAAGGGCATTAGTCCCACCGTCTATCAGCACAATATTAATATGGAACCATATGCTAAACCCGTTGTTGATCACCAACGAAGATTGAATCCCAAAATGAAAGAAGTGGCGAGAAATGAAACAGTAAAGCATGTAGAAGCAGGTATAATTTATCCCATAGCTGATAGTAGATGGGTAAGTCCCGTTCATTGTGTTCCTAAGAAAGGAGGTATTACTATTGTTCCTAATGATAAAAATGAACTCATTCCACAAAGAATTGTCACTGGCTATAGAATGGTAATTGATTTTAAAAAATTAAAAAGCTACTAGAAAAGATCATTATCCTTTACCGTTCATAGACCAAATGCTAGAAAGATTGTCGAAGCACACACATTTTTGCTTTCTAGATGGTTATTTTGGTTTCTCTCAAATACCTGTGTCACTACCTGATCAAGAGAAAACCACCTTTACTTGTCCTTTTGGAACCTATGCTTATAGACTTACGCCTTTTGGATTATGCAATGCACCTGCTACCTTTCAAAGATGTATGACTCCTATATTTTGTGATTTTTGTGAGAAGATTGTTGAGGTCTTCATGGATGATTTTTCTGTTTACGGAACTTCTTTTGATGATTGCTTAAGCAACCTTGATCGAGTTTTGCAGAGATGTGAGGAAACTAATCTTGTCTTGAATTGGGAGAAGTGCCACTTTATGGTAAATGAAGGTATTGTCTTTGGTGATAATATTTCCGAACGGTGTATTGAGCTGGATAAGGCTAAAGTTGATGCAATTGAGAAGATGCCATGCCCAAAAGATATTAAAGGTATCCATAGTTTCCTTCGTCATGCTGGTTTGTATAGGAGGTCTATTAAAGAATTTTCTAAAATTTCTAGACCTCTTACTAATTTATGACAAAAAGACGTTCCTTTTGTTTTTTATGATGGATGTGTAGAAGCCTTCAAAACACTTAAGAAAGCCTTAACTTCTACACCTATTGTTCAACCACCTACCTGGAACTTGCCTTTTGAAATTATGTGTGATCCTAGTGATTATGTTGTTGGTGTTGTTCTTGGACAAAAAGTTGATAAGAAATTAAATGCCGTTCACTATGCTAGTAAAACTCTACACAGTGCCCAGAGAAATTATGCTACCACTGAAAAAGAATTCTTAGCAGTTGTATTTGCTTCTGATAAATTCAGATCTTACATTGTTGATTCTAAAGTAATTTTTCAGAGTGATCATGTTGCTATTAAATATCTTATGGAAAATAAAGATGCTAAGACTAGACTTATTAGGTGAGTTCTCTTGCTACAAGAATTTGATTTTCATATCATTGATAGGAAAGGAGCTGAGAACCCCGTAGCTGATAACTTGTCTAGGTTAGGAAATGTTCTTGATAGCCCACTACCTATTGATGATAGCTTTCTCGATGAATAACTGGCTGTGGTCAATGTTTCTCATAGTACACCGTGGTTTGCTGATTATGCTAATTACATTGTTTCTAAATACACATCACCTAGTTTCACCTATCAACAAAATAAAAAAAATTCTTCTTTGATTTAAAACATTACTTTTGGGATGACCCACATCTTTATAAAGAGGGAGTAGATGGTATTATTAGACGTTGTATACCTGGGCATGAATAGGAACAAATCCTTCGGAAGTTTCACTCTGAGGCTTATGGAGGACACTGATACGTCTCCAACGTATCTATAATTTTTGATGGTTTCATGCTATTATCTTGTCAGACTTTGGATGTTTTGCATGCCTTTTATATATTTTTAGGACTAACTCATTAACTCAGTGCCAAGTGCCAGTTCCTGTTTTTTCCATGTTTTTGACCCCTTTCAGAGGAAATTTTGAAACGGAGTCGAAACGGAATAAAATCCCCGAAAAGAATTTTTCCGTAACGGAAGAAGATCAGGAGACTTGAGAGCCAAGGCAGGGGGACCCAGGGGCCCCACAAGCCCCCACCCCACGGCCAGGGGGGAGGCCGCAACCCACAGGCTTGTGGGCCCCTGGACACCCTTTGCCCTAGGGGTTGCGCCTATATATTCCCTAAAAATCCCAAAAAAATCAGGAGATCATCGAAAGTACTTTTCCGTTGCCACAAGCTTCTGTCTCCGCAAGATCCCATCTGGGGCACGTTCTGGTGCCCTGCCGGAGGGGGGATTCGGACACGGAGGGCTTCTTCATCAACACCATGACCTCTCCGATGATGCTTGAGTAGTTCACCATAGACCAACGGGTCCATAGCTAGTAACTAGATGGCTTCTTCTCTCTCTTGGATCTCCAATACAAAGTTCTCCATGATCTTCATGGAGATCTATCCGATGTAATCTTTGCTTGCGGTGTGTTTGTCGAGATCTGATAAATTATGGATTTATGATCAGATTATCTATGAATCTTATTTGAGTTTCTTCTGATCTCTCTTATGCATGATTTCATATCCTTGTAATTCTCTTCGAGTTGTGGGTTTTGTTTGGCCAACTAGATGTATGATTCTTGCAATGGGAAAATTGCTTGGTTTTGGGTTCATACCGTGCGGTGACCTCACCCAGTGACAGAAGGGGTAGTGAGGCATGCATCATGTTGTTGCCATCAAGGGTAAAAAGATGGGGTTTTCATCGTTGGTTTGAGATTATCCCTCTACATCATGTCATCTTGCTTAAGGCGTTACTCTGTTCGTCATGAACTCAATACACTAGATGCATGCTGGATGGCGGTCTATGCGTGGAGTAATAGTAGTAGATGCAGAAAGTATCGGTCTACTTGTCTCGGACGTGATGCCTATATGTATGATCATTGCCTTAGATATCGTCATGACTTTGCGCGGTTCTATCAATTGCTCAACAGTAATTTGTTCACCCACCGTGATATTTGCTATTTTGAGAGAAGCCTCTAGTGAACACTATGGCCCCCAGGGTCTACTCCACACCATATTTTCAGCCTTACACTTTTTACTTCGTTGCACTTTCCGCCTTGAGATCTCACTTTGCAAACAATCTTGAAGGGATTGACAACCCCTTTGAACCGTTGGGTGCAAGCTTGTTTGTGTTTGCGCAAGTACTCTGGACTTGACGAGACCCTCCTTCTGGATCAATACCTTGGTTCTCAAACTGAGGGATATACTTACTGCTACTGGGCTGCATCACCCTTTCCTCTTCAGGGGAAAAACCAACGCAAGCCGAGTCTCCGTCAATGTGTCAATTTCTGGCGCTGTTGTCTGTTGCCGTAGCAGACACCATGCGGGAGATAGAACTGCACACAAGGCATTACAATATAGATTTTATTGGCCTACTCTTTTCAAAGATGCTCATAAGTTAGTCCTCACTTGTGATGAATGTCAAAGAATTGGTAACATTAGTAGACGTCAAGAAATGCCTCTGAGTTATTCACTCGTCATTGAACCATTTGATGTTTGGGGATTTGATTATATGGGACCTATTCCTTCCTCCAAGGGGTATACACGTATTTTGGTTGCTGTTGATTATGTCACTAAATGGGTAGAAGCTATTCCAACCAATAGTGCTGATCATAACACCTTTATTAATATGCTCAAGGAAGTTATTTTCCCATGTTTTGGAGTCCCTAGATACTTAATGACTGATGGTGGTTCACATTTTATTCATGGTGCTTTTCATAAGTTGCTTGCTAGATATAATGTTTACCATAGAATTGCATCTTGCTATCATCCTGAGTCTAGTGGTCAAGTAGAATTAACCAATAGAGAAATAAAATTAATATTGCAAAAAACTATCAATAGGTCTCGAAAGAATTGTACTAAGAAATTAGATGATGCATTGTGGGCCTATAGAACAGCTAATAAAAACCCTATTGGTATGTTTCCTTATAAAATGGTATATGGGAAAGCATGCCATTTACCTCTTGAGTTAGAACATAGTGCTTATTGGGCAACTAAAGAACTCCACTATGATTTCAAACTTGCTAGTGAAAAGAGGTTATTTGATATTAGCTCATTAGATGAATGGAGAACCCAAGCTTTCGAAAATGCCAAACTACTCCAAGAAAATGTTAAAATATGGCATGACAAAAGAATCCAAAAGAGAGAATTCAAAGTTGGTGAATATGTTCTATTGTACAATTCTTGTCTTAGATTCTTTGCAGGAAAACATCTATCCAAATGGGAAGGACCATATATCATTGAAGAAGTTTATCGGTGTGTAGCTATTAAGATCAATAATCCTGAAGGCACTAAACCGAAGGTGGTCAATGGACAAAGAATAAAGCACTATATTTTAGGTACACCAATTAATGTTGAAACAAATATTATCCAAACCATGCCACCATAGGATCATATTAGGGAGACCTTCCAGAACACTTCAAAACCCTTAACAGGAAGATGTATGTGATATGGTAAGTAAACGAGCTTAGAAAAATCCATAATTTTTTTCTCGCAGTTTCATAATTTTAGAAAAAATAGGAAACTGAGAAACACATGAGAAGGCAACCAAGGTTTCCATTAGACACACGCGCTAGGCCCCCGTGGCACGATTTGATGTCTAGTGGGCCCCTCGGGTACCTTCCTGGCTCTGTTTTTCTTGTGGAGCATGTATTTCCTTGTATAAAAATTCTCTATATATATCTTCCAATGATTTGACCCTAGTACCATGGAGAAACCCTATGTTCTTGTTTCATGTTGTTTTTTGTTAGAACTATAAAGCCGGGCGTCATGTCTTCTTCCTCCTCAAACCCTCTGTTCTTATGAATATGGAGCTGAAAAAGGAGAAACCGGAAGAAACTATCAAATAGGAATTCACTTCTCCCTTTCAATCTAAGGGATGGCACGAGGAATTCACGAGCTCAGTCTTGCCAGATTCGATTAAACCTGCCAATGCTAAATTCATATCTTACAATAACTTGATAATGAGTGTTGCTTTTTCCCCTAACTGTCACCGGAAAACTACATATGGAAATAATAGAGCTCAAATAGCTAGTTAATAAGCTCAAGGAGGAAAATCGTATCATGAGGGGCATCATTGCCAAGAATTTACCATCTTCACCACCAAAGAAGGAGACTTGAGTACACGGGTATGGGCACTCCCTTTGGCTTGTGCCAAGCTTGGGGGAGGCGCCCCGGTATCGTATCACTATCACTCTTCTTTATCTTTACCAATCCTTGTTTGATCTTTAGTTATTCTGAAATCTAGTCAAATAAAAGTTCAGTTCAATCTTTTTCTTTC
Organism: Hordeum vulgare subsp. vulgare; assembly: GCF_904849725.1. NCBI lineage: Eukaryota > Viridiplantae > Streptophyta > Magnoliopsida > Poales > Poaceae > Hordeum > Hordeum vulgare. Next base: position 168,486,134 of record NC_058523.1, read on the forward strand.
GAGTGCTAGTTTCGTGATATATCTATCTATCTATCTATGTAATCGAGTGAGAGTTATATAATAAAGTCTAGTTTGAGTTTCGCTTCTTTACTTCCTTGCTGCAATACAAATAAATAAATTAATGAAAAGATCATATGCCAATCTTATAGTGAGTAGTGACATCACATGGAAAAGTATAAGTGGTAGAATTTGTTGAAGGTTGACAAACATATCATTGGTCGGTGATGCAACACATGAAAGAATTATAAGGGAAGAGAAGATTTACATGAAAATACACTATCCTTGACATCTTTTATGATTGTGAGCCCTTACTAATTATAATATCCCAAAACTGTTAATATTGGACAAGGAAGACAACGTAATGATTTATTCTTGTTCACATTCACATAGAAGTTATATTGTTATAGACCCCCTAACATGTGGTGTTTTCCCAATACCTTTGCTAGCCAAAAACTCCGCACTAAGTAGAGATACTACTTGTGCATGCAAAACCTTAAACCCAAGTCCATGTTTCAAGAGTCCACCTACCTACCTATGGATTGAGTAAGATCCTTGAAGTAAGTTGTGATCGGTGCACAAAGCAATAAAAAATGCTTCTAAACATGTTTGATCATTTAGAGTAAGGGAAATTATTTTGTGCAAGAGTAAAATTATTTTCCTATACTTCCTTTATCTTCTCTTTGGCAAGAATCATGTGGTGGGGAAAGATCTAAACATATATATCCAGCTGAATATGGGTGGCCATGTGTTATTATTGTTGACATCACCCTTGAGGTGAATATGTTGGGAGGCAACATTATAAGCCCCTATCTTACTGTGTGTTTGGTTGAAACCTTTTGCTCATATGTATGCGGTGAGTGTTAGCAATCATAGAAGACTAAATAATGGTTGAGTATGTAGAGTTGCTTAAAAGCTCCGACATGTGACCCTTCCTGAAAATATGATGAATTGTGTTGCAAAGTTGACTCAGAACATAGTTTGTTAGTTTTCAATAGAGTTTATGCTTCATACTTCAATGTTGTGATGAATTGCTACTTGTTTATAAGAAGCCTTTATAATAAAAGTTATATGATGAGAATGCTGTGATGAAGTATTTTTAAAGTTTTATTTTTTGTTATAATAATGATCATGAAGCTGCTATGTCCGTATTTTTATTGACACCTCTCTCTCAAAGCATGTGTTCATGATTTTTTCTATCGGCTTTCGCTTCAGGACAAGCGAGGTCCAAGCTTGGGGGAGTTGATACGTCCATTTTGCATCATGTTTTGTTACTGTTATTTATATTGTTTTTATGCATTTTCCACTTGGTGGAGTAGTTCTAATGTCTTCTGTCTCTCATAATATGCAAGGTTTACATCAAGTGGGAGAATGCCGGCAGATGGAATTCTGGACCAAAAGCTACGTCAGAGATACCTATTCTGCACATCTCTAGTTGGGCTGAAAATTTATGGAGATTTATTTTATAATAAATAAAAATACTTTAACGAAGAAGTGCCGTAGGGAGCACCACACGACCACTAGATACCAGGGCACACCAGGCACCTCTGGCACGGGCTAATGTCTAGTGGCCCACCTGGCCAACCTTTGGTGCCTATCTTCTGGTATTAATTCTACATCACTCTAAAAAATTAATTAGAGGGCTTTCGGGATGAAGCGTCACCGTCTCGAGGCGGAACCTGGGCATGGGCACTTTTGCCCTCCGGCGGAGCGATTCTGCCGGAGGAAGTACCCTCCTGGAGGGGGAAATCGAGGCCATCGTCATCACCAACAACCCTCTCATCTTGGGGAGGCCAATCTCCACCAACATCTTCATCAGCACCATATCCTCACAAAACCCTAGTTCATGTCTTGTACTCAATCTTGTACCGGAACCTCGGATTGGTACCTAGGGTTTGTCTAGTAGTGTTAATTACATCTTGTAGTTGATGCTTTAGGGTTTATTTGGTGGAAGATCATATGTTCAGATTCATTATGCTATATAATACCTCTCTGATCATGAACATATTTATCACCTGTGAGTAGTTACTTTTGTTCTCGAGGCCACTGGAGAAATCATGTTGCAAGTAGTCATGTGAAGTTTATATTTGTTCGTTATTTTGATGATACGAATGTTTTGATTCCCTTAGTGGTGTTATGAGAATGTCGACTACATAACACTTCACCATATTTTGGGCCTAAGGGAATGCATTGTGGAGTAGTAATTAGAGGGTAGGTTGAGAGAGTGATAGAAACTTAAACCCCAGTCTATGCACTACTTCATAATGGGCTGATTTGGATCCCTATGTTTAATGCTATGGTTAGAATTTATTCTTAATACTTTTCTCGTAGTTGTGGATGCTTGCTAGAGGGTTAATCATAAGTGGGAGATTTGTTCAAGTAAGAACATCACCCAAGCACTGGTCCAGTCACATATCAAATTATCAAAATACCGAATGCGAATTAACCCAACATGACGAAAGTGACTATATGAAATTCCCGTGTGCCCTCAAGAACGCTTTGCCTATTATTTGTAATTGTTATGGCGTGTCCTTTTCCACAAAAGGATTGGGCTACCTTGCTAGACCTATTGTTACTATTGCTACTTGTCACTTGTTACAATTATCTTGCTATCAAACAACTTGTTACCACTATTTCAGTGCTTGCAAAAATTACCTTGCTAAAAACCGCTTCTCATTTACTTCCGTCCCATATTGGGTTCGACACTCTTACTTATCTAAAGGACTACGATTGACCCCCTATACTTGTGGGTCATCATGCCGCTCCGACAACTCTACTTGCAATCCGACGATCGACTATTCTTGAGAGATCGGACAAGGAGGAGACGACTCTGGACGCACCGCCCCAACTCTAATTCCATTGCACGACACTGCGCGTCTAGTGATAGCGATCCATGATCCATATCCGTAGGATGTTCTTGGTTGGTCTGTGCATACGAATTTTTTTATATTACATCTGATGCACGTATTGTATATCCCAACAGTGGTATCAGAGCCTCTGCTATAGGATTTGGTTCAGATTGGATGCATATTTGATATGTGGAGGTGGCAAATGAGATCTCTTGTCATTTAGGAGATCGACTATGTGCACGGTCGATGAGATCAACTGCACATCGGGATTCTTGAGGCCATGTTTTTTGTCAATCTGAATCGCTGAGGTCGTGACACAACCTACCCCTACCGGTCGGTTTGCGCCATTGGGGTTAACAGTGGAACATAAATCTGAATTAGATTCGCGGTGATCCATGGGAGTGGTCAAATCAGAAAATTCGGCGTGATCGTAGTATAGATTCGATATGTGATTTTTGAAAACGTCAGGAGCTGCCCACCCCCGCAAGGGGCGCCTCCCCTTTGAACACCGCACGCTATCCGGCTAGCGGGACCGCCATGTGCGTAGCACCATATATTTTGTACACGATCACTCAAACTAGTAGAATGTTATTATATGCATAACTTTGTTTTACACATTTGATGTGAATAGTATGGCTCATACATATGTGATGCATGGGTGTAATTTAACATGACCCGTGTGTCATGATTGTCAACCAACACGAGCCAAAGTGTTGTCATTATAAAGTATAATGACATGTGTTTCGACTTGTGATTCTCTATAAAATTCATTACTAGTTGTAGTACTTGGAGGGCAGAGATAAAGCTCGAGGCTTTGGCATCCCGGTGTGACGAACAATATGGAGTTCCTCCCTGGTCATTGGTGTTGAGCCGACTGATACTTGTGATCTGCATTTGGTTTTCTGTGAAGAGGAATGGGTGATGCAACATAGTATGGGTAAGTATTTCCCTCAGTAGAGAAACCAGGTTTATCAAAACAATAGGAGTAACAACCAACCCCCGTCTTCATCAACCGCATACAAAGAAGGAAACACTTGCAACCAACGCCGGCAAGAGAGTTGTCAATCCTCTTGGACTCGTTCTTTGCAAGCAAGTAAATTGTGTAGATGATAGTGGATAATTGTAAATTGCAAAGTAAATAAAAAGTAATAAATTGCAACATGGTAATTATAGCGTATGTAAACTTATAAGTGAATAGACCCGGGAGCCATATTTTTCCCTAATGGCATCTCTCATGTAGAAGGCATACGGTGGGTAGACAAATTACTATTGGGCAATGGATAGAAAAGCGCATAGTTATGTGACATTCACGGCCATGATCATGTATGTATAGGCATCACATCCATAAGAAAATAGGCCGACTCCTGAGTGCACCTATTACTATTACACCACCCATCGACCGCTATCCTGCATGCATCTAGAGTATTAAGTAAGTTGGAGAATAATGACATGATGTACTAAAAAAGAACTCAATCAATATGAATTAACCCCATCATTTTATACTTACTGGCAATAATACAAATACTTATCTTGTACTCTTATGTCACTAGGATATAGAAATCCATCACACTGAACCCACTACAACGCACCCTCCCACTGAAGAAAGATCAATCTACTTGGCCAAAGCAAATCAATAGATTAGAGAGGTTTACAAACCTATAATAATCATGCAAATAAGAATCACAAAGGAATTCAGAAAAGACTCAAATCTTTTATCATCAATAATCTGAACATGAACCCACAATTCATCGGATCCCAACAAACGCACTGCATGAAAGAATTACATCGGATAGATAAAAGCATAGATGCGATCATCACTATATTGAAGATCAAGAGAGAGAGATAGCCATATAGGTACTAACTACAGACCCGTAGGTCTATGGTGAACTACTCACACATCACCATGGGAGCAGCAAGGATGATGTAGAGGCCCTCCATGATCGACCCCCTCTAATAGGGCATCGAAAAGGGCTTCAAATGGAACACGGTGGACCAGAGACTTGAGGCGGTGGAAAAAGTGTTTTGGGAGGCTCTCGTATGGTTCTGGGATATTTTAGAATTTATAGGCCAGAGAGGTACATCGGGGGCCACTCGAGGAGGGAAGCACACATCACGGCGCGATCACCCCATGGGCGTGCCCTGTTGTGTGCTCCTCCCCTTGTCCAGCCTCTAGTTCCCCCCGAAGCTTTCATGTCTTCTTTTGGTCCAGAAAAAATCATATAAAAGTTTTGTGGCAATTAGACATTGTTTGGTATTGTTAACCTGAAAAGCCAAAAACATGCACAAAACAATAACTGGCACAAGGCACTGGGTTAATAGGTTAGTGCTCAAAAATAAGATTAATTGGTATATGAACACCCTGAAAGCATCCTAGAACGATAATATTATAGCATGGTACAATAAAAAATTATAGATACGTTGGAGAAGTATCATCGGAGTGGAAGGATGTCCATAAATGAGACGTACCATTTCACATATTTATGTTCATATGTGATTGCTATTGCTTCTTGTTTCTATGCATGTTATAATTGTAGAAACACACCGTGTTAATGTCAAGCATATTACCATTTCGGATGTTGCACCTTCACACATCAAGTATGTCTCCTAGTGGGCTCACAAAATCGAGGTGCTATTAGGTGTCCTTGAACCAGAGGGTTCATGTCGGACACAAACGTGCACTGTATCAGGTTAACTTGACAAGGCTATGAAAAAAGTTTTGGGCCTTGTGGTAAACAAGGTTGGGAGCTGTCGTATAAGATACCTACCCGACCGACAAGAGTCATATAGATATACGATTAGCAAGGAGTTGCTTATCAAACAGGCAAGTTGGCTAGTAGTGATGCTAAAACTGACTCTTCGCTCGCGCTAGTCGGATCATGAATCACTCAGAGTTTGCGGGGGGATGCCGACTTCAGTGGAAGTAGTTCTGCTTAGGGCTAGAATTACTCTACATAAACATATTTCTTAGTGACTGCATATTTTATGTTGTAGATCAATGGCACCACCTGCTCAAAACAACTTTGCGTTGAAATCAATTCTGGAAAAGGATAAAAGTGAATGGAACAAACTTTACCATCTGGCATAGAAATCTGAGAATCATCCTCAAGCACAATAAAAAGGACCATGTTCTAGAGGATCCACTTCCAAAGGTACCTGCCGATAATGCTAATGCCACAACCAAGAATGCCTACCATAAATTCGTTGATGAATCGAACGAGATCGGCCGTCTCATGCTGGCTTGTATGGAGCCCAATTTGCAGCAACATTTGGAAGATGTTGGGGATTTCGATATTATGTGGAGTATATTGGGGATTTCGATATGATCGAGAGTCTCAAGAACATGTTTTAGATGCAGGCTAGGACCAAAAGGTTCAATGTCTCGTGATCCTTGATGGATTGCAAGCTGAAGGAAGGTGATCCACTCAATCGACATGTGATAAACATGATCAAGTACATGCAAGCTTTGGATTGGTTAGGCTTAACGCTCTTGGATGATCTGGTTACTGATGTAGTTTTGGGTTCTCTTCCAACTAGCTATAGGACATTCATCTTGAACTGACACATGCACGACATGGATAAGAAGCTCACTGAATTGCATGGGATGCTCAAGGTGGATCATGCATCCATTTTACATCATGATTTCCAATTGATATTTGTATTATTCTTGCTCATTATTCCACTTTATAACACAATTCTTATGCCTTCTCTCACTAAGTTTACAAGGTACATCATAAAGAGGGAAATTGCCAGAAATTGGAATTCTGGACCTAAAAACCAAGAAAAAGGCTGAAAATTCACTAGACTCCAAATGACCTCAAACTTCACAAGGAATTTATGTGGGATATATGTGAATTTATGGACCAAAAATATACTAGAGGGGGGGCACGTGTTGCTACGAAGCCAACAGGGCAGACCCTCATGGCTTGGGACCACCTCCCAGGTGTCGTGGCCTGCCTCTTCTGCTAGAAGATGGGTTTTGACCTAGAAAAAATAATAAGATACTTTCGGGACGAAGTTCCTCCATATCGAGGAGGAAACTTGGGCAGTGGCCCTTTTGCTCTCCAGCAGAGCGGTTCTGCCGGGGAAACTTCCCTCCGGGAGGGGGAAATCAAAGCTATCATCGTCACCAACGCTTCCTCCTTCGTGGGAGGATAAATCTTCATCAACATATTTACCAGCACCATCTCATCTCAAACCCTAGTTCATATCTTGCATTCAATCTTCCTCTCAAAACCTCATATAGGTAGCTGTGGGTTACTAGTACTGTTGAGTACATCTTGTAGTTGTTGCTAGTTGGTTTACTTGGTGGAAGCTAATATGTTTAGATCCTTATTCATAATTATTATACCTATGACCTTGAGCAGGGTGATGATTCATGAGTTGTTACTTTTGTTCGTGAGGACATGGGAGAAGTCTTGTTTTATGTTTTTTTGACTAGAAACTATGAGGCAATAGCCACATAGTACTTTATTCATAGCCCAAAAAACTGCAATACAAAATGTATCAGAACAAAAGAAAAAAAAAGTAAAGCTACTTTCCTATGTACACCCATACATATTCACATAATTACAGTGTACATGCCATCTAGGGAAAACAGTTAATCCAGTTCAACAACAGAGGCTTCATGCTGGCCTTGAACCTGTGAGAGAGCAATGTAATATCATGAATAAAGCTCCTCTTCGAAGCACCAAAGGCGGCCTCTCATTCATGAAATTTCTCCCATTTCTAACCAACCAAATGTTCCAAGCAGACATATAGACCACCTCTCTAAAGAAAGGATTGCCAAAACTTTTCCGTGCACAAATTGGACATTCTCTCGGAAGTCTTGTTACAATAAACATGTGTAGTTAGTACGCGTTCGATATTTTGATGATATGTATGTTGTTGCTTATCTTAGTGCCGTCATGTGAACATCGACTACATGACACTTCACCATAGTATGGGCCTAAGGGAAGGCGTTGCGGAGTAGCAAGTAAATGAAGGGTTGCTAGAGTGACACAAGCTGAAACCCTAATTTATACGTTATTTCATAAGGGGCTGATTTGGATCCACATGCTTCATGCTATGGTTAGATTTATCTTAATCCTTCTTTCGTAGTTGCATATGCTTGCGAGAGGGGGTAATCATAAGTAGGTTGCTAGTTCAAGTAAGAACATCACCAAAGCACCGGTCCACCCACATATGAAATTATCGAAGTAACGGACGCGAATCAACTCAACATGATGAAAATGTCGAGACATAAATTCCCATGTGTCCTCGGGGGCGCATTTTCTTATATATGACTGCTTTCAGGCATTTCCTGTGCTATAAAAAGGATTGGGATATCTTGCTGCACACTTGCTACTATAGTTACTTATCACTTGATACAAATTATCTTGCTACAAAACTATCTATCATTTTTACTCACATCACTTGCAAAAAATACCTTGCTAAAAACTGGTTATCATTTCCTTCTGCTCCTTGTTGGGTTCGACACTCTTACTTATAGAAAGGATGATTGCTCCCCTATACTTGTGGGTCAAGACTCTTTTCTCGCGGCGTTGCTGGGGAATGAAGCGCCTTTGGTAAGGAAACATTTTCGGTATGTGCTGAAATTTACTGTTGCTTGTTATTATGGATAATAATCCCTTAAAGTGCCTATTTGGGTATCTTCACCCTAACCATAAGTGGAAAACGTTTGCCGTCAACCTACTTAGAATTCTGAAAATATTTATTATGAGATTCCTTCGGGTATGTTAGAGAAGCTGCTAGCTAATCCTTATGGAGGAGTCGATACAACTAATCCTGATTACCACTTGATATATATAAATGAGATTCGTGCATTATTTAAGCTTAGAGGTTTATCCAGGGAGAAAGTCAAGAAGAAGGTTTTACCTTTATTTTTGGAGGTAAAAGCATTGATGTGTTACATGCTATTGGATCATATTGGGTCATGGGACCGGAATCGCTTGAAGCTAGAATTTCATCAGAAGTTTTATCCTATGCATCTATTTCATCATGAATGGAACTACATATATAATTTCTAGCCTTGTGAAGGATAAAGCATCACTCAAGCTTAAGGGAGGATTAAATCTATGATGCACACTTGTCCCAACCATGACCTCTCAAGAGAAATGGTTATACAAAACTTTTATGCTCAACTTTTTTAGGATGATCAATTAATACTTGATTCTTCTTCCACCAGTTCCTACATGAAGAGAACTACCGAATTCAAATGGGATCTTCTAGAAAGAATTAAATGCAACTTTGAAGATTGGAACTCAACAAGGTAAATATTCATGTATAAATCTTGAGTGTGGTTGTGTTAAATATTTTATGGAAATTTATATTATTCATAAGTAGAAGTTGACTCTGAGATAGTAGCTTCTTTGTGTGAATCATTTGCTACTCATGTTGATCTCCCTAAGTAGAAGTTGTTTAAATTCCATCCACCTATAGAGAAATTATTATAGGAACCCATTAAGGAAGAAACAATTGTTTACCAAGTAGATCCAGTTGTGCCTACTGCTTACATTGAGAAACCCCCTTTTCCCGTTAGGACAAAGGAACATGCTAAAGATTCAACTATGGTTAATAAAAGTAATTTGAGGACACCTAAACCTTCTGAGAAAATAAAATTAGAACCTAATATTACTATGATTTATGATCTCCGAGTTGATAATATTGATGGTCATGTCATTTAGTTATGTGATGAAGCTGCTAGAATTGCAAAACCTGTTAGAAACAAACACGATGAACTAGATAAAAATAAACTAGTTGTTGGCATGCATGTTGTTTCTGTTAAGATTGGAGATCACTGCTATAATGGCTTGTGTGACATGGGTGCTAGTGTTAGTGATATACCTTTTACCTTATATCATGAAATTATGAATGATATAGAACCCTATGAGATTGAAGATATTGATATCACTATTAACCTTGCAAACATAGACACCATTTCACCACTTGTGATTGTTAGAGATGTTGAAGTCTTGTTTGGGAAAATTATGTACCCTACTGATTTCTTAGTACTTGATTCACAACAAGTAATTTTGGTCCCATTATATTTGGTAGACCTTTCTTGAATACCGTTAATGCTGAAATTAATTGTGTTACCGAAAAGTTAAAGTAAGCTTTGGTGATGAGTCTCATGAATTTAATTTCTCTAAATTTGGTGGACAACCACTTGAGAAATAATTACTAGTAAAGATGAAATAATTGTTCTTGCATCTATTTCCGTACCTCCTATTGATCCGTTAGAACAATATCTGCTAGACCATGAGATGATATGCATATGAATGAGATAAATTAAATAGATGAAATATTCTTTAGAAGAACACCTACTCTTAAACACAACTTGCATGGTTGATGTAAGGGAGATCCCATGTTTAATCTAAAGAAATTACCCGTTACTTTGAAATATGCTTATCTTGATGAAAAGAAGATATATCCTCTTATTATTAGTGCTAACCTTTGGGAGCATGAAGAAAAGAGATTACTTAAAACTCTAAAAAAGCACACAACTCTAATACGTCTCCAATGAATTGATAATTTATGATGTATTCATGCCATATTCACCTATGTTTACAATATTTTTATATTTTTTAATCCACCTTTTGTGATTTATTTACAACTAACTCGGAGTGACATTGTTTTCAGTAGAATTATAGTGTGTTGTTTTTTGTGCAGAAAATGAAAGTTCTCGGAATCACCTGAAACTTTTTGATGATTTTTTGAAGAACATATGAGCAATGTTGGAGCAAAGAACCACCAGAGGGGAGCCAACTTTGGGCCACAAGGCAACACGGCGTGGCCGCAACCTAATGCCTTGTGGGGCCCATGTGGATCCATTTAGCGCGATTCCAATGCCAAAAAATGCCATATATATATATAGAAACCCTGAGAAATAAACAAATAACTTCCGCTTCGTTGCCGCAACTCTCTATATCGATGAAAAACTCATCCGAAGACTTTCCAGTACCCTGTTGGAGGGGGGAAATCATCTCCGATGGCCATCTTCATCATCCCGACGGAGGCCATGACAAGGAGGGAGTACTTCACCCTCGTTGCTGAGGGTATGTACCAGTAGCTATAGGTCCAATCTCTCTTTCTCTTTCTCGTGTACTTGAGAAGGCACAATATTGATGTATCACATGCTTTGTTAATATAGTTCGATCATATTGTGTTCTTCCCTTGCTATTTTGTTGTGATGAATTGAATCTTTCTCTTTGAGATATCATTATGTTGGATTGAATATTGGTGAGATCACTTGATGTATGTCTTGCATACGGATACCTGTAGTGACATTTGGGTATTATATTAATTCACTTGATATATGTTATGGCATCAACTTGCGGATTTTGGTGTCCTTGGGATCTATGCATAGAGGTTGATTACACGTTTTCATACTATGTTCTTCGATAGAAATCTTGGGGGTATTCTTTTAAGTTGATTGTGTTGGATTGAATATGATGAATCTGAAATTGTTCGATCCATGCTGTATAATCAACACACAGATACTTGAGGTGACATTGGAGTATCTAGGTGACATTAGGATTGATTGATATCTATCATGGGTGTTGTCCGAGTACGAACTCTAGGGCTGTTTCTGACACTTATAGGAATATCTCAAAATATAGATGAGAAATAAAAAACTTTGAGGTGGTTCTACGACCTACACCAGTTTCTTCTTATGTTCTCCACCAATAGGAACTTTGGAGTGATTCTTTGTTGTACGTTGAGGGATGATCATATGATTGTACTATGTTAGCATTGTTGAGAGATTGCACTAGTGAAAGTATGAACCATAGGCCTTATTTCCAAGCATTTATACAACATTTTGGTTGCTGTTTTGTACCTGCTACCTTGCTGTTTTTATATTTTCAGATTACAAAAATCTATTTATACTATCCATATTACACTTGTATCACCATCTCTTCGCTGGACTAGCGCCATTGTACTAGGTGTGTTGGGGACACAAGAGATTTATTATATTTGATTGTAGGGTTGTTAGAGAGAGATCATCTTCATCCTACACCTCCCACAGATTGATAAACCTTAGGTCATCCACTTGAGGGAAAATTTCCGGTGTCTGAGAAAACTCTGCACTTGGAGGCCAAACAAAATCTACAAGAATAAAGTCGGGTAGTAGACATCAAGCTCTTTTCTGGCGCTGTTGCCGAGGAGGTGCGTGCTTGAAGGTATATCTTTATATCTTGCAATTAAATATTTTTGTTTTTTGTTGTTCACTAGTTTGGTTGTATAAAAGGAAACTACAAAAAATGGAGTTTAGGTTGCCTCATTTGTTTCGTCTTTATAATGCCTTCCGTGAAAATGATGGTTCGGAAAATTATGCTCAATTGTTAGAGGAAGAGTTTATGAAAATGCTTAATATGAATTCCTTAAATGGTGAGCATGATATTAATATTAATTGTTAGAGGAAGGACATGGATGTCGCCTAGGGGGGGGGGGTGAATATGTCCTTTTAAAATAATTACAGTTTAGGCTTGAATAAATGCTGAATAAAACGAACGTTTAATTAGTCAAGCACAAAACCTAAAACAACTAGGCTCACCTATGTGCACTAACAACTTATGCTAACAAAGATAACCAACTAAGTGATATCAAGATATATAACAAGAAAAAATATGGCTATCAAAAAGTAAAGTGCATAAGTAAAGGGCTCGGGTAAGACATAACTGGCACATGGAGACGACGATGTATCCCGAAGTTCACACCCATGCGGATGCTAATATCCTTTGGAGTGGTGTGGTGGCACAATGCTCCCCAAGAAGCCACTAGGACCACCGTAATCTCCTCATGCCCTCGCCCAATGCAAGATGCCGTCATTCCACTAAGGGACCCTTGAGGGTGGTCACTAAACCCGTACAAACAAGGTTGGGGCAATTTCCACAATTTATTTGGAGGCTCGCAACAACACCACGAAGCTTCACCACAATGGATTGTGGCTCCGAGATAAAGTCAAATTCTTGGGGCATTCTCCACAACCTAATTGGAGACCCGACACTTTCCTGGAGCTGTACACCACAACGGTTGAGCTCCGAGGCACCACCAAGCTTCTAGGATGCCAAAGCACCCATGAAGAGCAAGCTCTAGGGTACCAAGCACCCAAGAGTAATAACATTCTCAACTTTTCACATCAACGTATAAGTGGTCAAGTCCCTCACACTCAAATCCCTCCACAAAAACAAAAGCTATGGAGGAATATGAGAGGAAGAACAAGGAGCTCACAAAGAACTCCAAGATCAAGATCCAAGGGGTTCCCCTCACATAGAGGAGAAAGTGATTGGTGGAAATGTGGATCTAGATCTCTCTCTTTTCCCTCAAGAAATAACAAGAATCATTGGAGGGATTGAGAGTTAGCAAGCTCGAAGAAGGTCAATGCTACTGCAACAAAAGACCTTCCAACGGCGCCAGAAACACGTGGTGACGGGAGACTATTCTTGTCTTGATACTCCTCAGCAACGGCACCAGGAATCCTTCTACTACGGCTACGCCTTTAGGGACTTCCTAGGCAAATATGCAAAGGATTCCCCCCGTGGCCTTGGAGCCTTGCGTTGGTGTTCCCTTGAAGTGGAAAGGGTGATGTAGCACAACGGCGGTAAGTATTTCCCTCAATTTTGAGAACCAAGGTATCGATCCAATGAAGGAATATCACAAGTACCTGCACAAACACAAAGAGCTTGCTCCCAACGCTGTGAAGGGGTAGTCAATCCCTTATAGATTGTTTGCCAAGTGAGAACGGAAAGCAACAAAGTAACAAAGCAAAGTAAAAGCGAAAGTGGAAACAATAGGTGTGAATAGACCCGGGGGCCGTAGTGTTCACTAGTGGCTTCTCTCATGAAAGCAAGTAGATGGTGGGTGAACAAATTACTCTCGAGCAATTGATAGAACCGCGCAAAGTCGTGACGTCATCTATGGCAATGATTATATCTATAGGCATCACGTCCAAAACAAGTAGATCGATACTTTCTGCATCTACTACTATTACTCCACACGTAGACCGCTATCCAGCATGCATCTAGTGTATTAAGTCCAAAAGAACAGAGTAACGCCTTAAGCAAGATGACATGATGTAGATGGACAATCTCATATCTACGATAAAAGCCCATCTTGTTACCCTTGATGGCAACAACACAATGCGTGCCTTGCTGCCCCTTCTGTCACTGGGAAAGGTCACCACACGGTATGAACCCAAAACCAAGCACTTCTCCCATTGCAAGAATTATAGATCTAGTTGGCCAAACAAAACCAAAGACTCGGAGAGACTTACAAGGATATCAAATCATGCATATAAGAAATCAGCAAAGACTCAAATATATATCATAGATAATCTGATCACAAATCCACAATTCATCGAATCTCGACAAACACACCGCCAAAGAGGATTACATCGGATAGATATCCATGAAGATCATGGAGAACTTTGTATTGAAGATCCAAGAGAGAGAAGAAGCCATCTAGCTACTAACTACGAACCCGTAGGTCTGAAGTGAACTACTCACGAGTCATTGGAGGGGCGATGATGTTTATGAAGAAGCCCTCCAACTCCAAAGTCCCCTCCGGTAGGGCACCGGGAAGGGTCTCCAGATGAGATCTCGCGGAAACGGGAAGTATTTTCGTGAAGTCCCCTCCAGTAGGGCACCGGGAAGTATTTTCGTGGATTCCGCTATTTTTTCTGTATTTTAGGGAATATATAGGCGAAGGAGCTAGGTCAGGGGGGCGCCAGGGAGGCCACAAGCCTGGTAGCCGCCGCCCCTGGTGGCGGCTACATGGCTTGTGGCCCCCCTGTAGCTCTCCTGCCTTGGCCCTCAAGCCCCGTGATCTTCTTCCGTTCGGGAAAAATTTATTTCGGGGATTTTATTTCGTTTGGACTCCGTTCCAAAATCAGATCTGAAAAGAGCCAAAAACACAGAAAAAACAGGAACTGGTACTTGGCACTGAATTAATAAGTTAGTCCCAAAAAAGATATAAAAGGTACATAAAACATCCAAAGAAGACAAGATAACAACATGAAACCATAAAAAATTATATATACGTTTGAGACGTATCAGTCAACAATGGGGGAAGAACATGAGATCAAGAGTTGGGCACCAATGGGGAAGAAGACCCCCTTTTATTGGACCCCAAGAATCTTCCCGTTATGTGCATAATAACATAGGAGCGGTACAACCGCTATAAGTACCGGTACAACCGCCAGGATCGAGCACAGGTGGTGGCTAAGTCCCAGCAGTACAACTGCTCAAAATGAGTAGACCAGAACAACTCGGACACCATCGCCCAAGTACCGCACAAAAACAGAGACTAGTCTGGTGGTGGGGCAGTACAGTGCCGGTACAACCGCCTCAAGCCGCCTCACAGGGTTTAGCCAGATTTTGGCGCTACAACCGCCCGGAGGCAGTGATACAACCACTGGCAATAACCTAGGAGCAGCAACCCGAGGGTATCACCCCTAGGGCGGTAGTTCCACCGGACATACCGACCAAGCGATACAACTGCTAAGACAAGCGGTACAACCGCTAGCACGAGAACACGTAACACCAGAACTGCCATAACTTGTGCAAATGAGCTCCAAATTAAGCAAACTCAAGCTTGATGGATTCAAGATGACAATAGCTATCCAACGCGTAGTTATGAAAATGCCAATTATATATAGATGTGAAACCTATATGAATGAAGAACCGAAAAAACTCCAAAATTGAAAACCTCATAAAAGATGCAAATGAAGTCGTTTTTCGATGAACTCGAGCTTGTCATGAAGATGACTATAAGCTCAAGAAGCCATATAGATAAAGGCCGACCAAGAACCAAGAAATATTATGATGCCAAGAATGCAATGCTTTGAGCTCTCAACAAACGATACGATCAATCTACTCACTTGAGAGCCCCCTTGATAGTACGATAATCTATCCTATAACCCGGTCTCCCAAATAACACAATGAGACTGGTAAAATAGAAAACCTATCAATGACAAACCTTTGCCTTGTGCAAAGTCCACTTGAGCTAGATGATTGCGATGTTTTCCTCCTCAAGATGGACCACCTTTATTGATCGCCCCGGCTCGATGAAGACTAGTAGATTTCTCACCATACTCCATTCTTCTTAAATCCATTGCCATGACAATGGACGGTAAGCTTCAAGCATGATGTCTTCGTGATGCTCCACTTAAACTTGCACACCGCAATCTTCCATGAGTTGAATGAGATCTTCCTCTTGACGCAAGCCCATGGAAACACACCTAACCCCTCATATATATCACAACCCCAGACCTAGAATTGTTTGTCATTGCATCTCATGCATGCATTCCTATTTTTATCTTTTGGAAATGAAATGAGGAGTGATCAAGCCTAATCATTTAAATTTTTTTCAAACAAGCAACATAAATATTGCTTCAAATTGATTCAAGGAAATGTCCCTGATTTTCCAATAAAATATTGGACTGAAATAAAAATGTCAACCAATATTTTGGATCATAGAAACTTTTATTTTGGATTTTTGAATTAATCAAACAACTATTTTAAATGGAATTATATTTTCTATATATAAAATATAGCTTTATAAATACTGAAACTATTATGTGGTATTGGACATTTATATTTATGCCACATAAAAATATTATAAGGATTTTGCAAAATGATTTGGATTTATTTTCAAATCAACACAAATGTTAGCAAATAGAAAACAGAAAAGAATAAAGAGAAGAAAATAGAAAACCTTACCTGTTGCCTACCTGCTGCCCCAGCCCACCAGGGGCACCCCTGTCTTCTACCTCTTGCCAGAAGGCAGAGGAGAAGCACGGGACGGCGAGCTCGTGAGAGCGCCACGCCTCCTGCCTGCCTGGCCTCCCCGCCGACCTGGTGGCTAGGATAGGCTCGGGAGAGCCGTCCCGATCTCCTCCCCCTCCTCTCCATTTCTCTTCCTTTCTTCTGCCCTGCTCTCTCTTTTCTTCTGCCGCCATTGGTGAGCTCGGGCTCGAGCTCACCACCGTGCCCTCCGGCCCGTGCTAGTCCTATCCGAGCAGCCCAATCTATCCGCCATGACGTGCTGCACCTCCCCGTCGAGAGAATCGAGCCGGAGCCCCCTGGCGCTGCCATCGTCTTCGTCTTCATCTCCGGTCACCGAGATCCGCCGCCGTCGATCTGCTGCCACCGGGATTCTACGACCTCCCCGATGCCAAAAATGGAACCCCCGTGAGCCACTACTTCTTTCCCCCCTCTTTCCCCTCGCTCTCCCGCACCGTAGCCCCGTTCCCCACCATGTCCGAGAGCTTCTCGTCACCGGCCATGTCGTCGTCGTCGCTGTGGTGCCTCACTTGCGCGCTCGAGCTAGGGATCGAGATCCTGGAGCCGCCAGGAACGTGTTGAGCCCGTTAGCCGCCCTTCTCGTGCCCTGCAGCCATCACCCGCACAAGGCCGAGTGTCGGCCACCGCTTCGGCTCATCGCCAGCACTCTCTCCGGCGACCCTAGCTACTTCTAATGGCCCTCGTCGATCAGGCGCTTCGCCAGCTTCGCGTAGCCGCAAACCACGCTCGATTTGGTGCCCCGTAGCGCCGTTTAGGTCATCTCCGGCGATCCCTCCGCCGCGGCTATGGTCGCTGGCGACCACCCTCTAGTGGGGGCCGACGTGGTCAGCCTAAGTAACCCACTAACACCACCCCTAACCGCTGATAGTGGGCCCTAGGGTGGGTCAAACCCCAGTTAGGGGCTGGTCAACTCGGGGATTAGCCCCTGGTCACTGACCAGTGGACCCCACTGGTCAGGTTTGACCTGGCCCAGCCCCTGTTGACCAGAGACGTCACTGTGACGCAATAAAGGATTTTCTAATATAAAATAAATTCCAAAAGAATAGAAAAACTTGTAAAAATCATAGAAATTAAAATATAACTCGAATGAAAATAATTTATATATGAAAAAGGATCAGAAAAATCCAAAGAATCCGATTATGGCATTTCCATGCATGTTTGAAAAAGTTAACATCACCAAATAGGAAAAATGGTGAATAGGATAAATTTCATATTTAATTTGGAGATGGAATTTGATACTTATTTGAATTCCACTTCAATTGTTATGACCAAACATTGGTCAATGCAAATCAGTACCTCAAAATACTAACTCCATACATGTTGGAACAATTTGTTATGAGCATCAGGTCGAATCAATTATAAGGGTAATTGGAAAGATACCCGGCTTGAAGTGATGTTTGAATCCTAATTCAAACCAACTTCAACTTAAGAAATGATAGCCACATTAGCCCTGCCACCTTTCATTTCATGTCTTGAGCATGCATCATAGTGTTGCATTTCCGTGAAGTAATTGTTGTTCTTTCTTGTTTGTCGGTGTTGTTCCCTCTCGGTAAACGATGTTTCCCACGATGTGATCGTTGACATTGATGAAGACTCATTGCTATCTTCAGACGTGTCAGTCAAGCAAACCCCCCTTAAGCATATTGATATAAACCCACTCTCTCGCTCCTGCTCTCTTTTACTCAATTAGGACAATCACGATTCAGCTGTACATGTTATCGGTAGTTGAACCCATTCCTGTGCATGACCTGATTTTGTCACAGTAAATAGTTGAAACCACTTAGCATGAGTAGCAACTGCTTGAGCCTTGTTGTGCTTACTCATCCATGCTTTTTTACAATGCCTGCTATGCTTAGAGTCGTGTCGGGTCTGATCCATCTGGATGATGAATCGGAATGGTTGTGTTCATGTCCTATAGTCTGAGAGTAAAGGTGTGAATCTGATTTGGTAAAGGTAGCGATGAGAGGCCATGCAGGAGTACATGGCGGTTTGTCTCATTGGGACCGTCCTTAAGAACTGAGTTCTGTGTGTGTTATCCAAGACAAGATACTACCACACATTGGGATACTTAATTCACCCTCTCATCTTATTAATCGCCTAGATCTCTGTCCAGGAGTTGCAAATAGTTTCTGGTGTTTGTAGGAAAAGTGTTGGCGGCCGTGTTTAGCTCTGCCCGATGGGGTAGGCTTCTCTGAAGTAGATACACAGTGGCACGGTGTACCAAGTGGCACCCGGATGGTGGGCTTGGGAACCCTGCGCACATCGTTTGGGGCCGTAGAGGAAACCCCGGCCGGACTTCCTTGCGGGTTCAGTCTCAAATAGGCGATAAATCTGGACTAGGGTCTTGTGTGGTTAACGGTCGTGGCCGACACCCACGCCAGTGCTTCCGCTTGAAGGTTGCCGAGATACATGACGTGCACATGGTGATAAGTGGTGGGAGCGTGTGTGAAGAAGTATACCCCTGCAGGGTGATTCAATCTGTTCGAACAGCCGCGTCCTCGGATATGGACTACTTGGAAACATTACGTGGTACATAGAAAATTTAAATGGATACTCTAAAACATGCAAGATAAGTGTGAGTGCTATGGAAGGCTTTCTCGTAGGGAGACGAGAGTGGATCCATAGTGGTGTATTGCATTGGTGAATATGTGGACTCGTGTGCGCTATCCCACCTCAAAGAAAGAACTTGTAGCCGTAGTACAGGTTAGCCAAGAGTCAAAGCTGGCTTGCTGCAATCAAACCCCACAATCCTTTCATTGAAACATGATGCATATGTAGATAGTTCTGATGTAAGACCTGCTGAGTACCCTTGTACTCACGGTTTCTTTATTTATGTTTTGCAGAGAAGATTTAGTCTCATTAAAAGGTTCTACGCGATGTGTTCGATGTTGACCGGAATAGCTTGAGAATCCCAGACAGAGGTCTGGCTCCTTTGGTAGGGTCGTAGTAGCTTTTCAGGCTCTTCCAACCACTTTTAGTAGATGTCTGTACCCAGACATGATTTGCTTCCGCTTGTTGTTTGTATGACTCGAGTGTCGGGTCACGAGACCCCTGTTTGTAATATCATACTATGTTGACTCTTATGAGTCTTTAATAAATGCTTGAGTCATAGAGTTATGTTGTGATGCCATGTTGTATCTACACATATCGTGCATAATGTGTGTATGTTTGAAATGCATTATATGTGTGGGATTCGACACCTAGTTGTTTGCCTTTAGTAGTACTATTTACAGGGAAATGCCTCTTTGTGTTTCCAACTACTGCTCGGAACACATTGATTGACCGGCATGTATCCTTCTTTGCTGCTATGTCTGTCCCCTCGGGGAAATCTCACGCGGTGTAATGGAGTCCTTGTAGCTTGCTACGACTCGTCTACACACGCTGATGACCGACACCTGCTTTGCTGGGTTATGTATGCCTATCCCTGTACGGATGTACCGCTTGGGTTTATAACTAGTCATGTCGACCCGGGTTCTTGTCGTTTGAACGCTAGCGACACATTTATATACGTTAGCCAAAAGACGCAAATGGTCCCGGCCAAGGTAAGGTGGCGGCCGAGGAGTTTACCGTACGTGAGGCCACAAAGTGATGTGATGTGTTACAGGCTGGGTTCTTATGACCTAGGATCGGGGTCCCGATAGCTTTGGTATCAGAGCTTGACTGCGTGTAGGATAACCAAGCCAAACTGGTCGATGTTGAGTCTAGCAACTCTTTAGTTATATAAGGGAATTGTTTGTGGAAGGGAACGTAAGGCTCTTTTACTCCTTTCCTTGTGTCATTCTTATTCTGAGTCACCATCTTCTTATTTCTACGGGGTTTAAGAATTAGGCTTTCTCATCTATTCATTAGGATGACGAGTTACTATGCTGGAGACTTATAGAAAAGTTGTTATCTTCCTGGATCAGTGTCTCCATAAGAATTCAATTGTTATGTTGTTAGTTTTCTTGCAGGTTGCCTCATATTTCATGCCCGTACAGCCGTTATGCTATCCGAATTTTCCAAAGTTCCCAAATAATCTGATGCAATTGCAAATTCCCTCCTCCCGAGTTAATGTCTTTGGCCAGACAAAGCACACTAAGCATTGTGTTGAGGTATTCTATTACCTCGACATTTTGTTGAAGTGCTAGGAAACCATGTTACTCTGAAAACCACCCAATAGTCTAGATGTGTGCTATGTCTTCAGTGTGATAATTCTCGTGATGTTATTTAGTTTTTGGGTATTCCATTTCTGGGTCTTTGAATCCAAGGATCATTCTGCTCATCTCTGTTGATAGTGTTGCTAGTTCCTTTAGAATGATTAGTAACCTTGTTGTAGTTCCCAAGGTTCATGGTATATCATTCTTCCAACACCATGAGTCATCTTTGGCAGAAGTTCTCCGTGAACTAAAGATCATAACAAGAGTGCTCGTGATGAGTTCTCTACTCCATATTGTGATTCTGCCTACTTCCCCCTTCTGCATGGGTTATCTGAAAGAATTATGTTGAACCGTCCGACATGCTAATCCATGCATCCACAACTCAGGAAACCATGTGCTCTTGAGTTGGCCCTATCTAGTTGTATTCTGACCTTCATCATTGAAAGGATAGTCAAGAGTAGTTGTGCATTCATGTCATCAATGTCTTCCATTCCTGTGGTCTGGCAAGTTGTGCTATTTTCAATTGACTGGGAGAAGTAAACTTCACTGCCTCATCCATTTCTTGGATTGGGTCAAAGTAGTTGTATTCCACAGATCGAAATGCTAAACCAGCTTTTGTTCCGTTCTATCTTGGAGTATTACCCTCTTTTTGTCAAGATTGTTATGAGAATTGCACCATCTCTTATGAGCTCTTGATGTAGTGATACTTTTCGTTATGATTGTTCATTCCTCGGTCTTCGTGTTGGTTGTAACCGAAATATCGACAAGTGAGCCATGATGTCTGAAATCAATACTCCTAACAATGTTATTGCTTGCTAGCTAATGGACAATAAATTCACTCTTATGGTGATGATGATTGAATCATCATCCTAAGATTGACCGTGCTACCTAGTCCATGTTTCATGGTGCACTTTCGATCAATGAATTAGGATTGTGTCAATCCCTCGCTCTATTGATCACATCATCTTGCCCTGAAAAGCGAGATTGTTCCCGACCTTAATAACATATCGGTGGTTCGTGATTTTCCGAATATCTTCTCGGAAGTATTACCAGGTTGTTTCCTGACTGTTATGATAGAGCTCGTGATCAAGTTGGTTTTTCTATAAACCAACCCCTTCTCCAAGAATCCGTATTGGATTCCCAGAGCTAGTTGGTTAAGCTAAACAACAACTTGGAGAGTTGGAAGATAAAAGCTTCACCTAAACTTAGCTCATTTAAAAGGGACATCTTTCCTGTTGTGAGAGTCTTGAAGAAAGATGATATTGTCATCAGATGATTCGTGTGATCAATTGTTGCATATATTATCTTGTTCAATTTTGATTTGAGTATGGGCTATTGTCAAATCAAACTCGGAGCCAAAGATTTTCGTAATGGTGTCTTGCTCAAGGATTTCCTTGAGCCTACACTATTGTATTCTTTGATCTGACCAATGCTATTATCTTGCTCACATAGTTGTGGAAATCCATTTACATGGGTATCTTGATGAATTGTTGTTGAGCCCATCGGCAACATTCTCATTTGTTCCATGATCTATGTTGGACATTAAGCTAGTGCTGGAAACTTTGTAGACATTGTCTTCGTGTCTCGAGCACGAGGTATATGTTAGGTGTAAGAAGTGACTTCCTCTAATTCATGTGCATCTGATGCAAGTTGTCGCCGTGAATTCGAGAAAAGTTAATTTGTTTTCTTCGGAATCATCTCAAGTCAGTCATGCACGTGCGAAGTATTCTATGGTCTGAGAGATTAGCTACCTCCATTCCATATGTATTTCCTAGCACACCAAGCCACTGATTGATTTGTTCAAGGAAAAGAAGTTAAGTGCCATTCCTGAAGGTACCAGACGGACTTGCACATGGCTTCGTTATCCGCAATGATGGTTCCCAAATCAGAACTCAGTAGTGTTTTGTTGTAAGATTTATATGTGTTCACATTTGTCTTGGGCAGTGTGTTCACGTGGGTCTTGCGATCCAGCTCATGTTTTGGAGTTGTCTTCCGTAGTTCGTTTCCTGAGAATCACGCAACGTTATCTCGTCAATTTGTGTTGCAAACTTTCTTTTTGGACATGCTGAGTCTGAAGCATCGTGGCACAAACCGGAGCTGAATCTCAGGCAGTTATAATGGTTGGAAATTTCCCCAAGAATTATAATATGGGTCTCTATGTAACCCGGTAAAGGGATGTAATGGCTAATACATCTAGCCGGAAGACATAATATTATAATATCTTGTATCAGCAACCTTAGCCATCTCCCCGTGAGGACTATGTATGACTTATTTCAGAAGTTGTTCCTCATGGACCTTTTGAGTCCCGAAGTCCGACCTATACTTGATGTGCTAAATATCAAGCATGATCTATAATTGGGTTGTGCTAGTACATCAAGGAGAACATTAGAAGCGGAGTGCTAAATGTCTCTCGGTCGATCAACCAGATTTCGTTCCCTTGGCACAGCTAAGGTGAAGTCTGAGGAAGTGTTGTCTTCCTTTGCATCTGCATCCTCCATCACTGTTCATCATGGTAGTAGGTTGTGTCACCAAGATCTTGGCACATATATTGGTAAAACTTTGATGAATATGGAAATGCTCAAGTTCTTGAGAGCACGCTCAGACACTAGGTTATATCCTCGGTAATACCTGGAATGTGCCTTCCGTTCGCCGAGTTGTTCTATAACTCAAGTTTCTTTCCAACTGAGTATGCCATTCTTTCAAATTCCTCCAACAATCATTTGTGAATTGCCTTACCCTGGTATGAAGAGTTTCAATGATCCTTGGATCAAAAGTAATTCTTTTGCCACTTAAGGGAATAACTCTATGAGTCACCTTCCTAAGGTGCCCCTTTGTGGTATGAAGGGCAACTTAATCCTCGCTACTTTGAAACCTCGCCACCATCTGTTTTAAGCCTGGATTTGTTGCCTACCAATTGAACCTCTGTCATATGTCCCATTTCCTCGTCTGTGTTATGTGTGTTGTGTCTCAGCTCAAGGGACGTTCCTACGTCTCATTCTATGAGTTGATCTTGAGTTGCTCGATCTTCGAGGAGATCGAATCTTATGTCTTCTCTCTGTTCTTTTGTCGACAAGCTAGATGAAGACCTCAAGGACAAAGATGTCAAGATCAACATGGTGCGATGAATCAACGTCCTCGAGAGGAGAAAATGGATCGTGAAGATTGTGATAGTTTAGTGTCCCCTCTTCCTCCTCCCGACTATGCCTGAATCTCGGGACGAGATTCTTGTTTAGTGGGGGTGAGTTGTCACAGCCCCAGACCAGAATTGTTTGTCATTGCATCTCATGCATGCATTCCTATTTTTTTTTTCTTTTGGAAATGAAATGAGGAGTGATCAAGCCTCATCATTTAAATTTTTGTCAAACAAGCAACATAAATATTGCTTCAAATTGATTCAAGGAAATGTCCCTGATTTTCCAATAAAATATTGGACTGAAATAAAAATGTCAACCAATATTTTGGATCAGAGAAACTTTTTATTTTGGATTTGTGAATTAATCAAACAACTATTTTAAATGGAATTATATTTTCTATATATAAAATATAGCTTTATAAATACTGAAACTATTATCTGGTATTGGACATTTATATTTATGCCACATAAAAATATTATAAGGATTTTGCAAAATGATTTGGATTTATTTTCAAATCAACACAAATGTTAGCAAATAGAAAACAGAAAAGAATAAAGAGAAGGAAATAGAAAACCTTACCTGTTGCCTACCTGCTGGCCCAGCCCACCAGGGTCACCCCTGTCTTCTACCTCTTGCCAGAAGGCAGAGGAGAAGCACGGGATGGCGAGCTCGTGAGAGCGCCACGCCTCCTGCCTGCCTGGCCTCCCCGCCGACCTGGTGGCTAGGATAGGCTCGGGAGAGCCGTCCCGATCTCCTCCACCTGGTCTCCATCTCTCTTCCTTTCCTGTGCCCTGCTCTCTCTTTTCTTCTGCCGCCATTGGTGAGCTCGGGCTCGAGCTCACCACCGTGCCCTCCGGCCCCTGCTAGTCCTATCCGAGCAGCCCAATCTATCCGCCATGACGTGCTGCACCTCCCCGTCGAGAGAATCGAGCCGGAGGCCCCTGGCGCTGCCATCGTCTTCGTCTTCATCTCCGGTCACCGAGATCTGCCGCCGTCGATCTGCTGCCACCGGGCTTCTTCGACCTCCCCGATGCCAAAAATGGAACCCCCGTGAGCCACTGCTTCTTTCCCCTCTCTTTCCCCTCGCTCTCCCGCACCGTAGCCCCGTTCCCCACCATGGCCGAGAGCTTCTCGTCGCCGGCCATGTCGTCGCCGTCGCTGTGGTGCCTCACTCGCGCGCTCGAGCTGGGGATCGAGCTCCTGGAGCCGCCAGGAACGTGTTGAGCCCGTCAGCCGCCCTTCTCGTGCCCTACAACCATCAACCGCATAAGGCCGAGCTTCGACCACCGCTTCGGCTCATCGCCGGCACTCTCTCCGACGACCCTAGCTCCTTCTGATGGCCTTGGTCGATCAGGCGCTTCGCCAGCTTCGCATAGCCGCAAACCACGCTCGATTTGGTGCCCCATAGCACCGTTTAGGTCGTCTCCGGAGAGCCCTCCGCCGCGGCTATGGTCGCCGGCGACCACCCTCTAGTGGGGGCCGACGTGGTCAGCCTAACTAACCCACTAACACCACCCCTAGCCGCTGACAGTGGGCCCCAGGGTGGGTCAAACCCTAGTTAGGGGCTGGTCAACTCGGGGATTAGCCCCTGGTCACTGACCAGTGGACCCCACTGGTCAGGTTTGACCTGGCCCAGTCCCTGTTGACCAGAGACGTCACTGTGACGCAATAAAGGATTTTCTAATATAAAAGAAATTCCAGAATAATAGCAAAACTTGTAAAATCATAGAAATTAAAATATAACTCGGATGAAAATAATTTATATATGAAAAAGGATCAGGAAAATCCAAAGAATCTGATTATGGCATTTTCATGCATGTTTGAAAAAGTTAACATCACCAAATAGGCAAAATGGTGAATTGGATAAATTTCATATTTAATTTGGAGATGGAATTTTATACTTATTTGAATTCCACTTCAATTTTTATGACCAAACATTGGTCAATGAAAATCAGTACCTCAAAATACTAACTCCATACATGTTGGAACAATTTGTTATGAGCATCAGGTCGAATCAATTATAAGGGTACTTGGAAAGATACCCGGCTTGAAGTGATGTTTGAATCCTAATTCAAACCAACTTCAACTTAAGAAATGATAGCCACATTATCCCTGCCACCTTTCATTTCATGGCTTGAGCATGCATCATAGTGTTGCATTTCCGTGAAGAAATTGTTGTTCTTTCTTGTTTGCCGGTGTTGTTCCCTCTCGGTAAACGATGTTTCCGATGATGTGATCGTTGACATTGATGAAGACTCATTGCTATCTTCAGACGTGTCAGGCAAACAAACCCCCTTGAGCATATTGATATAAACCCACTCTCTCGCTCCTGCTCTCTTTTACTCAATTAGGACAATCACGATTCAGCTGTACATGTTATCGGTTGTTGAACCCATTCCTGTGCATGACCTGATTTTGTCACAGTAAATAGTTGAAACCACTTAGCATGAGTAGCAACTGCTTGAGCCTTGTTGTGCTTACTCATCCATGCTTGTTTACAATGCCTGCTATGCTTAGAGTTGTGTCGGGTCTGATCCATCTGGATGATGAATCGGAATGGTTGTATTCATGTCCTATAGTGTGAGAGTAAAGGTGTGAATTTGATTTGGTAAAGGTAGCGATGAGAGGCCATGCAGGAGTACATGGCGGTTTGTCTCATTGGGAGCGTCCTTAAGAACTGAGTTCTGTGTGTATTTTCCAAGACAAGATACTACCACACATTGGGATACTTAATTGACCCTCTTGTCTTATTAATTGCCTAGATCTCTGTCCAGGAGTTGCAAATAGTTTCTGGTGTTTGTAGGAAAAGTGTTGGCGGCCGTGTTTAGCTCTGCCCGACGGGGTAGGCTTCTCTGCGGTAGATACATAGTGGCACGGTGTACCAAGTGGCACCAGGATGGTGGGCTTGGGAACCCTGCACATATCGTTTGGGGCCGTAGAGGAAACCCCGGCCGGACTTCCTTGAGGGTTCAGTCTCAAATAGGCGATAAACCTGGACTAGGGTCTTGTGTGGTTAACGTTCGTGGCCGACACCCACGCCAGTGCTTCCGCTTGAAGGTTGCCGAGATGCATGACGTGCACATGGTGATAAGTGGTGGGAGCGTGTGTGAAGAAGTATACCCCGGCAAGGTGATTCAATCTGTTCGAATAGCCGCGTCCTCGGATATGGACTACTTGGAAACATTACGTGGTACATAGACGATTTAAATGGATACTCTAAAACATGCAAGATAAGTGTGAGTGCTATGGAAGGCTTTCTCGTAGGGAGACGAGAGTGGATCCATTGGTGTATTGCATTGGTGAATATGTGGACTCGTGTGCGCTATCCCACCTCAAAGAAAGAACTTGTAGTCGTAGTACAGGTTAGCCAAGAGTCAAAGCTGGCTTGCTGCAATCAAACCCCACAATCCTTTCATTGAAACATGATGCATATGTAGATAGTTCTGATGTAAGACTTGCTGAGTACCCTTGTACTCACGGTTGCTTTATTTATGTTTTGCAGAGAAGATTTAGTCTCACTAAAAGGTTCTACGTGATGTGTTTGATGTTGACCGGAATAGCTTGAGAATCCCAGACAGAGGTCTGGCTCCTTTGGTAGGGTCGTAATAGCTTTTCAGGCTCTTCGAGCCACTTTTAGTAGATGTCTGTACCCAGACATGATTTGCTTCCGCTTGTTGTTTGTATGACTTGAGTGTCGGGTCACGAGACCCCATGTTTGTAATATCATACTATGTTGACTCTTATGAGTCTTTAATAAATGCTTGAGTCATAGAGTTATGTTGTGATGCCATGTTGTATCTACACATATCGTGCATAATGTGTGTATGTTTAAAATGCATTATATGTGTGGGATTCGACACCTAATTGTTTGCCTTTAGTAGTACTCTTTACAGGGAAATGCCTCTTTGTGTTTCCATCGGGCCTTGGTAGCTTGCTACTGCTCGGAACACATTGATTGACCGGCATGTATCCTTCTTTGTTGCTGTGTCTGTCCCCTCGGGGAAATGTCACGTGGTGTAATGGAGTCCTTGTAGCTTGCTACGACTCGTCTACACACGCTGATGACCGACACCTGCTTTGCTGGGTTATGTATGCCTGTCCCTGTACGGATGTACCGCTTGGGTTTATAACTAGTCATGTCGACCCGGGTTCTTGTCGTTTGAACGCTAGCGACACATTTATATACGTTAGCCAAAAGACGCAAACGGTCCCGGCCAAGGTAAGGTGGCGGCCGTGGAGTTTACCATGCGTGAGGCCGCAAAGTGATGTGATGTGTTACAGGATGGGTTCTTATGACCTAGGATCGGGGTCCCGACAATATAACTCTCACGAAGACCATGGGTTAGTACACAAAGCGTAATGGACAATGGTTATCATACCATGGGATCAATTGCTCCCTCTTGGTACATCTTGTACACTTTGTGTGTTGATCAACTTGAGTAACTCTTTGACTTAGCCTTGATCAACCTTGTGTCTTTATGACCAATCTTTGGATAAAACCTTGAATACCACCTTGGTCATCATATAAACTCCTTGAAACAAATAGATGGACTTCAAGAAGTGCTTATGGACAAATCCTTCGAATAAACTCAAGGCAGTCATTAGTCTATAGTGATGTCATCAATTACCAAAACCACATATGGAGAAATATGCTCTAACAAGTATGAATTCTCCGAATATCATGATGCTAATGATAATTGCACTATACATGATAAAAATATTTCCTATAAGCATGTCAACTTTTGTGGAGTGAATAAAATTTGTAAAGACATGCCATATAGGGATGATAGATTTCGTGAGAAGTATAAACAAGATCAAACCAATTGGTTGCTTGACGTGATAGACGAATTTGCTAGAACATTATACTCTCTTCATCCCATTACCTGTGAAATTTTTAATAGGGTTGGTCATCTTAATTTCAAATGCATTTATTTTTAAGATCAAACCTTTTCCAAATACTGTGACAATTTGATCTCTGGTGAACTCTACAATGAACTTAGTTTATTTTTGGGGTGTGAAGAATTGTCACATAAAAATGATTGGTTTGATATCTTCCTTACCACTAATGAAAATGAAACTAATCTACAAGAAATATATTTGTTTTGCATAGTAAAGTGCAAGGAGAATGCTTATATTGCCAACTATAGAGATATGGTAAAACCAATAGAATGTAAAATGAATACTAATGAAAGGATGAAGGTCTCCTAATACTCTCCTATTTTTTCTCCTAGTGAGCCAGGTTGCAAGGAGGAGCTTCCCATATATTCAATAAAAAGCTTGGATAAATTACTAAAACCCACACACAAGGTGGTGATGAAGAAGAAAAGAAGGAAAGGTAAAGGTAAAAAGTTATCCTTCTTAAGTGATGTTGCTCCTATAATTGTTGAGAATGAATCCAAAATAAGTATGGACAATGATACACTTGATGATTTGTTTATGCCTACTACTTGTTGTGATGATGATGTTTGGGAAGATAATGATACTCCTTATAATATTGATTTGTTTTGCACCAACTTGGAAAATTATGATGATAATAACTGTTCACTATTGGTGATATTCATGCTAGTGATGATTATGCTAATGATATGAAAACCCACAAGCTTGGGGATGCTATGCTTGATGAGATTGACATATTTTAGAATATATTTACTACAATTAATGTGTGTCCCAAGCTTGGGGATGCTATGAATAATGAAGATGATCTTTTTATCCCCCCTACTTTGAATGGTCAAATTTGTTATGACGAATGCGTGCCTCCTATTTATGATGATTGCAATTTTTATGAAAGTGAGTTTGGAAGAGTGTTAACTCTAGGTACTAACGATCCCACTATTTTGGAGGGTGTTGAATCTTATTATTATGATAAAATTGAATTTGGAGAGGTCATTACTTTATTTAGTAATTATTCTACTAGCTTCGAAGAGGTTTCAATTGATTATGATGAGAACAAAGTTGCTACTTGTGATGACTATTGTGAGGATACTTATGTTATAAAAAGTAGTGATGCTTATTATTATAAAACTTCTCATAGTTATGAATACCATTTTTCTGAACATTACTCTTTTAGTGCGGAACCAATTTATAGTATTCAAGTTTCGTATGATACTCCCACTATTATGTATGAGAAGTTTGCCTATGGGGAGAGTAATAAATTTTCTATGCTTGTGGATAATGAAGATAATGATTTATGTGATAGTTATATTGTTGAATTCCTTCATGATGCTACTTAAAATTATTATGAGGGAGGAACATATGCTTGTAGGTATTGCAATAATATCAAGTTTCCTCCCTACGTGTTCAATGTCTTGAAGATATGCTTGTTTTGCATTCCTATGCTAGTTGATTCTTGCTCCCATAAATTGTTTTCTCATAAATGCCCTATGCATAGGATGTGGGTTATACTTAAATGTGATTTTCATGTGCATCATGATGCTCCCTTTGTGTTTCAATTCATTAATTTTGTGTGAGCGTCGTTGAAATCATCATGCCTAGCTAAAAGGCATTAAAGAAAAGCACTTGTTGGGAGACAACCCAACACTTTTACTTTATGTTATTGTGTGTTCACATGATTAATATACTGTATTAATCATGTTTTGTGTCTTTTATTTCAATAAAGTGCCAAGCAAAACCATTGGGATAGTGTGGATACTTGCTAGTTTGATTTTGTGCAAAAAAACAGGAACATTTACGTCTAGTGCAGAATTTGTATGATTTTACTCGAGAGTCTAAAAATACCGAAACTTTTACATAGTTTTGATATGAAAATTGTGTGTGTTTTCCTAATGTTTGAGAATTTTTAGAGCTAGGTAAGTATGGTATTCATTTAGATCTTGGCAGGTTGTTTTGTTTTTGAAAGATTCTATTTTGCATGCATAGTTTGCTTATTTTGGTGTTCCCATAACTTATACTTAGAGATATAAATTATGAGAATGATATTATATAGTAGGTACTATGTTATAACCCTTATTAATTTTGTCTTGATAGTATCTAAGTCAATGATCTATATTGATCACACTAACCCATCTCACGAAGTTTTGTTAAGTTTTTGTGATTGAAGTTTTCAAGTTTTGGGTGAGATACCGATATAAGGAGAATAAGGAGGATCAAGAACCTAAGCTAATCCCCAAGGTAATATCCAACGAATACTCAAGCGTCTAAGCTTGGGGATACTCCGGAAGGCATCCCCTCTTTTGTCTCAAACATTATCGGTATATCTTACTTGGAGCTATATTTTCATTTTCATTCGTCACATTGATATGTGTTTTAATTGGATCATCATTTTATTTTGTTGTCCTCCGTTATATGTTATTTATAATATTGTTTTTCAATAAAAATTTCAAAGAATTGCCTTTAGAATGCTTAAATTGCATTGTGTAATGTGTGTTACACAAAAACAGAAACTTTTGCTGTAGTATTTGAATTATTAGATTTTACCGGAACGTGAAAAGTTTCTGAAGTTTTTACACAGAGCTTTCGTACAATTGTTTTATACTTTTCTAAATTTTTATAATTTTTTTAATTACATAGGTACACTTTCGAATTAATTTCTAGAGACTGTCCTGTTTAGACAGATTGTTGTCATAGTTTTGTTATCTACTTATCCTATAGTTTCCATAGCATTTATTGGTATATACAAATTGTGGAAATGATAATAAACAGTAGATTATATTTTAAAATTATTATTCAACTTGTCTTGGCACTACATAAAGGGTAGATTTATTCTTATGTGCACTAACCTATCTCACGAGTTCTTTTGAAGTTTTGTGTGGATGAAGTTTTTGAGACAGGTGAAACCAGTATATGAGTGGAATGAACGAGATACAAAATCTAAATATTGGGGATTCCCAAGGCACCCCAATTAAATATTACAAGAAGTGTCAATCATCTAAGCTTGGGCATGCTACACATCCAACCTCTGTTCGTTAACAAATATCGGCTAGCCTATGTTGAGCCTAAATTTTTATTTGTCCACATGACATGTGCTATTCTTGGAGTGAATATTTTTTCTTTGCTGTTTTAAATAAAATATAAAATCTGAAAATCTTTATTGATAGAGAGTCCTCACATAGCTACTTTATTGTTTGACTACTCGCAGATCTTGACTTATATCTTTTTGAGAGTAGTTTGAGGTTTACTCGCAGATCTTGACTTATATCCTATGAGTAAATTGTGAATGAATGAAATATCATAAATCTGAAATAATCAATGTGCTTTATGATTAGTGGTAGTTTCACATTTGGTTTAGAAAGTAAAAAACTATTGAAGTTTGGCAACTACAATATTGGTCATACAAGCAATTCATGAATGATTAGTAGATGAAAGAGTATTTCACATACAAATATATTATCTTGGACATATTGTGTGATTATGAATAACCATTAATTATTTCAAACCTTGATCAAATTGCTGAAGTTGGACAAGGAAGACAACCTAATGGTTATGGTTGTGTATATTTGCATAGAAGTTATATTGTTATGGATCCTCCAACATGTGGTGCTTATTTATAACCTTTTGCTAGCCAAAACTTTGTACTAAGTAGAGATGGTACTTGTGCATCCAAACCCTTGAGCCAAGTTTGTTCCATGAGAGTCCATCATATCTACCTATATATGGCATTTCACTGCCATTCCAAGTGAATTTGCATGTGCCACCTCTAAAAATTCAAATAGACATCCATTTTGTGTGCTCTTACCGCTCATGGAGCGACGGGGCGGTCAGTATCTTCCATGCTAAGCAAGTTATTCTCATGATGAGTGTTTATTCACTTGTCATTGCATGAGACAGGCTAGTAAAAAGGATTCCCAGTCCTGCATAATACAACGATAAATAAACAAGAACCCCCCTAGAAAGTTGAATGTTTGGAGGGCACCTGTGGATATGGCAAGCCATGGAATGTGTTTGAATGGTTGAGGGGGAGTAAAATTGAAATTCTGTCTAGGAACCGCAGTAATGTGATTAGCATGGAAGATATTGAAAACTCTGTTGTGACATTGACATGAAAGGCACACCACCCAAAATTACATATTCATCTATGCTTTAAAACAATGAGCTGTCGCACCTGTGTAAATCCCTGCTTCCCTCTACAAAGGGACAATCTCTTTACTTTCATCTTACTTACTTTTCATGTTGAATCAACTTCTCATTCCAACATCAATCTATTAGTTGGCAAGCACCATGTGGTGGGGAAAGATCCAAACGCATATATCGTGTCAAATATATTTGATCATGATTCATTATTGTGACAATTATCTCTATGATAAGTATGTTGGGAGGCAAAAGTTTAAGCCCCTATATTTCTTTGTGTTCGATGGATCTTGTTTGGTCTAAAGATATTTCTTGAGTACAACAATCATAGAAGACTATATGATAATTGAGTATGTGAAGCTCTTACTTAGACTTGATAATACATTGAAGTTGTTTGGTGACTAAGAATATGGGTTGTTAAGTTTCAAGAGAATGCATTGTTTGAACCATGACATGTGAATTGAGTGCGCCTCTGTTATGTTATGTTTTATGAGAAAAATTTGTTGGTTATTATGCTAGAAGAAGTGACTGGAGTTATCATTAATCAAACTTACATACTATGCTAGCATTCACACTTCATAAATTATTTCTTTTATCATTTACCTACTCGAGCACGAGTAGGAATTAAGCTTGGGGATGCTGATATGTCTCCAATGTATCGATAGTTTATGAAATATTCATGCCATATTCAACTATATTTACAATATTTTTATATGGCTTTGATGCACCTTTGTTATTTATTTAGAACTAACCCGACTGACGCTATTTTCAGCAGAATTATCGTGGTGTTGTTTTGTGTGTGTAGAAAATGAAAGTTCTCGTAATCGCTTGAAACTTTTTGATGATTTTTTCTAGAACATATGAGCAATATTGGCGCAAAGAACCACGAGAGGGGAGCCACCTATGGGATACAAGGCAACAGGGTGCGGGCACCCCCTGGCCACGCCCTGATGCCTTCTGGGGCCCATGTGGCTCCGTTTAGCATGATTCCAATGATAAAAATACCATATAAATATAGAAACCCTAAGAAATAAACACATAACTTCTACTTCATTGCCTCAACTCTCTGTATCAATGAAAACCCATTTGGAAACTTTCCAGTACCCTTCCGGAGGGGGAAATCATGTCCCGTGGCCATCTTCATCATCCCGGCGGAGACCACGATGAGGATGGAGTAGTTCACCCTGAGGGATGAGGATATGTACCAGTAGCTATGTGTTCAATCTCTCTTTCTCTCTCTTATGTTCTTGAGATGGCACAATCTTGATGTATCACGGGCTTTGTTAACATAGTTGGATCATATGGTGTTGTTCCCTTGTTATCTTGTTGTGACGAAATGAATCTTTCTCTTTGATACCTCGTTATGTTGGATTGAATATTGGTGAGAATACTTGATATATGTCTTGCATGCAGATATCCGTAGTTAGATTGGGGTATCCTATTGATTCACTTGATATATGTTATAGCATCAACTTGCGGATTCGTGTTACCTTGGGGATCTATGCATAGGGGTTGATTGCATGTTTTCATACTAGGTTCTCTGATATAAATCTTGGGGTACTCTTTGAAGTTCTTTGTGTTGGATTGAATATGATAAATCTAAAATCGTTTGATGCATGTCGTATAATTAACCCACAGATAGTTGAGGTGAAAGTGGAGTATCTAGGTGACATTAGGGTTAATTGATATGTATCATGGTGTTATTCTAGTACGAAGTGTAGGGTTGTTTATGACACGTAAATGAATAGCTCAAAAGATTGATCAGAAAGAATAACTTTGAGGTGGTTCTACTACCTACACCTATTTCTTATTATGTTCTCTGCTAATAGGAACTTTGGAGTTTTTCTTTGTTGCACGTCGAAGGATGATCGTATGATTCTACTATGTTAGTATTGTTGAGAGATCGCACTAGTGAAAGTATAAACCCTAGGCCTTATTTCCAAGAATTTATACAATGTTTTGTTCACTGTTTTCTACTTGCCACCTTGCTGTTTTTATATTTTCATATTACAAAAATCTATCTATACTATTCATACTACACTGGTATCGCCATCTCTTCGCCGAACTAGTGCACCTATACAATTTGCCATTGTATTGGGTGTGTTGGGGACACAGGAGATTTCTTGTATTTGATTGCATGGTTGTTAGTGAGATACCATCTTCATCATACACCTCCGACAGATTTATAAACCTTAGGTCATCCACTTGAGTGAAATTTGGTGCTGTCCTACAAAACTCTGCACTTGTAGGACCAACAACGTCTACAAGAATAAAGTTGCGCAGTAGACATCAAGCTGCTATTATACATACTCTTGATGATCTTAAGGGCATTAGTCCCACTCTATGTGAGCATAAGATTAATATGTAACCATATGCTAAACGTATCATTGATCTTCAATGCTGCTTAAATCCTAAGATGAAGGAGTAGTAAGAACTGGAATGTTAAAGCTTCTAGAGGCAGGTATAATTTATCCTATTGCTAATAGTAGATGGGTAAGTCATGTTAATTATGTTCCTAAGAGAGGAGGTATAATTGTTGTTCCTAATGATAAAAATGAACTTAATCCCCAAATAATTGTAATTGGTTATATCATGGTAATTGATTTTTTAAATTGAACAAAGCTACTAGAAAAGATCATTACCCCTTGCGATTTATTGAGAAAATGTTAGAAACATTATGTAAGCACACACACTTTTGATTTCTTGCTGGATATTCTAGTTTTTCTCAAATACTTATGCCAAAGGAAGACCAAGAGAAAACTACTTTCACATGACCTTTTGGAACTTATGCTTATAGACATATACCTTTTGGTTTATGCAATGCACCTGCTACTAATTTTGTCTTGAATTGGAAGAAGTGCCACTTTATGGTGAATGAAGGTATAATACTTGGGCATAAATCTTCAGAACGAGGTACTCAGGTAGACAAAGCTAAAGTTAATGCAATAGAGAAATTGTGATGTCCTAAGGATGTTAAAGGTGTAAGAAGTTTTCTTGCTCATGTTGTTTTCCATAGGCATTTTATAAAATTTTGTCTAAGATTTCTAGGCCATTAACTTATCTTCTTCAAAAAGATATTCCATTCGTTTTTATGATGATTATCTAGAAGCATTTGAAATACTTAAGAAATCCTTAATTTCCGCACCTATCGTGCAACCACCTAATTGGAATATACCATTTAAAATATGTGTGATGCTAGTGATTATGTTGTTGGTGGTATTCTAGGGCAAAGAGTAGACAAGAAAGTGAATGTTATTCATTATGCTAGTAAAACTCAAGGCAATGCCCAAAGAAATTACACTACTACTGAAAAAGAATTTTTAGCAGTTGTGTTTGCATGGGATAAGTTTAGACCTTATATTGGTGATTCCAAAGTCACCATTCACACTTATCATGTTGCTATTAAATACCTTATGGAAAAGAAAGATGCTAAACATAGACTAATTAGGTGGATGCTTTTACTTCAAGAGTTTGATTGTATATTGTTGATAGAAAGGGAGTTGAATACCCGGTTGCAGATAATTTATCTAAAATGGAAAATGTTCTTGATGACCCAGTGCCTATTCATGATAATTTTCCAGATGAGCAATTAGTTGTTATAAGTGCTTCCACTAGTACTCCTTGGTATGCAGATTATGTTAATTGCATTTTTGTTAAATATATACCACCTAGTTTCACCTTCCAATAAAAGAAAACTTATTTTATGATTTAATACATTACTTTTGGGATGACCCACATGTGTATAAAGAAGGAGTAGTTGGTGTTATTAGTTGTTGTGTGCCTGAGCATGAACTTGAATAGATCCTTCGGAAGTGTCATGCCAAATCCTACGGACGACACCATGTATTGTGATAGACTACACACAAGGTATTATAGTCCGATTTCTATTGGCCTACTCTTTTCAAAGATGCCCGTAAGTATGTCCTCTCTTGTGATGAGTGTCAAAGAATTAGTAACACTAGTAGGCTTCAGGAAATGACTATGAATTATTCGCTTTCTAATGAACCATTTGATGTTTGTGGTTTTGGTTATATGGGACCTTTTCTTTCCATTAATCGGTATACTCATATTTTAGTTGTTGTTGATTATGTTACGAACTGGGTAGAAGCTATTCCAACTAGTAGTGCTCATCACAAACGTTCTATTAAAATGCTTCAGGATGTTATTTTGCCGAGGTTTGGAGTCCCTAGATATTTAATGATTGATGGTGGCTCACATTTTATTCATGGTGCTTTCCATAAACTCCAAGCTAAATAACATGGTAACCATAGAATTTCATCACCTTATCAACATTAGACTAGCGGTCAAGTTGAATTAAGTAACAGAGAAATAAATTTGATCATGCAAAAGACTGTTAATTGATCTACAAATAATTGGTCTAAGAAACTTGATGATGCTTTATGGGCTTATAGAACTGCTTATAAAAATCCTACGGGAATGTCCCCATATAAAACGGTCATTGGAAAAGCATGTCATTTACCTCTTGAGTTAGAACATAAAGTGTATTAGGCAATCAAAGAACTTAATTATGGTTTCAAACTTAATGGTGAAAAGAGCTTATTTGATGTTAGTTCCTTAGATGAATGAAGGGCACACGCTTATGAAAATGCCAAGTTGTTTAAAGAAAAAGTTAAAATATGGCATGACAAGAGAATCCAACAACGGGAATTCAATGTTGGAGACCTAGTTCTTTTGTACAAATCACATTTCAGATTTTTTGAAGGTAAGCCTCTCTCCAAATGGGAAGGACCTCACATCGTTGAATAGGTTTATCTCTCTGGTGCTATCAAGATTAACAATTTTGAGGGCACGAATCCGGGAGTGGTAAATGCGCAAAGAATTAAACATTATATCTCAGGTACGCCCATTAATGTGGAAACTAATACTATTCAAGTGATTACATCAGAAGAACACATAAGAGAGACCTTCCGGAACACTCAAGAAACCTGAAAAAGAGGTAGAAATGTGATACGGTAAGTAAACCGACTCCAAAAATTCCATAAAAATATTTTTAGTTGGTTTTGGTATTTTAGAAAAATTAGAAAAATAAAAACCAGACAGGGGAACACACGAGGGACTCCCAAGCCAACAGAGCGCGACCACCCCCGTGGCCGCACCCTGATGGCTTGGGAGCAAGTCATGTGCCTCCCAGGCTCCATTTTATTCCCGGACACATATTCTAACCTAGAAAAATTCATTATATATACTCTCGTATATTTTGACCACTACATCATGAGTTTCTCCTCTGTTCGTGTTTCGAGCTGTTTTTTCTGATAGACCTAGATCGCCATGACATCGTCAAGCCCCTCCAAGGACAAGTTATATGATAAGGTCATCAACCCCTACCTTTCGGAGGTGAGGAAACAACCTCAAGCATTGAGATGCGTGAGGGGCTGCTTCACATCTGGTATATTCAAGGACCAAAGAAGGAGGGAGTGAGAAGGCCAGGCTTGAAGCAGTGGAACACGAGATCCTCAAGTGTCAAGGGATGGTGGAACATGGACTCAACGTCAATCACTCCATGATTATGGATTTTATTCATGACCATAATATTTACAACAAGGAGATTGTGGAAATGATCTTTAAGCTCCATGACAGGCTTCATGATCTCGAGGCCCAAATCTTTGACATACAAAACCAAAACTGTGAGTATGAATCTCGTTTCAAGAGGATGAGTATAGTTGCAAATTTAAGTATCCCAGAGACGAGCTCTTCCTTCTTCAATGGGAACCTATGCCATGAAAGATGGAGAATAATCCTACTTCACCATCACCACCATCACCCAAGAAACTTGAGTACATGGGTATGGGCACCACCTTTAGCTTGTTCCAAGCTTGGGGGAGGTGCCCCGGTATCATATGGCCATCACTTTTATGATTATCATCTATTTTAGTTTGATCCTTAGTTAGTTCGTGATTTAGAGAAATAAATTTTTCGTATTTCTTTGCTTAGAGAGTCTGCTTTGTAATCTATCTATCTTTGTAATTGAGTGTGAGAGTTATACAACAAAGATTAGTTTGAGTTTGCTTATATTATTCTCATACATCAATCATATCAATGAAATAAAATACATAAAAAATCATATGCTAATCCCATGGGGAGTAATGAATTCACATAGAAGAAGTATGATTGATAAGAGTTGTCCACAGCTGATAAGCATAGCATTAGTCATTGATTCGATCCATGCAAAATT
Organism: Hordeum vulgare subsp. vulgare; assembly: GCF_904849725.1. Taxonomy (NCBI): domain Eukaryota; kingdom Viridiplantae; phylum Streptophyta; class Magnoliopsida; order Poales; family Poaceae; genus Hordeum; species Hordeum vulgare. The sequence continues at coordinate 168,525,269 of NC_058523.1, forward strand.
ATGATAGAGGGGTGATACGTCTCCAATGTATCTATAATTTTTGAGTGTTCCATGCTATTATATTAGCAACTTGGGATGTCTTATATGCATTTATATGCCATTTTATATCATTTTTGGGACTAACCTATTAACTCAGTGCCCATTGCCAGTTTCTGTTTTTTTCCGTGTTTTAGACCTTTTCAGATAAGAACATTAAACGGAGTCCAAACGGAATAAAACCTGCGGGATGCTTTTTTCCATAACAGAAGATACCCAGAAGACTTGAGAACCAAGGCAGGGGGTCTCGTGGGAGGTCACGAGCCCCCTAGGCGCGCCCTGGGGGGGGGGGGGCTAGCAGGCTCGTGGGCCCCCCGTGCCTCCTTTGCCCTACCTCTTTCGCCTATAAATTCCCTAAAATCCCAAAACCAACAGAGAGAGCCACGAAAATACTTTTCCGCCGCCGCAAGCTTCTGTTTCCGCTAGATCCCATCTGGGGACCGTTTTGGTGCCTGCCGGAGGATGATTCGGACATGGAGGGCTTCTTCATCAACACCATTGCCTCTCCGATGATGCGTGAGTAGTTCACCACAGACCTTCGGGTCCATAGATAGTAGCTAGATGGCTTCTTCCCTCTCTTGGATCTTCAATACAAAGTTCTCCATGATCTTCATGGAGATCTATCCGATGTAACTTTCTTTTGCGGTGTGTTTCTCGAGATCTGATGAATTGTGGATTTATGATCAGATTATCTATGAATATTATTTGAGTCTCCTCTGATTTCTTATATGCATGATTTCGTATCCTTGTAATTCTCTTCGAGTTATGGGTTTCGTTTGGCCAACTTGATCTATAATTCTTGCAATGGGAGAAGTGCTTGGTTTTGGGTTCACACCGTGCGGTGTCCTCACCAAGTGACATAGTAGGGGTAGCGAGGCACGCATCATGTTGTTGCCATCAAGGGTAAAAAGATGGGGTTTATATCATATTGCATGGATTTATCCCTCTACATCATGTCATCTTGCTTAAGGCGTTACTCTGTTTGTTATGAACTTAATACACTAGATGCATGTTGGATAGCGGTTGATGTGTGGAGTAATAGTAGTAGATGCAGAAAACATCGGTCTACTTGTCTCGGATGTGATGCCTATATGTATGATCATTGCCTTAGATATCGTCATGACTTTGCGCGATTCTATCAATTGCTCGAGAGTAATTCGTTCACCCACCGTAATACTATACCTAACTGTTGTATCAATGGCGCCAGAAGTTGCCCGTGGACGGGAAATATTCTTCCCTGTCAACATCGTGCGAACCAGTATTGTAGCAGGTAGTAGCAATGTAACGAGTAGCACCAGTGGCAAGGAACAACAGTAGTGACAGCAATAGCAAGTAACAGCAGTAGCAAGTATCAATAGCAGCAACAGTAGTAACAATAGTAGTGGCAGAGCAAGTAACAATAGCAGAGCAAAACAAATAACAGCAGTAACAACAGTAGTGGGACAAACTCGTAGGCAATGGGTTGGTGATTCATTTGGATGATATTCATCATGCAACAATTATAACACGGAGAGATATGTGGCTAGCTCCCGTTCGTCAATGCGATGTAGGCATGCATTCCGTGTGTAGTCATACGTGCTTAGGGAAAAGAACTTGCATGACATCTATTGTCCATCCCTCCCGTGGCAGCGGGGTCCAAAAGGATACTACAGGATATTAAGGTTCTCCTTTTAATAAAGAACCGGAACAACGCATTAGCACTTGGTGAACACATGAACTCCTCAAACTATGGTCATCACCGGGAGTGGTTCCAGTTATTGTCACTCCAGGGTTGCCGGGTCATAACACATAGTAGGTAACTACAACTTGCAAGATCGGATCTAAAACACACATATATTGGTGACAACATAATAATTTCAGATCTGAAATCATGGCACTTGGGCCCTAGTGACAAGCATTAAGCATGGCAAAGTAGTAGCAACATCAATCTCAGAACATAGTGGACACTAGGGATCAATCCCCGTCAAAACTAACTCGATTACATGATAGATCTCATCCTACTCATCACCGCCCAGCGAGCCTACGAATAGATTACTCACGAACGATGAAGAGCTTCATGGAATTGGAGAGGGAAGAAGGTTGATGATGATGATGGCGACAATTTCCCCTCTCCGGAGCCCAAAACGGACTCCAGATCTATCCTCCAGATGAAGAACAGGATGTGGCGGCGCCTCCGTATCGCAAACGCGACAAAATATTCTCTTTTGATTTTTTTCTGGACGAAAGTGAATTTATAGAGCTGGAGTTGGGGGCGGCAGACCCACGTGGGCCCAACAAGCTTGGTTGCCGCGGCCAGGGGGTGGCCGCGGCAACAGGGCTTGTGGCCCACTGGCCCAGCCCCTCTGGTGGATATTTGCGCAGGTATTTTTCATATTTTGCAGAAAAATTCTCCATAAATTTTCAGGACGTTCCGAGAACTTTCATTTCTGCACAAAAACAACAGCATGGCAATTCTGCTGAAAACAGAGTCAGTCCGGGTTAGTTCCATTCAAATCATGCAAATTAGAGTCCAAAACAAGGGCAAAAGAGTTTGGAAAAGTAGATACGATGGAGACGTATCAACTCTCCCAAGCTTAAAACCTGGCTTGTCCTCAAGCAACTCAGTTGACAAACTGAAAGAAAAAAGAAAAACTTTGACAAACTCTGTTTGATCTTGTTGTTGCAACTATGTCTAACTCGTAACCAGAATTGCAGCAAGATCACAAGTTAACCACATAAGCAAGTGACACAAAGGTCTCACGGTAAACTAATATCAATGGCATAATCAGCTAGCGAAAAAATAATAGTGAGTTTCAGATACCAACAATTCAATCAAAACAAGCATGAAGCAATGTGAATAGGTGGTATCTCGCTAGCTCTTTCTGAGACCGCAAAACATAAATGGAGAGCACATTAAAAGATCAAGGGCTGACTAAACATTGTAATTCATAGCAACGAAGATCCAATCATAGTCATACTCAATATCAATCAAAAGAAAAGCATAAAAATGACAGAGGTGCTCTCTAATTGGTGCTTATATAAGAGGAGGATGACTCAACAGGAAAATAAATAGACAGGCCCTTCGCAGAGGGAAGCATTAATTCGCAGAGGTGCTAGAGCTCAAGTTTTGAAAACAGAGATAATAATTTTGGGTGGCATGCTTTCATTGTCAATGCAATGACCAAGAGTTCTCAATATCTTCCACGCTACTCATGCTATAGGTGGTTCCCAAACAGAAAAGTAAAGTTTTAACTCCCCCACCACCAATCAATCACACTCCACGGCTAGCCGAATCCTCGGGTACCGTCCATACTAACATCAATCCGGGGGGAGTCTTGTTTTACAGTTATGTTTTCGATTTAAGCGCGGAACTGGGCATTCCAATTACCGACCCCTTTCTCGTGAATGACAGTGAATAAACACATGTCGATGATAACACGCCTAACATGGAAGATACCAATAGCATCCTGTCACCACATGAGCGGTTCGGGCATGCAAAACAGATTATTTCTTGAAGGTTTAGAGAATGGCACATGCAAATTTACTCGGGACGGAAGGTAAATACCGCAAATAGGTAGGTATGGTGGACTCTCATGGAAAAACTTTTGGGTTTATGGCAGTGGATGCACAAACAGTATTCCGCTTAGTACAAGTGAAGGCTAGCAAAAGACTGGGAAGCGACCAACTAGAGAGCGACAACAGTAATCAACATGCAATGAGTTTGACTATCATGGAGTGCAAGCATGAACAGGATATAAATCACCATGAACACGAACATCATAGAGGCTATGTTGATTTTGTTTCAACTACATGCATGAACATGCGCCAAGTCAAGCCACTTGAATCATTCAAAGGAGAATACCATCCTATCATACTACATCATAATCATCTCAAAATCTATGTTGGCATTCAAGACAAACCATTATAAGCTCCTAGCTAAATAAGCATGGCATCAGAAACTATGATCTCTAAGTTGTCATTGCAAACATGGTTCTCTCACAACAAAGCTGAATCTGGGATGACAAGCTAGTCATATTTACAAAAACAAAATAGATAGAGTTCATACCAGCTTTTTCCAGTCTCAGTCACTTCATCATATATCATCATTATTGCCTTTTACTTGCGCGATTGAACGATGTGAACAATAATAAGAGTGGTCATGCATTGGACTAAGCTGAATCTGCAGGCAAACACAAAGGAGAAGACAAAGTAATATGGCTCTTTGAAAGCTAAACAGGTATGCATGCAAGAGCCACTAAACATTGTAACCAATATCTTATACCTTGACCCAAAGAAAAAGAAAACTATTTACACGGGAAAGCTCCGAACAAGCAAAAGAAGAACGGAAAATCTTTTTGGGTTTTCTCAAAAGGACAAAAAAAACAAGAAAACGAAAATAAACTAGCATGGATAATACAGTGGCAACGTGTAAACACCGACGAACAAAGTGAAAGCATAAGCATGAATGTAAGGTCGGTGAGAACACGTACTCCCCCAAGCTTAGGCTTTTGGCCTAGCTTGGTCTACTCCCAAGGCGGGAAATAACCAGCTCCGGGATATTCCGGAGCGAACTGTGGATGCCACTGCTTTGTGAGCTCCTCTGGCTCCCATTGATAAACTGGCGTCTGGTACTCGACTGGAGGCTCGGGCACGGGCACCTGTGGTTGGGCTAAGCCCCAATATGCGTAGATGTCTGAGGGCATAATAGTGTACCTACCTGCATGAAGATTGAACAAAGAAGGAGCAGGCAAAGTAATAGTCTCTCGAGTACCCTGACTAAATACAAGGTTATAAAGCATCCGTCTACTAGCATCTCTATCCAGAAAATCATGGCGAACCATGCTGTCATAATCCAGATATTTCTCAGGAAGAAGCATCTCTTCTTCCTCGCGAAGTCTAATAGGTATCTCAAAGTGTCTATCAAGACGAGTAGCATAGATACCTCCATAGACGACACCTTTGGAACGGTTTGTGTTCAACCGCTGAGCTACTATAGCACCTAGGCTATAAGTATTATTGCTATAAAGGCCTTCGCGCAAGACCGCAAGGTCTGGAGAGCTAAGTGATCCAGCCTCCCCACGACCAATCAAACATTTTCCCACAAATAATGAGAAGTACCGAAGCACAGGAAAATGTATGCTAGCAATTCTAGCGCGAGACACTCCCCTCTCCTCTCCAACAGCAATAGTACCTATGAAGTCCTCCAAGTCCCGTGGACGAGGATCATGAATATCCCCAACAAAAGGTAATTTGCATGCATTGCAAAAATCATGCAGTGTCATGCACTGGGGGATATCGTACAACATGAACTCAACCATGGGAGGATTCTTCCTCGGATAAAAGTTGAAGCTTTGAACGAAAATATTGGTGAGGAGGAGGTATTGTGAGCACTTATCTTCAACGAACGCGGTAAGACTTGCGTTCTCCACCAAGTAATAAAAGTCTTCATAAAGCCCGGCGGCGTGCAAAATTCATCACTTGGCCACTCGCACGCTCGAACTTCTGTGACTCGAGGAACCACGTACTTGGGGTGGTTATTCTCATCCTCCTTGGGGTTACGGCTTGAAGAGCCTCTCAAGAACCTCCTCATCTTTTTCCTTTTCTGGCTCTGAAAAATTCTGAATTTTTTAGAGACTTCGAAAGAAAAGTGAATAAAGATTAGCCCAACTCGTAGCAACTACTCCTACTAGTGCCTAGAGACCGTATAACGCGCTAAAACTACTTGGGACCAGCTAAAATCAACATTTCAAGCTCAAGAACAGGGTCACCAAGGTAGCAAGAATACGCGAAGGATAAAGCACTAGAACAAAAACTAATTGGACCAATGGAGGAGTCACTTACCAAGGAGTAATTTCCCCAAAACGGTTCGAAGAATGATGCTTTGAGCAAGGAGATCGAAAATCACAGCCAAATGAGCAAGAACACGGGTTTGAGCTGCGAAACAATTTTTTCTGGAGGAAGAAGAACAGGATGGGAGCTGGAATAAGTGGAGGGGGTCCCTGTGGGCCCGACAAGTTTGCTTGCCGCGTCCAGGGGGGTGGCCGCGGTGACACGGCTTGTGGCGCACTGGGGTGGCCCCCAGGACGGCTCTCTGTCCCAGTATTTTTCAAATATTCCAGAAAAAATCATACTAGATTTTTAGGTCCAACGGAGAACTTTTATTTTTGGGGTATTTTTCTCCGGGACGCTAAAACAGAAAATAGGAAAATCTAACTAAACCTATCATTTTTCTTCTAAGCAAAAGAAAGTGAAAGCTTAAAACAGAGGTATGTGACTCTCTGATTCGTCCATTTCATGGTCATCGAAAGAAATCCGTCAATGGGGTTGATCAAATCCTTATGACAAAACTTTCTCGAATCGCAAAAGAGAACGGAGAATTTTCGAATAGCCACTAAGTCACCTCAATGGGGATATGAATCTCCCTAACAAGAAAATCATACTTCATCTTGACACGAGGAATAGGGCATTCAAAGCTCCCAATGAGAATCGATGAAGTTTTTTCGATAACATTGATGCAATGTACTTGATATCGTTTCTTCGGAAAGTGCACGGTATGCTCATTACCGTTGACATGGAAAGTGACATTGCCTTTGTTGCAATCTATAACAGCCCCTGCAGTGTTTAAAAAGGGTCTTCCGAGGATGACAGCCATGACATCATCCTCGGGAATATCCAAGATAACAAAGTCTGTTAAGATAGTGGTGTTAGCAACCACAACAGGCACATCCTCGCAAATGCCGGCAGGGAAAGCAGTTGATTTGTCGGCCATTTGCATAAAAATTTCAGTGGGTGTCAACTTATCCAGTTCAAGTCTACGATAAAGAGAGAGAGGCATAACACTAACTCCGGCTCCGAGGTCAAAATAAGGCAGTTCTTACGTAATTTCCTTTAATGGAGCAAGGTATAGTGGGCACTCCAGGATCACCAAGTTTCTTAGGAGTTCCACCTTTGAAAGTGTAATTGGCAAGCATGGTGGAGATCTCAAGATCTGGGATCTTCCGTTTATTGGTCACGATATCTTTCATATACTTGGCATACGGAGACATTTTGAGCATATCAACTAACCCCATCTGTAGAAAGACGGGTCTTATCATTTCAATAAAGTGCTCAAAATCCTCATCATCCTTTTTCTTGGATGGCTTAGGAGGAAAGGGCATAGGTCTCTGAACCCATGGCTTCCTTTCTTTACCGTGCTTCCTAGCAGTGAAGTCATTCTTATCGTATCTCTTAGGCTGTGGGTTATCAGGATTAACCGTAGGTTCAATCTCCACATCCTTATCATTGCTAGAATGAGCATCATTATGAACATCGCTGTCCATATTGTCACCAGGTTCATGTTCATCACCAGATTGTGTTTCTGCATCAGACGCAGAAATATCATTTGGTTCTTCAGGTGTGACAGTACTTGGTGAACTAACATGCAGGTTTCTATCATCCTTCTTCTTCTCCTTAGGATGACTGGGTGCATCTGCATTAATTCCTTGAGAATCTTGATCAATTCTCTTTGGATGACCTTCAGGATACAAAGGTTCCTGAGTCATTTTGCCTCCTCTAGTAATTACTCTGACAAAGTTGTCATTTAATTCATTGAGCAGGTCATTCTGAGCTTTAAGTACTTGTTGTACCTGAGTAGTAATCATAGAGGCATGTTTACTCAGAAGCTTTAGATCATTGACATTTCTGTCTACACAAGCACTTAATTGACTAAGCATACGAGTACTTTGTTCCAAATGTCTGCTAACATAATCATTGAAACTCTGTTTTTTGGCAACAAAGTTGTCAAATTCATCAAAGCATAGGCTAGAAGGTTTATCAAAAGGAATATCTCTCTCATCAAACCTACGCAGAGAATTTACTTCCACTACTTGTATCGGGTTATCGAGACCATGGATCTCTTCGATAGGTAGTAGATTTTTGACAGCTTGAGATCTAATGCCTTTCTCTTGCATAGATTTCTTGGCTTCTTTCATATCTTCGGGACTGAGGAATAGAATACCTCTTTTCTTCGGGGTTGGCTTAGGAGGTGTTTTGGGAATAGTCCAAGCATTATCGTTGATCAAGATGTTATCCAGTAGAGTCTCAGCTTGTTCTACAGTTCGTTCCCTAAAAACACAACCGACAGAACTATCTAGGTGGTCCTTAGAGGCATCGGTAAGTCTGTTATAGAAGATATCAAGTATCTTGTTCTTCTTAAGAGGGTGATCAGGAAAAGCATTCTATAGCTGGACGAGCCTCCCCCAAGCTTGTGGGAGACTCTCTTCTTTGAGTTGAGCAAAGTTGTATATTTCCTGCAAGGCAGCTTGCTTTTTATCGGCAGGGAAATATTTCTCACAAAAGTAAAAGACCATGTCCCGGGGACTACTCACACATCCAGGAGCAAGAGAAGCGAACCAGGCTTTAGCATCATCCTTTAGAGAGAAAGGAAACAGCTTAAGGATATAGTAGTGGCGGATCTTCTCCTCACTAGTGAAAAGGGTGGCTATATCGTGTAGTTTGGTAAGATGGGGTACGATCGTCTCACACTCATAACCGTGGAAAGGATCAGATTCGACTAGAGAGATTATCTCAGTATCGATAGAGAACTCATAATCCTTATCGGTGATAAAGATAGGTGAAGTGGAAAACTTCGGGTCGTATTTCATCCTAGCTTTTAGAGATTTTTCCTTCCACTTGAGAAGTAATTTCTCAGCGTCATAGGCATCCTTACACGCAAGAAAATCCTCAGCTATCTCTCCCTCCATAACGTAACCCGCAGGTATATCAGGCAATTCATATCTAGGAGAGCTAGATCTAGCAGGAGCAAAAGCAGGTTCTATCTCAATAGTATCGGCAGTTCCAGAAGCATCACGAGCATTGGCAGTAACTCTAGCAATATGAGCATCAAGGAGTACTCCTAGTGGCACATCAGGCAAAGTAGTATCTCCAGCAGTATCGAGCATAGCATCATCAGGCAAAATAGCATCTCTAGCATCATCAAGCATAGCATCTCTAGCAGTATCAGGCATAGTATCTCTAGCAGTATCATACATAGTATCATCAAGCATAGTAGCATCATAAGCATCATCAAGCACATGCGACATATCAAGATTTCTAGCAGGAGGTGATGTCGCAAACTTACTCATAACTGAAGGTGAATCAAGTGCAGAGCTAGATGGTAGTTCCTTACCTCCCCTCGTAGTTGAGGGCAAGACTTTGGTTTTTGGATCTTTTATATTCTTCATAGTGATCATCAGATATAAATCCCAAGTGACTCAGTGAATATAGCAATACCTCCCCGGCAACGGCGCCAGAAAAATGCTGCTAACGGCAGTCCCCAGCAACGACACTAGAAGAATGTTGTTGACGAGTCCCTGGCTTGATGCCTTCGCGACAACAGAGCCAGAACTGCTCCTAGTTGCTCAACAATTAGCAATTGTCTTTCAATGGCCCACCAGCGCATGGGTTCGCGGCAGTTTTCGAGGGTAGAGTATTCGACCCAAATTTGTTGATTCGCCAGGCAGGAGGTGAGAGGATACTCTCGAGTATTAGCAGCTAAATGTATCAGATTCAACCACACTTGAAAGATTAGTATCTGCAAGCGAAGTATCAGCAGCAAAGTAGTATGATAACAACAGTGTCAGAAACGATCTGTTGACGGCACACTATACCTAACTGTTGTATCAATGGCGCCAGAAGTTGCCCGTGGACGGGAAATATTCTTCCCCGTCAACATCGTGCAAACCAGTATTGTAGTAGGTAGTAGCAATGTAACGAGTAGCAACAATGGCAAGGAACAACAGTAGTGACAGCAGTAGCAAGTATCAATAGCAGTAACAGTAGCAACAACAGTAGTGGCAGAGCAAGTGACAGCAGCAGAGCAAAACAAGTAACAGTAGTAACAACAGTAGTGGGACAAACTCGTAGGCAATGGGTCGGTGATTCGTTTGGATGATATTCATCATGCAACAGTTATAACACGGAGAGATATGTGGCTAGCTCCGGTTCGTCAATGTGATGTAGGCATGCATTCCGTGTGTAGTCATACATGCTTAGGGAAAAGAACTTGCATGGCATCTATTGTCCATCCCTCCCGTGGCAGCGAGGTCCAAAAGGATACTACAGGATATTAAGGTTCTCCTTTTAATAAAGAACTGGAACAACGCATTAGCACTTGGTGAACACATGAACTCCTCAAACTATGGTCATCATCGGGAGTGGTTCCGGTTATTGTCACTCCGGGGTTGCTGGGTCATAACACATAGTAGGTAACTACAACTTGCAAGATCGGATCTAAAACACACATATATTGGTGACAACATAATAATTTCAGATCTGAAATCATGGCACCCGGGCCCTAGTGACAAGCATTAAGCATGGCAAAGTAGTAGCAACATCAATCTCAGAACATAGTGGATACTAGGGATCAATCCCCGTCAAAACTAACTCGATTACATGATAGATCTCATCCTACTCATCATCGCCCAGGGAGCCTACGAATAGATTACTCACGAACGATGAAGAGCTTCATGGAATTGGAGAGGGAAGAAGGTTGATGATGATGATGGCGACGATTTCCCCTCTCCGGAGCCCAAAACGGACTCCAAATATGTCCTCCAGATGAAGAACCGGATGTGGCAGCGCCTCCGTATCGCAAACGCGACGAAATCTTGTCTTCTGATTTTTTCTGGACGAAAGTGAATTTATAGAGCTGGAGTTGGGGGCGGCAGACCCACGTGGGCCCCACAAGCTTGTTTGCCGCGGCCAGGGGGTGGCCGCGGCAACAGGGCTTGTGGCCCACTGGCCCAGCCCCTCCGGTGGATCTTTGCGCAGGTATTTTTCATATTTTCCAGAAAAATTCTCCGTAAATTTTTAGGACGTTCCGAGAACTTTCATTTCTGCACAAAAACAACACCATGGCAATTCTGCTGAAAACAGCGTCAGTCCGGGTTAGTTCCATTCAAATCATGCAAATTAGAGTCCAAAACAAGGGCAAAAGAGTTTGTAAAAGTAGATATGATGGAGATGTATCAGATCTCACCTTGCAAGTAATCGTAAATGGATTGACAACCCCTTTATCGGGTTGGGTACAAGTTTGTTTGTTTTTGCGCAGGTGCATTGGTGCCTTATCTTGATACTCCTACTGGATTGATACCTTGGTTCTCAAACTGAGGGAAATACTTATCTCTACTTTGTTGCATCACCGTTTCCTCTTCAAGGGAAAAACCAACGCAAGCTCAAGAAGTAGCAGGAAGAATTTCTGGCGCCGTTGTCGGGGAGTATTCAAGTGAAGCATATCTACCAAGCACCTATCGCAAACTCATCTCTTGCATTTACATTATTTGCCATTTGCCTCTCGTTTTCCTCTCCCCCACTTCTAAAACAAAATTTACAAATATATTTGCCTTTCTTTATTTGCCTTTTTCGTTCGCCCTTTCTTTTGCTTGCTTTCTGTTTGCTTGTGTGCTTGCTAAGTCACCATGTCTGAAAACACTAAATTGTGTGACTTCTATAATACTAATAACAATGATTTTATTAGTACTCCAATTGCTCCCGCCACTAGTGCGGATTCATATGAAATTAATGCTGCCTTGTTGAATCTTGTTATGAAAGAGCAATTTTCTGGCCTTCCTAGTGAAGATGCCGCATCCCATGTTAATACCTTAATTGAGTTATGCGATATGCAAAAGAAGAAAGATGTGGATAATGATATGATTAAGTTGAAGCTATTTCCGTTCTCATTACGAGATCGAGCAAAAACTTGGTTTTCATCTTTACCCAAAAATAGTATTGATTCGTGGAACAAGTGTAAAGATGCCTTTATTTCCAAGTATTTTCCACCTACTAAGATTGTCTCTCTCCGTAATGATATCATGAATTTTAAGCAACGAGATCATGAACATGTTGCACAATCTTTGGAGAGAATGAAATTGATAATTAGAAGTTGTCCCGCTCATGGCCTAAATCTTTGGACGACTATACAAATTTTCTATGCTGGTTTGAATTTTGCTTCTAGAAATATCTTGGATTCTGCCTCTGGTGGAACTTTTATGGAAATCACACTAGGAGAAGCTACAAAACTCCTAGATAATATCATGACAAATTATTCTCAATGGCACACTGAAAGGTCACCTACTAGTAAAATAGTGCATGCTATAGAAGAAATTAACTCTTTGAGTGCTAAGATGGACGAGTTAATGAAGTTGTTTGCTAGTAAAATTGCTCCTCTATATCCAAATGATATGCCTTTATCTTCCTTGATTGAGAATTGCAATGAAAATTTGGATGTTAATTTTGTTGGTAGGAATAATTTTGGTAACAACAATGCTTATAGAGGTAACTTTACTAGTAATCCCTCTAATAATTTTGGCAATTCCTACAACAATGCTCATGGAAATTATAATAAAATACCCTATGATCTTGGGATAATATTAAATAGTTTATTAATTCGCAAAAGATTTTCAATGCTTCCATAGAAGAAAAACTGCATAAAATGTATGACTTGGCTAGGACTGTTGATAGAATGTCTCTTGATATTGATGCTTTGAAATTGAGATGTGTTCCTCCCAAGATTAATATGGATGAAACTTTGAAAGCTATGCGTGTTTCTATGAACGAGAGTAAGGAAAGAACCGTCCAAATTCGTGCTAGACATGAATGGCTTAAAAAGGCATGTTCTCATGATGAGAATCACGAAGATCTTAAAGTGCTTGGTGTGACTCCTATTGAATCCTTGTTTTCTAATGTCAATCTTAATGATGATGGGGCTGGATGTGAATCCACTTTGGTTGAGAAACGCCCCAATGATTCGGAGTCTATTTATCTTGATGCTAAAAATACTAAAAGTGGAGTAGAGGATATCAAAACTTTGAATAGTGATGAAATTACTACTTTGGATTTCAAGGAATTTAATTATGATATTTGCTCTTTGATTGAATGTATTTCCTTGATGCAATCCATGCTAAACTCTCCACATGCTTATAGCCAAAATAAGGCTTTTACCAAACATATCGTTGATGCTATGATGAAATCTCTTGAAGAGAAACTTGAGTTGGAAATATCTATTCCTAGAGAACTTCATGATGAGTGGGAACCTACTATAAAAATCAAGATTAAAAATTATGAATGCCATGCTTTGTGTGATTTGGGTGCTAGTGTTTCCACAATTCCAAAATCTTTATGTGATGTTCTAGGTTTCAATGAGATTGATGAGTGCTCTCTTAATTTGCATCTTCCGGATTCTACTATTAAGAAACCTATGGGAAGGATCAATGATGTTCTTATTATTGCAAATAGGAACTATGTGCCCGTAGATTTCATTGTGCTTAATATGGATTGCAATCCTACATGCCCCATTATTCTTGGTAGACCTTTCCTTAGGACTATTGGTGCTGTTATTGATATGAAGGAAGGGAATATTAAATTTCAATTTCCATTAAAGAAGGGCATGGAACACTTTCCTAGAAAGAAAATAAAATTTCCTTATGAATCCATTATGATAGGTACTTATGGTTTGAGAACTAAAGATGACAATACTTGATTTTATTGCCTTACGCCTAGCTAAGGGCGTTAAACGATAACGCTTGTTGGGAGGCAACCCAATGAATAAATTTATTTTTTGCTTTTTACTTTCTGTTTTGTTGAGTCCACACCATCATGATTCTTTTATGATTGTGTTCTTTATGTTTTAATTAGCGTTTGTGCCAAGTAGAACCTTTGTGATTAGTTTTGGTGATAGTTGTTTAATCATGCTGAAAAAAGACAGAAACTTTGTGCTCACGAAATTATTTTTAATTCCTATTCAGAAAGAGATTTTGAGTTGATTCTTTTTTCTGCTGATTGATATGCAAATTTCCCTAATTTTAATAAGTTTTTCAGAATTTTTGGGAGAGAATACGTATACTAAATATACAGATTGCTACAGACTGTTCTGTTTTTGACAGATTCTGTTTTTTGTTTTTGTTGATTGCTTATTTTGATGAAATTATGGTTAGTATCGGGGGGGGGGGGGGTATGAGCCATGGATAAGTGATAATACAGTAATATAACATAAATCTAAATGGAAATTAAGTTTACTACAGTACCTAAAAATTTGGTGGATTGTTTTCTTATGCTAATGATATCACGAGTTTCTGTTTTAGTTTTGTGTTGTAAAGTTTTCAAGTTTTGGGTGTTGTTCTTATGGGCAATGGAATAAAGAGTGGAAGGACCCTAAGCTTGGGGATTCCCAAGTCATACCAAGCCAATTTCAAGGACACCCAAAAGCCTAAGCTTGGGGATGCACCGGGAAGGCATCCCCTCTTTCGTCTTCAATCCATCAGTAACGTTACTTGGAGCTATATTTTTATTTACCACATTATATGTATTTTGCTTGGAGCGTCGTGTATTATAGGAGTCTTTGCTTTTTTGTTTTATCACAATCATCCTTGCTGCACACATTTTTGAGAGGGACATGCACTCATCGTGAATTTGTTAGAACACTCAATTAGCTTCACTTATATCTTTTGAGCTAGGCAATTTAGCTCCCATGAGCTTCACTTATATCTTTTGAGCTGGATAATTTTGCTCCCATGAGCTTCACTTATATCTTTTGAGCTAGATAATTTTTCTCCCATGAGATTCACTTATATCTTTTGAGCTAGATAATTTTGCTCAAGTGCTTCACTTAAATCTTTTTAGAGAACGACAATGTCATATTTTGTAGAAATAAAAACTCTCGATCTTCACTTATATCATTTTGAGAGTGATCTCTCTAAGTAACTTGGTAATTGGCGTGTGCTATGAAATTAGTCCTAAATATGATAGGCATTCAAAGAGGATATAATAAAAACTTTCATATTCAAGTGCATTGATTAGTAATAGAAGTTTGATTCCTCACAATTAGTTTTGAGATACGGATATGGTAATATTAGAGTCATGTTAGTAGGGTGTTGTGAATCTAGAAATACTTGTGTTGAGGTTAGTGATTCACGTAGCATGCACGTATGGTGAACCGCTATGTTAGGAAGTCGGAGAATGATTGATTTACTGATTTTCATCCTTTGTGTGGCAGTAGGGATCGCGCGATGGTTAACACCTAGATCGTTGCACATCCCGGTACACTGCCGGAGGCATTTCATATAGAGTCATTATTGTTCTAAGTATTGAGTTGTAAGTAAATAAAAGTGTGATGATCATCATTATTAGAGCAGTTTCCCATGTCAGGAAATAAAAAAGGAGGCCAAAGATGCCCACCAAAAAAAAGAGAAAAAAATGAAATGAAAAAAAGAGGCCAAAGAGCCCAAACAAAAAAAATGATGAGAGAAAAAGAGAGAAGGGACAATGCTAGTATCTTTTTCCACACTTGTGCTTCAAAGTAGCACCGTGTTCTTCATGATAGAGAGTCTCTTGTTTTGTCAATTTCATATACTAGTGGGAATTTTCATTATATAACTTGGCTTGTATATTCCAATGATGGGCTTCCTCAAAGTTGCCCTAGGTCTTCGTGAGCAAGCAAGTTGGGTGCACACCCAGTAGTTTTCTTTTTGAGCTTTCATACACTTATAGCTCCAGTGCATCCATTGCATGGAAATCCCTACTCATTCAAATTGTTATCTATTGATGGGTATCTCCATAGCCCGTTGATACGCCAAGTCAATGTGACCATCTCCTCCTTTTTGCCTCACAACCTCCACTACACTCTATTCCACCTATAGTGTTATATCCATGGCTCACACTCATCTATTGCGTGAGAGTTGAAAAAGTTTGAGAAAGTAAGAGTGCAAAAAAAATTACTTGGCCAATACCGGGGTTGTGCATGATTTAAATTCTTTGTGTGGGGATGATGGAGCATAGCCAGACTATATGATTTTGTAGGGATAACTTTCTTTGGCCTTGTTATTTCAAAAGTTCATGATTACTTTGCTAGTATGCTTGAAGTATTATTGTTTTCATGTCAATATTAAACTATTGTTTTGAATCTTATGGATCTGAACATTCATGCCACAATAAAGAAGTTACAAAGAACAAATATGTTAGGAAGCATTCCACATCAAAAATTCGGTCTTTATCACTTCCCTACTCGAGGACGAGCAGGAGTTAAGCTTGGGGATGCTTGATACGTCTCCAACGTATCTATAATTTTTGATTGTTCCATGCTATTATATTATCAACTTGGGCTGTCTTATATGCATTTATATGCCATTTTATATCATTTTTGGGACTAACCTATTAACTCAGTGCCCATTGCCAGTTTCTGTTTTTTCCGTGTTTTTGACCTTTTTCAGATAAGAATATTAAACGGAGTCCAAACAGAATAAAACCTACGGGATGATTTTTTCCATAACAGAAGATACCTAGAAGACTTGAGAACCGATGTAGGGGGTCTCGTGGGAGGTCACGAGCCCCCTAAGCGTGCCCCAGGGGGGTGGGGCGCCTAGCAGGCTCGTGGGCCCCCCGTGCCTCCTTTGCCCTACCTCTTTCGCCTATAGATTCCCTAAAATCTCCAAACCAACAGAGAGAGCCAGGAAAATACTTTTCCGCCGCCGCAAGCTTCTGTTTCCGTGAGATCCCATCTGGGGACCGTTCTGGTGCCCTGTCGGAGGAGGATTCGGACACGGAGGGCTTCTTCATCAACACCATTGCCACTCCGATGATGCGTGAGTAGTTCACCACAGACCTTCGGGTCCATATCTAGTAGCTAGATGGCTTCTTCTCTCTCTTGGATCTTCAATACAAAGTTCTCCATGATCTTCATGGAGATCTATCCGATGTAACTTTCTTTTGCGGTGTGTTTGTCGAGATCCGATGAATTGTGGATTTATGATCAGATTATCTATGAATATATTTGAGTCTCCTCTCATTTTTTATATGCATGATTTCGTATCCTTGTAATTCTCTTCGAGTTATGAGTGTCGTTTGGCCAACTTGATCTATAATTCTTGCAATGGGAGAAGTGCTTGGTTTTGGGTTCATACCGTGCGGTGTCCTCACCCAGTGACATAGTAGGGGTAGCGAGGCATGCATTGTGTTGTTCCCATCAAGGGTAAAAAGATGGGTTTTATATCATATTGCATGGATTTATCCCTCTACATCATGTCATTTTGCTTAAGGCGTTACTCTGTTTGTTATGAACTTAATACACTAGATGCTTGCTGGATAGCGGTCGATGTGTGGAGTAATAGTAGTAGATGCAGAAAATATCGGTCTACTTGTCTCGAACGTGATACCTATATGTATGATCATTGCCTTAGATATCGTCATGACTTTGCGCGATTCTATCAATTGCTCGACAGTAATTCGTTCAGCCACCGTAATACTTGCTATCATGAGAGAAGCCTCTAGTGAACACTATGGCCCCCGGGTCTATTTTACATATTGTATATTCAGATTTACATACAAAAATACCAAAAATACCTTGCTGCAATTTTATTTATTTATTTATATTTACCTATTATCACTATCAGATCTCACCTTGCAAATAATTGTAAAGGGATTGGCAACCCCTTTATCGCGTTGTGTGCAAGTTTGTTTCTTTTTGTGCACGTGCATTGGTGCCTCATCTTGATACTCCTAATGATTGATACCTTGGTTCTCAAACTGAGGGAAATACTTATCTCTACTTTGCTGCATCACCCTTTCCTCTTCAAGGGAAAAAACAACGCAAGCTCAAGAAGTAGCAAGGGGCGGAGATTCACATACAAATGTACTATCTTGGACATGTTTTATGATTGTGAGCCCCCACCAAATATTATACAATTGTCGTCGTTCTGGGAATGGGGGTACCTAGACCTGCCTGCCTACGGCCCAAGGCAGGCCCACTTCATCTACCGCGTGTGACCCCACTTAAGACAAGGCCCTCGCGAGGGTCCAAGCCTCGCGAGGAGGAGCAGCACCAAGACCAACTAGGGGGGGCTCCTTAGGACCCCTCCGGAGTGGCGGAGATTCCAATGCAAGGCCTGGCCTCAGGAGTCAAGGGTGACGCAAGGAAAGGCAGGCGAGCAGCATCTCCCCTTCACGCCTCGAGCGCGGGCGAACGCCTGCCACCCGCGGTTCAGGTACACCCACCCAGGATGCCCTGCCGCAGCAGTTGTCGGCCTGCAGCTAGAGACCCGGAAGCCCACTGGCCGACAGCACCCTCGCAAAGAAGTTCGGGAGTTGGAGCCCTGCGGTTTCTGGCCTCTCCGCCCACACCATGAACTCTATCTCCGTGTCAGCTGAATGAAGCCACGGGCGTGGCGGCCGGGTGGCCGTCGCCAACCTCCCACCTCGGCCGATGCGAACGCCCGCACCAACCGATGCCCCGCCACTGCCGCCGATGGTGATCTTAGGGCACGCGGAACCACGGCCACGCCCGCCGGGGACCACTACTGGCGCCGCCGCGTACTTTCGAGGGCTGTCGCGGCCCCTCCTATGTTGCGGGGCGACAAGACCCTCTTTGGAGGCCTCCTCCTTCTCAGCAGTGGAGTACTTCCACATGGCGCCATGGCTGAGAAGGGGGTGGGCTGGACATGGGAGGATGAAGAAGACGGAAGGAATGAGGACCTTATAGCCCTCGCCAGGTTATATGCAGCCAAGGGTTGCCTAGCGCTCCTTCGTGTTCCTAGGCCCACACAGTCCATGAAGGGGCGCGCCCGCGTGGCACACGCATAGGTGGCATTTCCAAGGAGCAATGATGGCAGGCACAACACCCAGACGTCGCTTCAGTTTGTCCGGGAGCGTTTTCGGGCGCCTCGGGGACTGGAGGCGTTGCCACATGGTTGTTCAACACGTGTGAAGCCTGGCCCGCAGGCAATTAGGGCCAACGACGCTTCGGGGCACCCCCAAGGCTTCTCCTAGAACCCATCCCGAGCACGTCTTGGGCCCAGGGGCTACTGTCGGTGTTTTGGAAACGGGGGTACCCAGACCTACCTGCGTGCGTCCCAGGGTAGACCCACTTGATCTACCGGGCATGACCCAACTCAAGAAAAAGGCCCTCGCGAGGAGGAGCAGCAGCAAGATCAACAAGGGGGGCCTCCTTAGGACCCCTTTGGAGCGGCAGAGATTCCAATGTGAGGCCCGGCCTTAGGAGTCAAGGGTGACGCAAGGAAAGACAGGCGAGCAGCGGGATGCAGGACGGTGCAATTTCCCCTTTTGTGCAAAGGGGGCAAGGACGTACGCGGGTTCCCAAGGCATCTTCCAAAGGTTTCCATTCTGGTGTAACAAGACCCCAACCACCCGCCTGCAGGATAGACGTCATGGCTGAGCCCGTCCCTGCAGCATCGACATACGCTTTGCAGGCGAAGACCACCTTTGGACAGGGGGCGCACGTACCCCTGTTCCTCTTCAAAAATTGGCCGTTGTGGGATCCCTTCCCACCATTGTGATAACGGAAGAGGACCCGTGCCGCCACTGTATATAGAGGATAGGTTACTTCGTGGAGAGGACTCTCTTCGATCGATTCATCTGCTCACTTTCACCACTCTTAGACCACCAAGCTGCTGGAAGCCCAGAACACACCCAAGGTCCTCCGGAGGCTCCCAAGAACTATACTTGCTCATCCACCAACCTCCATGAGAGGCAATCCAGCAAAGCAGGAGTAGGGTATTACGCTTCGCAGCGGCCCGGACCTGTGTAAATTGTCGTGTTCATTGTCTTCCTAACCATCAATTGAGTTCTTTGTCTTACCCATCGAGTAGCGAGTCAGGTGAAGCGAAGCTACAGGTGGTCTCCGTACGCACCCCTGAGTTGGAACCTTAAGGGTTTTGTGGAGCCCAAAATCCGACAATAATGATCGAAGTGTTGATGTTGGATAAGAAATACAACATAATGAGATATGTTTGTTTACATTCAAATAGAAGTTATATTGTCATGGATCCTATAACATGTGGATCTTGTCTAGTATCCTTTGCTAGCCCAAAAATTCGTACGAAGTAGAGATACTACTTGTGCATCCTTAACCCTTAAACCGAGCGTCTTGCCATGACAGTCCACCATACCTACCTATGGATTGAGTAAGATCCTTCAGTTAAGTTGTGATCGATGTAGAAAGAAATAAAAAATACACCTACACATGTATGTTCTTTTATTGCAAGGGAACATAAGCTTTGCATGATCTTATGATGAGGTGATGGCAAAGAACTAAAAGCAAGAGACTCCATAATAAAGTTTGTTATCATAAGGGGCGATATAAATTGACGTTCCTTTACATTAAGAGCTTGCACATCCTAAATTAAAAAGCACATGAAAACCTCTGCTTCCCTTTGCGAAGGGCCGATCTTTTCCTTTCATGTATTTACTCTTATGCAAGAGTAAATAATGTTTGTCCCTATTCCTAACTATTAATTCTCTAGTTGGCAAGCATCATGTGTTGGAGAAAAATCTCTCTCTCTCTCTCTCTCTACACACACACACACATAAATATATATCCAGTTGGATGTAGGTGATCATGAGTCATTATTGTTGACACGATCCTATGTGTTCGATGGAAACATTATCTCCAAAAACATGCAATGAGTGTGAGAAATCATAGAAGACTAAATGATATTTGTGTATGAGTGAGAGCTCTTATATAGACTCTTCCATGAAATATGATGAACTGTGATTATCTCATTGACTAAGAACATAGTTTGTTCATCGTCAATAAAGTTTATGCTTCATACTTCAACAATTATGGATAGATTGTTACTTGTTTATAAGAAGTCGTATGATGAAAAACTTTCTGCTATGCTAATATTCATGATGCTCTCATGTATGTATTCTGTTTTTATCGACACCTCTCTCTTTCTCAAATTATGTGTTCATTATTGCCGAGTTCAGCTTTCGCTTCACGACAAGCGAGATCTAAGCTTGGGGGAGTTGATACGTCCATTTTGCATCATGATTTCCCATCGATTTATATTATTCTTAGTCAACATTCCACTTTATCATACAATTCTTATGCATTTTCTCTCTGAATTTACAAGGTACATCACAAAGAGGGAAATTGCCGAAAACTGAATCCTCGACCTGAAAACCATGAACAAGGCAAAAAAAATTATTGGACTCGAAACGACCTAAAACTTCACAACGAATTTTTGTGGAATATATGTGAATTCATGGAGCAAAAATATACCAAAGGCAGGCCACCTATTGGTGCCAAGCCAACAGGGCATGCCCACCCCCTGGCGCGCCCTGATGGTTTGGGACCACCTCCCACGTGCCCTGGCCTCCCTCTTGTGCTATAAGATGATTTTTGACCTAGAAAAGAAAAAGATACTTTCAGGACAAAGCACCGCTGTCTCAGGGCGGAAACCTAGGCATAGGCCCTTTTTCTCTACGATATAGCGATTCCGTCGGGAAACTTCCCTTCTAGAGGGGGAAATTGAAGTCATCGTCATCACCAATGCTTCCTCGTTCGTGCAAGGATGAATCTTCATCAACATCTTTAACAACAACACCTCATCCCAAACCCTAGACCATCTCTTGTATTCAATCTTTGTCTCAAAACCGTAGATTGGTACCCGTGGAAGATAATATGTTCAGATCCTTATTCAATAATTATTATACCTATGATCATGAACATGGTTATGATTCGTGAGTAGTTACTTTTGTTCCCAAGGACATGGGAGAAGTCTTGTTATAAGTAATCATGTAGTGTTGTAGCCAGTCAACCTCATTTTGAATCTGGAAGCAAAATTGGTCTATATTGTGAATGTCAGGAGGCATACTTCTGGCATTACCAGCTTGGTCACATTAGTCTGAAATGCATGAAGAAGCTCCATGATGATGGACTCCTAACTTTGTCCGACTTTGGGTCATTCAAGACATGCAAATCATGCTTGCTAGGCAAAGATGACTAAGTCTACTTTTGCAAAGAGTTGAAAAAGGGTGTCCGAGCTGTTTGAGTTTTACACAATGTTGTGTGTGGTCCAATGAGCACAACAACTAGAGATGGCTATCAATACTTCATGACTTTTACTGACGACTTGAGTAGATATGGATATATCTATTTGATGAGGTGCAAGTTGGAAACTTTTTACAAGTTCAAAGAGTTTCATAATGAGGTTGAGAATCATCTTGGCAAGACGATAAAGCTTCTACGTTCAGTTCGTGGAGGTGAGTACACCAGCCAGGATTTTGATGATCATGTGAAAATCCGAGGCATAGTACCTCAGCCACTACAAGAAATAAGGTCAATTATGACTCCCTATATTGGTCATTGATTCGTCATTGTTTTCGTTTATTGACCTTTTTTGACCAAATTTACAACGTCAACAGTTGGCCGTCAAGAATGAACAAACATGACCTTTCTAAAATTTTGGTCGTAGGTCTCTATTGACCAAAATATTGGTTTGGTCACTACCCATTTGTATAAGCCACGTAGGATCTGACGTGGCCAAGCTGACGTGGCATTGCTAGTGACCAAATGGAATCATCATAAATTTCAGATCCTGGCCCAATACCTATTTTACTATTGAAAATGTCTGATTTGTTTGGGTTGAAACTTTTTTTGCTAGAAGCACGCATATCTCAGGATAGGCCCATTAAAAATAAGTACAAGAGAATAAAAGATTGCAAATAAAATGTATATTTCATTTCAGTAGCATATCACATAAATACAATACATCATCCACCGAATCCACGCATTAAGGTTCAACGCCTAACAAAGGCACATCAAAATAATTTTACATGGGCACAACAGAATATTTTTGCAAGTGCAAGAGCACAGAAAAAGGACCCAACAAGTGCACAATTGCACATAAAGAGAGTTCCACAAAGATTGGATGAGAACCACAAGTTTCTTCTCATCCTCTTCCTGTGCACAATATGCTCTTGCCATTGCCGCCTGCAAGAGGAAAATGATGGTAAGGCTTTCAGACCAAGGAAAATAGTAAAATTACACGCACGATAATCAATGATAAAACAGTAGAAAATTGTTTTCTCATCAAGTAGTTCTAACATGCAAAAAAATTGCAATTGGAAAGAGAGACGGGTATAAAAGTCATGCATGACCACGTAGGCTCACATGCATGTACTAGAATTAAGAGTCCTTTCCTTAAATGATAAGTAAATTTTTTTAGTCATAATAGGAATCAGATAAGGTAATGACCTGAGTAGACACGGTGGTATAACACAAGTTAGATTTCGGAGGCTAATTATCTACTCTAAAATTGAACTGTTAATGCTACAATCTTTCTGAAGTAACTAATTATCATTACCTACTCTATAAATTGAACTGCTAATGCTACAATCTTTCTGAAGTAACAAGTTACTTTCTGGCAAGCATGTTTTTAACGTTAGGGCATCCCTAACTGTAAAAAGATACCCGTATTAATTTTCTATTGCAAATGCATATTCTATTATATTTAAGATCATGCGCATATTACACTACAAATTGTCTTAAACATCAAATATCATCTCAGAGGGAATACAAAATTATTCAAGCGCTCAGCCCAGTGTAAAGCAAGCAAAAGTTAACAACTAATATACTCATATGTAGGTACTTCCCATACATAGATATACTATACAGATCACATTGTCAGACCTTCAGATCTCTAATAGGCATATTCCTAACATATATTTATTCTGCTACTACCAATTACTATCTTTTTACCATACACCACAAGTACTTCAATTCCATATTCGCAAAAAAAAGTACTTAAATTCCATGAATTAAAAATAGTACCTTTGTATAAGCCATGTCATGATAGGATAAGACACAATAAACAATTATGGAAGACAACAATGGCCAATTCCTAAATAAGCCCTGCTTGGTATCTGCACTACCATTTTGTTCGACCTTTTTCTTGCGGATCAATCAGATGGTCCTCCAAAGCTTCAACACTTTGATTGCCATTTTCACTGGCTTTATGCTTGTGTAATGCTTCCTGAAATAGTTTCAAGATATATTACAACAAACAGCAAAAAAATCAACATTAACTACAAACAGCTAATTATGGCATAGTTAAAGTACATCATGCTCTTGGTGGGGTATATCATGTAAATATTAGCCCAGATCCGCAACATGACATAGTTATATAACTTCTATGAATATGAGGATTGCGATTTTCAAAGAAAGGTTTTTTTAGTACAAATAAATATCAGCTGCAGTGAAATATATGATTTATGATACTGAATGCTCACTTGTTTGATTTAAGTAATGATCTGCAATTCATGGTTGTAGTAGAATGTATCAACACGAGACATGAATCTTGGATTCTAATTTTTTTCCGTGATGTTTGGGCTTCCTGGACGTTTTTGTATGTTGGATGCAACACATAAATTCAAGTCTTTCCTGCTTGTTTTCGTGTTGAAGAAATGAAACTTTTTCTATGCTTGATGTGTTCTAGAGAATATGATTCATCCGTGAACATATCACAGTCTGGATGCGGTGTTTGATTTTTGAAGAAGGGAAATCTGGAACAATAGGAAGTACCGAAGGAGAGTGTTGGGCCTTCAGAACCTGCCTGTTTGCCAAGTTATAAAACATGGCTTTGTTAGCAATTCAGCCCCATCAAATTTAGTTCTAAATACTGGTATTGTTATAGAAAAACTATCGGATGAATACGGATTTCATAGTTAGAATTGCAAGAAAATCTTATATGAATGTGCCATATGTTAAAAAAATTGCTAGCCCAGAACCCTTTTTCCATAGAACAAAGGAACCATGTACATACAAATGTGTATAATACTCGTACTACAGGCCGCTAGTTTAATTTATGTATGTACAACAGTTTCAAAGTATGGCTACGGATCTTTAAGAAATCTGGAAAGGTTGTATAACTTGAATGTCAATTATACTATATAGGTTATATAGTTGAAGTCTAGGCACCATACCTCTTCTTCACACCAGAAGGCGGAAAGATTAAAAACACCCTGTAGATAATCAGATATTTAGTGTGTATTCGATAGAAACAGTAGAATATATCCAAATCCTATATCCATACAAAATATCGACTAATTTTGTTGGCTAACACGGGGTATTTAACATAGAAAAACATATGAAAACCTCCTGTAACCTCCAAACCAAGTTGGCTAAGTGTATCGCTTGCTTTGAAGGTCTGGTGTTTCATTATGTTCATGTAGCCTTCTTGGAATACATGGTGTCACTCTAGGATGCGTAGTAAATGTTCTTGCCCTCTTCCGCTCACTATAGTGCACACACAGATATGCATCTATAAATATCAACTTTTATTTTGTTCATAAGTTAGTGAGCAGTCTAATTTGTTGAGGATTACATGAGAAATTCAAGGAGCAGCTTAATTAACAGAGCATGGATTCAGTCCAGTCAAGGTTTACTTGCCTGCATACTGTCGCACGTGCATTATGTCTAAACAATCAAAGCTAGGAAGCAAACACATAAGAATAAGATTCCAAGTTACAAACACACAACTCATAACAAAGGGAGAAAGAGAGAAAAATGAACGACACCTAGCCAGACTGCACCACTAACTACTACTCCCTCCGTCCGGTAATAAGTGTATTTTTTCCTTTTCTCTGAGTCAAACTAGTTAAACTTTGACTAACTTTATTGAAAAAGGTGCTAGCATTTATGACATCAAATTAGTATCAATAGATTTATCTTTACATGAAGTTTCCAAATATATCATTTTCCTGTCATATATGTTACTACTATTTTTTATAAAGTTGGTCAAATTTTAAAAAGTTTGACTAAGTAAAAAATCTATATGTACAGTTATTTGTGGATGGAGGGAGTACTAGTGGTAGCAGCCCAATTCATGGCGCCTCGCCACATGCTCGGTACCGCACAAGTACAACACAGGAAACTATACTCTACTAGCTAGTAAGTAGCTACGATCAAATGGCATGCATATATTCTAAATATTCCGCTGACAATATTTTGGCCATTATGAATTCATGCAAGTCGTAGTTACAGATACGTTATCTTATTTTCTATATATAGCATCTCTAAAAAGTATTCTGGAACTGCGATGGGAAAAAGTCACACATACTATTAAAATCTAACGATGTTAATAATAATTCTGTGAGTAAAGCTGCATTTGTACTTTCAAAATTATCCATCTCATCACGGACCTGCCACTTCACAAATACAATAAATAACCATGTATATATTAAAGTTTCCTGTAACGTCAACAGGTAGATCACTCGTGTGCTAGCTATGGTGTGTTGAATTTTCAATGCCAACTCTAATACAGAAGAGTGTGCAAAGGATACACTACTAGATAGCCAACGACGCATAACTTGTGTTGTAGTTGGTATTACAGCGAATATTTCAGGTAACATAAACACTTGGTGTAAATGGAAGCCAGGATAACATATTTTGCAAGCAAGCTTCTAAGAAGAAGAAAATCAGCAGGTGCACACCTGTAGCTACGATGTTCGCTGTGACGAGGAGGACTGCAGACACGACGAGGTGAGCTACGGCTGCGCCGGGATGAACGCTCGCTACGCAACCTATCTTGCCAAGGGCTTCGGCTTCTGCTCCGACTGCGACTCCTTCTCCTGCTCCTGCTCTTACTCTTGGTGCTGCTCCTGCTCCGGCTCCTACTCTTTCTCTTGTTTCTGGTTCTGGTTCTGCTCCTGTTCTTGGCCCTACCAGCGCTCTTGCCACTTCTGCTGCTGGCGCTTGGTGAGGGAATCACCATAACTTGATCCTAGCACATGAATTTCAAAATGAAAGTCCAATGGTCAGACTCCAAACATATCCAGGGATAAGGGCAAATGAAGGCAAAAAAAACATATACTAATGGCAACCTTCCTAGTCGACGATCTCTAGCAACAGAATTAAATAACGCCCATGTTAAAGGGCATGGACACAGAAACGCTTGTCCAACACCATACAAGTTCATGTACATGGATTTCACCATTCTCCAGAAACTAAAGCGACGGGGGGGGCATGACTACACCCACACACATATATTCCAAGCATAACATGAAGCCTAGTTTCCATCGATTTCGCTACCCCGAGACAAAGTAAGCCGCCAATGGAAAATGTGCAGTGGTACATGAGACCCATATCCAAACCTACCAGCATATCCAATTCAAAATCAAGCGTTCAGCAATGAATTTCATTTCATGTACGGGCTGCTACTACTAGGAGACTCGGTGGCTGCCCCCGGGTCGGGCGGCGATGGCGCGCGAGGAATGAGACGATCCAGGGGAGGGGAAGGGACTCACCATGGCTCGGGGAGGAAAGTTGGGATGGATATGCAAAGGGGAGTAGACATCAGAGTATGAATTGCACATGTAAATGCAGAGGATAAGTGGAGGGCAAAGAAACACCAGATCTGGAGGAAAAAAAGACAAGAACGACGACTTTCTGAAGAAGCAGATATGCGAGAGGCGCCAACGAGGACAGGAGTAGCCCGATCTGGTGGCGACGATGTCGGGGCCGTCCGCCACCTGGAGTGGACCAGTGCTACTTGACGAGAGAGATCCAGGGGCGCCGAGCAACACGGAGCAGACGCCCCACATGGTGGCGCACAGCCGGTGATGGGAAGGCATCCTTTCCGACGGCGCAAGCACCAGCGACCTCTCAACCCACGCGCACAGAGGAGGGAGGGGGTGCGATTGGATCTGGGGAGAGTGGAGGCATTGTGGTGGCGATTTGGGTGCTTGCCAGGGATTATACATGTGGGGGAAGTTTCATGATCCCGCCATACTTGTCTAAAATTTTGGCCGCCAAGAACTCTTTTTTTTTTTTGCTTTTGTTTCCGATTTCAAAAGCGGGGTTGACCCATCTTTTTTATGTAATGTGTATTTTCTATTTTTCATCTTGTTCTATAGATTTTTATTTTTATTTTTCTTAGGAATGGATGCACCTTCATCTTATATCATACTCCCTCTGTCTCAAAATTATTGTCTTGAATTTGTCTAGATATGGATGTATCTAGTCGTGTTTTACTATTTTAATGCATCCATAACTAAAAACATCTAATACACGAATATTGGGATGGAGGGAGTATTATGTAATAATGTCGGGACCCCGATACTAAGCCATAGAAATACAGCCTGTAACACATCGCATCTCTTTGCGGTCTCACGCATGGTTATCCCCACGGCTACAGCCTTACCTTAGCCGGGACTGTTTGCGCCTTTTGAATCGCGTAAGCAATTGTGTCGCTAGCAATCCAATGTCAAAGAACACGGATCGACATGTCTAGTCATAAACTCAAACGGCGGTTCCGTACAAGGACAGGCATACATGACCCAGCAAAGTAGGTGTCGGTCATCAGCGAATGTAGACGAGTCGTAGCAAGCTACAAGGACTCCATTACAACGTGTGACATTTCCCAAAGGGACAGACACAACAGCTAAGAAGGACATATGCCGGTCAACCAATGTGTCCGGAGCAGTAGCGAACTACCATGGCTCGATGGAATCACAAATGGGCATTTCCCCATAAGGAGTGCTACTAAGGCATACGACTAGGTATCCGAACCCCATACATATCAAGTACAACACACGTACACATGGCATACCGATATGTATAGATACATCGATGGCACCACAACATAACCATAAACATACAACCTTTATTTAGAAGGCTCGGAAGAACCTCACACATAGTATTACACAGATAGGGGTCTCACGACCCATCATCACAAGTCATACATACGAGTTTTACAAGCCAGCGCAAGATTAAAACTGTCTGAGTACAGACAGATGGAAAGATAAAGGCACATGGCCTGACTATCTACAGACCCAACCTAGGGCCAGATCGTAGCTGGGATACCAGGTACTCGTAGTCGTCAACGTCTAGGTAGAACCCTCCATTAGGGTCATTAACAACCTCTGCAATAATTTATTAAGCAAACGTGAGTACGGAAGTACTCAGCAAGACTTTAGGAAATCTATATACTCATGCAATGTATCAACAAGGAGTTGTGGCGTTTCATGCGGAAAGCCAGCATTTGACTCTTGGCTAGACAACTTGCATTTTTAAATAGTTTTGACAACTTTGATTTCTCGCACACGAGTCCACTAACACCACAACAATACTCCATCGTGGAATCATTCCGTCTCCCTACGGAAATGCCGTCCACGACACTCACACTTATCTTGACAATTTTATGAGTAGTCATTATAGTTATCTATGAACAACATATGTTTCCAAGTAGTCCATATCCGCGGACGCGGCTATTCGAATAGATCATAACCCTGCAGGGGTGTACTTCTTCACACACGCTCTCGCCACTTATAGCCATGTTCACATCATGCACCTCGAGAACCTTCAAGCGGAAGCCCAGCGAGGGAGTCGGCCACAACCGTTAACCACGCTAATACTTAGTCCAAGTCTATCGCCTATCTGAGGGTAACCCGCACGGAAGTCCGGCCGAGGTTTCCGCCATGGCCCCAAACGATGTGCGTAGGGTTCCCAAGCCCACCATCCGGGTGCCACTTGGTACACCGTGCCACTGCCTACCGCATCATAGCCCACCTCTAAGGTCAGCGCTACGCACGGCCTCCAGCATGACTATAAACACCAGAAACTACTTGCAACTCCTGGACCGAGTACTAAGCGGTTAATAAGTCGAGTGGGGTCATATTTCGGGGACCATCATGAGGTAGTATCTTGTCTTGGATTACATACACGGAACTCACTTCCTAAGGATGGTTCCAATGAAACAACCTGCCATGTACTCCTACATAGCCTTTCACCGGTACCTTTACCAAATCAGGTTCAACACACAACCTTTACTAACTGAACACATTCTCACGATCCTGTTCATCACCCAGATGACAGACCATACACAACTCTAAGCATAGCATGCATAGCAGGAAAAGACACATCATGGCTCAAGCATCTACCAGGTTTGCTAGGTTGCAAGGTTCAGCTATTTACTGTGACAAGGACAGGTCATGCAAAGGAAGTGGGTTCAACTAACGTGGTAAAAGCATTGAAAGCATTTTGACCTAATGCATTAAGTAAGAGCAAGAGCGAGAACATGGGATTTATCGGGATGATCAAAATAGTTGCTTGCCTTGTTGCTCCGCAGAGGGGTGATATCCGTCAGTCGGATAATCAGATGTATCCGGAGGGGCGGAGCCTACCGGAATAACAACAATCAATCAATATCAAACATATGCAACAAAATGATGCATGAAATGCAATGTAGCATGGTTTGAGATGACTAGGAGAACCCTTTGGGTGATCTTGATTTGAAAT
Organism: Hordeum vulgare subsp. vulgare; assembly: GCF_904849725.1. NCBI lineage: Eukaryota > Viridiplantae > Streptophyta > Magnoliopsida > Poales > Poaceae > Hordeum > Hordeum vulgare. The sequence goes on from NC_058523.1 coordinate 168,555,348, forward strand.
CATAATTCAAATATCATTTGAATTATAATTTATCACATTCTTTTAATTGATTTGACCTCATGCTGTTTCATAACTTTGTTTTTCATGCATGAAAATAGCACCATTGGATTCCTTGAATTTTTCTGATCCTTTTACATATATTAATTTTCAAATTTGGAGTTATATTCAATTTTCTATGAATTTCCAAAGTTTTGAACTTATTCTGGAATTGTTTTCAAACAGAAAAGGTTTTATTGCATCAGCATGACATCAGCAGGTCCAACTGGCCGTTGAAAGTCAAACCTGACTTGTGGGACCCACTGGTTAGTGACTTTGGCCATGTTTTAGTTTAAATTTAACTTAATTAGCTAATTAACAGAGTAGGACCCACCTGTCAGTGTTTGTTTAAGCTTTTATTTAATTAATTATTTTTATTAACCTAACTTAATTAGTCAGGGGGCTGGCCCCACATGCCAGTGACTTAGGGGAGTCAGATCCACTGGCGGCGAGGTCGATCTCGCCGGCGGTGAGCCTCCGGCGACCACAGAGACGGCGGAGGGGCTCGAGAATCTCATTCCGGCGACCAAACTTCACGCGGAGGGCACCAAACGAACCAGCACTCAGCCGCAGTTCCATTTCTGCAAAGAACCAAGGCTAAGATGACCGGAGATGACGCCGGCGACGAGCTTGGCGGCGGCCGAAGCTCGGGCTATGTCGGGATCAACAAAACAAAGGGCATTTCGCGCAGGGCTGGGCTCCTACAACATCTACGCGACGCACTGAAGACATTGGTGGCCTCAGAATGACCAGCCGATCACCGAAGAGCTACCGGCGATGAGGTTCCGCGGCGGATCTCGTCGGGCTCAGGTGGAATCGGGGGCTAGAGGAAATGATCGAGGGGGAAAACTTGGGGGAAAGAACCCTGAGCTCACGGGGAGTGCAGAGGTGTTGAGAGGGGGCTCGGGGATGGCCTGAGGAGGGAGAACGACGGCGACGAGCTCCGGTGACCCAAGGAGGAAGATGACGGCGTCACGGCGTTTCAGAGCTTCTCGGCGTCGAGCGACTGGCTGGAGAGCTTCAGGGGATCACGGCGAAGCTAACGCGCAACTCAGGTGAGAGGGAGAGGGGCTGGAGCAACAGCGAGCTCGAGCTCAAGCTTGCGGTCATGGCGGCCGAGAGGGGAGAAGAGAGCAGGGGCGAATGGCGAGGGGATGAGAACGGGAAGGCCTTCGGGGAGCTTATCCCCTTCGCGCCAGCGCGATGCCGCGGCCAGGCAGACGCAGAGGTGCGTGGCCGCGCCGGAACAAGCGGCGGCCACCTCCTGCTGCTCGCTGGCAAGGAAAGCGACGAGGAGCAGCTGGGCCTGGGCCAGGTGAGCGATAGGTAAGATTTTTGCATTTCTTTTCTTTTCTGTTTCTGTTTATTCTTTCTGACATTTGTTTTGTTTTATTTTTGGCTCCAAACTATTCCTAAAATAGTTTGAAAAATACCAGAGTGTTAGTTGGAATATTTCCAACCACTCATAAAGTTTTCAACATTTTTGGAAACTTTGAATTATTTGAAATCAAATATATAGTTGATTTCAATAGCTTTTAACTTAAATTTAAAATGCCAAAAGTATTTGGAAAATAGGTTTCATATCTGATATCTTGTTTTCTACATTTATCAGAAAAGATGAACTTTTCTAATGGCCATTTTGGGTTCATTGATTTGGCACTTGTTGGAATTCTTTTGAATAAAAGGTTGCTAGGGTTTTGCTTTGGTTTTCTTTACTTTGCTTTGGATTTATTTTCCTTCCTTGAGTGCAATTCAAAATCTTAAGATGCAATGGAATAAAATATGAGCTCAAACTTGCTAAACCCTAACGGGGATCAGGGATGTGACAACTCACCCCCACTCAAAAGAATCTCGTCCCGAGATTTGGAAGTCGTCGGGAATAGCGTGAGATACTCAAGTCGGAGACGATCCTCTCTTTCCCATGTTGCCTCCTTTTCGGAATGATTTGACCATTGAACTTTAAGAAACTTGAGGTTTCAACGTCGAGTGGTACACTCAACTTGATCAAGAATATGCACAGTGTATTCTCGGTATGAAAGGTTATCTTGGAGATCAAGCATTTCGTGGTCCACTTCGCGGATAGGATCCGGAAAGCAACGGGTGAGTTGCGAGACGTGGAATACATCATGAACCATGGAAAGATGCGGAGGAAGTTCCAATTGGCAGGCAACTTCTCCTCGTTTAGCAAGAATGCGAAAAGGACCAATGTAACGAGGAGCCAACTTGCCCTTGATACCAAAACGATGGTTTCCCTTCAAAGGTGTAACCCGAAGGTAAGCCTTCTCATCAACTTCAAAGGTCACAGCCTTATGATGACGATCATATTGGCTCTTTTGACGAGACTGGGCTGTTTTCAACTTTTCACAAATAATGCGAACTTTCTCTTCTGCATCCTGGATCATATCCGGACCAAAGAGTTGCCTCTCTACGGTTTCTGACCAATTAAGAGGTGTTCGACATCATCGTCCATAGAGAACTTCAAAAGGAGCTTTGCCCAAGCTTGATTGATAAATATTGTTATAGGCAAATTTGGCGAATGGAAGGCACTTCTCCCAATTCATACCGAACGATATAACACAAGCTCGGAGCATATCTTCTAGGATTTGATTCACCCTTTCTACTTGACCACTTGATTGAGAATGGAAAGGAGTGCTAAAAGATAAGTGAGTCCCCATGGCATTCTGAAAACTCTCCCAGAAGCGAGACGTAAAGATACTTCCACGGTCTGAGTTAATCTCCAGAGGAACACCATGAAGAGACACTACTCGAGAGACATATAACTCTGCTAGCTGGCTAGCTGTTATACTCTCACGAACTGGAAGAAAATGAGCTACTTTGGAAAGACGGTCGATGACCACAAAGATAGCATTATTTCCTTCCTTGGTCTTGGGAAATCCGGTGAAGAAATCCATACTAACTTTATCCCATTTCCATTCAGGAATAGCTAAAGGTTGAAGGGTGCCAGCAGGCCTTTGATGTTCTGCCTTAACTCAACGACAAACGTCGTAGTTAGCAACGAACTCAGCAATTTCTCTCTTCATCCTAGTCCACCAAAACCTCTGGCGTAGGTCCTGATACATCTTAGTACAACCAGGATGAATGGTGAGAGGAGAATCATGAGCCTCTTTAAGGATTAACTTCCTTAGATGTGGATTCTTGGGAACCACTAGGCGATTCTGGAAGAGCACAACATCTTGATCATTCATGGAGAATTCATTAGCGTTTCCGTAATAATATTCTCCTTGATCCGTGATATACCCTTATCACGCTTCTGGCCAGCTATGATTTGATCCTTAAGAGTAGGCTTCGCCACCAGGTTAGAAAGGAATCCTTGAGGAACAATGTGAAGATTTAACTTCCGAAATTCCTCATAGAGATGTGGTTGACCTCGTTGTAGCATCAGATTGTTACAATAAGACTTATGACTTAGTGCATCTCCCATAACATTGGCCTTCCCCGGGGTATAAGTTATCCCTAAGTCGTAATCCGTGATCAACTCAACCCACCGTCTTTGCGTGAGATTCAAATCCGGCTGGGTGAAGATATATTTCAGACTTTGGTGATCAGTGAATATTTCGCAACGATTACCAACTAGGTAATGTCTCGAGGTTTTAAGTGCATGGACTACAGCTGCAAGCTCAAGATCATGTGTAGGATAATTATCCTCATGTGGACGCAACTGTCGAGATGCGTATGCAATCACATGATGATCCTGCATGAGAATGCAACCTAATCCTTGTCGCGAGGCGTCGCAATAGATATCAAAGTCCTTAGAGAAATCTGGTGGTAGCAACACAGGTGCAGAAGTCAGGGGTCTTTTCAGTTCCTGAAAACTATGCTCACACTGTGGTGTCCACTCGAACTTTTTATCTTTCTTGAGGAGTTCAGTTAGAGGCTTTGCAACGTTGGATAAATTCTCGACAAAGCGGCGACAATAGCTCGCTAGACCAAGAAAACTCCTAACTTGCTTAACCGATTCAGGTTGAGTCCAATCAAGGACAGCTTGAACTCTCTCGGTATTAACAGCAATACCCTTACCAGAGATTACGTGGCCTAGATAGGTCACTTCTGGTAACCAAAATTCACATCTTGAAAACTTGGCATACAGGCGGTGCTCTCGAAGTTTCATCAATATCAGCCTTAGATGCTCGGCATGTTCTTGTTCATTCTTTGAGTAGATGAGAATATCATCGAGGTATACTATGACGAATTTATCCAAATACTCCATGAAGATTGAATTCATCAAGCGAGAGAAGGTGGCTGGGGCATTGCTTAAACCAAAGGACATGACGGTGTACTCGTATTGGCCATAACGAGTGACAAAAGCCGTTTTTGGGATGTCCCCGTTCTTGATCTTGATTTGATGGTAACCCAACCTCAAATCCATTTTGTAGAAGATTGAGGATCCAGCAAGCTGATCATACAGGTCGTTGATCCTGGGGAGCGGATACTTGTTCTTTATGGTGACCAGATTAACTGGTCGATAATCTACAACCATCCGATCCGTTCTGTCTTTCTTCTTAACAAAGAGGACAGGACAAGCCCAAGGAGAAGAGCTAGGACGAATGAAACCTTTATTCAAGGCCTCATCTAATTGCTTCTTAAGTTCGGCTAGCTCCAGGGGTGCCATCTTATAAGGTCTTCTGGCTATTGGGACAGTTCCCGGAACAAGGTCTATCACAAACTCTACATCTCTGTCAGGTGGAATTCCTGGCAGTTCCTCTGGAAAAACATCCGGGAAGTCACGGACTACCGGAATGTCTTCAAGTTTTCGAAGAGGGTTGGCATTCAGGGAATAGAGTTGGCATTTGGCAACTCGAGTAGAGAGATTGACTATCTCACCTGAGGGATGGGTAAGCTAAACATTTCTAGAATGAGTATCAATCTTGGCATAATGAGCTGACATCCAGTCCATACCCAGGATGATATTGATATCCAAAGATTTCAGGGCTATAAAAGATGCTAGAAAAACTAGTCTGTCTACTAGAATTTCATTGTCATAGGTTATCCTGGAGGTTTGCCACTTACTACCAGGGGTTTGGACAACCAATGGGATTGGCATATCACAGAAAGACATGTTATGCAACTGTGCATAACTTTCTGAAATGAAGGAATGAGATGACCCAGTGTCAAAAAGAACAGACGCTGGGTGATAATTAACAAGGAGCATACCCAAAATGACGTCGGGATCCTCTGCAACTTCTTCTGCTGAAACATAGTTCACACGGCCACGTGCAGGAGTTGGCTTCACATAGTAAGCTTTGCCCGACTTGCCTTGCCCAACGGACTTTCCGGGTTGCTTGACACCCATATTCTGAGGACACTCTCGGGAGTAGTGCCTTGGTTCTCCACACTTGTAACAGATCACCTGATTGGCACGTGGTGCAGCATTGCTACCTGGGCCACCATAGTTTTTGCTGGAGGGTTGGTCTGATTCGCCTGAGGCGCCACATAGGATGGCCTCGGAGTATATCTTGGCGGCAGAGAACTATTTGGAACCCACGGCCTGCATTTTGCAAACGCGGAACCAGATGACGAGCCAGAGTCATGGGAGTGCTTCTTTGTGGCTTCATAGTCAGTATGACCAGTCTCGGCACTGATCGCCTTATTGACAAGAGCTTGAAAGCTTGCACATTCGTGGAGGCACAAATCATGACAAAGTTCAGGGCTCAGACCCTTACAGAATCTTTCTTGCTTCTTGGCGTCAGTTGACACCTCTTCAGTTGCATAGCGAGCGAGGTTACCGAACTCGCGGCTATATGCATCCACGGTCAATTTTCCCTCGGTGAATGCACATAACTCCTCTCTCTTTCTGTCCATCAGACCCTTTGGAATATGGTGCAGACGGAAGGCTGCACTAAAGTCTGCCCATGTGGCTACTGGTCCGGCAGGACGCATAGCTTCAAAGTTCACCCACCATAGATTGGCGGGTCCTTCCAGAAAGTATGCCGCAAAGGTCACCTTGTCGGTCTCAGAAACATTTGCAGAGCGAACCTTGCGCGATATACTGCACAACCAGTTATCAGCGTCGAGGGGGTCGACGGAGTGATGGAACTTCGGAGGATTCAGTTTCACGAATTCATTGAGGGACACTGCATCATTCCTAGGCTGACGAGCCGTATTTTGCTCAATACGCTCTAACAGATGGTTAGTCTCCCTTTTGTTTCTTTCTGCCTCAAGCATAACTTCCGCCAGAGAGGGCGGGTGAGGCAGTTCCTCCAGCGATGCTTGACTACCCTCTCCTTGCTCATGAGCAGGGGCACGGTTCAACCTGGTGAACACCATCCTGACAAACAAACTCATAGCTTAGACCAATATCAACATCAAAACTAACTATGAATTAAGAATGCACTGAACACATGGAATGCGGAAATGAACATCCGAACAACATGGTAACAAACAACTGCTATATGTACACCATGGTTCATACACACCATTACATAGTTCAGTACAACCTTAACCGAAGGGCAAACTACTTAAAAGATGACACTACTCATCAGAGGCTTCCAACCTTCCTATACATTATTTATCTATGCCTCCGGAATTCATCTTTCGACATAAGCATACTCCACAAGACACACAGGACTGTGGAAGTACAACTACTACCATACTATCCTTCCACTCACGGGTTCAGGCATCTGCATAGAACATCTCATAAAGGTTGCCTCCATGGCCTGGGAGCTCAACTTGCAGATCAAGAAATACTCCAGCCTAAGACCCCTGGGAACCGTAAGGGCACGGGTGTGGCCTTGGTCCCCTTACTGGTGGTAGTAGAGGTCCCCGAAGAGGGGTGACTCCTCCTATAGCAGGCCAGTCAACATGAGCCGGAAGATGGGTCCTAACAGGGTTCAGCATCTCCATATCTCCATACCCTGTCTAGACTACAGGTGCCAGCTGCGTGAAAGCCGTCCACAGACGGGCACGTGTAGCATAGAGCTCCATACGAAGGGCACGAGCATCCTTGTCTCTATTCTCTAGCATCTCAGCAGTGGACTGCAACAGCGGATCCTCCATAGAGGAATCAAAGTAGACCCCAATGAGGTATCCTTCTTCTCCTGGCTGAGAGGCAGGAACATAGCAGAACTCTGAATTCTGCAACAGTGCATGTCTGGCCCTCATGATGGACAACATTGAATAGGCAGCATCTTGTACTGCCATGTCAACAGTGACCCCTGATACGTCTCAAACGTATCTATAATTTTTGATGGTTTCACGTTGTTATCTTGCCTTCTTTGTATGTTTTATGTACCTTTTTATATCTTTTTGGGTCTAACTTATTAATTCAGTGCCAAGTGCCAGTTCCTGTTTTTTCCGTTTTTGACTCTTTTCAGATCTGATTTTGGAACGGAGTCCAAACAGAAGAAAAACCCCGAAATGATTTTTTCCCGAACGGAAGAAGTCCAGGGGGCTTTTGGGCCAAGCTAGGTGGGCTCGAGGGAGCCCACAAGCCCCCACTCCGCCACCAGGGGGAGGCGGCGATGGGCAGGCTTGTGGCCTCCCTGGCCTCCCCCTGACCTAGGTCTTGCGCCTATATATTCCCAAATATTCCGCAAAAAATCATGAGAGCCTCGAAAATACTTTTCCACCGCCTCAAGCTTTCGTTTCCGCGAGATCTTATCTGGAGACCCTTCCCGGCACCCTGCCGGAGGGGACTTTTGAGTTGGAGGGCTTCTTCATCATCATCATCGCCCCTCCAATGACTCGTGAGTAGTTCACTTCAGACCTACGGGTCCGTAGTTAGTAGCTAGATGGCTTCTTCTCTCTCTTGGATCTTCAATATAAAGTTCTCCATGATCTTCATGGAGATCTATCCGATGTAATCTTGTGTGGCGGTGTGTTTGTCGAGATCCAATGAATTGTGGACTTGTGATCATATTATCTATGATATATATTTGAGTCTTTGCTGATTTCTTATATGCATGATTTGATATCCTTGTAAGTCTCTCCGAGTCTTGGGTTTTGTTTGGCCAACTAGATCTATGATTCTTGCAATGGAGAAGTGCTTGGTTTTGGGTTCTGCCATGTGGTGACCTTTCCTAGTGACAGTAGGGGCAACAAGGCACATATCAAGCAGTTGCCATCAAGGGTAAAAAGATGGGGTTTTTATCATTGGTTTGAGATTATCCCTCTACATCATGTCATCTTGCTTAAGGCATTACTCTGTTCTTATGGACTTAATACACTAGATGCATGCTGGATAGCGGTCGACGTGTGGAGTAATAGTAGTAGATGCAGAAAGTATCGGGGTACTAGTTTTGGACGTGATGCCTATAGAAATAATCATTGCATAGATATCGTCACGACTCTGCACAGTTCTATCAATTGCCCGATAGTAATTTGTTCACCCACCGTCTACTTGCTTTCATGTGAGAAGCCACTAGTAAACACTACGGCCCCCGGGTCTATTCACATCCATCATTTACATCTCCGCTTTTACTTTGCTTTGTTACTTTGTTTCTTTCAGTTCTCACTTGGCAAACAATCTATAAGGGATTGACAACCCCTTCATAGCGCTGGGTGCAAGCTTTTGTGTTTGTGCAGGATCTTGAGATACTCTTCCGCCGGATTGATACCTTGGTTCTCAAACTGAGGAAAATACTTACCGTCGTTGTGCTACATCACCCTTTCCACTTCGAGGGAACACCAATGCAAGGCTCCAAGGCCACGGGGGAAATCCTTTGCATACTTGCCTAGGAAGTCCCTTAAGGCGTAGCCGTAGCTGAAGGATTCATGGTGCCGTCGACACAACTATTTCTGGCGCCATTGCAAGGGATACACGGCAAACATCAGAAGTATTTCTAGCGCCGTTACCGGGGAGGAGAAATCAAGATCTATCCAAGTAGGTCTCACAAACTCTTCTCTTGCATTTACTTTTGTTGCCAGTTGCCTCTCGTTTTCCTCTCCCCCACTTCACCTTTGCTGTTTTCATTTGCGTTTCTCCTTCGCCGTTTTCTTTTGCTTTTTTTCGTTCGCCCTTTTCTCTCGCTTGCTTTCTGTTCGCTTGTGTGCCATGTGCCCTCAATATGCCTGCATCTTCGCTTGCTCAAAATCTAGTGATATGGATCCTCATCCACTTGCTAGTCTCTTTAAGAGACCCACTCGTGTGGAATAAATTGCTAGTGAGTTGAGGGCAATTGACTATTTCTTTGGAGTTTTGCGTAAGATGCGTGAATCTGAAAATCGTGATGAAGAAACTTACGAAGTGATTCACGAGGGCTCCTTGGATGAAAAGCATGATTGCAATGATTTCACTATAAATCCTATTAGTGAAAATCATGCTAAAAATATGCAAAACCCTAAGCTTGGGGATGCTAGTTTTGCTATGACCACTACTTGTTGCAATAATCATGATTGGGGTGATGATATTTCTTATGATCTTGAAAATTTGTTTAAACCTCATGATGAATATGATATTTGCAATAATATTGAAAGTGGGACTGGAGAAGTCATGACTTTAGATGATAATCCCACTATTTTTGAAGAGCATGAACTTTGCATGCATGCGGATCATGAAAAGAATATCCTTTGTGATAGTTACATTGTTGAATTCGAATATGATCCCACATGTATTTGCTATGAGAGAGGAAAATATTGTGGTAGAAACTTTCATGTTACCAAATTACCTCTCGTTATGTTGAGATTGCTATTGTCTCTTTCTTCTTCCTTGCATTTGGTAACTTTTGGTTGTCTTGCCAATTTGTTTTCTTATAAAATGCCTATGCATAGGAAGTATCTTAGACTTAAATGTGATTTTCACATGCTTTAGGATGCTCTCATTGTGCATCAAGTCTTGTCTTTTGTGAGAGCATCATTGAATGCCTAGCTAAGGGCGTTAAACAAAAGCGCTTGTTGGGAGGCAACCCAACGAATCTATCCTTTTTATTTATGTTTTGTGTTTTCCACACTTTCATAATTCTGTTATGATTGTGTTTTTTGTGTTTCTTTTTGCGTTTGTGCCAAGCAAAACCGTTATGATTAGTCTTGGGGATGATCGTTTGGTCATGCTGGAAAAGACAGAAACTTTCTGCTCACGAAAAGAATTTTCATTTTTTTTCTGTAAGAGATTTTGAGTTGATTCTTTTTGCTGCTGATTGCTACGCACATTCTTCAGATTGTCGTAATATGTCAGAAGTTTTGAAGTACCAGAGGTATACGAAACATACATATTGCTACAGACTGGTCTGCTGTTAATAGATTCTGTTTTTGTTGTGTTGGTTGCTTATTTTACTGAAACTATGGATAGTATCGGGGGGTATTAGCCATGGAAGATTGAAAGTACAGTAGCCCAACATCAGCACAAGTAGAATTTAAGTTTGCTACAGTACCTAAGGAAGTGGTGGTTTGCGTTCTTGTACTAATGTTATCACGAGTTTCTGTTTAAGTTTCGTGTTGTGAAGTTTTCAAGTTTTGGGTGAAGTTCTTACGGACAAAAAGATAAAGAGTGGCAAGAGCTCAAGCTTGGGGATGCCCAAGGCACCCCAAGAGAGTCAAGGATGCCGTAAAAGCCTAAGCTTGGGGATGCCCCGGGAAGGCATCCCCTCTCTCGTCTTCAATCCATCGGTAACGTTACTTGGGGCTATATTTTTATTCACCACATGTTATGTGTTTTTGCTTGGAGCGTCTTTTATCGTAGGAGTCTTTTATTTTTGTTGTGTCACAATCATCCTTGCTGCACACCTAGAGAGAGAGACATGCACTCACCATGATTTTGTCGAGCTTCACTTATATCTTTTGGTAGACAATTCAGCTCACATGTGCTTCACTTATATCTTTTGAGCTAGATACTTTTGCTCTATGTGCTTCACTTATATCTTTTAGAGCACAGCGGTGCGTGGCTTGGTAGTTGATCTATGCTTTGAAAGTAGTCTCAAAAGGGGTAGTTATCCAAAGGGATACAAAAACTTCCACCTTCATGTGCATTTAATAGTTAGAGAAGTTTGATTCATCTCAATTAGTTTTGAGTTGTGGTTATGGTAATATTGAAGTCATGCTAGTAAGGTGTTGTGGATCTAGAAATACTTGTGTTGAAGTTAGTGATTCCCGTAGCATGCACGTATGGTGAACCGCTATGTGATGAAGTCTGAGCATGATTTGTATATTGATTGTCATCCTTTGCGTGGCCGTCGGGATCGCGTGATGGTTTATACCTACCAACCCTTTCCCTAGGAGTATGCGTTGAATGCTTTGTTTCGATTACTAATAAAACTTTTGCAACAAGTATATGAGTTCTTCATGACTAATGTTGAGTCCATGGTTTAGATGCACTTTCACCTTCCACCATCACTATCTTCTTAGTGCCCTGCAACTCTCGCCGGTGCACAAAACCCACCATTAGCCTTCCTCAAAACAGCCATCATACCAACCTACTATGGCTTTTTCAAAGTCATTGTGAGATATATTGCCATGCAACTACTACCATGATATGTTCCACCACATCTACATTCCCATTGCATGATCGTAAGATAGCCAGCATGATGTTTCCATTGATGTCTATGCCATGCTAGATCATTGCCACGGTACACTACCGAAGGCGTTCCATATAGAGTCATAGTTGCTCTAAGTTTTGAGTTGAAAGTTTGATGATCATAATTATTGGAGCATTGTCCCATGTGAGGAAATAAAAGAGACCAAAGAAGCCCATAAAAAGAGTCCAAAGAGCCCACCAAAATAAAAAAAATGAGAGAAAAAGAGAGAAGGGACAATGCTACCACTTTTACCACACTTGTGCATATTGAGCACCATGATCTTCATGATTGAGAGTCTCTCGTTTTGTCACCACCATATAGCTAGTAGGAAATTATCATTATATAACTTGGCTTGTATATTCCAATGATAGGCTTGCTCAAAATTGCCTTAGGTTTTGTGAGCAAGCAAGTTGGATGCACACCCACTAGTTTTCTTTAAGAGCTTTCACATACTTGTAGCTCTAGTGCATCATTTGTATGGCAATCCCTACTCATTCACATTGATATCTATTGATGAGCATCTCCACAGCTCATTGATATGCCTAGTTAATGTGACTATCTTCTCCTTTTTGTCTTGCAACCCCCACCACATTCCACACCATCTATAGTGCTATAACCATGGCTCACGCTCATGTATTGCGTGAGAGTTGAAAATGTTTGAGAAAGTAAAGGTGTGAAACAATTACTTGGCCAATACCGGGGTTGTGCATGATTTAAATTCGTTGTGCAATGATGGTAGAGCATAGCCAGACTATATGCTTTTGTAGGGATAACTTTCTTTTGGCCTTGTTATTTTGAAAGTTCATGATTACTTTGCTAGTTTGCTTGAATTATTATTGTTTCCACGTCAATAGCAAACTATTGTTTGAATCTAATGGATCTGAACATTCACGTCACATAAGAGGAATTACAAAGGACACCAATGCTAGGTAGCATGAAAGCATCAAAAATTCATTCTTATCACTTCCCTACTCGAGGATGAGCAGGTGTTAAGCTTGGGGATGCTTGATACGTCTCAAACGTATCTATAATTTTTGATGGTTTCACGCTGTTATCTTGCCTTCTTTGTATGTTTTATGTACCTTTTTATATCTTTTTGGGACTAACTTATTAATTCAGTGCCAAGTGCCAGTTCCTGTTTTTTCCGTGTTTTTGACTCTTTTCAGATCTGATTTTGGAATGGAGTCCAAACGGAAGAAAAACCCCGAAATGATTTTTTCCCAAAAGGAAGAAGTCCAGTGGGCTTTTGGGCCAAGCCAGGTTGGCTCCAGGGAGCCCACAAGCCCCCACTCCGCCACCAGGGGGGAGGCGGCGGTGGGCAGGCTTGTGGCCTCCCTGGCCGCCCCCTGACCTAGGTCTTGCGCCTATATATTCCCAAATATTCCGCAAAAAATCAGGAGAGCCTCGAAAATACTTTTCCACCGCCGCAAGCTTCGGTTTCCGCGAGATCTCATCTAGAGACCCTTCCCGGCACCCTGCCGGAGGGGACTTTGGAGTTGGAGGGCTTCTTCTTCATCATCATCGCCCCTCCAATGACTCGTGAGTAGTTCACTCCAGACCTACGATTCCACAGTTAGTAGCTAGATGGATTCTTCTCTCTCTTGGATCTTGAATACAAAGTTCTCCATGATCTTCATGGAGATCTATCCGATGTAATCTTCTTTGGCGGTGTGTTTGTCGAGATCCGATGAATTGTGGACTTGTGATCAAATTATCTATGATATATATTTGAGTCTTTGCTGATTTCTTATATGCATGATTTGATATCCTTGTAAGTCTCTCCGAGTAATTTTTTCACCCACCGTCTACTTGCTTTCATGAGAGAAGCCACTAGTAAACACTACGGCCCCCGGGTCTATTCACATCCATCGTTTACATCTCCGCTTTTACTTTGCTTTGTTACTTTGTTGCTTTCAGTTCTCACTTGGCAAACAATCTATAAGGGATTGAAAACCCCTTCATAGCGTTGGGTGCAAGCTTTTGTGTTTGTGCAGGATCTTGAGATACTCTTCCGCCGGATTGATACCTTGGTTCTCAAACTGAGGGAAATACTTACCGCCGCTGTGCTACATCACCCTTTCCGCTTCGAGGGAACAGCAATGCAAGGCTCCAAGGCCACGGGGGAAATCCTTTGCATACTTGCCTAGGAAGTCCCTTAAGGCGTAGCCGTAGCTGAAGGATTCATGGTGCCGTCGACACAACTATTTCTGGCGCCATTAAAAGGGATACACAGCAAACATCAACCCCCAATCCATAAGACCAATGGATCGGCTCCTCAGCTCCAGGGTAACCTGGGAATACCCTAAAAGTGTAGAGATACTGACTTTGATTAAAATCCCGGTACTGCTCCTCCACTGTATACTCTAGGTACCATCAGTAACCGGATACTGATATCATCCTGACTAGCATGGCTGTGTGACCCGGCACATCAGTGCACCTAGTCAGACGGACCACCTGACGAGAAGGACGGCCAAGCATCCGAAAATAGAGAGTAATGAAAAAGCATTAAAGCTTTGAAGACAAAATTGGGCAGCATAACGGCTGTAAATGCTCAAAAATAATTTTGAGACAACCCACAAAGATAGGATAGCATAACCACTCAACTATCAAGTTCAATTCCATGGTCATCAAAACTTACTTTCTTTTCCTTGAAATAGGAGAAACTTGAGGTAACTCTCGACTCGTTGTCCTATAACCTACCGATCAATAACACATGATCTTGAGAGAAAGATAAGTAACCTAGTTCTTAATCCCCGCAGAAAAGACGAGGATGACCAGAATAGAATAACTCGAGAAGAGAAGCAAGAGTCTTACGTTCCCTTCCACAAACAATTCCCTTCTGTATAACTAAAGCAATTCTAGACTCAACTTCGACCAGTTTGGCTTAGTAATCCTACAATCAGTCAGGCTCTGATACCAACGCTGTCGGGACCCCGATCCTAAGCCATAGAAATCCAGCATGTAACACATCGCATCTCTTTGCGGTCTCACGCACGGTTATCCCCACGGCTGCAGCATTACCTTAGCCGGGACCGTTTGCGCCTTTTGACTCGCGTATGCAATTGTGTCGCTAGCAATCCAATGTTAAAGAACCCAGATCGACATGTCTAGACATAAACTCAAGCAGCATTTCCGTACACGGACAGGCATACATGACCCAGCAAAGCAGGTGTCGGTCATCAGCGAATGTAGACGAGTCGTAGCAAGCTACAAGGACTCCATTACAACGCGTGACATTTCCCAAAGGGACAGACATAGCAGCTAAGAAGGACACATGCCGGTCAACCAATGTGTCCGGAGCAGTAGCGAACTACCATGGCTCGATGGAATCACAAAGGGGCATTTCCCCGTAAGAGGTGCTACTAAGGCATACGACTAGGTATTCGAACCCCATACATATCAAGCACAACACATGTATGCATGGCATACCGATATATATAGATACATCGATGGCATCACAACATAACCATAAACATACAACCTTTATTTAGATGGCTCGGAAGAACCTCACATATAGTATTACACAGATAGGGGTCTTACGACCCATCATCACAAGTCATACATACGAGTTTTACAATGCAACGGAAGATTAAAACTGTCTGAGTACAGACAGATGGAAAGATAAAGGCACATGGTCTGACTATCTACAGACCCAACCTAGGGCCAGATCGTAGCTGTGATACCAGCTACTCGTCATCGTCAACGTCTAGGTAGAACCCTCCATTAGGGTCATTAACAATCTCTGCAACAATTTATTAAGCAAATGTGAGTACGAAAGTACTCAGCAAGACTTTAGGAAATCTATCTACTCATGCAATGTATCAACAAGGAGTTGTGGCGTTTCATGCGGAAAGCCAGGATTTGACTCTTGGCTAGACAACTTGCATTTTTGAATAATTCTGACAACTTTGATTTCTCGCACACGAGTCCACTAACACCACAACAATACTCCATCGTGGAATCATTCCGTCTCCCTACGAAAATGTCGTCCACGACACTCACACTTATCTTGACAATTTTATGAGTAGCCATTATAGTTATCTATGAACAACATATGTTTCCAAGTAGTCCATATCCGCGGACGCGGCTATTCGAATAGATCATAACCCTGCAGGGGTGTACTTCTTCACACACACTCTTGCCACTTATCACCATGTGCACAGCATGCACCTCGGCAACCTTCAAGCGGAAGCCCAACGAGGGAGTCGGCCACAACCGTTAACCACGCTAATACTTAGTCGAGGTCTATCGCCTATCTGAGGGTAACCCGCACGGAAGTCCGGCCGAGGATTCCGCCATGGTCCCAAACGATGTGCGCAGGGTTCCCAAGCCCACCATCCGGGTGCCACTTGGTACACCGTGCCACTGCCTACCGCATCATAGCCCACCTCTAAGGTCAGCACTACGCACGGCCTCCAGCATGACTATAAACACCAGAAACTACTTGCAACTCCTGGACCGAGTACTAAGCGGTTAATAAGTTGAGCGGGGTCATATTTCAGGGCCCAGCATGTGGTAGTATCTTGTCATGGATTACATACACGGAACTCAGTTCCTAAGGACGGTTCCAATGAAACAACCCGCCATGTACTCCTACATAGCCTTTCACCAGTACCTTTACCAAATCAGGGTCAACACACAACCTTTACTAACTCAACACATTCTCACGATCCTGTTCATCACCCAGATGACAGACCATACACAACTCTAAGCATAGCATGCATTGCAGGAAAAGACACATCATGGCTCAAGCATCTACCAGGTATGCTAGGTTGCAAGGTTCAGCTATTTACCGTGACAAGGACAGGTCATGCAAAGGAAGTGGGTTCAACTAACGTGGTAAAAGCGTTGAAAGCATTTTGACCTAATGCATTAAGTAAGAGCAGGAGCGAGAACATGGGATTTATCGAGATGATCAAAATAGTTGCTTGCCTTGTTGCTCAGCAGAGGGGTGATATCCGTGAGTCGGATAATCAGATGTATCCGGAGGGGCGGAGCCTACCGGAATAACAACAATCAATCAATATCAAACATATGCAACAAAATGATGCATGAAATGCAATGTAGCATGGTTTGAGATGACTAGCAGAACCCTTTGGGTGATCTTGATTTGAAATCATAATTCAAATATCATTTGAATTATAATTTATCATATTCTTTTAATTGATTTGACCTGATCTTGTTTCATCACTTTGTTCTTCATGCATGAAAATAGCACCATTGGATTCCTTGAATTTTTCTGATCCTTTTACATATATTATTGGTCAAATTTGGAGTTATATTCAATTTTCTATGAATTTCCAAAGTTTTGAACTTATTCTGGAATTGTTTTTAAACTGTAAAGGTTTTATTGCATCAGCATGACATCAGCAGGTCCAACTGGCCGCTGAAAGTCAAACCTGACCAGTGGGACCCACTGGTCAGTGACTTTGGCCATGTCTTAGTTTAAATTTAACTTAATTATCTAATTTACAGAGTAAGACTCACCTGTCAGTGTTCGTTTAAGCTTTTATTTAATTAATTATTTTTATTAACCTAACTTAATTAGTCAGGGGGCTGGCGCCACATGCCAGTGACTCTGGGGAGTCAGATCCACCGGCGGCGAGGTCGATCTCGCTAGCGGTGAGCCTCCGGCGACCACACAGGTGGCGGACGGGCTCGGGAATCTCATTCCGGCGACCAAACTTCACGCGCAGGGCACCAAACGAACCAGCACTCAGCCGCAGTTCCATTTCTGCAAAGAACCGAGGCTAAGATGGCCGGAGATAACGCCGGTGACGAGCTTGGCGGAGGCCGAAGCTCGGGCTATAATGGGATCATCAAAACAGAGGGCATTTCGCGCGGGGCTTTGCTCCTACACCATGTACGCGACGCACTGAAGCCATTGGTGGCCTCAGAATGACCAGCCGATCACCGGCGAGCTACCGGCGACGAGGTTCCGCGGCGGATCTCGTCGGGCTCCAGTGGAATCGGGGCCTAGAGGAAGGGATCGAGGGGTAAAACTTGGGGGAAAGAACCCTGAGCTCACGGGGAGTGCAGAGGCATCGAGAGTGGGCTCGGGGATGGCCTGAGGAGGGAGAACGACGGTGGCGAGCTTCGGTGACCCGAGGAGGAAGATGACGGCGTCACAGCGTTTCAGAGCTTCTCGGCATCGAGCGACTGGCTGGAGAGTTTTAGGAGATCACGGCGAAGCTAACGCGCAGCTCAGGTGAGAGGGAGAGTGGCTGGAGTGACGGCGAGCTCGAGCTCAAGCTTGCGGTCATGGCGGACGAGAGGGGAGAAGAGAGTAGGGTCGAATGGCGAGGGGATGAGCACGGGAAGGCCTTCGGGGAGCTTATCCCCTGTGCGCCAGCGCGATGCGGTGGCCAGGCAGACGCACAGGTGCGTGGCCGCGCCGGAACGAGTGGCGGCCACCTCCTGCTGCTCGCTGGCAAGGAAGACGACGGGGAGCAGCTGGGCCTGGGCCAGGTGAGCGACAGGTAAGACTTTTTGCATTTCTTTTCTTTTCTGTTTTTTTTTCTTTCTGACATTTGTTTTGTTTTATTTTTGGCTCCAAACTATTCCTAAAATAGTTTGAAAACTACCAGAGTGTTAGTTGGAATATTTCCAACCACTCGTAAAGTTTTCAACATTTTTGGAAACTTTGAATTATTTGAAATCAAATATATAGTTGATTTCAGTAGCTTTTAACTTCAATTTAAAATGGCAAAAGTATTTTGAAAATAGGTTTCATCTCTGATATATTATTTTCTACATTTATCAGAAAGGATGAACTTTTCTAATGGCCATTTTGGGTTCATTGATTTGGCACTTGTTGGAATTCTTTTGAATAAAAGATGGCTAGGGTTTTGCTTTGGTTTTCTTTACTTTGATTTGGATTTATTTTCCTTCCTTGAGTGCAATTCAAAATCTTAAGATGCAATGGAAGAAAATATGAGCTCAAACTTGCTAAACCCTAATTGGGATCAGGGATTTGACAGATAATGTGTATTTTTTTTCTGAAATACCAAGTTAAGCTATCTTCTTTTGAACACATCCTTCATTAGCATGCCCAATTAGTTGGTCCCACCTGCGAGCTAGGGTAGCCTCCCCGCGCATGACAGGAAGTCAGTGGGTCCAACACGGCCCCACACGTCGAATCTCGATGCCACAAGTAAGTTGGGTCAACAATTCAACTTATGGGTCCGACCTCTGAACGTACTTATACTTTGTGGCCTTGTCGGCACCTATACAAGACACATAGGAAAAATTGTCGAGTTGTCTGCCCAGTCACCTCTATTTAAGCCTATGACCTTCTTAATTTTGTCATGGAGGACCTACAATGCGAGCATAAATAGAGCTACACATGCCAGTGACCATTTTGTGTAATGGGATTATGACCTTGTTGATAGAGATGGTCAAAAATTTCTGGGGTTTGGACCCTCTTAGACACCTCATGACCTTCTTGTAAATTTTAGTCATAGATCTATGACCAATTCAACCGCGGCCATTATTTTTTGTCATAAACGAGCTTATTTCTTGTAGTGAGCTCACACCTCCGGGTATGCCATGGAGAAACGACATGCCAGAACGAAGAAATCAAACTTTGTTAGACATGGTACGGTCTGTGATGAGAAATTTGAACTTACCCTTGTCATTCTAGGGACATGCTCTAGAAACTACAACTTCCACACTTAAGAGGGTACCATCAAAATCCACAGAATGATACCACTTGTGATATGGATAGGGAAGAGTCCTAGTTTTTCTTTTCTAGAGATTTGGTGTTGTGAAGCATTTTTCAAGTGACTCATGTCGGACAAGTTTACACCCAAGTCGTATAAATGCATATTTGTGGGATATCCGAGGGAAACCTTGGGATACAACTTGTACAACCAAGAAGAGAACAAAGTGTTTGTTGCTCAGAACAGTTTTTTTTCCTAAAGGTAGAGTTTCTCAGTTGAGAAGCTAGTGGGAGAGCGGTGTGACTCAAAGAAATACAAGAGCCACTCAGGGATGACTCAGCTGGTAGTGAGATCATACGGGAGTTAGTGAGGGAACCCATAACGTAGTCAGCACCGGAGCCACACAGGTCGGAAAGATTATGCAAAGTGCATGATGTGTTGTTGCTAGAAAGTGATTATTCGGCCACATATGCGAGAGCGATGGTTAGCCTAGATTCTGAGGCATGCGTATAGGCCATGAGATATGAGTTGAAGTCCATGGATGACAATCAAGTTTGGTACTTGGTAGATCCGTCGCATGGCGTAATAGCCATTGGTTGCAAATGTGTCTTTAAAAAGAAGAATGATGTGGATGGAAATGTTCAGATCCACAATGCTCGGCTTGTCGCCAAAGGTTATGGTCAGGTTGAAGGAATTGACTACGACGGGACCTACTCTTCGGAAGTGATGCTAAAATCGGTTAGGATCATACTAGCTATAGTTGCATATTTCTATTATGAGATATGGAAGATGGATGCCAAAATGGCTTTCCTTCATGAAAATTTATAGAGGATGCATACATGATACAACCGGAAGGTTTTGTCGATCCAACTAACACTGGTAAAACATTCAAGCTCAATAGTCCCATTTATGTCTTGAGGCAAGTAGCTTGGAGTTCGAATGTTTGTTTTGATGAAGTCATCATTGACCTTGGTTTCAGCAAGAACAAAGAGGACTATTGTTTATACAAAGAGTCTAGTGGGAGCTTGATAGTGTTTTTGGTCTTGTATGTGGATGACATACTGTTGATCGAAAGTGATGTTTCGATGCTGAACTAAGTCAAGGAAGCATTGAATGGCAAGTTTTCGATGAAAGACCTTGGAGAAGTAGTGTATATTTTAGGCATCAAGGTCTATAGAGATAGATCGAGCATGTTTCTTGGCTTAAGCCAGAGCACGTACATAGGCAAAGTGTTGAAGCAGTTCAACATGAGTGAGGCCAATAAAGAGTTATTGCCCGTATCACATGGTATAAGGCTAAGCAAGACTCAGAGTCCTATGACTTATGATGAGTGAATCATGTATGATGATATTTCCTATGTGATTTTGAATAAATATAGTCCTTGGACATTATCAGTGATGTGTATTAACAAGTACGTGACTTATTTGTGAGACTATGGATTGTATGATGACTTTCCTAAATGGTCCCTAGTCGAAAGGGTTGTGTGGATGCGCAACCAAGTAGACTAGCATATGACATGCTGGATGGGTCGGTCTTACTGACCATGTAGCATCGGATGCAAGCCAGATCGTATGGACTAAGAAAGATCTGTTCAGATTCGACGTATTCAAATCCGAGTCGAGATAACAAGTTGGACACACCAAACTATGAGACACAACGATAAGTCATATGTAATTCTATAGTACAACATACGTTGTCCTAAGATCTGAGCTAGCGCATGTACTCAGGATGGTGACAAACTTGCTTTCAGCCGATCGAATGCTACTCCACAATTGGGTAGTTATAAAGGTATGTTTCGGTCTTGTCAAGGTGAAAGCACAATTGCTCCCTATGGTAGTTTGTGTAATTAATCACAATGTATGTACCATTGGACTAATGAATTCATCCAAGTACATTTCAGAAAAGTTTAAAGATGCTTTGGCTATAGGATTGTGTGGAGATGGTGTTGGGGAACGTTGCATGGGTAAAAAAAATTCCTACGCACACGAAGACCTATCATGGTGATGTCCATCTATGAGAGGGAGATCGGATCCACATACCCTTGTAGATCGCTAAGCGGGAAGCGTTAAGACACGCGGTTGATGTAGTGGTACAGCTTCATGATTCAAATCACTGGTGTCCCACGATCCGTTCCGATCTAGCGCCGAACGGATGGCACCTCCGCGTTCAACACACATATAGATCGATGACGATCTCCGCCTTCTTGATCCAGCAAGAGAGATGGGGAAGTAGATGAGTTCTCCGACAGTGTGACGGCACGCCGGTGATGGTCATGATCCAATCCTACAGGGCTCCGCCCGAGCTCCGCGGAAAACCAATCTAGAGGGAGAACTATGAAGTAGAGGTTTGAGTTGCACGTGGCAAGGTTGTGTCTCAAAAACCTTAAAACCTCTAGTATATATCGGAGGAGGGCAGGGGTTAGCCTTGGGGCTCAAGGGAGCCCCTAGGGCGTCGGTCGAGAGAGGAGAGGAGGACTCCAACTCCAATTCGGTTTGGGAAAGGAGGAGTCCTCCTCTTCCTTCCCACCTCCCTCTATTTTCCTTTTCGTTTGCTTTTTTCTTTCCCAGAGCCATAGCCCACTTGGGCTAGCCACACCAGCCCACTAAGGGCTGGTGAGCCACCCTTGGACTATAATTTGGGTCTTGTCCATCACATCATTCTCCTAATGATGTGATCCAGTCATCAAGTGACAACACTTGCATATGGTCAGAAAACCTTAACCATCCTTAATCAACTGGCTAGTCAACTAGAGGCTCACTAGGGATATTGTTTTGTCTATCTATCCACACATGTATCTATGCTTTCATTCAATACGATTATAGCATGGATAATAAACGATTATCTTGAAACAAGAAATATAATAATAACTATTTTATCATTGCCTTTAGGGCATATTTCCAACAGATGGCCCTTTGATGCAAGAGAAGGACTAGGATTGGCTAAAGTTTGGAAACCAGTCTAGGTCATCGTTTCAGTAGCACCGAGATTCCTATTTCGGTCTCATTGAGAATTCAAAAGTTGCCACATTTAGTGCAACTCGGTACCACCGAGATTCATTTTGATGTCACCGAGTTGGGCAATAATGTGTAACGGTTGGATTTTGGGGGATGCCTATATTTACCCCTCCACCTACCTCTTATTCATAGAGGAAGCACTTAGATCACACTTACACTTGCCAGATCCATTTTTCTAAGAGAGAGCCACCTACTCATGTGTTGAGATCTAGAGATTCCATTCCAATCATTCGAACCTTGATTTCTAGCCTCCCCAAGTGCTTTCCACAAGATCAATCGCTCCGACCCCTGCCCAATCTGAGAGAGAGTGATTGAGTGTTGAGGAGACTATCTTTTGAAGCACAAGAACAAGGAGTTTATTGTTCTACCACATCTATTAACTTTTAGAGGGTGGTGCCTCCTAGATTGGTTAGGTGTCTCTTGGGAGCCTCCTACTTCATGTTGTGGAGTTAAACCAAGGTGTTTGTAAGGGAAAGGAGATCGCCTACTTCATGCAGATCTTGTTGGAAATATGCCCTAGAGGCAATGATAAAATAGTTATTATTATATTTCCCGTTTCAAGATAATCTTTTATTATCCATGCTATAATTGTACTGAATCATAACATAAATGCATGTGTGGATATATAGACAAAACAATGTCCCTAGTAAGCCTCTAGTTGACTAGCCGGTTGATCAAGGATGATTAAGGTTTTCTGACCATATGCAAGTGTTATCACTTGATGACTGGATCACATCATTAGGAGAATGACGTGATGGACAAGACCCAAACTATAAACGTACCATGTTATCGTGTCATTTTGTTGCTATTGTTTTCTGCGTGTCAAGTATCCATTCCTATGACCATGAGATCATGTAACTCAATGACACCGGAGGAATGCCTTATGTGTATCAAACATCGACGTTACTCGATGACAATAAAGGTGCTCTACAAGTATCTCCGAAGGTGTCCGTTGAGTTAGCATTGATCAAAACTGGGATTTGTCACTCCGTGTGACGGTGAGGTATCTCGGGGCCCACTCAGTAATACAACATCACATATAAGCCTTGCAAACAATGTGGCTAATGTGTTAGTCACCGGATCTTGTATTACGAAACGAGTAAAGAGAATTGCCGGTAACGAGATTGAAATAGGTATAGGGATACCAACAATCAAATCTCGGGCAAGTAACATACCGAAGGACAAAGGGAATGGTATACGTGATTATATGAATCATTGGCACATAGGTTCAACCGATAAGATCTTCGTAGAATATGTAGGATCCAATATGGAGATCAGGTCCCGATATTTGATATTGACCGGGCAGTGTCCCATTTCATGTGTGCATAGTTCTCGAACCCACAGGGTCTCCACACTTAAGGTTCGGTGATGTTTCGGTAAAGTTGAGTTATAGGTGTTGGTGACCGAAGGTTTCTCAGAGTCCCGGATGAGATCACATACATCATGAGGGTTTCCACAATGGTCCAGAAACGAAGATTGATATACAGGATTGTTTTATTTGGCCTCCGGAAAGATTTCGGGCATTACCGACAGTGTACCGGGAGTGACGAATGGGTTCCGGGTCTTTACCGGGAGGGGCCCACCCATCCGGGAGAGAACCCAATAGCCCAAGGGTGGCGCACCAGCCCTTAGTGGGCTGGTGAGGCCAACCCAAGTGGGCAATTTCGGCTAGAAGGAAAAAATCAAAGGAAAAAAAAGAGGGAGGTGGGAAGGAAGGAGGGGACTCCTCCTCCCTAAACCGAATTGGAGTTGGAGTCCTCCTCCTCCTCTCTTGGCCGGCGCCCTTGAGTCTCTCTTGAGCCTCAAGTCTTGCCCCTCCCCTCCTCCTATATATACTAGAGGTTTTAGGGTTTTTCAGACACAACTTTGCCACGTGCAACCCTAAACCTCTACTTCGTAGTTCTTCCTCTAGATCGGTTTTCTGCAGAGCTCGGGCGGAGCCCTGCAGGAATAGATCATCACCATCAGCGGCGCACCATCACGCTGCCGGAGAACTCATCTACTTCCCCGTCTCTCTTGGTGGATCAAGAAGGCGGAGATCGTCATCGAGCTGTACGTGTGCTGAATGTAGAGCTGTCGTCCGTTCGGCGCTAGATCGGAATAGATCTTGGGACGGCGATGATTTGAATCACGAAGCTGTTCCACTACATCAACCGCGTTTCTTAACGCTTCCCTCTTTGTGATCTACAAGGGTATGTGGATCCGATCTCCCTCTCGTAGATGAACATCACCATGATAGGTCTTCGTGTGCGTAGGAATTTTTTTGTTTCCCATGCAACGTTCCCCAACAGTGGCATCATGAGCTATGTTCATGCGTAGATGTAATCTCGAGTAAAACTCAAATTTTTGTGTGGGAGTTGATGTTCGATTTGCTGCCCTCCTTAGTCTTTTCTCGATTCGGCAGTATTGTTGGATTGAAGCGGCCCGGACCAACATTACTCGTATGCTTACGAGAGACATGTTTCATCGACTAACATGCAACTTGTTGCATAAAGATGACTGGCGGGTGCCTATTTCTTCAACTTTAGTTGAATTGGATTTGACCGAGGCGGTTCTTGGAGAAAGGTTAAATAGCATTTTGCACATTTCCGTTGTGGTTTTGCGTAAGTAAGATGCGATCATACTAGATACCCGTAGCAGCTACGTAAAACATGCAACGACAAATTAAAGGACGTCTAACTTGTTTTTGCAAGGTGTGCATGTGATGTGATATGGCCAAAGTCATGATGTGATATATTGGATGTATGAGATGATCATGTTGTAATAGTTAAATATCGACTTGCACGTTGATGCTACGACAACCAGCATGAGCCATAGGGTTGTCTTTAAACTAATGTTTGTGTTTGCAAATGTGTTTACTATATTGCTAGGTTGTAGCTTTAGTAGTAATAGCATAGATAGCATGAAAACCTCGATGGCGGCACGATGATGGAGATCATGGTGTGGCACCGGTGACGATGAAGATCATGCCGGTGCTTTGGTGATGGAGATCAAGAAGCTCAAGATCATGGCCATATCATGTCACTTATGAATTGCATGTGATGATAATCCTTGTAATGCACCTTATCTTGCTTAGAACGACGGTAGCATTATAAGGTGACCCCTCTCTAAAATTTCAAGATAAAGTTGTGTTCTCCCCGACTGTGCACCGTTGCGACAGTTCGTTGTTTCAAGACACCACGTGATGATCGGGTGTGATAGACTCAACGTTCACATACAACGGGTGCAAAATAGTTGCACACGCGGAACACTCGGGTTAAACTTGACAAGCCTAGCATGTGCAGACATGGACTCAGAACACAAGAGATTGAAAGGTCGAGCATGAATCGTATAGTCGATATGATTAGCATAGAGATGTTTAGCACTGAAACTACACTCAACTCATGTGATGATTGGACTTGAGTTAGTGAATTTGGATCATGCCACACTCAAGTAACTAGAGGGATGTCTATTTGAGTGGGAGTTTTATTAGTAATTTGATTATTTAAAACTTAATTGTCTTGAACATAGTCTAAGTCCACTTTGCAATATTTTATGTTGTAGATCAATGGCTCATGTAGTAGCAACCCTGAATTTCAATACGTTCCTAGAGAAAGCTAAGCTAAAAGATGATGATAGCAACTTTGTAGACTGGGCTCGTAATCTTAGGCTCATCCTACAAGCTGGGAAAAAGAATTATGTCCTTGATCCTGCGCTAGGAGATGAACAACCCGCTACGTCTGATCAAGATGTTTTGAATGCTTGGCAAGCACGTAAGGAGGACTACTCAGTAGTTCAATGTGCAGCCTTGTATGGCTTAAAACCGGGACTTCAATGATGCTTTGAACATCATGGAGCATATGAGATGTTCCAGGAGTTGAAGTTTATCTTTCAGAAGAATGCCCAGATTGAGAGGTATGAGACCTTTGATAAATTCTATGCTTGCAAAATGGAGGAGAATTCGTATGTCAGTGAACATGTGCTCAAAATGTTTGGGTACTCAAACCGTCTAGCTGAGGTGGGAGTTGAACTTCCGCAAGAGGCTATCACTGACATAATTCTTCAATCACTGCCACCTAGCTACAAGAGCTTTGTGTTGAACTATAACATGCAAGGGATGAACAAGTCACCTGACGAGTTATTCGCGATGCTGAAAGTCGCAGAGTCAGAACTCCGGAAAGAACATCAGGTGTTGATGGTCAATAAGACCACTGGTTTCAAGAGAAACGACATAGGCAAGAAGGGTAACTCCAAGAAGAGCGGCAAAACTGTTGCCAATCCGACGAAGAAACCGTACACTAGACGTAAGCCGGAAACAGAGTGCTATTATTGCAAGGGGATGGGTCACTGGAAGCCCAACTGCCCCAAGTATTTGGCTGATAAGAAGGCGGCCAACGCCAAACCAGGTATATGTGATACATGTTATTGATGTGTACTTAAACAACTCTCGTAGTAGTTCCTGGGTATTTGATACCGGTTCTGTTGCTCATATTTGCAACTTGAAGCAGGAATTGTGGAATAAACGAAGGCTGGCGAAGGATGAAGTGACGATGCGCATGGGAAATGGTTCCAAGGTTGATGCAATCGCCGTCGGCATAGTCTCACTTCAGTTACCATCAGGATTAGTTATGACCTTAAATAATTGTTATTTAGTGCATGCGTTAAGCATGAACATCATATCTGGATCTTGTTTATTGCGAGACGGTTACTCATTTAAGTCAGAGAATAATGGTTGTTCTATTTTTATGAGTAATATCTTTTATGGTCATGCACCCAATGTGAGGGGTTTGTTAATATTGAATCTTGATTGTGATGACACACATATACATAACATTGAGACCAAAAGATGTAGAGTTAACAATGATAGTGCCACCTTTTTTTGGCACTGCCGCTTAGGTCATGTTGGTGTAAAGCGCATGAAGAAACTCCATGCTGATGGGCTTTTGGAGTCACTTGATTTCGAATCACTTGACACGTGCGAACCATCACTCATGGGCAAGATGACTAAGACTCTGTTCTCCAGAACAATGGAGCGTGCAAGTGACTTGTTGGAGATCATACATACTGATGTGTGCGGTCCAATGAGTGTGGAGGCGCGCGACGGATATCGTTATTTTCTCACCTTCACTAATGATTTGAGTAGGTATGGATATATCTACTTGATGAAGCACAAGTATGAAACATTTGAAAAGTTCAAGCAATTTCAGAGTGAAGTTGAAAATCATCGTAACAAGAAGATCAAGTTCCTACGATCTGATCGAGGGGGCGAATATCCGAGTTTCGTGTTTGGTTCTCACTTAAGACAATGTTGAACCGTTTCACAGTTGACACCGCCTGGAACACCACGGCGCAATGGTGTGTCCAAACGTCGTAATCGTACTTTGTTAGATATGGTACGATCTATGATGTCTCTTACCGATTTGCCATTATTGTTGTGGGGTTATGCATTAGAGACAACTGCATTCACTTTAAATAGGGCGCCATCAAAATCCGTTGAGACGACACCATATGAGCTATGGTATGGCAAGAGGCCAAAGTTGTTGTTTCTTAAAGTTTGGGGATGTGATGCTTATGTCCAAAAGCTTCAGCCTGAAAAGCTGGAACCCAAAGCGGAAAAGTGTGTCTTCGTGGGTTACCCAAAGGAGACAGTTGGGTACACCTTCTATCTCAGATCCGAGGGCAAAGTGTTTGTTGCTAAAAATGGAGCTTTTCTTGAGAAGTAGTTTCTCTCGAAAGAATTGAGTGGGAGGAATATAGAACTTGATGAGGTTGTGGAACCTCTGCTCCAACAGGATGGTGGCGCAGGGCAGAGAGAAATCTCTATCGAGGCAACACCAGTTGAGGAGGAAGCTAACTATGATGATCATGAGGCTTCAGATCAAGTTGCTATCGGACCTCGCAGGTCGACAAGATCACGTACTACTCTTGAGTGGTACGGAATCCTGTCTTGTCTATCATGTTGTTAGACAACAAGGAGCCTGCGAATTATGAAGAAGCAATGGTGGGACCAGATTCCAGCAAATTTTTAGTGGCCATGAAGTCCGAGATAGGATCTATGTATGGAAACAAAGTGTGGACTTTGGAAGTATTACCTGGAGGTCGCAAGGCTATTCAGAACAAACGGATCTTTAAGAAGAAGACGGACTTGGACGATAATGTGACCGTTTATAAAGCTCGACTTGTGGCAAAGGGTTTTTCACAAGTTCAAGGAGTTGACGATGATGAGACATTCTCACCGGTAGCGATGCTTAGGTCCGTCCGAATCATGTTAGCAATAGCTGCATTTTTCGATTATGAAATCTGGCAGATGGATGTCAAAACGGTGTTCCTTAATGGTTTTCTTATGGAAGAGTTGTATATGATGCAACCTGAAGGTTTTGTCGATCCAAAGAATGCTAACAAAGTATGCAAGCTCCAGTGATCCATTTATGGACTGGTGCAAGCATCTCGGAGTTGGAATGAGTGCTTTGATGAGGTGATCAAGGCATTTGGGTTTATACAAGTTGTTGGAGAATCTTGTATTTACAAGAAAGTGAGTGGGAGCTGTGTAGCGTTTCTAATATTATATGTGGATGACATATTGCTGATTGGAAACAATGTGGAGTTTTTGGAGAGCGTAAAGGATTACTTGAACAAATGTTTTTCAATGAAAGACCTAGGAGAAGCTGCTTACATATTAGGCCTTAAGATCTATAGGGATAGATCGAGGCGCCTAATAGGACTTTCACAAAGCACATACCTTGATAAAGTTTTGAAGAACTTCAAAATGGAGCAGTCCAAAAAGGGGTTCTTGCCATTGTTACAAGGTATAAAGTTGAGTAAGACTCAGTGTCCAGTAATTGCGGAAGATAGAGAAAAGATGAGTACCGTCCCCTATGCTTCAGCCATAGGGTCTATCATGTATGAAATGTTGTGCACAAGACCGGACGTCAGCCTGGCCATAAGTATGGCAGGCAGGTTTCAAAGTAATCCAGGAGTGGATCACTTGACGGCTGTCAAAAATATTCTGAAGTACCAGAAAAGGACTAAGGAAATGTTTCTCGTTTATGGAGGTGACGAAGAGCTCGTCGTAAAGGGTTACGTCAATGCAAGCTTTGACACTGATCCGGATGACTCTAAGTCTCAAAGCGGATATGTATTTATTCTTAATGGGGGTGCGGTAACCTGGTGCAGTTCCAAGCAAAGCGTCGTTGCAGATTCTACATGTGAAGCGGATTACATGGCTGCCTCGGAGGCAGCTAAGGAGGGTGTCTGGATGAAGGAGTTCATGAGGGATCTTGGAGTTGTGCCGAGCACACTAAATCCAATAACTCTGTTATGTGACAACACTGGTGCCATTGCTCTAGCAAAGGAACCAATGTTTCACAAGAAGACCAGACACATCAAACGACGCTTCAACCTCATCCGCGACTATTTCGAAGGAGAGGACGTAAATATTTGCAAAGTGCACATGGATCTGAATGTTGCAGATCCGCTGACTAAACCTCTTCCACGAGCGAAGCATGATCAACACCAGAACTGTATAGGTGTTAGATTCATTCCAATGTAAATCGCATAGCAATGTGAGACTAGATTATTGACTCTAGTGCAAGTGGGAGACTATTGGAAATATGTCCTAGAGGCAATGATAAAATAGTTATTATTATATTTCATGTTTCAAGATAATCGTTTATTATCCATGCTATAATTATTTTGAATGAAAACATAAATGCATGTGTCGATATATAGACAAAACAATGTCCCTAGTAAGCCTCTAGTTGACTAGCCAGTTGATCAAGGATGGTTAAGGTTTTCTGACCATATGCAAGTGTTGTCACTTGATGATTGGATCACATCGTTAGGAGAATGACATGATGGACAAGACCCAAACTATAAACTTAGCATGTGATCGTGTCATTTTGTTGCTATTGTTTTCTGCGTGTCAAGTATTCATTCCTATGACCATGAGATCATGTAACTCACTGACACCGGAGGAATGCCTTGTGTGTATCAAATGTCGCAACATTACTGGGTGACTATAAAGGTGCTCTACAAGTATCTCCGAAGGTGTCCGTTGAGTTAGCATTGATTAAGACTAGGATTTGTCACTCCGTGTGACGGAGAGGTATCTCAGGGCCCATTCAGTAATACAACATCACATATAAGCCTTGCAAGCAATGTGGCCAATGTGTTAGTCACGGGATCTTGTATTATGGAACAACTAAAGAGACTTGCCGGTAACGAGATTGAAATAGGTATAGGGATACCGACGATCAAATCTCGGGCAAGTAACATACCGAAGAACAAAGGGAATGGTATACGGGATTATATGAATCCTTGGCACAGAGGTTCAACCGATAAGATCTTTGTAGAATATGTAGGATCCAATATAGACATCCACGTACCGCTGTTGGATATTGACCGGGGAGTGTCTCAGCTCATGTCTGCATAGTTCTCGAACCCGCAGGGTGTGCACACTTAAGGTTCGGTGACGTTTCGGTAAAGTTGAGTTATAGGTGTTGGTGACCAAAGGTTGTACGGAGTCTCGGATGAGATCACGGACGTCACGAGGGTTTCCAGAATGGTCCAGAAACGAAGATGGATATATAGGATTGTTTCAGTTGGCCTCCGGATAGATTTCAGGCATTACCGACAGTGTACCGGGAGTGACGAATGGGTTCTGGTTCTTTACTGCGAGGGGCCCACCCACCCGGGAGAGAACCCAATAGCCCAAGGGTGGCGCACCAGCCCTTAGTGGGCTGGCGAGGCCAGCCCAAGTGGGCTATGTCGGCTAGAAGGCAAAAACCAAAGGAAAAAAAGAGGGGGTGGGAAGGAAGGAGGGGACTCCTCCTTCCCAAACCGAATTGGAGTTGGAGTCCTCCTCCTCCTCTCTTGGCCGGTGCCCTTGAGTCTCTCTTGAGCCTCAAGGCTAGCCCCCCCTCCTCCTGGATATACTAGAGGTTTTAGGGTTTTTGAGACACAACTTTTCCACGTGCAACCCTAAACTTCTACTTCGTAGTTCTTCCTCTAGATCGGTTTTCTGCGGAGCTCGGGCGGAGACCTCCAGGAATATATCATCACCATCACCGGCGCGCCGTCACGCTGCCGGAGAACTCGTCTACTTCCCCGTCTCTCTTGCTGGATCAAGAAGGTAGAGATCGTCATCGAGCTGTACGTGTGCTGAACGCGGAGGTGTCGTCCGTTTGGCGCTAGATCAGAATGGATCTTGGGACGACGGTGATTTGAATCACGAAGCTGTTCCACTACATCAACCGTGTTTCTTAACGCTTCCCACTTACTGATCTACAAGGGTATGTGGATCTGATCTCCCTCTCGTAGATGAACATCACCATGATAGGTCTTTGTGTGCGTAGGAAATATTTTGTTTCCCATGCAACGTTCCCCAACAGATCTACCGTGAGTGAGGCTAGTCCTTTGTGGATGGAAGCCGTTGTGGAATAGACAATGTCTCTTATTCATGGACCCCTTGTGGGTGGACCCTTCGTGGACTCTCGCAGTTGTTACCTTTTGTGGGTTGAAGTCTCCATTAACCTGGAGGTACGATACCTATCGGAACCATGCCAAAAATCGCCGTTTCAACCTTTGTGTTTGATCTCCCTATCTTACCCTCTACTTTACACTTGCATGTTTTACTTTCTGGTTCTATACTCTTATATATGCATGTGTAGGGTATACTTGACTAGTCATAGATGCTAGAATTGGCCCACACTAAAAATTGGGAAAAGGCTAAGTTTTTATCATGTCAAGTAGTCTAATCACCCCCTTCTAGACATACTTTCGATCCTACTAGTGGTATCGAAGATTTTGTCTCTATTGCATTGGTTTCACAACCTAGGAGAGTATGGCGTCTAGTGAGGGAAATTATGACCGTAGAGGTCCATAATTCGATGGCACTAATTTTGCTAGTTGGAACCATAAGATGAAAATGCATATTCTTGGTCATAATCCTTCCGTTTGGGCTGTTGTTCGTGTTGGTGTGCAAAGTGATTTATTTGGATAAGGAAGAGAACCGGATCGTGATGCCACAACAGAAGAATTGAATATGTTGTAATTCAATGCTCAAGCATGTGACATCCTGTTCAACCACTTGTGTCCCGAAGAATTTAACAAAATCAGTTGCCTTGAGAATGCAAAGGAAATTTGGGATGCTTTGATTGATATGCACAAAGGTAACGATTCTATCGGGTAATCTAAGTTGGATGTGCTTCAAAGTCAGCTTGACAAATTCAAGATGAAGGATTGTGAAGGAATTGCGGAGATGTACTCTAGGCCAGCTCTCATCACAGATGAGATTGTCAGCTTAGGAAGTGAAGAGATGATCGACGAATTCATCATCAAGAAGATACTTAGAGCTTTGGATGGAAGATACGACACCGTGTGCACATTAATTCAAATGATGCCCAACTACAAAAATCTCAAACCTACTGAAGTCATTAGAAGGATTGTTTGTCATGAAATCTCTCTCAAAGATAAAGATGAGTTGCACAACAAGTCAATCAGTGCTTACGAAGCTTCAGTCTATGCTCCCGCTACTTCAAGTGACAACCTTGTTACCAATGAAGAGATCAGCCCCATGGTCAGAAAGTTCAACAAGTTCTACAAGAGTAGAGGCAAAGAGAGAAGCTCAAGCTCAAGATATGATGAGAAGCATTCATGTAGTCGTGACCAAAATTGCTACAAATGTGGAAAGCCCGGACACTTTTCCAATGAGTGCTCGGTGATACATCTCCATCGTATCTACTTTTCCAAACTCTTTTGCCCTTGTTTTGGACTCTAATTTGCATGATTTGAATGGAACTAATCCGGAGTGACGCTGTTTTCAGCAGAATTGCCATGGTGTTGTTTTTGTGCAGAAATGAAAGTTCTCGGAACGTTCTGAAAATTTACGGAGAATTTTTCTGGAAAATATGAAAAATACCTGCGCAAAGATCCACCGGAGGGGCTGGGCCAGTGGGCCACAAGCCCTGTTGCCACGGCCACCCCCTGGCCGCGACAACCAAGTTTGTGGGGCCCACGTGGCTCTACCGCCCCCAAACTCAGCTCTATAAATTCACTTTCGCCCAGAAAAAAAAATCAGAAGAGAAGATTTCGTCACGTTTGCGATACGGAGGCGCCACCACATCCTGTTCTTCATCTGGAGGACAGATCTGGAGTCCGTTTTGGGCTCCGGAGAGGGGAAATCGCCGCCATCGTCATCATTAACCTTATTCCCTCTCCAATTCCATGAAGCTATTCATCGTTCGTGAGTAATCTATTCGTAGGCTCGCTGGGCGGTGATGAGTAGGATGAGATCTATCATGTAATCGAGTTAGTTTTGACGGGGATTGATCCGTAGTATCCACTATGTTCTGAGATTGATGTTGCTACTACTTTGACATGCTTAATGCTTGTTACTGGGGCCCGAGTGCCATGATTTCAGATATGAAATTATTATTTAGTCACCAATATATGTGTATTTTAGATCCGATCTTGCAAGTTGTAGTTACCTACTACGTGTTACGACCCGGCAACCCCGGAGTGAAAATAACCGGAACCAGTCCCGGTGATGACCATAGTTTGAGGAGTTCATGTGTTCACCAAGTGCTAATGCGTTGATCCGGTTCTTTATTAAAAGGAGAACCTTAATATCCTGTAGTATCCTTTTGGACCCCGCTGCCACGGGAGGGATGGACAATAGATGTCATGTAAGTTCTTTTCCCTAAGCTCGTATGACTACACACGGAATGCATGCCTACATCACATTGACGAACGGGAGCTAGCCACATATATCTCCGTGTTATAACTGTTGCATGAT
Source organism: Hordeum vulgare subsp. vulgare (assembly GCF_904849725.1). Lineage (NCBI taxonomy): Eukaryota > Viridiplantae > Streptophyta > Magnoliopsida > Poales > Poaceae > Hordeum > Hordeum vulgare. The sequence goes on from NC_058523.1 coordinate 168,589,297, forward strand.
GAATATCATCCAAATGAACCACCGACCCATTGCCTATGAGTTTGTCCCACTACTGCCGTTACTGCTATTACTTGTTTTGCTGTGTTGTTCCTTGCTACTGCTGATACTCGTTACACTGCTGCTACCTGCTACAATTCTTGTTCGCACGGCGTTGACAGGGAAGAATATTTCCCTCAACTGGCAACTTCTGGCGCCATTGATGCAACAGTTAGGAATAGTCTGCCGTCAACAGATCGTTTCTGACACCATTGTTATCATACTACTTTGCTGCTGATACTTTGCTTGCAGATACTAATGTTTCAGGTTTGGTTGAATCTGATACATTCAGCTGCTAATATTCGAGAGTATCCTCTCACCTCCTGCCTGGCGAATCAACAAATTTGGGTCGAATACTCTACCCTCGAAAACTGCCGCGAACCCATGCGCTGGTGGGCCATTGCAAGACAATTGCTAACTGTTGAGAAACTGGGAGCAGTTCTGGCTCTGTTGTTGCGAAGACATCAAGCAAGTGACTCGTCAACAACATTCTTCTAGTGTCGTTGTCGGGGACTGCCGTTAGCAGCATTTTTCTGGCGCCGTTGCCGGGGAGGTATTGCTATATTCTCTGAGTCACTTGGGATTTATATCTGCTGATCACTATGAAGAATCTGAAAGATCCAAAAACCAAAGTCTTGCCCTCAACTACGAGGGGAGGTAAGGAACTGCCATCTAGCTCTGCAATTGAGTCACCTTCAGTTATGAGTAAGTTTGCGACATCACCTCCTGCTAGAAATCTTGATATGTCGCCTGTGCTTGATGATGCTTATGATGCCACTATGCTTGATGATACTATGCGTGATACTGCTAGAGATGCTATGCTTCATATTGCTACACATGCTATGCCTGATACTGCTAGAGATGCTATGCCTGATACTGCTAGAGATGCTATGCCTGATACTGCTAGAGATGCTATGCCTGATGATGCTAGAGATGCTATTTTGCCTGATGATGCTATGCTCGATACTGCTGGAGATACTACTTTGCCTGATGTGCCACTAGGAGTATTCCTTGATGCTCATATTGCTAGAGTTACTGCCAATGCTCGTGATGCTTCTGAAACTGCCGATACTATTGAGATAGAACCTGCTTTTGCTCCTACTACATCTAGCTCTCCTAGATATGAATTGCCTGATATACCCGAGGGTTACGTTATGGAGGGAGAGATAGCTGAGGATTTTCTTGCGTGTAAGGATGCCTATGACGTTGAGAAATTACTTCTCGAGTGGAAGGAAAAATCTGTGAAAGCTAGGATGAAATACGACCCGAAGTTTGCCACTTCACCTATCTTTATCACCGATAAGAATTATGAGTTCTCTGTCGATTCTGAGATAATCTCTCTAGTCGAATCTGATC